>NC_064920.1:1068924927-1069571927 GCF_023897955.1 Schistocerca gregaria | reverse complement strand
TCCCTGATTTAGAGCACTAATATATATCAAAATTTTTAGAAAAATAGGTTTCACAGTGCACTTGAAGATAGAACCACTGGAGTAAGCTGCAATTCCTCAGGCAATAGAAGCGTGAATTTATATCAGGCTCAGAGGCCAGAAACATTTTCCACATGCGCTATCTGATTCTCCACTGGTTCTGTGTTCAAAATGGTGTCAAAAGAAATAAGCCACCTGGGCATAAATGTAATAGTGCAGATTATATCTCAAGAATTTCAAGAAACATTAACATAAGGAACACATTTCCACAAATATTTTTTGTAGAACACATTTTTCACAAACATCATTTACAAGTGTTAAGCAAGCTAATAAAAATGTTGTTGGGGTATGACAAAATGCAGTTCAAAAAGGAAATCAATAAGAGTTTTTAATTTCCTATCAGCTGTACGTCTTGCTGTGTACAGAAGTCAATACCTGTATGTAGGGAAACATGATAGCTCGCATTAACTGACAAGTAACACTTAGGTACTTGAAACTTCCTGTCAGATAAAAACTGCGTGCCCGACCGAGACTCGAACTCGGGACCTTTGCCTTTTGCAGGCAAGTGCTCTACCATCTGAGCTACCGAAGCATGACTCACGGCCGCTCCTCACAAATTTACTTCTGTCAGTATCTCGTCTCCTATCTTCCAAACTTTAGAGAAGCTCCCCCAGGCTGTGGCTAAGCCATGTCTTCGCATTATCCTTTCTTTCAGGAGTGCTAGTTCTGCAAGGTTCGCAGGAGAGCTTCTGTAAAGTTTGGAAGGTAGGAGACGAGATACTGGCAGAAGTAAAGCTGTGAGGAGAGGGCGTGAGTCGTGCTTCGGTTGCTCAGATAGTAGAGCACTTGCCCGCGAAAGGAAAAGGTCCCGAGTACGAGTCTCGGTCGGGCACACAGTTTTAATCTGCCAGGAAGTTTCATATCAGCGCACACTCAGCTGCAGAGTGAAAATCTCATACTGAGGCACTTGACTACAGGACACTTCTCTATTATCACTGCAGTATGATTACAGCATTCATCAAAGTACAATTTTCAAATTTTTATGTGACGTTCTGGCGTCTTTTTGCAATACCCCGAAAGAAGATTGGAAAGTAAGGCATTTATATCAACAGCTCTGCTGTCTTCAGTTTTAGAGTTAGTGAAGATTCTAGTAAGTGACAATTGCTGTAAATATAACTTTTCCTTTATTTTATTTTGTTAGATAACTTTTTACTACTGTGCAGAACAGTCATATTTCAATGATTACAACACTGAGAACATTACTGTATTTATGTGTGATTTTAATTAGGTCAAAAGTAATTCTAAATTTCTGAAAGCACAAATGAATTCCTATTTCCACGTCTTTTGTGGCATTTACATTCAATGACTAAAACAAAATATCGTTATCTTACAATAAAATTAAAATACACTGATCAGCCAAAACATTATGGCCACTTCCCACTGCAGTGTCGGATGCTATCTGGTGGTGTTTCGGGCACATGATGCGGTAACAAAAGTATGTAAGCGGAGCATTCAGAGATGGGGATCACCTATCAAAGATATGGGCTGCAAATGGGGAACACCATTGAGGTAAGCGACTTTGACAAATAGCACATTATTATTACACAAAGCCTATGAACGAATATCTCGAAAACGGAGAAGCTGGTCGAATGCTCATGTGCCACTGTTGTGAGGCACTACAGCAACTACAAGACAGGTAGGATAGTGAAACTGTCACTAGGCGCAAAATGGTTTGACGTCCACAGCTCTTTACATAATGTGGAGTTTGGAGGCTCATCTACTCTGTGAAGTAGGATACATGGTGTTGTGACATCTCTGCCGAACGAACACAATGATGATGTGTTTCGAACTGCAACGTTCGTTGTACATTGTTGAACATGGAGCTCTGCAGCAGACCACATCCAAATGCCCACACGTTGACCCAATGGCGTCGTCAATTACGATTGCAGTTGACTGTTCGTCCATTGAACAATGGAAACATGTTGGCTCTTCAGGTGAATCTCATTTTTGGTACACCAGGCGGATGGTCGTCTCCAGAAACGCCGTCGTCGAGGTGAATGGCAACTCGAAACGTCCAGGGGACCACGGACACACGCTGGTGTGATCAGTATTATGCTACAGGAGACAGTCTCCTGTGCTTGCATGGGACCTGCGGTAGTAATCGCTGATGGCTGCAAACCGCCTGCATTCCTACATGCTTGGTGTCGTTCCTGACGATGTTGTCATTTTTCAGCAGTATAATGTTGCGTCTCAAAGCCAGAATCTTGCTACAGTTGTTTGAGGAGCATTATAGTGAACACACATTGATGTTCCGGCAACCAAATTAGCTTTGATAAATCTCATTGAACCCATCTGAGTTTCTGCTGGGCGCCATCACTGCATACGCAAATCAGCGGCCCGTTAATTACGTGAATTACATGACATTTTCGTAGATGTCTAATACCACGTACCTCCACAAACCTACCAACAAACTGTTGGATCCCAGAATCAGTGTATTTCGTTCCAAAGACGGATAAAAAAGCTCTTCAGCAGGTGGTCATTATGTTTAGCCTCATCAATGTATCTTTACAATGTTAACTTTTCTGCAGTAGTGTGAACTTCAGCAAGTTCATACACTCAGTGACAATACTTTTCAAATATGTTTCATCACTTAAAATAATTCTATGTTACTTTATTACAAATAAGTGATTATAATGATTGCTGAAGGCTAGGATGAAATTCCTATCGCAGGGTTCAAGAGCATTTTGCCATTTTACAAAGTATTTATTTACCAACTTGAAGACAGAGCTCATTTTGTTGCCATCATGCTAACTATTCACATACACAAACAAAATATTCAAGCGCTGTACCAACCAATGAACGAAAGCAGAATGAGAGTACATCCACCTAGCAGCATTTGCTGAAGCTTTCACAGTGGGGGAAGATGTATGTGGCCAGTAACTGCATGCTGCAGAAGCACACCTGCTCAAGCATTTTGCACAACCCTGAACATCTCCACGTGGCTCAAGCACGCATTTACAAACATCATGTCGTTTCTGAAATATGTCTAACTCAGGTGATGATGATGATGATGATGATGATGATGCAGATGCACTTGCATTTGCATGACTTGTTCACGATAGCAAATGATTCTGCGGAGTGGAATTTTCTGTACTGCGCTGCCTCCATTGATGGAAAAGATTCAGAGATAGGTCCAGCTGCAAATGGCTCTTTTTGTTCTAATCGCTAAAATTCTACTTACCATAGCAAATGCAAATTACAGATTTATTCTGTTTACTTTTAGCACAAATAGTAGAATATTGGATGAAGATGTGTTTCAGACTAGAATTTTCTTTGGAGACTTCATCAAATCACTGTACATTTGAAAGAGACTAAAGTCACAAACAGTTCATGAAAGCTGCCGTATGTATTCAAAGGAGATGATGCTTTTACTTTGAGGAGTGATATCCTACAGGTATTCAGTGAGACTGACCTGAAGTCCACAGCAAATAAATTACAACTATTGACTATTGATTATGCACAGGATGAGTTACTGAGATGTTTCTAGGATTGTGACAATTACTACGCTTATAGATATGGAAGCAGGCCATATTGACAAAATAAAAAAAATAACTTTCTTTACACAATTATTTAATGACTACTATGAGTCAGGCCCATGTTTGTTTCTATCATCTAGACTGTAATGATGTAGAATATGGTATAATTCACGGTGGCTCAGCCTTAGATAATTCGAGTATGTTACTATTGCGAAGGTATATCACTGGAAACTCTCCACTCGTTGCTAAACATAGTAGAGAAGAGTTCATGACTTGCTTTGTAAATGAAGAACAAGTTCCTTGGCCACAAAAGTTTGTACATTATCAAAGTAAAATCAGAATAAGCAAATAAAACTATGTACCAAAGTTTTGTGTAAATGAAGGCAAATGTCTTTAATTCTTAAGAGCACTACTGTAACTAATTCCTGGTATTCTTGAAAAGCTATATGACTTACTTCTCTTTCTTCCAAATCAGTTGCAAATCTAATAGTTATTTCCTACTCGCACACAAGGAAATTAAACAAATAAAATATTAAAACACTGGTTTGTATACATAATATGAAGCTGTCCCTACTTTGTATCTTACTTTCCGTTTTTGCTTTCCTTATGGTAATTTCATCTCAGTGAAGTTGTCATTTTATCGCTATAACTTTCTCTGGTGCAGGAGAAATTGCTCTATAGTGGACAGGAAGGAGATCATACACCGCATATTCGATATTACACAGGAAAGCCTGACTTTCATATGCAGAAATGAAAGCTTTCAGCAGCTCACTGTTGATATATTTGAAATTTCTCTGCACAATTCTCACAAAAAAATGTTTATACTAGTTTCCCTATACATTGTATGTTTCCACAAATGTGCAAACTTGAAACTCGATCAAGCAGCTTGTACAGTCCTGATGCTTTCACAGATTTATCCTATTTACTCTCAAACTTTTTGGATAAAATAATTTTAGATATTGTGCCATATCATTGTAAACTACTAAAACAACTAAACTGCTGACATTTCGACTGGATTGCTGTAGTCCTCTTCTGGGCCATTCACTGCTCTATACTGACGAATGTCTTCCTGTACATACTGTCATTTTCGGTATATGGTGGCTACTGACATCATATATTATAGAGATCTTCAGATAAAGCGAAGAGGTTGTGAAGGAGGAGTGGCTGTACACTTTTGCCTATGCTACCCTGGTGGCCGATTGGAAGGCACTTCTAGTAGATGACTGGTAGAAGTTCTGTCTGTTGCCTGTTCTGCTGTGGTAAGTGACTGGTATGCCAATTCTAGTTGGTGACTGGAAGGCAACAACCAATTGGCAGTTTATATCTAAAGGTTAGTGTTTTCATGCTGTCATGGCCACAGTTTATGCTGTTAAACCTAGGCCAAATGATTTTGTCCAATATGACACCGCCCATGACAGCTGAAATCTTCTGTAACAAAAACAAAACAACATTGTTTTTACTGTCTCCAGAGTAACAGAAACTGGCTGGTAGCAAATACCCGAAAGCCAGCTAGTGCACTAAACACCAAAAGGTTTCTGAATTACACTCATATAATCCTGCAATAAAATCACTACCTACAGAAAGTGAAGATGTGGGTGAACTTGTGAAATATACACCTAACGTGAGTAATCTATGACAAAAAGATGCTCACATTAACACACGCCACAGATGTTTTCGAATTTGGAAGCAACCGACTTCCATTTTAATTCCTTCAAACACAGTGCCTGCTCCAAACAATCGTTATACTTTCACAAATCAAATAGCCACAGTGGCCACCCCAAACTTTTGTACAAAACTTCTCTATAATAGTTTTATCACTTGTGCCTTATATACATATTGCTGTAATGTTGTTGATTGTTAAAAACAGAAAATAATGAAATACTGAAATTCGACATATATCCAAACTTTTACCCTGGAGTACTCCACCGCTTGAGGGATCGAGTTCGCCGGGTCCGCCATGCAATCAAGGGTGATTGGATTCTCTACCATGGCAACTGACTGGTAAATGTATTTACTTGGAGCAGTTATAATCCCCAGTGTTTTGAACAGATCTTTACAATGAGCTTGACTAGTAGTTTTGGTTATTATTCTTATGGCTCTTTTCTGGAGTTTGAAAATTGTGTTCATATTTTGTTCATTTGTTCTTCCAAAAAAGAATGCCATAGCTAAGAATTGAGTGTACATATGAATAACATGTAACTAAAAGACACTGCATTTTATACATTCTTGATAGTATTCTGATGGCATAACATGCTGATGACATTCTGTTTGCAAGTACGTTTGTGTGTTCACACCACTTCAACTAAGAATCAATATTCATTCCTAGAAATATTGCAATTGTTACACAGTCTATAGATGTGCCATGTGCATTTAATTTTAACATTGTCATTTTTCCTCTTCAAACTGAAATTCATGTCATTAATTTTCTTTGTGTTCAGTGTCACTTTATTGGTTATTGACCAATCATAAACTTACTTGAGAGTTTCATTTGCTTTCTCTGCAAGGAGTTCTCTTGTTTTATCAGTGACTATAATATTGCTGTCGTCAGCAAAGAGAATTTTTTCATCGTGAGTAACACTACTGGGAAAGTCGTTGATGTGTATCAGGAATAGTATCGGTCCTAATATGCCACCTTGCACAACCCCTGTATTAACGTATTTTGGTTCTGATAAGTGTTTTACAGATGTTTAGACCTATTTGAGGTATGTATTATCTCTACACTTTGTACCGTTTCTGCTAGGTATAATCGAAACCAGTCATTAGGTACTCCTCTTATTCCTATTATTTATTTGATAGAATCTTGTGATTGATTGTATCAAAGGTATTAGAAAGATCCAAAAATATGACTGGGAAACATTCATCTTTATTAAGAGCACCAAGTACAAATTTTGTGAATTCTACTATGGCTGGGCTGACTCGGTATTTTTGCCACTTCATAAACCAAACTGTAATTCGTTTAAAAGAATGAATTTATTCAGGTAATTCATTAATCTGCCATTCACAACTGCTTCTATTATTTTTGAGAATGGTGACAGCTGGAAAATGGGCCGGTAATTTTATATTTCTTCTTAAGCAAAGGCAGAATTCTTGCCTGTTTTAACTGCTCTGTTACATATTTTAGAAACAAGATCATATTAGGGTACAAGGCGAAAACCTAAAAGTAACAGTTCCATAAACATAGCTAGTAATTTACAAGAAACGAACAGAAATGAAGTCAGTTTTCCTTTTCTTGTTGCTGATGGAAGTTTTTCAGTTGAGGTATCTCTATATTCAAGGACAATGAAATATTTAGTGAATTTTTACATTTGACCAATGTCAGAGTAACAGATAATCCAAAAAGAACAGAGATCTCTAAAACAAATTTTTCTGGTTGCTAGAAGGGTTGATTGTTTATACCATAACTGTCATAAGCAGAACACTACGCAGATGATGATGAAGTCCCCAAAATCCTCCCCGAGGAAATACGAAAAGCTATAAACGACAGGCAGAATGGCAAAGCAGGGGTCTAGATGATCTGACAATTGACATACTGAAGCTTAAACAGAAAACATCTAGCCAAAGTCTTTATTTCGTGTATACAGAATGACAGCATGCCAACCTGCTGGAACAAAGCAAACATAATCTTACTGCATAAGAAGGGAAGTATTCACGATCAGAAGAACTACCACCCCATTAGCTTACTATCTGTTATATATAAAGTGTTCACTAAAGTCCTGATATGTCGCATTAAAATGGTAGTAGAGACTGCACAGCCCATAGAACAAACTAGATTCCGGAATGGTACAATTGACCATATAAACGCACTGCGTGAGACAATTAGTCGAGCCAATGAGTATGAAATGCTACTACGCATAGCCTTCATTGACTTCGAAAAAGCCTTTCATTCTGTCAGTTATACTGCAGTCATACAAGGACTGGACGACCAAGGAGTGGAAACAAAATACATAAACATATTGTGCAATATTTATGACATGTCTGTAGCATATATCAACATAGGAAAAAGGAAGTGAGAATTTCCTATTGGCAAAGGAGTAAAGCAGGGCGATCCTATATCCCCGAAGTTATTTATAGTTGTTCTCCAGATGTCTATGTCCAAAATTATTTGGAACAATAGAGGAATAAGGATAAATGGTAAAAGGCTCACCAGCCTGATTTCCTGACACTATGGCGTTCCTAGCTAACAGTAAGATGGAAATGCAGTCCTCTATGAAAGACGTAATAGATCGTTGTAAGGAAGTTGGACTTCAAATAAATCACTCTAAAACTAAGGGTATGCATATTAAGTGGGTAGCTGCAGGACAAGTAACACTGAACGGCACCGTCCTAAGCAATGTTGCAGAATACGTTTATCTGGGGCAATTAATTGACACAAAAGGGGATTTGAAACCCGAAATTAAAGTGGGTTGGAGGGCTTACGGAAGGAATGCAACAGTTCTCAAATCTAACATGCTTAAAGAAGACAGTTTTTGATCAGTGTGTCCTAACGGTTTTAATGTACAGGTGTACTTGAACTGTAAATGAATTATTCAAAAGGAAACTTAGAACTGCTCAGAGAGCTATGGAATGGTCAATGTTAGTTCTTACTAAGAAAGATCGACAGAAAAATGAAGACATTCTAGCAATAACAGGAGTAAAAGATATTGTAGAACCGGTTTAGTCTCTAAAATGGCAGTGGGCAGAACATTTAGCACGAACGTAGGAGGGAAGATGGACAAAATCAGTTTTCGTGTGGAGTCCCACAGAAAAAGGAAAATCACCAGGGAGACCACCTGATCGCTGGGAAAAGGAGCTCAGGAAGGTTGCAGGCCTCAACTGGCAGAAGACAGCAGCAGACAGAGGGACAGAGAAGCTTGGAAAAACCTCTTAAAATGTATTTAATAACTTAAAGAGGCTACATCTTGTATATATATATGTGTGTGTGTGTGTGAGAGCGACCAATTACACATACTGCTATCGATATATCGCTCTTGTTGAGGTCGGTGGAATGTGAATTCTGACGTTCCAACCGTCAATTTATCCTCGGCGCGGGACATCTTAGCACTGTTCAGTCGAGGCGGAAAGTTGCAGTTTCGTTTTCACTTTCTATTGGGTAATAGTAGCGAGAGATAGCAAAATGGTGAGTTATGGCGAAGCGTTGATCATATTAACTTGAACCAAACTGTCCAAAGTAGAAAGGTGCAATTACATGATTTAGATTTCGTGTGTCGTTTCGTAGTGCATGTAACTCGAGGTGACAGTGTTCAGACTGTCTGCGGGTAAAAACATTATTGATTAGATAATTTTATTTCCCTCAGCACTGAGAGTATATGTTCATTTAACGTTAAACAAAAGGAGTTTGTGTTATTTTCTGAATTTGAAATTACGAATTTGGGCGGGGCATACTGCCGGGTGGCTGCCATATTTCAAATGATCGGTCGATTGTACGAAGTGGAAATTTTAAGTGTAATTATTATTGCAATACGAAGATATATCAGGCATTTTTGAAGACAAATATTCGTTTTAGCGACTTTTTTTATTCAATGAAGATTGATTACTCAAGTCTCGAAAACACTGAATTTCGACGAAAATTGCTTGACGTTACAATGTATTTCGTAGTTGAATTCGGTATTGTTTGGAAGTTAAAGCTTAGTGGTTTAGAGCTTTCATTTAGTAACGACCCATGCTCTATCGAGTGATCGTTGCGCGGATTAAACTTCAGCCGGATACGTGGGCTACTATTTCATTGTTTCAAAATAAGCATACTTATTTTTTTCTGCGGCTAACCTACCGTCTTCATTCTACTTTTGTTTCAGCGTGAATGTATTTCAATCCATGTTGGTCAAGCGGGAACCCAGATTGGTAACGCTTGCTGGGAACTTTATTGCCTGGAACATGGCATCCAGCCCGATGGGCAGATGCCCTCAGACAAGACTATTGGAGGCGGCGATGACAGCTTCAATACATTTTTTAGCGAAACTGGTGCTGGAAAACATGTACCACGTGCGGTGTTTGTGGATTTGGAACCGACGGTTGTTGGTACGTACAGAATCATATGCACCTTAAAATATTGTAGTGGCAAGTTAAATTTCTTTCTTACCTGAAATTGTGCGTTCTTCCTTTGCAGATGAGGTGCGTACAGGCACCTACAGACAGCTGTTCCACCCGGAACAATTGATTACAGGCAAGGAAGATGCTGCAAATAACTATGCTCGTGGTCACTATACAATTGGAAAGGAAATAGTGGATCTAGTGCTGGACCGTATTCGCAAGCTTGCTGACCAATGTACTGGGCTTCAGGGATTCCTGATCTTTCATTCCTTTGGGGGTGGTACTGGTTCAGGCTTTACTTCACTCTTGATGGAACGTCTGTCTGTGGATTATGGCAAAAAAAGCAAACTGGAATTTGCTATTTACCCAGCTCCTCAGGTAAGTTAGTTTTGTGAAACTCTATATGTTGCCTAAAATATTGGAAGTTGTGTGCGCTTTCTATAACTAAAGCGTGGTGTTAAATTCTCAGGTGTCAACAGCAGTTGTGGAGCCATACAACTCCATCCTTACCACTCACACCACTTTGGAGCATTCAGACTGTGCTTTCATGTGTGATAATGAAGCTATCTATGACATTTGCCGCCGAAACTTGGACATTGAACGGCCGACTTACACCAATCTGAACAGGCTGATTGGCCAGATTGTATCCTCAATCACGGCATCTCTTCGCTTTGATGGAGCTCTTAATGTGGACCTGACAGAATTCCAGACCAACTTGGTTCCATACCCTCGTATCCATTTCCCACTTGTTACCTATGCTCCTGTCATCTCAGCAGAGAAGGCTTACCATGAGCAACTTTCTGTGGCAGAAATAACCAATGCTTGTTTTGAACCTGCCAACCAGATGGTGAAATGTGATCCAAGACACGGAAAGTACATGGCATGTTGTATGCTGTACAGAGGAGATGTTGTGCCGAAGGATGTAAATGCTGCCATTGCAACAATCAAGACAAAGCGAACCATCCAGTTTGTGGATTGGTGTCCAACTGGCTTCAAGGTATGTGTGGTTATACTGATATCTGTGATTTAGCTGCCAATTGATGTTTATGGGACAGAACGGAAATATTGTGTATATTTACTAAACCTTTGTTACTTGTTACAGGTGGGAATAAATTACCAACCTCCTACTGTGGTACCTGGTGGTGATCTCGCAAAGGTTCAGCGTGCTGTTTGCATGCTGTCAAACACAACTGCCATTGCAGAGGCCTGGGCTCGTCTTGACCACAAGTTTGATTTGATGTATGCCAAGAGAGCGTTTGTCCACTGGTATGTCGGTGAGGGTATGGAGGAAGGAGAGTTTTCAGAAGCTCGTGAAGATCTGGCTGCTCTCGAAAAGGATTATGAGGAAGTTGGTATGGATTCTGTTGAAGGGGAAGGTGAAGGAGCAGAAGAGTACTAAGTTTGACAAGATGAAATTTTTTCCAATTATGCCTGTGAAGTTATAAAATTGTCATTTGATGTGTTTTTATTTTTTTATTGAAAGGTTTTCATTCCATTTTTTATTTAATAAAGTTTGTTTTGGCGTAATTTGTATGGTACTTATTTCTTCAAATATCCCTCAATGAATTAAATTTTGTGAAATTAACTGAAGAAATTCATTGTTAGGGGCTACTTATGAAACATTGATTTCTCTGGTATGGATATTAATCTTCAAGAGACGTGTATTATCCAGTTTTGGGTAACACATCACGAAGTTGGATTATAAATATTTGTGGGATCTGGTTGCCTCCAGTTTGTGAAACAATTGAGCTTCAGTGTTGTAAATTGACATTATAAGGAATTTTTAATTCATGTGCGGTGAAGTGTAAAATGGTACTTACTCCAAATGTATTTCACATGAAAAATCATTGTTTATCTGTCTTTAACTCCAGATTACAAATAGAAAATTTTTGCCCCACTACACTTGGTAATATTGGTAAATTGACTCACGAAAGAGGATTTGTGAGGTAACGACCTATAAGATATGCTACTTAAAGATTGGCTTTGGGAGTTTGATCGTGTTAACCATTTCTGTGGTTTACATGTAACTGAGCTAACATTTTAAATTGGTGTACTGATGTTCAACCAAAGTTGCATTGGGTTTTACATTGTTCTTAAGTGATCTAAAAAGCTATTGGTGTTTCTAAAGTTGATGTATTAG
This sequence comes from Schistocerca gregaria, assembly GCF_023897955.1. NCBI lineage: Eukaryota > Metazoa > Arthropoda > Insecta > Orthoptera > Acrididae > Schistocerca > Schistocerca gregaria. Next base: position 1,069,560,206 of record NC_064920.1, on the reverse strand, counting down.
GTAGAAATGTTTTTAATAGTTGGATTTAAGAGTTTGGAAATAAATTTTCTGTGTGTATCCATATAGGTGAATATTTTGGAGAGAAAAGTTGAGATTTGCTCACACTTGGCACTAAAGTGTTATGAGGACTTGGTTTGCCAATGGTCAGTTACTTCACAATCAGAATTAGAAACAAACTAGTAATAAGGAACACAGAAACCTAAAAGAAATGGCAACACAGTTAAAATATCAAATTCAGTATAAGGATGGAGGTACACAGGGTTCCCCAGGAGGCTGGTCAATATTCAGGGATGTGGGAGGAACAATTGTTCAAAGAAAGTTTAGTAAACTCTGTCCCTTAAGAGCTATGAGCCCTTCTTTGGTAGAAAAGATATTCTGCAGTAATGAAGATGTGTTCATGGCTCTTAAGGAAAGCACTTCCCAGCCCGTTCGTTAGACTTTTCTTGCTTTGGGTTCTGAACTCGTGTATTGTCCTCTCTCTCTCTCTCTCTCTCTCTCTCTCTCTCTCTCTCTCTCTCTCTCTCTCTCTCTCTCTCTATATATATATATATATATATATATATATATATATATATATATATATATATAATTTCCAACACCAGCAATTCATCAGTGAAACCAAGCATCATTTTCAATGTTAACGATTCCTTAATAGTTGGCAGTACAGCATCCATTTGAGCTAAGTCCACTTATATTTTATAATACAGATATGATTTATAACAAGACAAGTTTTCTGCTAAACTTTATATGGTGGATATAGGATGATGAACAACTTAGCTGAATGTTAATTTTCCCCTAGAAGAAAAGGGTACTGTGAAGATTGCATCTGCATGCCACACTATATCCACACTGTACATTTCATCAGCAAGCTGCATATGACTATTATAAACATGGGATACAAAGATATACTGTCTTAAATAGTGGAAGACATGGCTTTCTGTGTGAAGCACTGTTGTAACTGCATGGGTTTTCAGGGCAGTCGTAAGTGGGTTTCGAAGTGTTAATCTGCAGTTGGCAAAAGTGCTAATCACAAGTGAAACTGCAGTTGTGCTGCACAAGCTGAACTGCAATAGTGCAGCAATCACTGGAGGTGAGTGGGCTGGCAATTTTTTAAACTGTTGGTGAGTTTCAAATGAATGCACAAGAACATATTAAAATGACTGTTGGACAGTGTGTTACTTTAGTGGTCCATATTGATTTGGGATGAAAACTTCAGCATACAGTAGAGCTGAAAATACAGGTGTGGGCATGCAGATGGAAAACTCTTGAAACAATATGCAGTGAAAATTGTTAGAGGTGTTAATCATCAAATATGATATGCAGTAGTACTTCTCAGAGTTCAAGGGAAATGTACTACACTGAGATAGGCTCATACTATTAGTGTGGTCCAAGTGTTTTTTCCTTTATAAGGTGAAAAGATAAAATATTGTAGATGTGGATCTCTGCACATTGATGGTTTGAACTGTGAAACAAGACAAACGTGTGAAGCACATAGAGCTTAATGCTACTGCTATGAAGTGATCTGCATTCTTTACTGTTTCTTTGTAACATGAATGATCAAAAAAAAAAAAAAAATTGTGGGCACATTTAGCTAATCATCAGCTGTCACTGCCATTTATTAAATAACTCTGGAAGTTAATTTAAACTATCTAGTATGATGGAAGTAGAGAGTTCTGAAATATTTAGCAAGGCATGGGATGTATATTGAAGAGATTAGATGCCATAGGAGTGGGCGCATTTATTACAGTCAACAAAGACTCTGCATCTGTTGAGACTGGAATTGAGTGTTAACTTACCTTGACATGAGTAACTGGCATAGTGATAGACACTCCAAATGTTTTGTACTTGGGTTCCCTACAAAAGAACTTTCAAGTGCTAAAGTCCTGTGTGTTTATGTTGAGAGAGCATGGAGGCCAGACAATTGGCCCGTCTTTACATATCCAACCGTCACCAAATCTGGACGAAGAATTGCCATCACACGTTGCAGTGTCCTGGGCCTTCCCTGGTTGCAAGTATCAGGCTTAAATGCCCCATGTTTCCCAAGACAATGATCAATGGCTTTTATATTGTTTTTCATACGTGACTGACATGTTCCTGCCAATAGAGTTTTGAGTCAATGTAAATACCGAATAGTTTTACTGACTTATTGCCTACTTCATTTGCTATTCCCATTAAAATTTGTTGGGTTATATCAGAACTGCACAGGAGCTTATTGGCTGCAAACCAGTCCACGGCCTTATCAAGTGTTTCTTTTGTTACACTATTTAAATCTGACATGTTCTGATGTGTGGTAAGTAATGTATTGTCAGCATAACATATGACAGGGGAGGCTATGTTATTAGGTAAATCATTGATAGCTACAATGAAGAAGAATAATGTGGTACACGTGTGCTGATTTCCATTATGGAAGAATTTACATTTCTGACTGAGATAAATTGTTTTCTATTACTTAAATAAGAACTTATCAGAGCTAAGGTGCTCCCTCTCACCCCACAAAACTCTAATTTTCTCGGTAGTACGTCAACAGGAATGCAATCGAAAGCTTTGCCTGGGTCACATAATACCAGTGATACCATGTTGTTTATTTTCAAAAGCTGTTACGGTTTGGTCCATGATTTCCAATATGACCCGTGTTGTTTCTCCCCTTGCAAAACCAAATTGATTGTTTGATTGTTACCTAGGATATTCTGTTTTTAAAAAAGCTGCTTATTTGTGTATCAGTGCCTCAAATTTCTTTGAGAATATTGGAACAATGAAGACTGGTCTGTAACTTTGGGGAAGATGTTTGCCCCCTTTTTTAGAAACTGGGACAACTTTTGATATTGTAAGTGCATCTGGTAAAACTCCAAATTTCACATATTTATTAAAAATAAAAGCTGATGGGACGTAGAAAGATTTCCACCGCCAGTCACAATAAAAGGTTATTTATTTGTCACACGACTGGTTTCGAGCTTATGCCCATCCTCAGGTGTTTATACATTCATGTACATGTTTATATTGCAGGAGATCAATAAAGATGAAGCATCATTATTATAGTTACACTGTGGTTACAGTTTTTCCACTTAGTTGCACACTTGTTATCATTTTCACATCCATATTTCAGTTTTATATAGTTTAGCTGCATATGTCACTATTACGACATGCACTCATGAAATACACTGTGATTACATACAAACATGAAAATGATAATAAGTGTGCAACTAAGTGGAAAGCCTGTCACCACAGCATAACTATAATAATGATGCTTCATCTTTATTGATCCCTAGCAATATAAATATGTGCATGAATGTATAATCACCTGAGGATGGGCACATGCCCAAAACCAGTCATGTGACAAGTAAATAATCTTTTATTGTGACTGGTAGCGGAAATTTTTCTACATCCTGTAAAGGAACAGTCATGTAATTCAACAGCATCCACTATGGTAAAAGCTAATGGTTGGCAATTGAGTGTATTGCCTTTTTAATGATGTTATTCGATAACCAATAACAGTCATACTTTTATAACCTGAAAATTTGTATACTGCTTTTATAACATCACCAGATGTGACAGCTCTCCATTGAAACACAAGGTTAACAGGCAGTGGTGTTGCAACAAGATCCATTGCAGATGAATTTGTTGCTTTAATACTGTTACTTATTTCTTTAACAGTCAGCCCCTGGTAGCTGAGTGGTCAGCGTGACGGAATGTCAATCCTAAGGGCCCGGGTTCGATTCCTGGCTGGGTCGGAGATTTTCTCCGCTCAGGGACTGGGTGTTGTGTTGTCCTAATCATCATTATTTCATCCCCATTGTCACGCAGGTCGTCGAAGTGGCGTCAACTCGAAAGACCTGCACCAGGCGAACGGTCTACCGGACAGGAGGCCCTAGCCACATGACATTTCATTTCTTTAACTGAGTTTAAAAAGTATTGATTTAATTCCTTGGGTTCCAGCAGGACTGTTTCTGTGCATTTTGGTGTATTCCCTTGTTTTATTATTTGCCATGTTGCCTTGATTTATTGGGAACCCTTACTGTATAGTTTGCCACTGCTTGCTTTTTTGCCAGAAGTAGTTTAGCTTTTTAGGTTTTTTTTGATATGACTCATGAATGTTCACACTCTGTTCTGCTGCTGGGGTAGAGACTTGCTTATCTGGTACAGCATATACATGTTTCCTCTGATTTCTTCTAGTTCTTCTGTAAACCAGTTCAGTCTTTTCTTTTTCATTTCACTTGGATATCAAATATTTTTACTGCTGAGCAAGAATACCATAAATCTGTGTACTTTTTAAAGAAGTTAGTGAATGCAATTTCAGGTTCCCTTTTCCCAGATTGACAGTTATATATGAAGTTCCAATCTGCACTTCCTAATCTATCAATGAACATACTTAATGATGTAAATAAAATAGAAAGAAACTTCCACATGGGAAAAATATATTAAAAACAAAGATTCCAAGCGGGAAAGCTCCGGTAGACAGGCACAATAAAATAACACACAGACACACACACAAAATTTCTAGCTTTCTCAACCAACAGTTGCTTCTTCAGGAAAGAGGGAAGGAGAGGGAAAGACGAAAGGATGTGGGTTTTAAGGGAGAGGGTAAGGAGTCAACACACACACACACACACACACACACACACACACACACACACACACACACACACACACACACACACACACACACACCCTTTCGTCTTTCCCTCTCCTTCCCTCTTTCCTGAAGAAGCAACCGTTGGTTGCGAAAGCTAGAAATTTTGTGTGTCTGTGTTTGTGTGTCATTTTATTGTGCCTGTCTACTGGCGCTTTCCCGCTTGGTAAGTCTTGGAATCTTTGTTTTTAATAAACGTACTTGAAATTCATGGAGAAGAAGTAAAAACTTTGAGGTTCGCCAATGACATTGTAATTCTGTCAGAGACGGCAAAGGACTTGGAAGAGCAGTTGAACGGAATGGACAGTGTCTTGAAAGGAGGATATAAGATGAACATCAACAAAAGCAAAACGCGAATAATGGAATGTAGTCAAATTAAATCAGGTGATGCTGAGGGAATTAGATTAGGAAATGAGACACTTAAAGTAGTAAAGGAGTTTTGCTATTTAGGAAGTAAAATAACTGATGATGATGGAAGTAGAGAGGATATAAAATGTAGACTGGCAATGGCAAGGAAAGCGTTTCTGAAGAAGAGAAATTTGTTAACATCGGATATAGATTTATGTGTCAGGAAGTCATTTCTGAAAGTATTTGTTTGGAGTGTAGCCATGTATGGAAATGAAACATGGATGATTACTAGTTTGGACAGGAAGAGAATAGAAGCTTTCGAAATGTGGTGCTACAGAAGAATGCTGAAGATAAGTTGGATAGATCACGTAACTAATGAGGAGGTATTGAATAGGATTGGGGAGAAAATAAGTTTGCGGCACAACTTGACTAGAAGAAGGGATCGGTTGGTAGGACATGTTTTGAGGCTTCAAGGGATCACAAATTTAGCATTGGAGGGCAGTGTTGAGGGTAAAAATCGTAGAGGGAGACCAAGAGATGAATACACTAAGCAGATTCAGAAGGATGTAGGTTGCAGTAGGTACTGGAAGATGAAGAAGCTTGCACAGGATAGAGTAGCATGGAGAGCTGCATCAAACCAGTCTCAGGACTGAAGACAACAACAACAACTTATGTACTCTTCCTTTTGCCCTCGCACCATTACTACTTTAGACTCTTCAATTTTAAGTGGTTGGCTCTTACAGAGTGTAAGGAGTGGTGGCTCATGATTTGCAAGTCCACTTCTTAAAAGTCTGACTGTAAAATCTTCCCTATGGAAATTCACAACAATATTGTCTATGCAGGCATTCTTACATTTGGGACGGTTATTTGTGCAATAGAGATCCAACGATCTTAGCATATTCAAGAATGTCTTAGTGACTTGCCTTTATGTGTTTGCCATTTCTATGTTGAAATCACCACAGATAGCAATTCTTATCCTGCTCTTTAATATCTTTTTTACTATTAATTCACATTTTTCAATAAACAAATTTACATCACCATGTGGCGACCTTTACTGTATAGACTAACTTGACTCAAATGGCTCTGAGCACTATGGGACTTAACTTTTGAGGTCATCAGCCCCTAGAACTTAGAACTACTTAAACCTGACCTAAGGACATCACACATATCCATGCCCGAGGCAGGATTCGAACCTGCGACCGTAGCGGTCGCGCAGTTCCAGACTGTAGCATCTATAACCGCTCGGCCACTTCGGCTGGCTATAGACTAACTACCATTATATTTTCATTTTACTCAACTAAACTCACCATCTAGTTCTGAGGAGTATGTAGATACATCAATTCTGAAAATTTCCAAAGTTTGGAAGGTAGGGGATGAGATACTGTCAGAAGTAAAGCTGTGAGGATGGGGCGTGAGTCGTGCTTGGGTAGCTCAGTGGTAGAGCATTTGCACGCGAAAGGTAAAGGTCCTGACTTTGAGTCTCGGTCCGGCACACAGTTTTAATCTGCCAGGAAGTTTCATATCAGCGCACACTCCGCAGCAGAGTGAAAATCTCATTCTGGATATTTACTTGTTCTTGGGTTAACCAGAGCTCAGATTCACGTATAATATCTACATGCTCAGTGTTACATAAATGTTCTAATTCTAAAATCTTATTTCTAATACAACATATGTTAAATTGTAGAAAGGTAAGTAGTTTGTCTCTGTATTGCTCTGAGAGCAATTTGACTCTATATTTGAAGTTGTAGGTTCAGTTAATGTCTGTAATCTTCATGCACTGTGATTGTCTGTTTTATGAGTCACATAGCTGTTCATCCACTTGTTGACTCACTTTGTTAACTGTGAAACCACCACTGATCCCACCAAAAATCCTGGTCCCTTGGTAGTGGTTTCTTTCTTTGGGTTGACTGCTGTGTTCTACCTGTTGGTATTTTTACTGCTTTAGTTGCTATTCTTCTTTCTGCAAATAGGTCTGTCTTCTTATACAGTGTCTTCTTTGCTGCCATGTCATGTGCTGCTTCTTCTAACTTTTGCACTGATCTCTTGGGTACATTTATTTCTTGAGTGATTGTGCTGTCCACAGATACAGTATTCACTTTTAAGAATTCTGTTGTTATTTGTGCAGGGGTTGTGTCAGTAACCATTCTCACTGATTCTTTATCTGAGACTGCAGTATTCTTCCATTTAAGTTCTATTGCTGTTCTGTACACTTCCCTGTTTGTTTCCACTGATTCATAAATCCTTGTGGCCTTTAGTTCTTTACCAGTTGCATTTATGTGCTGTATATTTATTAATGAAACAGGTGTTCAAGTGTTGTAGAAGCCTTCACTATTTTTTTTAGTTTTCTTTTTGTGGATTGAATTTGTTGGTTTACACAAGACCATTCAGGCAGGTCATGCCTGTGTAGTATTCCAACTACAAGCACATTTGTATTTTGTAATGATGACAAGGCTTTTTGTAGTGAATGAATTGCCAAGTTGGCTTCATTCTTTGCTATGTCCTTGGCCCCTGCCCAAATAGCTGCAAAATCTTCACCTGTCAGTTATATTACACTAGTGGGGGCACCTCGTATCACCGTCCCTTCAATCTCATATTTATTTGAAGCTAAATTTAAAAATTTTTTGCACAGTCTCTGCTATGGCTATCAGAGGCAACAAATATTTTGGGTCTCCCACACACTGACTGACTTTCAAAAGCACTTGTTTGCATTTTCATTGCTGCACCCTTAGATTGCTCTCCTTTTAAAACTACGTTCTGTATTGTGGTATGCATGCTGTGTTGTGAATTGTGCTTTATGTTGGATGCCTCGAATCTGTAGTTTTTACATTTTTTTTTCTTGGCTGATTCCTGCTTCTGTCAGTTTTCTGCACGCAATTATTGAGTTCGAATAAAACAAATTTCCTTGAGACAGAAAAACTTATGTCCACAAATCAGCATTGATTTAGGAAGCATCACTTGTACAAAATTTAGCTTTTTCTTGCGAAGCACGGATAAAAGGCACAGGCACATTCTGTATGCCTAGATTTCTGGAAAGCTTTGACACAGTACCCCATTGCAGACTGTTGACGAAGGTGCGAGCATAGAGAATAGGTTCTGAGATATGCAAATGGCTTGAAGACTTAGTGACAGAACATATCATGTTGTCCTGGATAGTGAGCGTTCATGGGAGAAGATGGTATTGTCAAGAGTGCACCAGGGTTACTGTGCCAGGGCTTATCTTGTTATCTATAAAAGCAACCTGCTGGATAGAGGGCAGCAGTCTGAGACTGCTTGCTGATGATGCTGCAGTGTACTTGAAAGTATGGGATGACTTAGAACTCCCAGTTAGATAAGTAGGTTAGATAAAAATGCTTCGCGAATTCAAGTGGGAATCCCTGGAGGGAAGACTTCATTATTTTTCCAAAAACACTATTGAGAAAATTTAGAGAACCAGCATTTGAGGCTGGCTGCAGAATGATTCTACTGCCACCAATGTACATTTCATGTAAAGGCTGCGAAGAGAAGAAATTAGGGCTTGTACAGAGTCATTTTTCTCTCACTGTGGAACAGGAAGAAAAAATTGCTAGCAATAATACCAAGTACTATTAACTATATACTACATGTCAGCTAGTGAAATATGTACTGTATGTAGATGTAGATAACTATTATACTGCTGCAAGTTATCATCAGTAATTCATGTTTTGTAGATAACATAAAATAGAAACTTCTGGATGTGTAGTGTGCCAAGGTTCAAGGTAGCAGAAAGAACCAGGCGTTATAGCCTAATGTTGTAGGAGAGAGAAAGAGAGAGTCATCTTTCAGAGCTACTCTTTTCCACTGATGTGGAGAAAAATGTGTGTAGTGAAAATGAATAGAAGAAACCAAACTGGAATCTTTATCAATTGGAGAATCAATTATTTAGATGTACATCATCTGTTCCAAAAGTTCAGAGACTGTTTGTATTCCTGGCGTATAAATGACACCAGCACAGTAACTACCGTGGCAGCTTGAGCTAACAACTGTAAACAAAAGGTGTGCATTTGACCAATCAGTTGTGAGCAGGCAGTGTTAAGTAGTGGAAGTCTGGCTGTAGTGTATCAGAGTTACTGTGTCACAAATAGCAGTGGAGCATCTTCTCCAAATCATACGTTAAAGACATTTTTAATAATTTTTCAAAGAACAGAAAAGTATGTGCAACTTTTGTTCTGCACACCTTGACTCCTGAACAAAACTAACCTGTGGATGCCTGCTATGACTCAATGAAATGCAAAACATGGACAATTATTTCTGGAAAAAGTCATCATGGGTGATGAAATTATGTGCTATCAATATTAGTTTACCCTGCGGTAGAAATTCACATGTAGGGCCGACACTTTGATGACATAACCAACATTCAATGCAATGTGATGCGCAAGTTGAACGACATTCCAAAGAAGGGCTTTTCTGACAGGTTCACATGGATCTGTGAACATTCCGTGTTGTGTTGTACTCAGGAGGAGGGGGGGGGGGGGGGCTATGTAGAAACCCTGCGGCATTAAAACCATCATTTTAACATTTTCGACTGATGTGATATATTACTTTCAGCATTAACATATTTGAGCTGCTGAATAAATAACAGATGTGAGTGTCACTGACTGTTTGACCAATTCATTCACATTTGTATTATAGATGCAATAATGGTCTTTGTACATCTGATACATTTCACATATATTAAGCCAGCTTTACATAACAGAAAATTCTCAGTCTAATTCAGACTCCATAATATACTATGCCATAATGTTGATGAAGATCCTTTATCATTTAGCTACAATATAGCAGGTCAGCAACTGGAAGCAGTTAATTCCATAAATTATCTGGGAGTAGGCACTAGGAGCGATTTAAAATGGAATGATCATATAAAGTTGATCGTCGGTAAAGCAGATGCCAGACTGAGATTCATTGGAAGGAAACAAAGGAAGTAGGTTACAGTACACTTGTTCACCCATTGCTTGAATATTGTTCACCAATGTGGGATCTGTACCAGATAGGGTTGATAGAATAGATAGAAGATCCAATGGAGGGCAGCGCGCTTCATTACAGGGCAATTTAGTAATCACGAAAGCGTTATGGAGATGATAGATAAACTCCAGTGTAAAACTCTGCAGGAGAGATGCTCGGTAGCTCGGTACGGGCTTTTGTTGAAGTTTCAAGAACATACCTTCACCGAGGAGTCAAGCAGTATATTGCTCCCTCCTACGTATATCTCGCAAAGAAACATGAAGATAAAATCAGAGAGATTAGAGCCCATACAGAGGCATACTGACAACCTTTCTTTCTACAAACAATACGAGACTGGAATAGAAGGGAGAACCGATAGAAGTACTCAAAGTACCCTCCGCCACACACTGTCAGGTGACTTGCGGAGTATAGATGTAGATGTAGACGCACATGGGAATATGAGATATTGTGATAATTCAGCATGAACTGTATGCAAATCCAGTATGTATGAAATTTTCTTTAATACATAAAACTGCATTTTCACACTGTGGGCATAGTCAGTATCATATGCAATGGTGTGAGGAAAAACTACCACTCAGCCTGTAAGGTGCTCAAAGAAGTTGTGAATGACCTGCAAATGTATATACAAATTTTTAAAAAGTTTACTGAACTAGAAACATAATAACTACCTAAATAAAAGTGATTAGGTAGGAAAAGCTCACCAGTGACACAGGAAATTTCAGTACTATATTTGTCAACTCTGTGCACTGAAATGTTCTTAGGTCCTTGGCATGCTGTTCACAAGATGAGGAAGATGTTACTGCTCAAGACTGTCTCATTCTAGTGCAGTGGTCCTCCTGGTGTTATGAAGTGCTTGAGGAATGTTCCAGTGGTGATACACTGCATGTTTCAACTGGTTGCACTAAGCTAAGTTGCTTACTTGTCAGGACTGATCTTTAGGTCTGAAGAGAATGTGTTCACAAGGTGGCAGCAGAGAGCTCAAACATTATTGTCTTGAAAGATCAACTCGTCACCAAAATGTTCATTGCAAGGCTGGACTATAAGTGTGAGGATGTTGTTCTGATACTGCACAATCCTCTGATTACTGTATTGATAGCGATGAGAAGTGTCCAACATCCATACTTGAAACCAGTCCAAAAAATGTCAGGCCCACCCCTCTGTAATCCCAAGGAATAGCATACATGGGACATTCATCGAAATGTGTGCACTTCTGCATACTTTAACAATGATTATCAGATGTCAGGCAAATTCTGCTCTCTTTGATGAAGAGAACTTGACAACACGATATAAGTTCTATTCCAGGTGTTCCCTTGCTCACACTCTTCATACACCTCATTGCTGAGGATCTTCTCCTGCTGTTTGTAATGGGCACTTAAGAGGTCATATTGATCATGTGGAAATAGTTCCACAATTTCTGGATTGACACAGCCCTCCCCAGTTGCTTCCAAAAAGACAACATACAGTTCTGTTGTGTTTTTCTTTGGATACCTACAAGTCACATTTTATAGGCAATGTTAATCTTCAAGTGCTGTTGACTGTGGGCTACCACTAGGAATCCGATCTTCAGTGTTTAGTCTAATGATAGTGGTTGAATATTTGAATGGCATTGTTATGATTTATACAGAATTGATGGTCAACTTTCTGTACCAACAAATCTGGCCATAAAGTGACACTGTGCACATGATTTAAGCCTCAAATGCCCCTTCAAAGCATGTTGACAGAGTGAACAGTGTGTACAATTTACATTATTCCATTCACATTTGGCGACAACTGCACCAAGAATGAAGGTTCACTTTTACCTCCTAATACACAGGTCACTGTAATCTTCTTCATGTGATCCAAAGATGATTGAGAAAGAGGTTTCCAATCAAAAGAACACAAATTATTCAAGGATAAGGGTGGTGCAAAACATTTTTTGGGCGGTTTAAATATTTTGCAGATGAGAGGGATGTCAGCAAGCTGTTGAGTTACACAAAGTAATTAGCTAACCTCTACAGCTTCTTACCATCAATGTAGACTTTAGAGCAACAATAATGTGCCAAATGACTGCTCTTTGTTTCAACATAATATTGTGTTGGTTCCTTCTGGAGTTTGCATCACTGTGTGAACTTACCATTAAACCAGAGAAATTCTGGTAGAAGTAGTGTTCTGCATATAAACAACATCTCACTTTTTTCAGTGAAATTAGAAGTGAGATCCTTTAACAGGTAACACATTGTGTATGATAGATGTGAATTTCCAGAAAATAATGGGAGTACACTGCCACATGGAGCCAGTTTTCAAATGTTTTTGCTAGCATAAATTGATGTGAACTTCTATCTGCTGCCCATAATTTTAAACTTTGTTATTAAATTGGAAACTTTTCTACTTTCTTGACGTTCTTGTGATCTTTTAAGTGAAACATTTTGAACCACAGTACGTTGAGAGAAAATACAATGAGGCAGGAATGATTCCTCTTCGCTTCCCATGAACAGTGAAGTCAGCTCAGAAGGAGCTCTTGATCAGTGGAAAATGAGGATGGGAGAGGAATGACAAATGATCTATCTAAACAAGCATCTCGCATTTACCTGATTAGATTTATGGAAATTACAGAAAGCATAATACTGGACAAGGAATTTGAATCCTACTACTCACATAATTGACATCAGTGTCCTAACTACCTGTTAGGTGCAGGTATATGTGCATAACATGAAGAGTTAAACACCAGACCATACAGATTCCAAACAAAGTTCTGGGGTAAGTTCACACCAATGTCTACAGGATTCTTCCACCATGGGTGGCATTAACCCCCCCCCCCCCCCCCCTTTTGTTTTTTAACATTCTGCTTCAGGGGACTATTCTTAGCCCAATATTACATACCATACATATTGCTGATATTAAAACTTTGCTACCAACAAATTACTAATCATTATAATATGCAGACAATATATGCTTATATCTGAATACCTGCCATAAATTAAGATTGTTCTACCATGTTGCTTGACATATGGTTCATAAAAAAAGGGCTAGCATCACCCCTTGCAAACAATGGTGTTTATTTCTGAACATGTACTGCATCTTCCTGCACACATGAATTTGGGAGTATATGATATCTGTAACCTCAACTCCATGATTTCTCAGACTAATCCATGACTCATGACCGAAGTGGAATGCCCATACCAAACATCTGATTCTGAGATGATAAATATTATCCATTCATTGGCCCATCATTGGTTGGGTCACACATCTTGCCACAATGCTCTATCTGTATCAGTCACAAGTACGGCCTCAATTGGATTACAGTCTGATCTTTTACCAAAGTGATATCAAGATTTTGGACGCCAAATCATATAAAATACAGAGCAATGCCTCCAACACTAACCACTGCTATGCTACGATCTGCTCTTGGAAGTAGCAAAAATTTCCTCTTCATATTCAGCACCAGTTTCTGGGAGAAGAATGTATTTATGTTGCAGAGAATCCAAGTTGTGGAGAGTGCCCCATTTCTCCTGAAATTAATTTAGCACCAGAAGCTACTTTGCACACATTATTATTTCTCTCTTGAAGCACCACTACTTAACAGGAACACTTCCTTACAACCCAATCCCTGAGACAAAACAGCACTTCAAAATTTCCTTTTTTCAACTACTCATTGTGTGTAATTGCTCCCCAAAAGTGAAGTTTCAAACATTAACAGCATCTTTTTCCCCTAATGACAACCATGCAAAGGCAGTGACCATATACTACTAAAATTGTCATTGAGGGCTGATTAACGATACACATTTTGAACTCCAGGCAGAATGGCCTTTCACCCTCATTCTGAACGCAGTCATTGTCGTTAGGCATTGGGCAAGCTCTCCATTGTGTGTAGTCACTTGGGCTGAATGATATCAGTGCCATATATGACAAATCAAGTGTTTAGTGGGTCTCAACACCCCAGCAATACAACGAGACACATAATGCAGAAGGTAATTGAGCTCAATCAGTGTCAATCTGTGACTAACTTTCTCTGGATACCATCACACAACGGTCTCCAACACAGCAAATATGTAGCTGTTTTTCCTAATGACAGGGCTCACAATAGGTGTTTACTTATCCCTCATTACAAAGCAACAGACCCACTCCTGAAATAAAGGCAAGGCATATAACACATGGAAAGAGGAGCTGGGAGTAACACAATGTGCAACCGTTTCAGCACAGAAGATCATGGTTTATGGAGTGCACATGTGGTACACAGCATCTAATGTCAATGATAAAGATATACAGTAGTTCCATCAAGGAAACTTTCACCATCACCTACACAGGAAGGATGTACATAACATCACAATTGGTCTTGCAACCCAACAACGGAATTTAATTTAAATGACATTTTTGTTTCATAAGAATGGTATTGGGATCAGCAACTAACTTTTTGAAACAGACAAACCAGATGGAAACATCATCTCACTAATATCACAACTACAGTTGTATCAGAAAATGCAATCACTTGCAAACTTATCATAGACTTCTTGAGAGATTCTCACCAAGAGCTTCTGTACCATACCATTAACTGGGAACTCCTCATATGATAAGATAATATTGGAACATAACTATACAGCTAACTGGTGTCTGTCTACTATTTTTTTTATATATCACAGAGAGTCTCTATGTACTGAAATTTTTTTTAGTCATCAGATGTACCAATTATGTAATATGTTGGTGTATACACCAACAAAAAATTTAAAAAATTACATCTAACAATACAATGAAAAGGACAGTTGTTGTCACCATAAAGTGGAGACGCTAAGTCACAGAAAGACACAACAAAAAGACTGTTGGAAAGTTACTTCTTAGCCAACAAAGTCTTAGGCCGAAACTAACTTCCTGACAGTCTTTTTGTTGTGCCTTTCTACAAATCAGAATCTCCACTTTATTGTGCGTAGCAACTCTCCTTTTCATTATATTGTTACATTCCATCCTGGATTTTCCATTGTTTGAAAATTTACAACTGCGTACACTCTCCACAAGCTACCATTTGGTGCATGGCAGAGGGTACCTCGTATCATTGCTAGTCATTCCCTTTCCTATTCCACTAACAAACAGTGAGAAGGAAGATACTCTATGCTTCTGCAAAAGCCCTGATATTTCTCTCTTGTCTTCACGGTCCTTATGCAAGATGTATGTTGATGATATTAGAATTGTTCTGCAGTCAATTACAGGTGGGGTTTTCTAAACTGTCTCAATAGTGTTTCAAGAAAGGATTTACACCTTGAGTTTACAGAGCATTTGTGTAATACTCATGTGCTAATCGAACCTACCAGTAACAAATCTAGCAGCACACTTCTGAAATACTTCATTGTCTTACTTTAATATGACCTGGGGGGGGGGGGGGGGGGGGATCTCCCCTCCCAGGGGACACCGCCTTATCGTAGGCACCTTCAGTGCCAGGCGAGAGGGTTTTTGTGCTCTGACGAACTCAAGAGTTGTGCTGGCGATTGCGTAGCTACTGGCAGGGTTATTCAAGCTGCACTGGTCTCAATGGAAGAGTCAGACAAAGTGTGTCCCACAACATAGCGCAAGCGGGGGGGGGGCTGTATACTCCTAGGGGAGTCAGCCCTAAAAAAATCCAGGCTCTCCAAGTTGGGGGTTGGGTGTGAGGCTAACAACCCCACCCTGGAAAAAAGTGTTGTTGCAGATACTATACATGCCTTGGAATGAAAAGGGTTGCCTGTTGACGAGCTAGCAAGAAAAACATTTAACGAGAAGGAACACAGATATTCGGATAGCCACCTGGAATGTGAAGACACTCAAGAGGCCTGGAAAGCTACAAGAAATTGGAAATGAACTAGATAAGTATCAAGTGAAAATAGCAGCAATACAAGAAACTAGATGGAAAGGGCAAGGGATGGAAAGGGCAAGGAATGATAGTGTCGGGGGAACATTTAATGATGTATAGCAGTGGAGATACAGGCCTTTATGGCACTGGTTTCCTTCTACATAGGTCTATGAAGGCTAATGTAATTGTTTTTATGGCAATAAGTGAAAGAATGTATTCTCTACGGATAGGGGCAAAATTTTTTAATGTTACAATAGTGAATGTCTACGCCCCTACGGAGGAGGCAGATGAAGATGCAAAGGCTATATTTTATACCAAATTGGAAGAAGAAATTGGTAAAATTCAAAGGCACAATGTGAAAACAATACTTGGAGACCTAAATACAAAAATAGGGAAAGAAGAGGTATATAGAAGTTTAATAGAAAAGGAAAGCCTACACCAATGACAGTAATGATAATGGGCTCAGACTGATAGACTTCGCCAATGGGAAGAACATGATAATAAAAAGCACCTATCACCCAAGGAAAGATATTAAGAAATGTACATGGGTATCATAAGAGGGAAACACAAGAAACCAAATATTATGTACTCATAGACAAAAGGCATGCATCAGATGGTATGGAAGTTAGCAGCTGCAGAATATAGAAAGAAACAAAAAGAGATGTTGGAAGCAGGGAGAAACACAAGGAATGAAGATAATGTGGAAACTAAATGGGAATTGTTGAAAACTGCCATTCGTGTAGCTGCAGAAGAGATACTGGGCAGAGAACAATGCAAAAGGGTGGTTAAGAGGTTCAACAAGGAATGCTTAATGGTGATACATGAGAGAAATGAAGCAAGACAGAGAATGTTGCAAAGGAACATATGAGGTTAGTGCCAGAAGAATACAGAGAAAAGAGGAAAAGAATGGATAAGCTTTGTAGGGTAAAGAAAAGGCAGCATGAAAGGAGAAGGATAGAGCAGCTGGAAAATGGAGTAGGCAGTCCATGAACTGATAAAGGAAGTATGGATAAAGGAGGTAATGCCTAAGGATTGGAATATGGGAATTATCTGCCCGTTACATAAAAAAGGCGACAAGTCAGAATGTAGTAATTATTGTGGAATCACTCTCTTGGATGTAACATATACGATATTTAGTAAAATTTTAGCCTCCAGACCAGAAGGGATGATAGAAGGGATATTGGGGGACTATCAGGCTGGATTTAGGAGGAAATATTTTTATTAAGACAAGTGCTAGAGAAGTTTTATGAGTATGACAAGCAACTACATCAGTTTTACATTGATTTTAAGCAAACATACGGCAGCCTACACAGGAAGAAAATTATACAGATCATGAAAGAATTTAGAATCTCATTAAAACTGGTTAATTTAATGAAAAGGACAATGAAAGAAACACTGTGTAAAGTAAGAATACAGCAAGAACTGTCTGGTGAATTCCAAGTACAGATAGGGCTATGACAGGGAGGTTTGATCTCTACAATGCTATTTAATTTAGTTTTAGAAAAGGTGATGTGGCAAATGTCGATAAACCCAGGAGGAACAATACTTAATCGGCAAGATCAGGTGGTAGCATATGTGGGTGACGTAGCATTAATGGCAAGGAATGTAAGGGCACTAAAGGGGAATTATGATATGTTAGAGGAAGCAGCAAGTAAGTAGGTTTAGAAGTAAACATAAGCAAAACAAAGTATATGGTGACGGGGGAGCCCAATATAAATGGACAAAAGAATTAAATAGTAATGAATGGGAAAGAATATGAAAGAGAGAGAACATTTAAATATTTAGGTTCTGTAATAACAGAGGACAATAAAGTAGCAGTAGAAATTCAAGAAAGGACAGCGAGTGGAAATCATTGTTATTTTGCTTTCCAGAAGGTATTTAATTCCAGGAATGTTAGTAGGAATACAAAAATCACAATATACATGACCATATTAAGACCTATAGTAATACATGGATCAGAAGGCTGGGCATTGACATTAAAAGAAGAGAACTGGTTATTGAGATGGGAAAGAAAGATACCGAGAAGGATTTTTGGAGCAGTGAGAGAGGAAGATGACTGGAGAGTAAGGACAAATGCAGAACTACAAACACTTTTTGGGCAGATGGATATTATTGTTAATTAAGCAAGGAAGAATAAGATGGGCAGGACATGTACAGCGAATGCCAGAAACTCGGGAGTGTCAAGAAAGTTTTCATAGGAAAACCTGAGGGGAGAAGGAGAAGAGGTAGACCCAGGAAAAGATGGCTGGGTGATATGGAAGAAGATCTAAAGGCGACGGGAATAAGAAATTGGAGAAGGAAGGCAATGGACAGAGAAGAATGCAGGTGATACAGGTGGCCAAGGTTCTTGAAGGACTGTAGAGACAACCAGGAAGGAGAAGAAGAAGAAGTGGGGGATCCCAAACACACTAGCAGTTCTCAAGAATGGGTGCAAAAAGTTTCCTTTATGCAGTCTTCTTTACAAATGAGCTACATTTACCTAAAATTCTTCCAATAAACCAAAGTTGACCATTTGCCTTTCCTACAACTGACCTTATGTGTTCATTCCAGTTCATGTCCCTTTGCAACATTATACCTGATATTTAATCACTGCAACTGTATCAAGCAACACACCAGTAATGTTTATTCACATATCCTAGGCCTGTTTCTCTCAACCATCTGTGTTACCTTACATTTTTCCACATTCATCACACCAAATACAAACTCTGTCCAAGTCAACCTATATCCTCCTGCAGCCTTCCAACGATGACAGTTTCCCATGCACTATAACATCATCAGCAAACCGTCATAGACAGCTGCTTACCCTAACTATCCATCCATTTATGTTTATATGTCTTTGCTAAGAGTTCTCAGTGTGACACTGTGAAACCCATTCAGGGAATGGAATCTGCCTGTTGATGTTCATACATGGTTTGCAGGACATGGTGCAAGAAAAGGCAACTGAGTTTCACACTAGTGATGATTTCTCAATCCATGGTGATTTGTGGACATAATCTTTTCTCTCTCAAGGAAACATAATAAATGAAATCATTCCACATTAGGCTGTCAGAACATTGTAAAGCTATAACAGCCTGAAGCAAAATGATTTCATTTCAAAATTTCACAAAGGCTGTGGACCCAGTCATCATCAAATTTCTGAATTTATTGTATTCAAACTTAAAATATGTTCAAGAATTCTGCAGCATGTTGACATTGGCCTGTAATTTTGTGGATCTGTTCTCTCACTCCTCTTATGTACAGAAGTCACCTGCACTTTTTTTCAGTTGCTGGGGACTTTGTGCTGGGCAAGATATTCAGAATAAATGCAAGCTAAGTAAGGGGCTAATGCCATGTAAAACAGAATCAGAAATTCCTCTGGAACTGGCAGCTCACTTGTTTTCTACTCTGTCAGTTGCTTCTCAAAGGCAGGGATGCTTATTTCTTTGTCATCTATACATAGTTTGTGCAGCAGTTAAATGATGTTCTATTTGTATGAAGCTCTTGCTCAAATTATTTTTAAATAAGAGATTTAAAACTTCAGGTTTCCTTTTGCTGCCTTTTAATGCAACACCACACTGGTTGATGAAAGAGTAAATAGCAGCCATTGACCCACTTAGTAATTTTACATAGGACCAGAATTTTCTAGAGTTCTTGGCAAGATCTTTCGTTGACGTATGGCAATGGAAGTACTTGTCTGATTCACATATTGATTTTTTCCTAGACTCACTCACAAATTTCTATTAGATTTTGCCTGCCAGCATTTCTACATTCTTTTAGTAACCTAAAGTGCAACAGTCTCTGTTTCCTCAGCATTTTCCAAATTTTGTTATTAACCCCTAGACATAAAATCCAGTTCCCATTTCTAAAAAAAATTGAGATAAATTTAAAATCACAAGTATATTCATCCAACTTAATTAAAAATCTTTGAAAAAAATTAAAAAAACTTGCTTATATCCACTTCAGCACTGGTAGTTATGTAGTCAGCCCCTAGAGAGATCCAGTCTAATGCTTGCAGCCAGGCTGCCATGTTTTGGTTGAAGTATTGCCGCTAGATATTGTTTTTACTCTGTGCAGCTTTGGATACTCTACAACAAAACTGGGCTTTAAGTTCCTGTCCTGTATTGTTGTTTAGGCAGTACTTCTGAAAATAGTGAGCTATAGTGATCTTGAGTTTGACACTGAATTTATTGGCTCAGAAAATGAAGTTATTTCATTGGAGATTGACAGTGATTACAGTTTATCAGGTGACAGGCAAGTGCCTGCCCATGATGTGAAATAAACACATCTACTGTGCTTCAGCCAGTTGCTCTAATAATTCCATTCACAGGAAACCATTGGGACACATATAGTTCAACTTCATATCTACACAGAAGCTAGATATTGTTTTTACTCTGTGCAGCTTTGGATACTCTACAACAAAACTGGGCTTTAAGTTCCTGTCCTGTATTGTTGTTTAGGCAGTACTTCTGAAAATAGTGAGCTATAGTGATCTTGAGTTTGACACTGAATTTATTGGCTCAGAAAATGAAGTTATTTCATTGGAGATTGACAGTGATTACAGTTTATCAGGTGACAGGCAAGTGCCTGCCCATGATGTGAAATAAACACATCTACTGTGCTTCAGCCAGTTGCTCTAATAATTCCATTCACAGGAAACCATTGGGACACATATAGTTCAACTTCATATCTACACAGAAGCTAAAAATGAGTAAGTTTCAGGATACTTTAGTCAAAACAGTGCACGCGTTTTCTCTGGATTTTATTATTGCTGAGCTTCCAAAAATGTTAACTTATTGAGTTTTAAAAGCTGTTTTTATGTACCGATTTGTAATGTCAGTCACTAAAGGACTTTTTCATTAAATAAAACATACTTTTTTTGGAACATAATTTGTAAAAGAATAAAATCAGTATGTTACAAGTTTAAAACACAGCATGTCTTTTTCCAGTCTTAATCCACTTACTAGACACATGCTTCTCCAGACTGATCTACAGCCAACTTTACCCTTAATTCCTCTATGTCCATCATATTGGGATTAAAGAATGTCTATTCTTTGTCTATGTAGCATGCTAACAACTGGGCGTCACCAGCATAAAACTCTACCAATGTTCTTGACAGATTTGTTAACTTTAGTAACCATCATTGCTATGATGACACAAAGATCACTAATCCTTGATGCTACACTGACACCGTCGACAAGGTCGTTGGTAGCTACAAGGCCTAAAATATTTCCATTGTGTGCAGGTTGGTGAGGTAGCTGCTGAAGACAATTTTCAATGTCTGTACTTCTATACACGTCCCAGGCTGTATTCAGTAGGTTGTAACACCACCTCCAACTAATATTGCATGATCGGTGCACTTTCGCGTTACTGAGCATAAACCATCTTTGAATGATTCCATGACTTTTGCAGCAGAGTCAGATGTCTGGTAGAAACATTCAACAATTAATTTGAGTTTAACTGCACTAGTTACCTACATCCAGATAATTTCGCAGTCAGCCTCAACTTTGACCTTGACGGACATAATAAAATAACTTAGCCCTGCCAATTCCTCTTCCTTTCTCTACTAAGATGTAAGACATTACTCATGATATCCCAATTGCCAACAGCATCCAAAGGAACCAACCCCACATTTGACACAGTAAGAGGTGCATTTTAAATTCATGATCAGCATACTCCCAGGGCTACTCTACTGACACAGACCATGTCATCTCAGGACAAGCAGAACACAACATTTATTTGATCTTTGCTGAAGCTTTCATTACCAGATCACTCTTATTAACACCATGCTGTTCCCAGTGAATACTGTTTCCTGTCCCTGTCAGTACTACAAGATAATCCCTCTTCCATAAAAACTTTGCTCAATGAACCAGTGTCTTCCACCATACACTTGGTTTGTAGAAATTCGTGACTTCATACTTGTTACCTTATTCTTACTGATTCTTGGCTTTGCACAAATTTCCCGTTTCAAACTCTCCACAGTATTTCCTGGATAGAATGTGGATGATGCTGACAGTTTGGGTGGAGGCAGCAGGTGTGTGAGATAGGAATGTAGGAGGGAGGTGCGGCAGCTGGATGGACTAGGAATGCAACACCTGGGCACCAGAGTCGGCAAGTTTGTGCAGCGCACAGTGATGAGGACGCAGAACAGTGGATTGGGAAGATGTGGCAAGACACAGGAAGGGAAAACTGTTGGGTACAATGGATTAGCGGAGGTTGAAAGCAGTAGGATTATGGGAGCATAGGATGCGTTGTAAGGATAGCTCCCATCTATGCAGTTCAGAGAAACTGGTTCTGTGGGGAGATCCAGATGGTATTGCCTCTGAAGCATTGATTGAACTCTAGCAAGCTGTGCTCAATAGTGTCTTGCCACTGGTTGGTCAGCTCTGTTCTTGGCTACAGTTTAACAGAGGTTATTCATTTGGGTGAACAAATGGTTGGTGGTCACACCCACATAAAATGCTCTGCAGAAGTTGTAGCAGATTGGTATATGGCATAATTGCTTTAACAGGTGATCCTGCCTCCAATGGGACATGACTGTCCTGTAATGGAACTAGAGAAGGATGTGCCGGTTGGCTGAAACGGGGAGGTCTTGCACTGGGTCTTTCACAAGGATGTGACCCATGTGGCTAGGGGGTGGGAATTTTAGAGATAGAACAGGTTTAGGTTGGACGGGCCACAGAATATCACTTTAGGATAGGTGGAAAGTATCGTGGCGTGCATGTCCCTCATTTCTGGACATAATGATAGATAGCTGAAACTTTAGCAAATGACAAACTAGTTACTCCAATTAGGATGATACTGCGTCAAGTGGTCAGAGTGTGCTCCTTTGCAGCTGGCTCTTGGGATGGGGGAGAGAATAGCGTTGTGTGAGGATCTGGAGTTGGAAACCAGTTTTCAGACCAGGTCTGCAAAAAGCTCATTTCTGTGAAGGCTTTCGTGAGACATTCAGCTTATTGGGCAAGGGAATTCTCATCACTGCAGATACACCATCCGCCACAGGTGTCCAGATTAAATGGTACCAATTTTACGGTGTGGAAGGGTTGATTGCTGTCATGATGCAGGCACTGTTGATGATTAGTGGATTTGATATGGATAGAGGGGTGGAGCCATCAGAGAAGTGGAGGTCAGTATTCAAGAAGGTGGCATGTTGGTCTGAGGGTAACTATATGAAGTGGATGGAAGTGGAGGTGTTGAGGCAGTGGAGAAATGAGGGTAGAGTGCCTTGTCCCTGGGTCCAGACCATGAAGATATCATAAATGAACCCAAACCACACAAGGATTTGAGGTTTAGGGAGGTTAGGAAGGTTTCCTCTAGATGGCCACTAAACAGATTTATATATGAGAGTGACATTTCGATGCCGATGACAAAGTCAGACATATGTTTATATATTCAAGCACCAGCTGCTAAGGAGAAGCCCTCTCCCCCAATCAGCCAATATCGTCTTGGACTGGAACAACTGAACTGTGTATTTCACTAGGGCTTCAACTATCAATTAACACACTCCGAAATGAGGGATATCCTACCCACAGTCCTTCGCACCTCTGCTAAAGTCCATAAAAATACACAGGAGCCAACCACATTACGAGCTGTACATATGTCCTCCTACAAGTACAGAACGATCTGTAATTGTCCAGTGTACTAGAAGAATTAACACCTTTTGGATGCTTAGATAAGGATGCACCCTCTAAAAACATACATCATTTGTAACACTGCAAACCCAGTAAAGACACTTCACTTCATGATCTGTTGTTAAGAGTACTATGTTGTTGTTGTTGTTGTGGTCTTCAGTCCTGAGACTGGTTTGATGCAGCTCTCCATGCTACTCTATCCTGTGCAAGCTTCTTCATTTCCCAGTACTTACTGCAAATGTTGTAACTCAGTAGCAAAGTTGGCATTTATTAGACAACTGCCTGGCAGCATGGTTTGGTTCATATCTAGCTGAGTGCAATATATTTACAGCACTTCAATAAATTGTTTAATTGGTAGAAGTCATGAAATTAATGGAGCAAAAAGTTCACAGTTCTTATTACAGCATTCTTCACTGTCAAAAGGGGCCAGCATGTGGCCTCTTTACTGTTTGATGCCCTGTAAAAGGACTTCACCTTCAACAACTGATTGCAGTCTGTGAGGAAGGCAGCTTTTAGGTAATGAATCGCTCATTTTCTGCCACCTCTTCGAAGGCAGAGAGGGTGACATTCCCAAGGTTGTCACTGCTTTTTGGTGCTAGGTCAGACTAGTTTTCTAGCATTGTCCATTTCATATCTGCCCATACGTTTTTGATAGGGTTTAGGTCTGGTGCATTAAGGGGCCAGTCAAGACAGGAAATCAGATTCTGTTCTGCAGACTACTCTTGCACAATTACTGAAGTGTGTAGAAGACTGGTCCTGTTGTAAACAGATTACTCCCTAGGATATATTTGTTACACTGATGGTGCCGTAGCCTCAAGCCGACCATTTGCCCTGTGAAGTATTCCAAGTCCACATGAACACTTCCAGCCCCAAACTGCCACCGACACACAGCCAGTGTAAAATGACTTATGCATATATTTTGTATCGAAACAGGCATCTTGTCGCCTGTATACTCATACCGTCAGAAAATATTGCATTCCACCTGTCACATTTCCCTTATCAAACATTAATTGATACAGTCAATGATCAACACAAGTTCATTATCCTTGACAGGTATTGTTGCATGCCAAAATCTATTTCCCTCATGCCTACTGGATTCTACAGTATCTTGATAATGTTTTATCCATCACTGTACATTGCATTCAGGAATGTCATATCATGTGCTGGTCTCGACCATCACCAAATTCCTTTCCTCTAGAAGGGCAATGAGGTGGTCTTAAACAGCCTGTTGTTGAAGAGGCATGGCACATGAATAATGTGACTTGTCTAAAAGTGATGTGAAACAAGTATTTGACCTTGCTTGTGTACTGTCATTGGCTATCATATAACAAACAGTGTGCTTGTACACCTAATGCTCTGGTGCAGACCATCAGTCTATTAATGTATGTCAATAAATATGCATGAATGATTCTCAGATATTGTTTCAAACAGAAGTCATAAATTTAATTTTTCATCTCCAAGGAGGTCATTTTCCACCAAAAGTGACTCAACGATTTACAGCCAAGATTCCATCACACCTTCTGTGGGAATGTGTTTCATCCAATACAATACACTGGGTGGCTTCATATACAGCAAATTGTTAATCCAGAAGAATATCTCTCTTGTGGCACAAAAAATCTAACATGAGACAGACGGTTTATGTGTAAAGCCTATATGTTGTTTAATCAGTTATGGTGACCATTTATGAACTTATATCTATGCAGTTAACATGCACTATATAGTAACATAGAAATATTTTGTATCTTCTTGGGACAGATCTGGAATACTGACAAGATCAGTTTCCTGTAACTTTTGAACTAATATTTCTTAATCTGCATATCTCCAAGGTAAATAGAAGCATATGGCATTGTTTTTCATTCATGCCAGTGCTGTACCAGACTGGACTCTTGGCAGCAATTTCTACTGGTCAGTTTTTGCACTGTCCAGTGTATGTACATGCCACAGCTGTTACACCCCATCAAAATGGTGAGGAAAACATAACTGAAAGAAGACTGGCAAAAAGAATCTGTGGCTCCAGATTAATTTTTCTGATTCTTAAAGCTGAGACAAAGGAGAAATATATTCAAGGGAATATTTAAGTTACTTCAGTTTCATTTAGGTAATTACATGTGTTGTTTTCACAGTCTCTCAATTATTTTAATGACTGCACTTCCACTGAAAGGTTAAAAACACTGCATTCAAAAAGTTATCTTATTTATCTCTAAAGTGGATAAAGTTCAACAAGAAATGGACAAAATTCATACATTAAGTTTAAAAGTAATGCATAAAATCAGTTCTAATAAGGTTAAAATGAATACAGCTAACATATCAAAAAGACTGTACAGACTAACTATGATATGTAAGCAACTTATGAGTGTTTGATTCAGGGCAGTTGAAAATACCAACAAGATGAGCAAGAACAGAAAAGATACATAAGAATAAAAATGGTCTAGTGTGCTTTGGGCAAACTAAATGTTTTTAAAAACTAAGCTTCTGATGTGTGTGAAACAGAAAATTTAGACACTGTGTATTACCAATTTAGATACATCACAGTGACACAGACTTTGAACATGAAAACCAATAAGAAAATAAATAAAGAGGACTGCTCACCAAGCAATGGAGACATGAATGTTAGGAATTAGTAGCACAGGCAGGAAAACAACATATGGAGTGGGGAGGAATAAGCTAGAATAGAGCAACAGATAAATAAGGCTCACTGATCAATGGCCTAGAAAGCATAAATCAGCCACTCTGCAACAATCTGCAATGTTCACCCTAAAATCTTGGGCTGAAGTTTGGACAGCAAACAATATTTGACCAAAGGGCATATCCTCACTTACATTTGCTTCATCAAACCATAAAATACACTCAGAACGCATTATACATTGATTTGTGCACCACAGGTATCACAGACTAGGTGATTTTCCTGCTGCAGTATGACGCCATAAATTAATGGACCCTCTATGCACAATGGTGCATGGAGCTTGCTGTCAGTGAGGTGGCTTGCATGCCACAGTGATACAGATAGCTGTACCGTAGTTGCAACCACAACAGTGGGTTACCTGTTGAGAGGCCAGACTAATGTGTGGTTCGTGAAGAGGGGCAGCAGCATTTCAGTAGATGACTGACTGATCTGGTCTTGTAACATCAACCAAATGGCCTTCCTGTGCTGATACTGCAAACAACTGAAAGCAAGAGGAAACTACAGCCGTAATTTTCCCTGAGAGCATGCAGTTCTACTGTATGGTTAAATGATGATGGCATCCTCTTGTGTAAAATAGTCCCCCATTCGGATCCCCAGGCAGGGAATACTCAGGAGGATATTGCCATTTGGAGAAACAAAGCTGGCATTCTACAGATCAGAGTACGGAATGTTGCATCCCTTAAGTGAGCATGTTGGTCAGAAAATTTTAAAATGGAAGTGGATAGGTTGAAGTTAGATATAGTCAAGGTCGGTGGCGGGAGGAACAGGACTTCTGGTCATTTAAATACAGGGGTATAAGTACAAAAGGAAATATTGGTACTACAGGAGTAGGTTTAATCATGAATAAGAAAATACAAATGCAGATAAGCTACTGTGTACTGCATAGTGAATGCATTATAGTAGCAAAGAGACATGAAGCCCACATCTACCATAATAGTGCAAGTTTATATCCCAACTAGCTCCACAGATAAGGAAGATACTAAAGAAATCTATGATGAGACAATGAAGTTATTCTGATAGTTAAGGGAAATGAGAATTTAACAGTGATGGGTGACTAGAATTCGATAGCAGGAAAAGGCAGAGACAGAAAAATAGTACATGAATATGGACTGGGGGAAAGGAATGAAAGAGGAAGCCACCTAGTAGAATTTCGCATAGAGCACAATTTAATCATTGCTAACACTTGGTTTAAGAATCAAGAAGAGACCTAGAGACACCAGAAGGTTTCAGACTGACTATGTAATGGTAAGACATATATTTTGGAACCAGATTTTAAACGGGAAAAGACACTTCATGGGGCAGATGTGAACTCTGACCATAACTGCCCCTTGTTTATGAATTGTAGATTAAAACTGAGGGAAATTGCAAAAAGTTAGGAAATTAAGATGATGGGACCAAGATAAGTTGAAAAAACTAGAGGTTGTTGAGAGTTTCAGTGGGAGCATTAGGCAATGACTGAATAGCGCAAGGAAAAGGAAAACAGTAAAAGTCAGATGGGTAGCTTTGAGAGATGAAATAGTGACGGCAGCAGAGGATCAAATAGACAAAAAAAGAAGGCCTACTAAAAATCCTTGGATAGTACAGGAGATATTGATAAGACTGACAGGAAGTGCAAAATGGCTAAGCCGGAATGGCTACAGGACAAATATATGCACTTGGAAAAAAGAGAAGCAGCTGTATGAATATCAGGGGCTGAGATGAGAAACCATCCTAAGTGAAGACAGGAAAACTGCAAGATGGAAGGAGCAAATAGAGGGTCTACACAAGAGAGATGAATTTGAAGGCAATATTATAGAAATGGAAGAGGACTTACATGAAGATGAGATGGGAGATATGATAATGCACAAAGAATTTTGACAGCACTGAAAGACGAGAGTCTACACGAGCCTCTCGAGTAGACATCCTTCTGTCAGAATTACTGATAGCCTTGGGAGAACTGACCATGAAAAAAACTCTTCCACCTGGTCTGCAAGATGTATGAGACAGGTGAGATACTCTCTGATTTCAAGAAGAATATAATAATTGAAAATCCAAAGAAAGCAGTTGCTGAAAGGTGTGAAAATTACTGAACTATTGGTTTCGTAAGTCATGGTTTCAAAATACTAACAGGAATACTGTATAGAAGAATGAAAAAACTGGTAAAAGCTTACATTGGAGAAAATCAGTTTGGATTATGAAGAAATGTAGGAACGTGTCAGGTAATTCTGACTCTAACTTATCTTAGATGTCTTAGGGAAGGGCAAACCTATTTTTATAGCATTTGGACTCAGAGAAAGCTTTTGAAAATGTTGACTATACTCTCTCTGAAATCCTGAGAGTAGCAGGGGTGAAACTTAGGTAGCAAAAGACTATTTACAATTTGAACAGAATTATAACAGTCGAGCAGCATGGACTGGAAGCAGTGATCAAGAAGGAAGTGAGACAAGGTTGTAGCTTACCCCAATATTATTTGAGCTGTACATTGAGAAAGTGGTATACCTGCTAGGTTAGCAGAGAGCACTAATGCGCTGCTTCCTGGATTCAGGTAGGCGCGCCGGTCTCGGATCGAATGCGCCCATCAGGTTAACGATGAGGGCCGGTGTGCCAGCCAGCCTGGATGTGATTTTTAGGCAGTTTTCCACATCCCTAGATAAATACCGAGCTGGTCCCATGTCCTGCCTCAGTCACATGCCTCGCAGGCATTTGAAATGCGATTGCACTAATTCATGGTTTCACTAGACGCAGGCAGCTTGGGTACACTCATTCCATCCCAGGGGATATGGGGTGGCAGCAGGTAGCGCATCTGGTTGCACCTTAAAATTAACCATGCCAAATCTGACTTACTCATGCCGATCCTACATTACATGCGGGACAAAGGCATTTGCAAAAGAAAGAAAGACGTTGAGAAAGCGGTATGGGGGGAAAAAAGGATTAGCAGTTAACATTCAGGGACAAGAAATAAAAACTTTGAGGTTTGCAGATGACATTGTAATTCTCTAAGAGACAGCAAAGGACTTGGAAAAGCAGTTGAACGGAATGAACAGGAGGATATTAGAGGATCATCAACAAAAACAAGAGAAGGATAATGGAATGTAATCAAATTAAATCAGGTTATGCTGAGGGAATTAAATTAGGAAACAAAACATAAAGTAGAGCATGAGTTTTGCGATTTGTGTGGCAAAATAACCCACGATTACCAAAGTAGAGAGGATATAAAGTGTACACTGGCAATGGCAAGAAAAACTTTTCTGCAGAAGAGAAATTTTGTTAATATCAAGTACAGATTTGTGTCAGGAATTCTTTTCTGAAAGTATTTGTGTGGAGTGTAACATTCCACGTGGGAAAAATATATATAAAAACAAAGATGCTGTAACTTACCAAACGAGAAAGTGTTGGTATGTTGATAGAGACAATGAAAAAAAACACAAACAAATTTCAAGCTTTCGCAACCCAAGGTTGCTTCATTAGGAAAGGGGGAAGGAGAGGGAAAGATGAAATGATGTGTTTTAAGAGAGAGGATAAGGAGTCATTCCAATCCCAGGAGCGGAAAGACTTACCTTGGGGGGGAGGGGGGGGGGAAGGACACACACACACACACACACACACACACACACACACACACACACACACACACACACACACACACACACACACACACTCTCTCTCTCTGAGCAGGGATAGCAATTCCAAACCCAGCTCCCACTTGGAGAAAGGCAGTTATATGCTGCTTCTTTGGTGGAACTACAAGCCTGAACCATCTTCCTCTGACAATTCTGTGGTGGTGGATCCTGACTTGCAGTTACTCTAGCGAAATGTTCTGCTGTTGCCTGGCTTATGCATCTCGGGTTGATATAGACACTCCCACTTCACGTTACAGCAGTAATTTTTGTGGATCAGTTTATGGTGCTCAGAGACTGTTATGTCATTGTTTTGCTCTTCCTAATAATGTGATGACATTTTGCCTTTACCAGTCAAAAAGCTAACATGGCAGCAGCAGCTTTTGTCTTCAATTAAGTTTTATAGCTATGATTAAATCAACATCTGTAAAGTTAGTTCTCTTACGTGTTATTCAAATTTGGGTTAAATGAAAAACTAATTTCAATTTGGCCATAAAAGTGGGTGTCTACATTCCTGACTTTGGGATACTGCATTTACCAATGCTAATTCCATATATATAACTACCTTTCATATCACATACAACTATAGACCAGCTCCAATAATTCCAGTCCTATATGTGGTGAAACATATCCTTTCTTGCAGACTGTACGTCTGCATTCTTTTCATCTTATATATTTAACAATGTATATTTTACAATGTATTCGATACCTCTCTCCTTCAAATTTAGTTTTACTACTGGTTTTCCTGACAAATTATCCATTGTACTGGAAAGCCATTCCATAAAACAATTTCTGATGTCACAGTCTGTGCATACCCAACATAGTACAAATACAGTTAAACAGGCTACAGTGTAACCCCCCCCCCCCTGAAATCAAATCTTGGATGGGGTCTAGGTTAGCTAAATGTGACAAAAAAATAGCTCTGAGCACTATGGGACTTAACACCGGAGGTCATCAGTTCCCTAAAACTTAGAACTACTTAAACCTACCAAACCCAAGGACATCACTCACATCCATGTCCGAGGCAGGATTCGAACCTGCGACCGTAGGGGTCGCGTGGTTCCAGACTGTAGTGTCTAGAACCACTCGGCCGGCTGAATGTGACAATTTGGTTTTGAGTTAGCAAAACCAATGAATTTGAGTGCAAAGCAAAGACAGTGATAAATTTATCTGTAGTGTAGCCCATTAGCGTGCCCAAAACTCAAAAAGTATTAAGAGCTCCTTTGCCACAAATTATATTTCTGTTGTCAAGCATTGAAAATAAAAAGAAAACGATACTTAAAAACCCTAAGAGCTTCATTGGAGTTTCTGGTAGGATAATAAAATGTTATGGTAATTGGTTAGTGAGGCCACTGCCTAATTTGATAAACTTAACTAAGAAAAGAAAGGTATTTCTTAACACTGCCCACCATCAGACACAGCAGAGGTTATGCTTGAAGCCATGCCTGTCAGCCGTCTCACACTCAGCTATGTTCAGAATAGTATGTAATGCAGTATTGTGCATTAATTGGCATTTCTTGATTGAGCTAACACCAGTGTACAGGAAACAGGTACAATATATTGATCATCTTTGTGAACTTTGTGCTTGGTAACAGTTATACAGTACTAAAGAGTGGAGAATGTGGCCACTGGCAGGCACAGTGACAAAATTAACTTCTGCTGTGACTGTTGGCAGTCTTGGAGCAGTCAGTGTGTTAAATGTTTGTGTTGGGTCCATTTATACATGTAGAAACAGTTCGCAATATGTTATTCTCAAAACACACTGTTATGGGATCAAGTTGTATAGCAGCCAACAAAATTATGCATGGAAAACAGAGCTGTGTGTAAATAAAACATTAAAACTGGAGAACTAAAAGCATATGCTCTAATCTTCAGATAAAGTATGATTTACTCCAATGATTTGTTCTGGGCCCCCTTTTAATTCTGTATGTTAACCATATGTCTTCACACAGACAATCCCGCCCTCACAGCAGAAAGCGATTCAGTAAAACACAAATTAAGAGGCTCCGTAAAGAGTGACTAACAAATGTTAGGAAACAATCTGTTCATGCAACCAGATAATACAGATAAAAATAAACACCAGGCTGGGAACGAGAAAGTTGTCTGTGTCATATGGACACAGTACTGTCTTCTTTATTCTCACTACTCACAAGGCACCAGTCTGGAGACATGCAGCACATTAACATATACATAGGTTGGTGAGGCTTCAGAAGATGGCTGACCAAGACAGTGCCAATTGACTCCCAGAAATAAATTCAAAGAATATTTATTTACAACTGTGCACTTTAAAAACAATGGTACTGCTCAGATTGTACGTAGTCTTTCCCAGCATATACTGCTAATGCAAAGCTGTTCGATTACAAGCCAGGTGATGGTGTTGAGATACATATCTCAGTGCATTGACAAGTATGATATTCATCTTATCTGGTGAAGAAGTCCACTGAAATCACATATATATAACCCAACACTGCGATCTACCTTGCAATCTTTTTTTTTTTGTCATGGATGATTATGTACATAGGACATGGCTTAAGTTAACTGGGAGAATCCCACACTTGCCATCTACATTATACAACAGGCTGCCACGCACTAAACTACACAGAAAAGACATCCCCATTCTGAAATGAAAGCTTGCTTAGTCTCCTATTGTCTATCCAGCCAAAAAGAATATCTGGAAGCTAGGCAGAAGAACTGCTTCAAACAAACTATAACAATCTCTGGGCATCCATAAACCAAGAAAAACTGCACTCTGTTCTGCTATTCCTTTCTTGTGTTCCAGGTACCTTTACAGACACTGTGCTGCAGAAATGAAGCTGCCAAAGAAAGAACTGCGAAGATGAGCAATCAATTGAAGTGGACATTCAAGTGTGATTTAACTAAAATTTGCATCCTGACTGAACTGGAAATCAAATTAATCTCAAACAGAGTTCAGCACCATTTCCTTTATATGGAACATTTTGGTGGTGATAAAGGTTGTGGAACAAGATTGACTAGTAAACTAATATACTGTTACATTTGCATCAAAAAACACTAAGCCACACATTTCATTATGAAAACTAAAACAAGACATTCAAAAAGCTTTTACATAATGGACCAGTTTCCAACAATTTTTTAAAGCACATTATGCACATTTATCTTACATGAGCTGTGAAAAATGCAAAAAAATGGGTGTGTGTGAGTGTACTATGTTAACTATTCCAGAAATCTGTTTCAAAGTACCAGGTGCAACTTGAAAATAACAGCAGTCTTAAGTATAAAATGGTCTGCTTTACCGGCAACTTAATCTTATTCTTGGTGAAAAAGCAAAGTATGCAGCCATAAAAATATTTGACAAGCTCCACTATCAATGAAAGGTGCTGGCAAATAATGACAAATACATTTAAAATCATTTCTACTTAAAGCCCATTCCTTACATGACAATATATTAGATGTATGTGGATGGGTAACATTATTAACTTTAGGTGTAGATTAAAAAACCCCAGGTATGTAAGTAACCAGCACAGCCGCATTTTCACAGAGGAAATTATCCCAACTTAATCTTACTGATATGGTCTAAATTGTGGCTGCTGCTACAAATATGGTCCGTGGAACAGCCATACAATGGAGTTGGTCTACACATGACTAATTAATACATTTTCCATTATAAAAATGGAAACTAAAGTTAATTCAAATTGTCTGCATTGTGTAATACACAAATCTGCTGGAGTGCAGAGCGCCTGGCACAACTTTTCACATTAACTGCAGAACAGACACAACAAGCACACGGGTCTAAATAGAAATGTGATTGGTTGGCCTCTACCATAATGTCACTGAAAAATTAACCACAAATTTGTGTTACCAAAACACACAAAAAATCAAGTGCTTCTATGTGAGTGCCACACTGGAATATGTTTAATACAGATTCATTATTTTGGATGGCTTAAAAATATTACAAATTTTATGTACATTTACAAATTACACGAATTTACAGTTCTTTACTTGTCAATTTATTAAACTGAAAGGTGATGAAATTTCATTTCTCAGTATGTTAAAACAGCAAAACTTTACACTTTCAGAGAGCAGAAAACATTACACAATCGAATTATCACACCTACACAAGAACAATGGAAGCGAGCTGGAACCATAATGTCATTATCACAAATGTTCAAGTTTGACTGCAGACCAGTATCCCAACAAATAATTGATATTCTTTATCACAACACTTCGTTCTCACGTGAAAAAAGAATTTTCCATACTTCACAGATAAAGGCTGTTTTAATTTGCTATATCACTTGTCTTCTCGTGATTGGGGTCTAAGTGTCTTTTGTAAAACATGAGCATCAGCAGGTTCTATCCGTTTATAGTATCGCTCTTTCGTTTCAACAATCTCGAAGCCAAATTTCTTATAGAACTCTATGGCACCCTCGTTGTTTACTTGTACATGCCTGTGGGGAAAAAAAAAAAATCACAATGGCTAATAAAAATATGTATCATTTTTAGCAAAAGAATTAATGCACTGATAAGGGCAAACGAGGCAGCTTTCAAATCTCTACACATCACACATACATAAGGAACTTTTGACATTTTTATGACTGACAGGAATACTGTGTGCCGTACTTACAAGAAAATGCTGTCAAAATTTCCGTCCTTTTCGACATAGTTCAGTACATGTTCCACCATTTTCGTACCAATTCCTAGCCGGCGATAGTGATAAAGACAACCCAGTGTCATAATATACAGACGGCGCAAATTCTCTGATGTATCAATTCTGCAGCACACAGCACCCACAACGATGTCGTTGTAATATGCTGTGGATAAAGTTTTTTGAGAATTTTAAAGAGCGAACATTTTGTAATACAATGTTTGCAGCTTAATGTCTTTCTGGCGAGTACTATTTGCATCCTAACGTCTTCCAGTCAAGTTAAGTCCTCTTTCTTATCTTCTAGAATTTATAACCTTCTGTAATCCTCTCGTCTTACCTAATTTCGCCAGTTCTCCTGCTTCCAAGACATCCTTATAAAACTTGTCATTATATGACACTGGGAAGACAACTTGATTAAGGCGCTTCAGTTGTTTTATATTGTGTGGTGTGACATCACCGAGTTCTATTTTGGACCTGAAACACCAGAAACCTCAACAAATTTAAAATAATAACAAATATTTGGGAAGACAAGCATGTACTAAACAACTGAAACATTATGGAAAATACAAGAACATTACTCACCGGGTCATTCTCAATTTCCAGTTTAGGTTCCAACAGCAGGGGAAATATTCCCCTGTGACTAAAGTGAACTATTAATCAAATTTACACCTAACAGCCACTACACCGGTCACTCGTGGAGCGCCATGCTGATACTTGCGCAAAGAGCTCACACTCTCGCGTGTGACACAACAAAGTCAAAGACTCTAGAGCGATACACGCTGGGATACTGGAAACTTATCTACGTAAAACCGCGTCAATAAAACGTCACTCTAGGCTTGTACCCGCTTTTTGCAATGTTAACATCTTCAAGTATCACAGTTGTAGAAGCTTTGCGTTCTTTTTTTCTTTCTTTGATCATATATCGTGCTCTGTAGGAAGCTGCAAGTATAGGTGCAAGGTAAGGAACGGATTAAATAACGGCTAATTAGCACTTGTTGTCATGTCAAAACATTCCGCAATGCATTTCAAATGGCGGAATTCACATAGGTCGTCAACTGAACTTCACATCACATAACCGTCAAGGTTTCCCGGGAAGAAAGTTTTGCGGGTGACGTCGTCTGCCAGTACTGGAAGCTCACTCAAGTTATCGTAGTGGATGTTGTGCTTTTTCTTAATTCTTAGTCTTTGTTTCATTATTTTGCTTCGCTTCCGTGGCAAATGACACATGTTCCGGAACGACTTGGATATTTTTTCCATTGAGTGTCCTTCCATCTGCATCTATACTCTGCAAACCACTGTGAAGTGCATCACAGTAGGTCCTGTTCCATTCACTTGTCACTTATAGAGCGCAGGAGGAATGATTATTTAAATGTTTGCATGCGTGCTGTAACTAATCTAATCTTGTCCTTTCGATCCCCGCTAGAAGGATAGTTGGGTTTGTTGTATGTTGCTAGAGTCATAATTTGAAACCTCCTTCTGAAACTTTTTAAGTAGACTTTCTTGGGATAATTTACATCTATCTTCAAGAGAGTGTCAGTTCAGTTTCTTCAGCGTTTCTGTGACACTCTCCCATGGATCAAACAAACATACGACCATTCTTGCTTCTCTCCTCTGTATGCTCTGTTAATCCTATTTGTTAAGGGTCACACAGACGTGTCACTATTATAGGATGGGTCACAGATATCTTTTGTAATCGATCTTCTTCGTAGACTGATCTCATTTCCACAGTATTCTATCAACAAACCAGTATTAGGGCAAAGGTGACCCTCGCGCATTTTATTGGTGCAGGTTGGATACATTCAGGGGCAAACATACATTCACAGGCAAACCTATTGTTCTGTTAATTAACTTATGACACCCTAGGGGTTGATTTAGACTTCTCAGTGGATTATCAGACCTTCTGAGCAACCCCCACCCTTCCCCCTCCTCCACCACACCCCTGGAAAATCCCCATCCTTACCCCTCCCCCTCAGTGATACAAACACACTTTCGATATTAAATTAATTGACTCATTAATTAAATTGATCAATTGATTACATCCTCTCCTCCCAGGAAATCCCTCAGACCTCCCCTCCTCTGCCCCATTCCCACTCCTCACATCCATCTGGAAATTGGCAGAGAAAATGTCAATTACATAGCGGAAGATATACTGTTTATCTACAATATTCAATTTTTACCGGTCAGATCTGTTTATTTTGCGGAAAAAGCTAATGCCCAGAAATTACATGTCCGGATTATGTAATTACACTGCTGCAAATTGGAGGTGTTGCCTTGCTGGAAAATTTTCATATGTGTGCTCACCTGGATAAACAGGGATCAACTGAAATAGTGCACAATGCAACCACTGTAGGATCTTCCTCCCACACTGGCCCTAACCCTCCTCCTCCCCCTTCCCCCTCCCCCATCCTCCCACATCTGAAAACTGATGGGGAAAAAATTCAATTTGTGCTGCAGAGGAATGATCTCACAACACGAATGTCATATCATTGTCAGTAATAATGAAATATAGATGCATATTCTTGATTTAATCAGTTTGCAGGAGACAGGGCTCCCCCTCTTGGATAGAGCTCATGTCTGCCTCTATTTCCCATGATGTAATAACTGTAAGCACTGAGGAATGGAATGAAGTGTGGTGCATTAGCCGCCGTTCCTGACCGCCTATATGCATGTCTGTCAGCCAGGTCCTGGGCACGTGTATCTGCATGCTGTGGATTTCTGCCAGCTGAGTGCTGCTGGACGCTGGGCAGAATGCTGAGCACTGGTGGTTGTGTTTGATGTGGAAGTTTGCAGCCTAATTGCATATTTGCACCAGTGCGCGCCTCTAATATCACCATGCAGAACTACTGGGAGACTGTGCATGCACAGGGCGACCATCTACTGCACCACTATGTGCACAGAAAACCATCACTGGGTGCCTCACAGCCTGCCGCAGGGCAACCATTGTCAGAAGCCTCACAGCCAGTCGCCACTGCCTGTGGCAGGACTAGAGGCCCACATGTGTGTCAGATCCTATGAAGTGGCTGCTTTCTGTCGAACAAAGCGTTAGGTGGAGGCAACCATTTCATATTTGGTACCTGGGGTATTCTCACCAAGCCACCACCGCTCTCTCTCAAGTGGCTATGAAGGTTTCCAACCCTCCTGAGAATACTGTGCCCCTATTGGTTACTGCTGAATCAGTGAAAATATATAAATTATACCCTGCTCCACTCTCATCCCCATTGTGCTGTCGTTCATGACTGCATTAGTTAGAGCGTTAGTTTTCCTGATACCGTGTTAGTTTAGTTGCAAGATGAAGCATATTTCAAGCAGCACCAGCAACACCATCTGAGACAAAGAGAATTACCAGGTAAGCACATATTAAGTTTCATAGGATGACATCGACGTAGTGCAAATTAGCTAAGAATAATCTGTAGTATCGTAACACTGTGTGTTCGGATTTCGAAATATATTTTTGTAAAAAACTTCCTAGTATCAAATCACACTATGTTCATATTTTGGCATCACAGCATTGGTTCATATTTTGGCTTCATAGCATGACATCGGATTTTGCAGTGTTTACTTCCATAAAAGAGGTTTAGGTATCAAATCATACTGTGTTCAGATTTCAGTATCATAGCATCTGTTCAAATTTACGTTTCATATCATGAGGTCAGATTTCATAATTTCGTAAATAAATTTCCAAGTATAAAATCCCTGTGTGTTCAGATTTCGAAGTTAAAAACGTGTCATAGTACCAAATCACTGTTGTTTAGATTTAGTAGGTTTTGTAGCATTTGTTCAGATTTCATAGCATCTGTTCAGATTTCGATGTTAATTTTTTCCTTGTTGTTTCAGCAAACATCCACCAAAGAGTGGATCAGTTGAAAGCTGAGAGACAGCAGCAGTGGCGGCAGGAGCAGCAGCAACAACAACAGCATCACAAGCATACATATTTTGTTCTTCACAGTACATGTTTATGTAATATGTTGCTGTAATATGTTGTTGTAGATTACTTCGAGGTGCAGGTAAAGGGAGGGGTACATATCCCATTGCAACTATCGTGCAAATACATATTCATTCATTAAATTTTTTTCTTAGTTTTGTGTGTATATACTTTTTATTAAATCAGTATGCGGCTGTTGTAGGAAATTTGAGGGAACTGGATTGATGAATTCTTGATGGTGTGGGTGAGGAAGTGTCTAAGTGGATGGAGAAGATAGAGAGCGAGCTGCATTGTTGTGAGGAGATGCCAGACAACCTGAGAGATATTGCACAGGTCCAGAGTGAGACAGGTAATACACACTCAGTCTACTTAGAAATAATCAGTGTTCTTTCTTTCCTTGCAGCAACAAGCGACATCTAGAATGATGTGGTTATTGGTCGCTGTTCTTTCTCTACAGCACCATAGTCCATGCAGTATGCAGTGTGTAGGTACGAAGAAGCAATAGTGTAGACGAGGTCTTGTGGAGCATGCTCTGCTGTGTAAGATGCCACTCATCCATGAGCAGCCACAGTCACAGCCACAACCACACCCCCATCCCCACCAGCTCCACTCTGGCATCCATGGACCAGCTTCCCTCCAGCAACTGCCTCAGGGTTGTGGCAACAACCACAGCCACAGCCAGCCTGCTGACACTGGGGCAATGCGCCAGCTTCTCCTTCCTGAAGTTCTTGCCTGAACCACAAGGTATGTGCATCTGCCTGCTCCTCCAATCAACAGTCATCATCAGTAGCTGCGTTGTCAACTAGTTCTAGTCATAGTAATAGTAGTAATAACCCCGTCGCTAGTGGCAGTTCCCTCTCCTGTCCTTTCAGTGAAGGACATCAGATGGTAGCACCAAACAGCAATTAGAATACTTGGTGACGGCGAACGCTTTTGAGGAGTGAATCTCGTTCACTAGGATCGAGAATACATTAGGAGAGTACAGCGACCTCTTGGGGTTTCGTGAAGTGTGTCTTTCTGTGCTGGAAATGAAGCTCCTCGAGGTGGTTAATGATCAACGGTATCCCATCATTAAATGCAGCACTTTCCTGTGCGTCTACCTGTGGCACTGTCCCAGTGGGAAAATGAGGGGGGGGGGGAGGGGGTGGCGTGATAACGTGGAGCACATCAATCACCGAGTGATTTCACTGGTTCACATTGAGTGCTAAAGGGGACTGGTTTTCTGAGTTGGAAGCTAGAAGGTCAGCTAAAGCACCCAGCTGAATACTACACCTTGACATCCATATACATAGCTATGATCCAGTAAATGGGGGGTCCAGCAATAGCAAGCTTTATAAGGATATAGCTGATAAAAAAGCATGAAATGAAAAACTTTCATGGGAGGTTCATAAGCTTTACAGTGACAATGTTCCCACGAACAAATCAAAGGAGAATGAAGATTTATACAATAATGTGGCTGACTGCCATATTTGTCGGCTGCCGCTAGATAGAACACCGAAACCCCTATTAGGGATCATTGTGTTCGTGGCGCAGCTACGAGGCACGCAACTCGAAGAATCAATAACTGTAACACATTCCCACTTTCTTTCAAATTTAAGCGGGTATGGCACTCACATTCTTGAAATTCTTGTTGAAAATTTGACTACTTTTGGCTGGGAGTAAAACCAGATTAGTGTCCTGCTTGAGAGTGTTGAGAAATATACTTTCTTCTCCAAATGAATGATGCCAAGAATTACGCTGCATTTCCTTGACTAGCTATGTTTTATGCAGGCACCACTTCAGAACTTTGTTGAGACTCTATCTCTGAAGGACATGCATCTCACTCGAGCTGCAATCCCTGACGAGAATAAATTTCAGCTAGTGACTAGGAAGGGGGTTGCCCATACGAGTATGTGGATAGGGAAACCAGGTTATTCGACATAACTGCATTTTCTCTAGCAACCTTACAGGCGATGCCATAATGGATGCAGAATATGAGCATGCTATAAATGTTTGTCGAGGATTCAATGTCTCCACTTTAGGAGAGTATGCACAACTTTACATGGACACAGACGTGCTCTTTCCTGCGGGCATTTTCGAGAAATTCCGGAGTCTATGGATCCCGCCTGTTGTTACACAACACCTGGGTTGGCCTGGGACGCTATTCTCAAGAAAAGAAGCGCGGCATCGAAGTTTTGACCGATGGTGACCCTGTCAGTATGTCCATAGGCAAATAACCTGTGTATGTGTGAGAGGTTCAACGTATCCTTTGATTCGAGTTACATCAAGTACTTGGATGTTGCTGGCCAGAGTGGCCGTGCGGTTCTAGGCGCTACAGTCTGGGACCGAGCGACCGCTACGGTCGCAGGTTCGTATCCTGCCTCGGGCATGGATGTGTGTGATGTCTTTAGGTTAGTTAGGTTTAATTAGTTCTAAGTTCTAGGCGACTGATGATCTCAGAAGTTAAGTCGCATAATGCTCAGAGCCATTTGAACCATTTGAACTTGGATGTTAATAACGTATCCGGGCATGCCAAGTAACAATCACTGTGAATTGGCTAGCTTCAAATTGTGCCTGAACCTGAGTGCAAGGATTAAGTGGAAAACTGAACGTATGGCAGCTGATTGTGATGAGTGGAATGTGGTGGAGACAGAACTCATATAACATTTTAACGAGAATAGTTCTTATTATAGGAAACAGTGATCTGTAATTATTATAAATAAAAGGTAAACAGTCTTGATCGCCTAAATTTTTAATGTGGTGACCGGTTTCGATCTCATAATAAGATCGAAACTGGTCACAAAATTAATAATTTATGCAATAAAGACTATTTCCCATTTATTTAGAACTCATATACCCTATTACTTTGCTTGATGTGCACGCTGATTTGCTGATGTGTGCAGAGCAACTAATTCAGCAAGGAGGTTCCATCCTGAATCTGATGACAATGCTGGGGAATAAGTGGAGTTACACGATCATAATCTCCAGAAGTTTCTCTGGTTGAGAACGAGGCTAGTTAGAATCAAGTGGCCTATCTCCTTCAAGCAATCCTCCTTAGTGAAGGAGTATATTGATCTGAATATGACACTGAAAGCTAAATTACTTATTTGGATTCATATAGCTTCATCTGTTGGGTGAGGAACTGTGATCCATATGAAGCTATGACATACCATGGTGAAGAATTCAACACATTTTCATACAAGGCCGATTATCCTTACAGTTTTGTTCCACAGAACAAGAATATTATCTGCCTAATGGAAGATGAGGCAAATGTGGAGTATGTAGGTCTATGAGGAAACATGTATTTATATTGCACACTAGAAGGTGCCATACTGAAGCAGGCTAAGGATGTGCATCATGTGGCATCAGGAGCTCTTTCTATCAAAGACTGTTTGCAGTGTCTGTACAGTGGCGTTCATTGTGCTCCACTGCAGCCATAGCATATGATGCAGCAAATTAGTATTTGATGGAGAGGACCTGAGGTGTACACTGTGCTGCCGTCTAAAGTTGGCCTGTCATCCTATGATGATAAAAGGGTAATTTTTTAATGAGAAGACTCAAACTCTCCCATGTTCACACTATTCACTTGATGAGAGAGAGGCCTGGGGAACTCTGATTGACTAATAGAGAGAGAATGAGAGTGGGTGTAAGTGTTACAGAATAGAATGACCCTTTTATCATAGTATGTAACTCTGTGTGTGCTCCATATGCGTGTGTACATATCCTGTAAAAAATATACTCACCATGTTCATCCACAAGCACTGTAAAATATCTGTGCACCATGTGCATCAACAAAAATTGCTCTTGTAAATAAAAGGTCTGATAAAATCAGAAATATATATACTTGCTTTGCACATCAGTTATATGGAATATTTTCTTTTTTAAGTTTTATCCATTGTTAGCCACGTAAGTCTGATTAATTTTTAAGTGCGGATGTAAATACATACATAGTTGACAGTCTATGTGACTGTTTTATTACAACCATGTAACTGTTAGTATTAGCACTGTTGTGGTGCAAGATTAAAAGTATCTCCATATTAGGTATTAGTGTAGGTTTAAATATCTAAAAACTTTAAATATTTCAACCAGAGAAAGTGTTTTGTTGTTGTATGAAAAAAGTATCTCTGTACTGAATATTACAACCAAATTGTACCTGAAGAACTAAATTGTATCTTAAGAGTAAAATTGTATCTGAAGGAATAGAATAAATGAAAAAATTCTTTACCACGCAAATTTGTTCTTTTTATTTACAAAGAAACCTATCCCAATTGCATATACAAAAATGTGCAAGACATGAATGACATTAGTTTCTAAAATAAAAGTGAAGTTTAACAAAAGAGATAGTAGTAGTAGTATTTGCTTTATTCATTCATAGACCTCTTTTTACAAGGCTAAAGGACATGTCAAAGTATTTACAAATTTAGATCATTTTAAAATAAACTAATTCGTATACACATACATTTACAGACTTCTAGTTAGAGATGATTATTACATTTACTCATGGCATAGAATATTTCATTTACAAATAACTTGATAAATAATGTAATGCCACACTGTTCACTCATATCTATCAGTCACTGTGCACACTATACAAACATTGTTTCATAACACTTCACTCATACAGATACAAACACGAACACACTGGTGATACCTGGGCCATTTTCTGTACCCCAACTTCCTATTTGTTATCCTGAAAAACTGAGTCAGCATCTCTGTATAATGAGTGAGATATTGAGCTCCGAAAGAGGAAGAGGCGTTACTATTGTGCTATGCATAGCTTCGGGGTAAGTTTTTCTAGCAAAGGAAAAAAAGAAGGAAAGAAACATAGCGTGAAGGTGTTATGTGGAATTTTGTATGTTTTATAACTGTTATTATTATTTATTTGTATAAATTTTTTTTACCAAACCCCTACTCCATTTTATCTAAGTAATCTTTCAATATATAAAATGTATTGCATAACAGGTATTTTGTAGGAGCGTTTTTAAATACACGTATTTTTGCAATTTCATTAATCTCTTTTGGTAATTTATTGTACAGTTTTATTCCTTGGTAGAAAATGCTGTTCCGGAACCTATGTTTATTTTTTCTGCTGAGTCTAGCTCTTGTTGCATAGTCATGGAGAGAGCTCTTTGTGCAGTAATTACCAATGTTATTTTTGATGTGTACAACTGTTCACACAGAGCAGTTAAGATCCTCAGTGTTTTGGACAGATCTCTACAATGAGCTCTACTGTTGTTTTTGGTTATTATTTTATAGCTCTTTTCTGGAGTTCGAAAATTGTGTTCATATTTCATGCATTTGCTCCCCATAAAGAAATCCTAGCTAAGAATTGAGTGTACATATGAACAGTATGTTACTAAAAGACACTGCAATTTACACACTGATGATGGGATACTAAGGGCATAAAATGCTGATGACATTCTCTTTGCAAGCACCTTTGTGTGTTCACTCCATGTCAGCTGCGAATCAATATTTATTCCTAGAAATTTTCCATTTGTTATCCAGTCTATAGAGGTGCCACCTACATTTAATTTGTCATTTTCCCTCTTCAAACTGAAATTCATGGCAATAGTTTTTTTGGTTCAATTTCACTTTATTGCTTATTGACCAATCGTAAACTTACTTGAGAGTTTCATTTCCTTTCTCTACAAGGAGTTCTCTTGTTTTCTCAGTGACCATAATATTGCTGTAATCAGCGAAGAGAATTTTTTCACCATGAGTAACACTACTAAGAAAGTCATTGATGTATATTACGAATAGTATTGGTCCTAATACGCTATCTTCTGGAACCCATATATTAATGTATTTCGATTCTGATAAGTGTTTTACTAAATGTTTAGATCTATTTGAAGTATGTGTTATCTCTACTCTTTGTACCCTATCTGTTAGGTATGATCCAAACCAGTCATTAGCTACCCCTCTTTTTCCTAATGCTTCTAACTTATTTAATAGAATCTTGTGGTCGACTGTGTCACAGGCCTTAGAAAGATATGATTGTTACACACTCATCTTTGTCCAGAGCATCAAGTACAACTTTTGTGAATACTACTATGGCTGACTCCATATTTTTGGCGCTTCGGAAACCAAACAGTGATTCACTTAAAAGATTGTATTTATTCAGTAATTCATTAATCTGTCTTTCATAATGGCTATTATTTTTGTGAATGGTGATAGCAGGGAAATGGGCCAGTAATTTTCTATGTCTTCTGCATTACCTTTCGTAAGCAGAGGTACAAATCTTGCCTGCTTTAACTGCTATGGAAATGTCCCTGATGTGAAGGATTCATTTATTATATTTGTTAAGGGACCTTGTATAATATTTATGCATTGTTTCAGTACACACATTAGCACTTCATCTAAGCCTAATGACTTTATTTTTTAGTTTTTGGACAGTTTTATTGACTTCATACTCTGTCGTTGGAAAACATCATTTTATTTAATGCAACATTATTTACAGGTGCTATATTTGTGTTGGGGAATTTTTGGTGTAACTTCTCTGCAATACTTGAAACGTGCTCGTTTATGTAGTTTGCTAAGTGTTGTGGACCATTTATTACCTCATCCCCCTCCCTTAGCAGTAGGTGTTTCTGCGTTTGTTTGCCTCTCCCCATTTCCTTTCTTATGATATCCCAG
Source organism: Schistocerca gregaria (assembly GCF_023897955.1). Classification (NCBI taxonomy): domain Eukaryota; kingdom Metazoa; phylum Arthropoda; class Insecta; order Orthoptera; family Acrididae; genus Schistocerca; species Schistocerca gregaria. Next base: position 1,069,515,419 of record NC_064920.1, on the reverse strand, counting down.
ACTGCTTTGCTTTTATTCTCTGCATTATATATTATTTTGTCATTAAATGACTTTTTTTTTGCAGGAATCGGCACCTTCATACAGATATTTTTGTATCTATAATAGAAATTTAAGATTTCTGGATCATTGCGACTCTGTTTCATGGAAGTGAGGTAGTTAGGTGTTTGAGAGGACTTCTTAATACCTGCTGTTATCCATCCGTTTTTGTGAGATGTTGATACAGACATGCATACTTTTGGAAATGTCTTTTCAAAGTTCAATTTAGTTAATGTGGAGATTTTAGAGAATTTCATGTTCATATTGGCCTTCTTATACACTTCATCCCAGCTTTGTTTTGCTAGTTCTTTTGAAAAATCTTTTATTTTGATTTCTGGTAGATAGCCTGATAGTCCGAGATCTTTTACAGTTTCATCATATATTTCCCTGTCCATATTTGTGGCCACATGGTCAATTGCTGATGCAGTCATTGTAGTAACCCTTGTTGCTCTATTGACCAACAGGAACATGCCAAAACTTTGAACGATATTTATGACCGTGCTGCTGGATTCATTTATGATATTAGTGTTGATGTTAATGTCCCCACACAGAATTATGTTGACATTTGTACTTGAGATTTTGTCTAGAACTTCTGTTAATTTATTAAAAAAAGTGTCCACACTACCACTAAGAGGTCTATTGACACAGAAAATGATTGATTTCTTGGTGATTCAAGCCCTGTTAATTCAATAGCTGATATTTCAAAGTGTTTGTCTTCACTTATTGTACAGAGGTCATTTCTTGATTTGAACTGTGTTCCTTTCCTGATATAAATGCATGATCCTCCACCCCTTGAAGCAGTTCTGCAGTAAGAGTTTGACCTTTCATACAATGATAATACGACATGTGGGATTTCTGTCTCCACAGCAGTGCTCAGTAACACAAACCAGTGTGCAGTTCAAAGATTGGAGCTCAACTTCTAATAGTTGTATTTTATTTTTTATTGATTGCATGTTTTGATGTTGGATTGTTAAGTCTTTGAAATGCCCCATGTTACTCTTTCAGATGATTTATTTTTCTTTGTGACTTCATCTGGTATGTGTGTTATTTTGAGTTCTGAAATCTGTCTTGTGAGTAATAGTTTCAGTATTATTTAAACTGTTGGAGATACTCTTTAGGCAGGGGAACTTGTTGTCTTTATTTACCCTAAAAAAGACTTACTTTTCCTACCCATGACAACAGGTATTTCACCATGAGTGGCTCGAGATCCATCCCCTATACTTTCATGAATCAGCTGTACCAATCTTCCCTTCTCAGTCCTGTTTAGGTGTAAGCCATGCCTAGTGAAACTCCATCAGTTGATAGTCCTGACGGGCATCAGAGAAACATGAGCAAAGCTGGCTGCCCTCAGAATCATCCCTAACCCCACATTCATTTGCCTCGCAGCTTCATCCAAGTGTGGTCAATCATGAGACAAGAATAGCTCGACAAAGTATACATTGGTGCCATGAGTCAGGGAAGCTATCTTGTCCAGGTCATCACCTATATCATATGCCCCATCCCTGTCCAAACTGTTTCCCACTGCACCCACTATCACTACAGGTCCTATTTTGTAAAGTCCTTACATAAAGACCCTAAGTCCTGTATCACAAGACTTAGTCCTGCATTTGGCTTGAAGATACTGGCAGCCTGGTACAATGCCCCTAAACGTTACTGAAACTGAGGGCCTACTACTAGCCCAAGGATACTACCTAGCAGCAGCACTTTCTTCTTCCTAACACTTCGTACATTCCTAGGCTTCTTGGCTTCAGTTGAACTGTGCTGCACATTTCTAGCTCCTTGTTCTACCTGAGGCTCTTCTCCACTTGACTCTGGCAGTGGTAGATACCTGTTTTCGGTGTTGATGATAGAACTGTCAGATTGTGTTCTCTTTCTTCCTATCGTCCTAACAGCAGCCAGTTCCCAACCTCCCTCCCCCCCCTGTCTCCCTTGATCCTTATCATTTCCTTCCTTGCTTCCTTCAACTGTGCCAAAAGGGCACGGGTTTTCCTTTCCTGTTCCCCAATCAAAATGTTCCTACTGCATACTCTGCAATTCCAGGAGAGACCTTCTTCTGTTCTCCCAACATTCTCTCCACTGCATACTCTGCAGTTCCAGGAAAGAGCCTCTTCTGTTCTCCCTGCACTGCATTCTTCCTCAGTGAAAATATTTCCTACAAGATTGACAACAAATCCCTCTACCCACTACCCTATAACAGCCTCCACGTTTCTCACTCATGGTCCGTTTCAAAAGAATAATTAAGATTAAAGAATCTTTTAAATTTGTCAAGGATGCGAGATTGGCTGATTGTAAACAAAAACGACACAAAGACCTTATGTGCGGTTGTCTTTATTTTTGTACTGATTTAGAGATACTATGACAGAAGGATGAGTCAATAATTACTTATCTTTCAGAGAACTTACGTTATCGCGTGTGTTTGGTCAGGTTTTTAAACTTTATTGCTCGGAAAATTTAGGCCTAGATCGCGTCTGTCTAACTAGTAAACAGTACGAAACGTATTAGTTGAATACGATTTAGAAACATTTAATTACGCTTTTATTATGACGACAGACACTGATGAAACAGGTAGCTCTCTTTTTTAACGAATTTTGCACTATCAAGAAAACTTGAATAGAATTTTTTGTGTTTATGTCACGCTAAATTTGGGGTTATGTCGCGATTGTCTACACTTCAGATAACACGAAGTTTTTTCGAGAAGAAGCTCAGTTGTGACGCTAATATTAAATTGTGTGACACGAACAGACACTACAGCAAGTATACGAAACAAAGAAACTTTAAATTTGACACTATATCCTCTTAAATAGCTTCTTTTAGCGGACAAAGAAAATACCTGTGATCTCACTCGGCGGCCATCTGTATCAAAATACACTCCTGGAAATGGAAAAAAAGACCTACCATACTTGCTCCGGACACTGCGAGGGGGCTGTACAAGCAATGATCACACGCACAGCGGACACACCAGGAACCGCGGTGTTGGCCGTCGAATGGCGCTAGCTGCGCAGCATTTGTGCACCGCCGCCGTCAGTGTCAGCCAGTTCGCCGTGGCATACGGAGCTCCATCGCAGTCTGGTAGCATGCCGCGACAGCGAGGACGTGAACCGTATGTGCAGTTGACGGACTTTGAGCGAGGGCGTATAGTGGGCATGCGGGAGGCCGGGTGGACGTACCGCCGAATTGCTCAACACGTGGGGCGTGAGGTCTCCACAGTACATCGATGTTGTCGCCAGTGGTCGGCGGAAGGTGCACGTGCCCGTCGACCGGGGACCGGACCGCAGCGACGCACGGATGCACGCCAAGACCGTAGGATCCTACGCAGTGCCGTAGGGGACCACACCGCCACTTCCCAGCAAATTAGGGACACTGTTGCTCCTGGGGTATCGGCGAGGACCATTCGCAACCGTCTCCATGAAGCTGGGCTACGGTCCCGCACACCGTTAGGCCTTCTTCCGCTTACGCCCGAACATCGTGCAGCCCGCCTCCAGTGGTGTCGCGACAGGCGTGAATGGAGGGACGAATGGAGACGTGTCGTCTTCAGCGATGAGAGTCGCTTCTGCCTTGGTGCCAATGATGGTCGTATGCGTGTTTGGCGCCGTGCAGGTGAGCGCCACAATCAGGACTGCATACGACCGAGGCACACAGGGCCAACACCTGGCATCATGGTGTGGGGAGCGATCTCCTACACTGGCCGTACACCTCTGGTGATCGTCGAGGGGACACTGAATAGTGCACGGTACATCCAAAGCGTCATTGAACCCATCGTTCTACCATATCTAGACCGGCAAGGGAACTTGCTGTTCCAACAGGACAATGCACGTCCGCATGTATCCCGTGCCATCCAACATGCTCTAGAAGGTGTAAGTCAACTACCCTGGCCAGCAAGATCTCCGGATCTGTCCCCCATTGAGCATGTTTGGGACTGGATGAAGCGTCGTCTCACGCGGTGTGCACGTCCAGCACGAACGCTGGTCCAACTGAGGCGCCAGGTGGAAATGGCATGCCAAGCCGTTCCACAGGACTACATCCAGCATCTCTACGATCGTCTCCATGGGAGAATAGCAGTCTGCATTGCTGCGAAAGGTGGATATACACTGTACTAGTGCCGACATTGTGCATGCTCTGTTGCCTGTGTGTATGTGCCTGTGGTTCTGTCAGTGTGATCATGTGATGTATCTGACCCCAGGAATGTGTCAATAAAGTTTCCCCTTCCTGGGACAATGAGTTCACGGTGTTCTTATTTCAATTTCCAGGAGTGTATATGGGGCTATGCCTATACTGCAGCACAAGTTGGCTTATTGTAGCAGAGGGCAGTGTGACTGTGTCTGCTTCCAAAGGCACATAGCAGACCTGTTTAAAATTATATCAGCAGCACCTGAAGAAAACCAATGACATACCGGTAGTATCTGGCCAAATTCTATACCATCAAAGTGGGAGCAGGGCGAAGAAATACCATAAGCAGACTATGAGGTAAAAAAAGCAATTTTTTTCATCCAACTTAAAAGTAATTTCACATTTTCGTAAGCAGACACAATGGTATTTTCACACATCTTCTTCTTCTTCATCTTCTTCTTCTTGAGTTGATGGAGAACAGGACACTAGAATTCCAGATCTTAAATAGCAGCAAACTAAAAGATTCGACACATCCATGTGATCTTCTCCTCACCTTTGACGTAGATGATGGTATCCATGTGGTAGAATAATCGAAGCAATGTCACCATATCTTTATATGTTATATCAAGATCATCCCAGTGAATTCCATGTTAGAAATGTGTTAACCACTTTTCACTCCTTGTTTTAGTACACTTCACATTCGAGAAATACCTCGGTGATGCAATGTTTTCTGAGAATGTCTCTATTATTCAGGCATCTTCTGTGTCTACTATGAATGCAACATCTTTAAATATAAATTGTCTATGCTCATAATCGTAGAAACCATGAGCATCTGCAATGATGTTCACACCTTGAGATACCATTGTTGAATGCACTAGGTATAGTGTAGCACTTGTTCATTTATACAGTTCATTGTTCAACACCAGTGAGTGGGCAATAGCTAATCACATAGTCATGTAGAAATAGAGCATACGCTGCAGTGTGTTCTGGGAAATTTGCTGAAGATTCAAATTCAATTCAGAAGTCTATAGATCCAGATTTAATTAACTCGTTCTGTTTTGAGCAGTCTATTACGAAGATTGACACGAGTCCATGAATTTCCATGGGCTTAGTAGACATGCTTCCTCTTCATAGTATGAAGCACGGAACGACTGTATACATTTTCATCCCACTGCAGATGTAAATTATCATACGGGAAGAATTCGGAGTTCTGGAAGGCTCCGGCATTAGTTAACCTGGAACTGTCAAATTTGGTGGAATAATTTGCCATATTCCCTCTTCTCTTGGTCTGCAATGCAATTATGATGAACCTGGGTGTCTACAGTTGAGCAGAGGTTTTAATCGACGACATTTGTCTGCTTGCAGTTAGTAGCACTGGGTAGTCGAGAACTTCCCATGAGAGGAAAGATGACATTAGAAATACACTGGCTGTCACAACTTTCAAAAGCTTCAACCGCTGCTCATCTGATACTGTGATGTGGGGCATTCTGCATATTAATTTTTTGATGGTGATCTTATTCTCCTCTTGAGCTCCTTGAATGTATGAGTTCTTATCTGTTGCACTCCGTACCAGAATAAGATCCTGTTTAGCATTCAGAATAATTCATCACATGTCCTCAAAGTATTCAATAAGCAGCCTTCCTTCTTGTACTCTTCCACTATTTTACCCACTGGGACGTTTGTGGAATATTTTCTAAATCATTCATTTTCAGAGCTGATGTTATGCCTGCATTGCGTGTACAGTCAACATCAACACCATTAAGTTCATATCGCAACTCATGAAACTGGAAAGCTAAAGGATTATGTGTAAGGTTCAATGCCACAGTGCCATTCCTTTTCGCAGATGATCCATCATGATATATGAACCTCTTGCATGGGAGTTTAAGGTGTCTCGGTGTCGGATTACAATGCTAATTTCATCGTTCTTGTTAAATGTGGTTGTGCACAAGATTGATGCGGTAAGTATTTCTTGTGTATAATACACTTGTCATATTCCACTGAGTTAGTCATTTCGAACGATGTCATTGCACAGTTTCCGACTAACAGACTCAAAAACTCATAATCTGAAAGTGTTATCACCTTGCTGTTCTATTTTGAAGTACTGCACTGTCTCTTCATTGACAGCACGAGGATGCTGTGATCCCTGAATGGCGTAAGCTCGCTGCCTGTGCTTCTGGTCTGGAAAGTTAAAGGTTGTCGCTTCTACCTCCAATAGGTCCTGGGTGCTTGAAGGTCGTCGCCGCAGCTTCTGGGTCTCTCCATATTCCAGGTCACTGCTGGTCCTGATTTAGATGTAGCCATACAATGATTTCCCTGCTGCGAAAGTCTACAAGTTGATTATCCTGATCCACAATAATCATCTCTAGGTAGTCCAGTGTCTGAATTGTTACTGGGAGGTAAATAGCGTTGGTAGGGGTCTCAAAGATCATATACCCTGTTCCCACAGATGGGAAAAATCCCTAAAATTGTATGAATCAAGAAGAGTTTGTTGCAATGTTAAACTCGACTTGGATTCTATAGACAGCAAGTTTATCAACTGACAGATCACATCTGTAAAATTTATTAGGACCCTTCTTCAAAACCAGTCTTTTTCTCAAATGTGGTAACCATCCTATTGAATCTTTCTTGTTAAAGTCAGTCATTGTACTCGTCTTTATTTCAGATTTAAGTGTACTGATGTTTTTGCACGTAGTGTAATCCCTTCATTTAAATTGTCTGTATGGCATGCACCAGGTTCAATTTCCAAAATTTCTTTTCCACCATTAATTTTCAGATGAAGTTTGTTGTTAGCCTTTGTGATATTCAGAATGGTGTTGTATGTCTCCAGTCCGATCAGCGCAATATTCTGCTCCCCATTGCTTAAATCGATCTGTGGAACGTAATTCACGTGTAATACTGACGATCGTTCTTTTGAAGTCACAGTTTACGACACTGCAACTGAATCTCAACCAATGGTTGGATGCGTAATGCACCTTGTTGTATACGTTTTGAGGAACATGATGCACAGATGTCTGCCTAAGTAGCTATTAAAGTCTTGGTAGCGGTGAAAGTTGTAGAACACAGGTCTTCTGTCAGTGAAGTGTGATTATAGCTCTTCTAGTGGCTGCAGGTCTCCAAATGAGTCAAAATAGTACACGTTATTTGTATTCTCTTAAAATACACCACCCAGTAGGTTCCTGTCCCTCGGCAACATCTAAATTCACGATTCCACATTCTCCAGACCTTCACATAGTCTTCGGTAATGTACCCTTCATAAACACACCATGGAATCTTGGACTGCCAAATCTTTCCCAAACTGAGTTGAGAAGATCTGTATTTGTAAGTTCTCCATCTATCAGGATAGCTAACGGGCCTTTTTTGTATAGTTTCAGGTATTGCTGAGAGATCTGCAAGGACTGGAATGAGGAAGGGGATAATTCCACTCAATGTCTTGGGTATCGGCAAAACCCGGAGTGATTTAACCAGTCTTTTCTGCTAGAGGACACTGTTAGCTGCATACATCGCTGTCAGGATACAGTTTCTGAGGCACCCCTATTTCTTCTTCATCGTCATCTTCTTTCTCTTCAGTGCACGACGTGCGGCGTCGATAACTTGCTTGAAGTTCACATCCAAGCCTAATTTAATTTTACCACACATGGTTTTGTCAAATACAAATGCTGCAATGCGCTGTGCTATACCAATATCCTTTCTCACACATATTGCCTTGGATTTATCAGCTAAAATTCGATCTGCAGCGTGACGTCTTGGAAGATCTTAATGTTTAGCGCAAGCAGTGTCTTGTTCCAAATAATCCTAAGGAAATGCAATCCGAAAACAAAGGAAGTAGGTTACAGTACGCTTGTTCGTCCACTGCTTGAATACTGCTCAGCAGTGTGGGATCCGTACCAGATAGGGTGGATAGAAGAGATAGAGAAAATCCAACGGAGAGCAGCGCGCTTCGTTACAGGATCATTTAGTAATCGCGAAAGCGTTACGGAGATGTTAGATAAACTCCAGTGGAAGACTCTGCAGGAGAGATACTCAGTAGCTCGGTATCGGCTTTTGTTAAAGTTTCGAGAACATACCTTCACCGAAGAGTCAAGCAGTATATTGCTCCCTCCTACATATATCTCGCGAAGAGACCATGAGGATAAAATCAGAGAGATTAGAACCCACATAGAAGCATACCGACAGTCCTTCTTTCCACAAACAATACGAGACTGGAATAGAAGGGAGAACCGATAGAGGTACTCAGGGTACCCTCCGCCACACAACGTCAGGTGGCTTTTGGAGTATGGATGTAGATGTAGATGTAGATGCCTTCTCAAGCAGGTCAATCTCCCTATCACCACAAGCCACACGTTTTTGCACGTTTGTACTAGGTCCACAGCAGTTATACCCCAATGTGCAATTCGACTGGAAGTTGGTCGATAATACCAACACTTTCTATAATGTGTCCCTTATTGTACGTGTTATGCTACTGTGCTGTTTGTCCTCGGTGCACCCCATTGTACAGCAACTTGTCAGTGTCAATCCTGCTGTTTTCTGTTGCAGGAAAACCAAGCCTTTTAACTAGTGCTTTATTCCATCGATGATTTATGACATACTCTATGATAAACATGTGTGGCTCTGAGCTCTTCTACATTTCCTGGGTGTAAAAGCATTTTGAAATTTCAGTGCCACTGCTGTACTTTAAGATATAAGTTCTGGGATCTGTTCTCTGCACTTCGGAAAATTTGACTATGTGTGTTTTCTGGCTATAGTGACTGACCACGCACAGAAAACTCCAACTTACTACTACGATCAGGCAGTTTTGTTAAGGTTTGTATAATTACAGAAAACACAAGAAAACCAATACAGCAACTCAAGAAACTCACAACACGCACATCGTAACCTCAGTCCACGAGACTGAACCAAAGAACAACGAGTCCCCAAAGACTTACTCTACACTTCGTAGTTGACAGTTACTGGTGGTCGATGGTCGCCACAGAGCACCCCCCCCCTTAACCCCCCTCTTAACCCCCCCCCCCCCCCCCCACTGGGGGAAGGATGTGGGCGTCTTCCAGTGCAGTGCTGTTGTGGGATGCTTGCTGGTTGATAGAGGTGTGTGCAAAGAGTCCATGCTGTGGGTGCAAGGTGGACTAGCGTTGGTATAGTCCGTTATCCAGTGGGGACAGACGGACTGGTCGACCTGCAGCCGTGAACTGCACTGGCACAGAAGATGTCAGCATTGCAGTTCAGGTGAAGAGGGGGATGCAAATCTTGAGCATCCCGGAGGTGCTGAATGTTGCAGCTATGCCGGCCATAACCACCCCATTTGGGATGGGGACTGTGCGCAGGATGGCGATATGTGACGTGGGAGTGGACTTGCATGAAGCGTCCCCTATGCGGAGGACGAAGATGGATCCCTCGTGGAGCTGCAAGGAAAGCTCTTCGTGTGGGCACTCTGAGGCGTTGACTGACATGCAAATTTCGCACATTGGACATAGAGGCCACTAGGGGAGGTGGTAGGGGAAAATAACGTAGTTCAGGAGAAACACTGGAATTGGATGCTGCCATTTGCGAGAGGTAATGTCACACACAACATGTGGTTGAGCCTGAGTTTGTGGATTCTCACACGCAGTGCCTGAGTGAAATGAGGGTAGAGAATTGTCACACGCAACAAATGAGCTGGCCACAGGCGTAGGCTCAGTGCTCATATGATCATGGGGGGGTGCAGGGAAGTGGGCAGTCTGTGTGAGATCGGAGTCGTCACCTGACGGAGGAGCACTTGACTCGAGAGGGTGCGGTTCAGATTCCTCGATCATCCAGGCTGGTTTCACACGTTGAAGGGAAACTGTCTGCCGACGACCACTGATGAAAATGTCTATAGCATTGTCCATGCAAGCCACTACTCGATGTGGGCCAGAGTAAGGTGACTGTAATGCTGGTTTGACTGTGTCATATTGTAACATAACGAACTCGTAAGAGTCCAGTGCTGCATGCAGAAAGACCCAAGGGCGGGTGTGTGATCGTGGAGGGGCCGTGCAGATCGCAGCTATGTGTGTCTAGACACGCTCAACTCCAGCATGGTGTTCGGATAGGTCGACGATTGCTTCGTCTTTCATGAACTCTGCGGGTAGAACTAGGGTCTCGCCATACAGAAGCTCCGCAAGTGAAGCCTTGAAATCTGTCTTGTAAGCCGTGTGTATTCCTAACACAATCCAGGGAAGGGCGTCAGACCACTCACTGCTGTGAAACATGAGGGCCGCTTTCAGAATCCTGAGCCACTGAACGACCAGTCCATTGCTCTGTGTGTGGTAAGCCATAGTGTGGAATCTATCGACCCCACAGATTGCGCAGAGTTTGTTAAATAGCATGGATTCAAACTGGCTTCCCTGGTCCGTGGTGATGGATGTAGGGCAGCCGAATCGTGCTATCCAGGAGGATACGAATGCGTGTGCTATGGAATCCTCTGTGATGTTCTGCAGGGGCGATGCATCGCAGGGGGAACAATAGGCCAGGCCATGCCCATGGACGTATCGCACCACAGTGGCCTGACCAAGCCCAGCAGGTCGCAGGAAACGATCTGGGTCCTGTCGGAGGTTGTGTAATTTGGTATCATTGTTCTGTAAGCAGGTCAGTTCGTCGAAATTAATGGGGGACGTAATTGCAGTGATACGTGATAGGTAGTCAGCCACCACATTTTCTGAACCTTGTATGTAATCGATGTCTGTTATGTATCGGCAAATTAAGTCCATCTGCCGAAACCTATGTGGGGGTAGGTCAACACCGAGGTTACGGATAGCCTTCTCGAGGGGCAATGGTCTGTGAAAATTGTTATGTTCCTTCCTTCGATGTCTGTGTAGAAATATTTTAAAGCTTCATAAACTGCAAGCAATTCTCTGTCGAATGCTGACCATTTATGTTGATTCATAGGTAGTTCCTTGGAAAAAAAAAGATTGTGTCATGTCACTGAAGTGCTGTTGGAGGACTGCACCAATTGCAGAATCACCTGCATCTGCAGTAATAGAGATGCAGGGATCTGGCAAAGGGTGGGCGAGAATGATGCCACGTGCTAATGCTGACTTAAGGTCTTCGAAATCTCTCACCATGTTGTCAGACCGCTGTGCTAGACGATTGCCTGAGGATTGTTTTTCGGCCACTGCATTAGTCAGAGGGGCTTGAATTGCTGCCGCCATGAGTAGGTTACAACAGTAGAAATTGATAGTTCCTAAAAACCGACGTAATTCATGGAACGACAGTGGGAGATGTAGATCGCGAATGCAGTCAACCCACTCCTGAGGGGGGGCGTATACCTTCCGAGGAGATGGTGTACCCCAGAAAAGTAACAGCGGTGCAGCGGAGTTGCAACTTGTCGTTATTGATCTCGACTCTGTTGAGTGTCGATAAGTCTTGTGTCGTGGCCAGGTGGAGTTCATCTTCTCTGTCAGAGGAGGAAAAATGAGTATATCGTCGAGGTGTGTGTAACAATATGTGCAGTTAAACAGAAATGAGTCTATAACACGTTGCCAAGTTTGAGCCGCTTTTTTGAGACCACAAGGCATGTAACAAAATTCGTACATGCTGAAGGGGTGGTCAACACTGCCTTTGGTATGTCACCCTGTGCAATAGGTATCTGTAAATATGCCTTGCAGCAGTCCAAGACAGTGAAAATGCGTCCTCCGCTAAGTACTTGCGTGAAGTCTTGTATATGCGGTACTGGATAATTGTCTAATACAGTCCGCGCATTGAGGTGGCGATAGTCGCCGTGGAGGCGCACTGTGCCGTCCTTTTTGTGAACTAAACGTACGAGCGAAGACCAGTTACTGTGCGATGGACGAAAAGTACCTGCCCCCAGAAGTTCCCCCACTGCGGCCTCAGCAAGGCATAGTTTATGTGGCGGCAGTTGGCGCGCCTTATGCCACACTGGTGGCCCATCTGTTGTAACAATTTTGTGTGTTGTGCCATCATAATAGCCTTCAGCTCGGCTGGCGAACTCGCTCGGGGACCGTCGTGAACGGGAATCGGTAGCACGCGAGAGTCACTAACCTGCTGGGGGAGCTGTCTGCGTCGGCGGCGAAAAAATTCCATGAGGTGTGTATCTGGTGTCGGGGGGGGGGAAGGGGAGCGGTGGCGTTAAAGCCCACACGGTACGTCGCCGGTGTCAGAGGGTGGCGGCGTTGACATGCATTGTACGAGACATCATGTATCGACGAGGGCTTGCTTTGCCGACGATATGGCATAGTTCAGCTCGGTGTTGCATGCATAGAGATTGTCGACTGTAGAGCGCTCGGACTGTAGCTGGACGATGGACGTTGCAAGCCTGACCGCCAGTGAAGAGCACTCGATGAGAGCTGTGTCGAAATCGTCAGGGATCTGAGGGGGATGGGGGGGCTGACAAGGCGACTGAACAAACCATGTGAGTGGACGAGGTGTGTTCCAATAATGTGGCCGACTAGAGGTCTGGAGACACTCCGATTTATTTGCTGTCTGAAGGAACACTTTAGCTGGTGTCATGTCCTTTATGGTGAATGTGGGAGGTACGACACTAATTTCTGCTCTGGTATCGACGAGAAAATATCGGCGCGAACCTAAATTCAGGGCGCACAGATGTCCTTGTGAGGTGGGGTATTGGGGGATCTGGCAGAATGCAACATCTGTGGGCGCCCTTGCATGTATCCGTGAGCCCTGGCGCCTGCTGCGGCCAGCTTGGGTCATTTGGGAATACACAGGGCAGTCGGCAGTTGAGAGTGGCGTCCCTGTAAGTGGGGTGGAACCAGCATATGCATGAGTCAGCTGTACTCATCCCGCCAGCCAAAGTGTCAGGCGAGGGGAAGGTGGGTCGAGCAGGCACTAGCCCAGTTGGGGTGGGGAGAGGCTTGTGCCGGCCCACTCGTAATTCCCAGTCTTGGCCACTAGATGGCTGCTGTTCTGTGTGCTGTATGCGATAAGCACGCGCCTGGCCTCTACTGCCCGACGATGGAAGTATATTCACAGGATTACCAACCTCGATGGTATAAAGCACTGTGCTGTGCAGAGGGACGTGATGGTGCTTAATAGTGACGTATGCCTGGTCTGCTAGCCATAGTTTATCCTCGAATGACACTGCAGTATGTGGGAACAGATGTACTTGTAGTCCTTGCGGCAGCTTCACCAACCACAATGCCCAAGAGCACTAAGTTCGACAAGGTCTCAGTACTGACTTGCGAACGCAAGTGTCGCCACAGCTGTGAGAGAGTTCTGTCCCCTAAAGTCTCTTCATAAATAATGTTGTGAATCGTATCGGCTGGTGGACGAGAAAGGCGTTCGATTAGTAATGTAAGGGATGACTCATATTTGTTGCTCTTGGGTGGGTTCAGCAACAATTCACTGATGAGATTAGGGTGGTCATGCAGGTAGTTCACTAAACATGCAACACGAGAGCTGTCGTCCACAATACCATGTATGTCCAACATGCTATCCACTAAGGTAAACCAAGTCACTGGGTTGTCCAGTTGTCATGGCAGCAGCTGCAGAAGACGACTGGGGATCAGTGCTTGTGGGGATGTAGGACAAGCATGAATCATACAGGGATTCTGCATGGTGTTCACTGATGCGAACTGTGCCTCAGTGGTGGGTGATGTGTTGTGTTGAACGTCTGTTAGCTGTGCAGGCAAGACATGATATCCAGTCCTTGTAGGAAGGAAATCTGTATGGCCACACGATTAGCACGGTGCAGCTGGCACAGAAGCATCAATGGCCAATGCAGATGAAATCTCGAGCAGAGGCACGAAATCGCGATTGTGTGCCGAGTGACAGGGCGGAACCAGGGCAGGTGTGTAGCCCGAGGTGTGCGTGGGGCAGTTATGGGTAGGCATATACATGGCCCAGCACAGTTGATGAGAATGTTTGACTGGCATGGAGGGAGACACATTAAACAGCACACCGCTCTGAGGAGGGGGTGGCCATGCATGTGGACTCCAAAGCTGGACATCCGTGTGGTCCATGTTGTGTGGTAGAAACGTGGGCGAGCGTTTTCCACAATCTTGTGTTGTAGAAGCATTCTGTCGAGCGTAGAATGCCGTAGAAGGTGTCCACGCCTATGTGTACAGTGCCCGGTGTGGTGTGTCAGCAGAGGTTAGGTGTGTCTGGCTGGCTGAAGCAAACACTGGAAATATGGATAGTCCCAGTGTACTATTAGCATATGGGGTAAAGCGCTGTGCTTCACAGTCGAATGTCCATTCTGTGGTCTCGGCATCCTGCACTGCCGGAAAAACTGGAGGTTGCGACATTGTCTATTGGTGTGGAACCGGTGGTACACAGCGAACGAATGCAACGTATTTTCGTGACTCACTGTCACCAATGTGGGTTTTCTGGCTATAGCGACTGGCCACACACAGAAAACTCCAGCTTACTACGATCAGGGACTTTTATTGAGCTTCGTATAATTACACAAAACACAAGAAAAACAATACAGAAACTCACAACATGCACATCGTAACCTCAGTCCACGAGACCAAACCAAAGAACAATGAGTTTCCAAAGACCGTTTACTCTGCACTTCGTAGGTCGCCACTACTCTCCCACTCAAGCAGTTTGAGAGGTTTGGCTCCTCAAATAGCGTCTTGTGTTTTGAGCTACGTACCAAATCACCCACATTAAATTTGTGTTCACGTGGATCCAACATTTTAATACGACAGTACACTGTATCCATGAGTCCATTATCACATACATTGATTGTTCTCATTTTTATTGCGCTATGTTTGGTTCAATTATACTGAGCAGTTATTTCTGGGTGGATATATTTCCATTTGTATGAGCCACAAAAATTAAAATGCATCTACATTTGACCTTTTATTGTACTGTTCAGAAATCCCACAATACACGCCTTGGGGAGGGGGAGGGGGCTGGGTGAAGGTTGAGTATTGATGTAGTCCTTACTGCTACGCCACAGTCTTGAAATACCTGTTGTAAAACTCCCCACTGTGACTGGTTTGGAGATTGTCTGAGGATTGATTCGTCCCTGTCTGCAACAAACACTGGAATACCTTTGTGACATCTGCCTCTGTTTTTATTCTGACATTTAATCCCCAGGAAAATTTGAAGTTTTATGTATCAATAACTGTTAAACTATATTTCAAACCATTTTTCTCATGTCAATATTCTCTCATATCTATAAGATCAGACTGCCACCAATCATCCAAATCTTTAACCATATCATGCCTATGATGGTATGTTTTCTGCACTGGTTTGTGCAGTTCTCAAACTAGTGCCTTCATACTTATTCGATTGTATATACCTCTCTCTCCAAACCCTGAAATTACTGAGACAACCTCATTCGAATGAGTGGTACTGCATGCTGCAGTTGATGCCATGAGCAGTCACAGTCGACCTATTAGCCCATTGAGGTTGTTGTAGTATATGTATTGGGGGGCTGATTCCTGACTCTTTTATGCTGAATGTCAAGACTTTCACCAATCCTATACCAACAATGAAATAATAATGGTTTTATAATGTCACTGTATTTCGCAATGCATTGTTTTGCCGCTTTCCTATGAACAATTGTAGCATTTCACCATACATTTACAGTGCTTTGAGTCAACATTTCACTGTTTTTGAGGGTTTAGGAGAATGAGGTTCGGCAGACCTAGTGTTCTTTGAAATTCACTATAATCTATCTGTATATATTTTTTCATTTAAAATTATAGGTTGCGTGCCCAATCCTGAAAGGTGTTTCTTTACTAACATCGAATGTTTTGTCTGTCCTAGCATCACTGTGATGGTTAATGAAACCAGCAATACCATCATCATCATCATAATGTAATTTCGCTGAGAGTTCAATGAGAAATTCAGTAACTGGTTTAAAAGTTCCTGGCAGAATCTCCTCTCGATCCAAATGTCCTAACCTTAGCAACTGTAGCTTCTCTGAAACAGCTTCCCGTACAGCAATGGCCTTATGCATATTCGACATCTTGTTATATGTTATGTGGGCTGCTTCACAGGCTGCACCTTATATAAATTCCCCTCAGTCTTTAGAGTTAAGTCATGAACTTTTTTTTTCAGTTCCATCAACCTATGAGTATAAGGCTAAGTTGTCTACTTTCTTCACTTGTGCAGGTGTACATCTCTAGTTTTTTCACCCTAGTATCTAATTCGTTGATCAGCCTCAGAAGGGTCTGGACATATGTCTCTGGCTCCTTAGCTTTACGTTCAAGAGACTGAAATTTTCCATCTATATACAGATTCTCTGTCTATGCACATCTATGCTCTCGGGCTGGGTGCCTGACATAAATGTGAACTTATCAAGGGTGCAATATATACTAACATATTCTTCGCTTTTTCATAGTGATATATAGAGAAACTCCTGGAAGTTCTGTCAATACCTACTATCACTCAGTTTTCTTGATTTATCAATGATGAGAAACCTGTCAGAGTATAGTTCCAGCAAACTGTACATATCTTTACAAAATCATTGAATGACATGTTGGTTCCAACATGTGCATGGTAAATGTGTTTTAAATTCAGATTGTATCGTTTGAAAGTTATAATGAGATTTACATTATGCCTCACCAACTGTTTCGGGATTCTGGAATATGTCTGACTCAAATAAAATATGTCAACACCCATATGACGACCAAAACAGAAATATCGTAGAATGTGACCCTGGTTTCCACAGCAACATCGTCAAATACGAACACTGTGTTTGGCTTTACTTTTTCTGGTTGAAAAATTTGACTGCTTTGACTGAATGTCGAGTATATTACACCGTCAACACCCTGCAATATCTTTTGCAGTGGCTGGTATTTGGGCTGTAACAGCATGTTTGGAAGTACACATACATGCTCAAAGCAGACTCCATCTGGATGTATCAGTAGTGACATGATAGCATTTCTCTTGCCACAGTTGGATGGGCCTACAATTATCACTCGTACATTACTGGGTAGGAGTAGCCCATTATTCTTCTTCTTCTACATCTACATCCATCTACATCCATACTCCGCAAGACACCTGACGGTGTGTGGCGGAAGGTACTTTGAGTACCTCTATTGTTTCTTCTTTCAATTCTGGACTCATATTGTTTGTGGAAAGCAAGATTGTCGGTATGCCTCTGTGAGGGCTCTAATCTATCTAATTTTATCCTCATGGTCTCTTTGAGAGATATACGTAGTCACGTACAGAATATTGTCTTCTTCTGCACCATCACAAGACTTTACAACAAAGACCCAATGTGTCACCCACCTTGTCATGATACCGACTACATCAGATTCTGGTGTGCAATGGGATTTCATAAAAAATGAGCACCTGTAATAATAATAATAATAATAATAATAATAATAATAATAATACGTGTAGCCAATGCACCATCATCTTCCCGACTGAGCTACAATGGCTATGTCTTACATTATGTAATGATGGGCTAGTTAAATAAAAAAAACAACAAAGATCTGCTATAATATTTTTATAAATACATCAACTATGGAATACATCAGTAAGAATTCACTGGTTCAGTATTCATCTCAGCACAGTATTTTGCAAACAAAGGTTTCTTGTATTCACAGAATTCAGCATGTATTTTTCTCAAACTGATGGAAGTTCTTTCAGCTGCTTCTTTTGATGCTGCCCTGATACAATGCTCTAAATCGTATGCCTGCACAATATACATATCAAGATACTTCACATTGTCTTAATACTCAGTTTGAATACATGGTAGCCCACAGTTCAGTCTTTCCAACTCGAAGGATAGCATCATCCTTAGGGTGAACAACTTTGTAACAGTGGAGTGTTGCAGATAAATGGATCGACCTCCAGATCTCACCATGAGTGTAACACCATTGTATAGTGATGTTACAGATAGTGTCAGTACAGCACAGTACATGCCTGAAGATGGGGGCTACTCAGACCATCTGTTGGCTGATGTTGAGTTCTGCATTACAAAGTGCATCCCATTCTAACTCCATAAACCACACTTTAATATTTCTCAATGCATTTTGAGTCTCTGACACAACATACCTGTTACTATCCACTGATGCTTCCACACCAATATTTAAGCGCCTTGAACTGCCAGCAGTTAAATTGCAAACTGAAGTGGAAAGCAGTTGTGCACCGGCAGAAATCTGCAGCTTCTCATACACCACATCAACTCCCTCTCCTCAAACCAACAGCCTCCTTCCTAGTCGCCATGACCAACTATATCCTCACTCACAATTACTTCTCCTTTGAAGGCATTACACACAAACTGGACTACAGCTGTGGGCACCCATATGGCACCATCCTATGCCAACACATTCATTGGCCATCTAGAGGAATCCTTCCTAAACACCCAGAATCTTAAATCTCTGACCTGGTTCAGACTCATCGACGACATCTTCGTGACCTGGATTGAGGGTGAGGACACCCCATCCACATTCCTCCAGGACCTCAACACCCTCTCCCCCATCTGCTTCAACTGCTCCTACTCAATGCAACAAGACACCTTCCTAGATTTTGAGCTCCACCTCAAAGACGCCTACATCAGTACCTCTGTCCATATCAAACCTACCAACCACCTGCAATACCTCCACTTCGACAGCTGCCACCTGTTCCATACCAAGAAGTCTCTTCCACACAGCCTGGCCACCTGTGGCTGCAGTGATGAGCGGTTCCTCTCAAAATACACCAAGCGTCTCACTGAGGTCTTTACAGCCCTTGCAAACCCAACCTTGTACAAAAACAGACCTCCCATGCCCTATCTTTCCAGTCACCCACCACCTCCCAAAGCTCCATCAGCCGGCCACAGAGGAGCATTTCCTTTGTGACTCAGTACCATCCAGGACTGGAGCAATTGAATTACATCCTCTGCCAGGGTTTTGACTACCTCTTGTCATGCTCTGAAATGAGGGATGTCCTACTCACTATCGTTTCTACCCACCCCACCCCTGAGCAGTGCATATTCCGCCACCCATCAAATATACAACATCCTCGTCTATCCCCACACAACCCCTTCTCCCAACCCCTTGCCTCATGTCTCACATACCTGTAATAGACCTAGATGCAAGATGTGTCCCATGCAGCCTTCCACCACTATCTACTCCAGCCAGTCACAAACATTACCTATACCATCAAAGGCAGGGCTACCTGTGAAACCAGTCATGTGATCTACAGACTAAACTGCAACCACTGTGCTGCATTCTATGTGGGCATGACACCCATCAAGCTATCTGTGTGTATGAATGACCACCGGCCAACTGCGCCCAAAAACCAACTGGACCATCCTGCTGCTGAGCACGCCACCCACCATGACGTTCTTCACTCCAATGGCTGCTTCACAGCTTGTTCCACCTGGATCCTTCCCACCAACACTGGCTTTTCTGAATTGTACAGGTGGGAACTCTCCCTGCAAATATATCCTGTATTCCCATAACCCTCCTGTCCTCAACCTTCGTTAGTCATTATCCTTACCCATGTAGCACCTTCCCTGTTCCCATTCCAGCACTACACAGTCCTCTATTCAACCAATGCATCCAGTCTTTTTACTTATCTCCTTTTCCGCTAACCCCTCCCCACCTCTACCCTGCCCTCTGTCTAACCTCCCAAATGCACCTAGCTGCCCTACCCTCTCTCCACCTTGTATCTGCATGCTCCTGAAGCAGCACTTTATCACCCCCACCCTAACCTTGCTATCCCTCCCTTCTACTCGTTATATGTCTTTACTACTATTAATAGATTTAGTGGTTCTTCCTCTTCTTTCTGAAGTTCCATTTATTTGTTCAACTCTATGTCTTTGTGGATGCTTATTGTTTCTTCTTCTTTATTCAGTGGCCTCAAGCATGTCCGAACTGGCAGCAACCTCCAGCGTATCTGGACCAGGAGAAACCACCACCTACTTGCCGGGACCTTCAGCGACCTCCAGCATGTTGGGCCCAGCAGTGGCAGCAGTACTATGGGATTCTGTAGCACATCTAGGAAAGGGCTAGGAAAGGTAGTGTTCAATAGCGACAAGGCCTGGGGCGTTAGGGATGTTAGGGTAAAGGGAGGTGGCGTCAGTAGCGATGAGCAGGGCACCATGTGTAAAGGAACAGGAACTGTGGAGAGTTGGTGCAGGTAGTGGTTGATATATTTTATATAGGAGTTTAGATTGTGGGTAATAGACTGAAGGTGCTGGTATACAGCAGCAGAGATTCTCTCAGAGGTGGCACAGTAACTGGCCACAATGGGGCGCCCAGGGTAGTTGGATTTCTGGACTTCTGCATTTAATGTTAATAGCACCTGCAAGTGGCCAAATGTTGGAGTCCTGGCCGAAAAGGATGGATTGGAGCACGTTTACTAAATTAAAGAACACGTGAAAACCCTGCTTATAAAGCTCCAGTCTCACCTGGATCTGCGTAAAAAGGATGGTTACATTGTTACAGTGTGCTGGACTAGATATTGTGCATTTAGCAACACAACAACCGTTTGCAGAGATTAAAACCGACGGCGTAACAACATTTAATGACCACTCGTTCGCGAAATCTGTAAACGTAAAGTGTAAATGGAAATTCCATAAAAATGTGCGGCAGAAAAGCTGATAGCGTACACTCAAGTAGATGTGGAACGTTTTAACAATGGTATTGTGCCGGAAATAACAGGCAAAGTTAAATTCCCCGAATGCTCTTGTCTAGAAGAACGTCTGGAACTAACAGAGCTAACTGTTAAACTCGTAAAAGAGAGATTACAGGGAAAATGTTAGATATGTTTTGGCTGGAGAAAGAGTTAACGAGTCCAATGTAGATTTGAATTAAAAGTTAAGGTGGATGTCGTTAAAACCGCACTAACCAAAAACAAAGAAAGAGTTGTTTTACGCATGTCAGTGTTTATGTAAAAGTTAATAAATATTTTTATAAGAATGTTTGCTTGTCTTATTTGTTAACCTAATAGAAATGCCAAGAGTATCCCTATTTATGATGATATTTGTGCACGTAATTCAGATGTGAGTAATGGGTAGTTGGATGACCTTGAAAAGTAGTTGAAACTAGGTAGTTGAAGGCAAGGCAGCCCTCGTTTCATACCTATATGAGGGTAGTTACATGTTCGTCTGGGTATATGAAATTCATTCCATTCCATTCCTCTCTCTGTTGTGGTGACTCTCAGTAACAGAAGTAGATTGAGGGTTTCAAACAGCATACTGCATCTACATCTACATCTACATGGATACTCTACAAACCACATTTAAGTGCCTGGCAGTGGGTTCATCGAACCACATTCACAATCCTCTATTATTCCAATCTTGTATAGCGCGCAGGAAGAATGAACATCTATATCTTTCCGTACGATCTCTGATTTCCCTCATTTTATCATGGTGATCGGTCCTCCCTATGCAGGTCGGTGTCAACAAAATATTTTCGCATTCGGAGGAGAAAGTTGGTGATTGGAATTTTGTCAGAAGATTCCATCGCAACGCAAAACGCCTTTCTTTTAACGATTTGCAGTGCAAATCCTGTATCATTTCTGTGACACTCTCTCCCATGTTTCGCGATAATACAAAACGTGATGCCTTTCTTTGGACTTTTTCGAAGTACTCCGTCAGCCCTATCTGGTAAGGATCCCACACTGCAGAGCAGTATTCTAAAAGAGGGCGGCCAAGCGTAGTGTAGGCTGTCTCGTTAGAAGGTCAGTTACATTTTCTAAGTGTACTGTTAATAAAACACAGTCTTTGGTTAGCCTTCCCCACAACATTTCTTATGTTTTCCTTCCAATTTAAGTTGTTCGTAATTGTAATACCTAGGTATTTCGTTGAATTTACGGCTTCTAGATTAGACTGGTTCGTCGTGTAACCGAGGTTTAACGAGTTCCTTTTAGAACTCATGTGGATGACCTCACACTTTTCGTTATTCAGGGTCAACTGCAACTTTTGGCACCATTCAGGTACTTTTTCTGAACGTTTTGCAGTTTGTTTTTATCTTCTGATGGATTTATTAGTCGATAAACGACAGTGTCATCTGCAAACAACCCAAGGCGGCTGCTCAGATTGTCTCCCAAATTATTTGTATAAATAAGGAACAGCAAAGGACCCATAACACTATCTTGGGGAACGCCAGAAATCACTTCTGGAAGTCAGTACTGGACTACAACATATGCACCATCCATTGAACCATGGATCATTCCATCGACACCCTAGGGACAGGGTGTGGATAGGAATATACTAATAGCCACTATCTATCATATCAGTGTATGGTGATACAGCACTGAAGGCAAAATCTGGAGACTGATCCATTTATTTACGACATCCCTAGAACAGAATACTTAGAATACTCTCGATTCTGAGTGGCTGGAAGACCTGTATGTTAAATCATTTCTTGCTGCTCTGGCATACGCCAACTATCGTGCAAGAACGAACGTAATACAAATAAAAGCGCGAGGACTGGACTTTTTGATTGTAATTATGTAATTACACCCTTTATTTCTCTACAAATATGTAATAACGATGTGGAGGGATAGTTTTGCTAGTGGGAAGCTATGATAGGCCATATAAAGACAACCAGCTGGTGAAAGTGTGACCTTATAATTTTTCGGACGCTATACTCCTATAAATTATAATCACGCTACTTGTTGGAAATATTATGCTGTTGGAACGTAACGTTACTGTCGTTAGTTTTCCGACATACCACCAGACATGTGTGGGGAGTGATCAGAAGGCTATTCCTGTAAAAAATTACGTACATCAAGCCGCTAGGTGAGCATACATTTGAGGTGGGGAATTGTGATTTCAACGTATTAACGAGTATATCCGACTGTAGGGATTGATAGATTCATTTTGTAAACAGCTGCACAGTATAACAATGCAAGGGTTCAACTGGATTTGCTACAGTGTACAGACATGGCAGGCAATACAGCTGTAATATCCTGGATACACAGAATGTCCTCTCTTTGGCTTTCCTAAAAAGATCTTTTTGTCGACCTATCGATTGCGATATTTATTACAGTACACCAACGTGTATCAGTGATGTTTTTCCAATCCTTTCGTCGATGGGAGTACTGTTGATTATCGCATAGTGCCAGATGCCTGTGCTTTGCAGCACTTTTTTGAGAGAATCCTGGCGGAATGCAGCACTTTCTGGAAGTGCTGATTGAAAATAAATGCAGTCTGTTCTCGAGTCTGATAGGCTGGAAGACCTAACTGTCGAATAATTCCCTAGAGATGAGGAGAAAATCGAGACACCTAGCTAGTGTGAGTGTGGACATATTACAATTTTTTAGTCGCTAAACACTTATAAACGATAATT
This sequence comes from Schistocerca gregaria, assembly GCF_023897955.1. Lineage (NCBI taxonomy): Eukaryota > Metazoa > Arthropoda > Insecta > Orthoptera > Acrididae > Schistocerca > Schistocerca gregaria. The sequence goes on along the minus strand of NC_064920.1, from coordinate 1,069,492,098 downwards.
GCACTGCTTCTTTGAAATGTGTATGTGTTGGAATGTAAAGTTACTGTAGACACTGGTCCAACAAGTGCAATGAACATGATGTGTGTGGGATCATGTCCAATCGTAAAGGTGTTATAGATATGACGTGGAAAACTGAGATTTCAATGCATCGTTAGTCATAACGGGTATAAAAGATTTTACGTGAAAAATTATGTCCAGTCATAAGGAGGGTATAAATGTACATAAAAAATTAATATTTCCAGAGACACAGTCGTCAGGAGGAGATAATTTAGATACTTTACTTATTGAAATTTTACTTCTGCCAGATTTACGTCTGCCATGGCTAAGCCATGCCTCCCCAGTATCCTTTCTTTCAGGAGTGCTAGTTCTGCAAGGTTCGCAGGAGAGCTTCTGTAAAGTTTGGAAGGTAGGAGACGAGATACTGGCAGAAGTAAAGCTGTGAGTACCGGGCCTGAGTCGTGCTTCAGTAGCTCAGATGGTAGAGACTTGCCCGCGAAAGACAAAGGTCCCGAGTTGAGTCTCGGTCGGGCACACAGTTTTAATCTGCCAGGAAGTTTCATATCAGCGCACACCCTGCTGCAGACTGAAAATCTCATTCTGGTCACTTTACTTATTATCAAACGTCACTGAATTGGTGCTGCAATTAATAAACCTCACAAATACGTCGCTGCCTTCCTACGACGACATCGCTTGGGGTGTGGGCGCATGGCAGAGGTAGCTGGTGGCCACAATGAATGGACATTTCTTGCTTAAGGCGCAAGCTGCCTTTGAGCCTCCCAAACTGGTGAGGCAGGGTACGAGGATGCAGTTGACCTAACCGTGTCTTCCTCTGGGCTGATGAATAGTGAAGTAACACTCAGTATGTCTTGGGCAATCTTTGCAGTTGTATGTATTCTCTGGTTTGCACATGTAAATTTGAGAAGATTCAATGTGGTGAGTGTATGCACTGGACGATTACCCCCCATGTAAACAGATCGATTGATCTGAGGATCTAAGAGATAAGCATGCAGCTACTGGCGTGGCCAATGCTCGGCAATGGCCTACAGAAGTTTCCGCTATATCCAACATCTAACTGTGACAGCTACTATGAAATGGATTGTCGTTTAGTTGCATATGTTTTGTGCTTCCCAATACAGCCTGGTGGACTCTGTCTACCAGTGGTGTTTGCTGTTCTTACTTCCCTGTCATGCTGTAGACCCTTCCTTCCTCCTTGTTCTCCTCCAGAGAGAACCAACTAAGGAATTCTATAGTGCCTTAAACAAAAAAACAAAAAGAACTTAGCAGACTCAAATTTGAAATTAGAACTATCATTGCATGTAACACCGTTTCCAATCAATACGTCAAATTCCCGACTGATCCATTTATTGTTTCTCGTAGTGATATTGCAATCATGTATCTGTCCGACCCCTCCTACAAATTGTTTAAGGGCGTGAGGCCTTGAGCTCAAATTTTAAATTCTCAGCTACCTCCAGCATAATCGATTCCCTGCCAAACAACCTAACTATGTCAGTATCCACGAATAGGAAGTAGGGAAAAAACCCAGAAGGGGGGGAGAGTAGATTTGGAAATTCGATGGCTGTGTGACTGAATTCCGGAATTTCCCTCACGTATACCAGTCATAGTATTCACCAACAGGATATAAGGAAAACTGTCCCACACAGAGGTATCGATTTAATTAATTAGTCAATCAATTCGATAGAGTTTCGGACCTATCCCAAGACATCCACAGCCCAGTATTTTTGGAAGGGCTGTGGCTTTCCTGGGCATCTGATGCTTTGTTAAGGACAAAGGCGGGGCTAGTGCAGCACACGACAGACACTACATGCACTGCGAGATGCGACAATAAAGTAATTAGACTGATTTTCTTTGCAATATGTGGCAACCCTGCAGGCTTGCGTAGGCACAATATCTTTGACCTTACTCTATAAGCTGTTTGTAGTCCAAGCGGCACATCGATGCAACTGCTCAGTCGTGAGTTGTGCTGTAATAAGTTAACTCATGTTTGTGCCTCTCGTCATGGAAATGGAACCGTATGATACTGCGCAATACTATGCCATTTCTTTTTGCATTAAATTGGGCGAAAACGCGACGACAACCTACAGTAAGCTTCAGAAGGCTTTGGAGAGGTGGTTATGTCAAGAGCTCAAGTTTTTCGTTGGCATAAAATGTTTACTGAAGGCAGAACGAATGTTGAAATTGAAGACTACAGTGGACGACCATCAAACCTCACGGACGGTAGTCAACTTGGCCAGGGTGAGTGAACTCGTACGATCTGATGGAACACTATCCGTCAAAATGATTGCAGAAGAACTGAACATCAATCGTGAAACGGTTCATCTAATAATAACTAAAGATGTTAGTAAGACAAAGATTTGTGCAAAAATAGTCCCCAAAAATCTCACAACACAACAGCTAGAAACAAGGAAAAGTGTGGCAGCTGATCTGTTAGAGCAAACGGAAATCAATTCAGAATTGTTGAGCCATGATATCACTGGTGATGAAAGTTGATTTTTTCAGTATGATCCAGAGACAAATCGCTAAAGTTCGGAATGGTGCTCAAAGCGATCAGCCAGACCAAAAAAAAAGGCCCGCATGTCAAAGTCAAAAGTGAAATGCATGCTTGTGTGCTTCTTTGATTCCAAGGGAATTGTTCATAAAGAATGGGAGCCTCCTGGACAAACAGTTAACCAATATTACTACAAAGAAATGTTAGTAAGAATTCGTAAAAGAGCTCTTCATTTTCATGCCAACATTGCTGATAATTGGATTCGGCATCACAATAATGCGTTATCCCATACTGCTATTTCAGTAGAGCAATTTTTAACCTCAAAACAAATTTCAGTACTATCACAGCCACCTTATTCACCACATATCGCTCCTTGCGACTTTTTTCTACTTCCAAGAGTCAAAACGGCGGACAAGGGACACCATTTTCAAACAACACAAGATGTCCAAAAAGCTGTGACTAGGGTCTTGGAGGATATTACAGAAGATGAGTTCCAGAAATGTTACCATAAATGGCAGAAGCGCTGGGAAAGGTGCGTGCAATCAGAAGGGAACCACTTTGAAGGAGATAACACTAAATGTGACTAAAACGGTAAGCAACATTTTTTTTTCACATCAGTCTCATTACTTTATTGCTGCACCTCATATGTCCACTTGAGAGAGAGATGGGGGTGGAAAGAGAGGGGAACAAGGCAGAGGGAGAGGGAGAGAGAGAGAGGGAGAGAGAGAGAGAGAGAGAGAGAGAGAGAGAGAGAGAGAGAGAGAGAGAGAGAGAGGCAGGAAATGAGTACATGAATACGGTTTGAAAGAGACCTTAGCACATGATGCTTTTGTTTGCGGGACCAGTGGAACTTATGGTGTGTGTGCCACATGAGTCAGCCCTGTGCGTGGGACTCTCTCCCAACCTGCACATGCAGGAATTCATGAGATGGCTGGCAAAGCTGCATCTCCCAGCACATCTGCTCTTGCATGCAGTGCAAAGATGGGATTGGCTGATGTCTTTCACTGGATCTGCAACAGTGTAATTATGTATGGTGAGTTATGTTGACATCAATTTCATGACGGTATTCCTCGCACAATTGGAAAAAATGATATAATTACATTTTAAATTTACAAGACCTGCATCTTCCAAAATTAAATAAACAGCAGAGAATGATGATATCTTCCTGGCAAATAATGAGATCCAATACCTGTGAATTGGTATGTATATTGAATTTTATAAATAAACACTATATTATTCTGCTCTCTGCATTGTACCTGAATTTCATGTTGTGGGATCTTTCCATTTCAAGAGCTCAGCACATCCTGAGCGATTTTTCCTTGCAATTTTTTCTGGGAGGGTTGGGAAGTGAGGGTTGAGAGGTGGGGGTGAGATATCCCCTGGTGGTGGAATTGTGCACTAGCTTAGTTTCCTGCATATGAAGGTGAGCACACACAGAAAAATTTTCCAACAAGACAACACCTCCAACATGCATCAGTGTCATTATGTAATGAGGACATGTAGCTGATGGACAGAGTAATATTTGCACCTTTCAGTACTAAAGCCCGTCGAAGACTGAGCATTTCCCACCATTTCAGCTCTCCCCACCAATTGGAAACAGGATATCCCCCAAATAGAGAAAATAAACTACCCTACTTACTTCCTCTCCAGTAGCTGAGAACAGATTGAATCTTTTTCCCAAGAATTTCCAGATGGTGAAGGATGGGAGCAGATGGCTGTGGATTTCTCGGAAGGGAGAGGAGGCAATTAATTGTTCAATTTAAATTATTATTCAATTAATTTTATATCATAAGAGTGCATTTATTGGTGAGAGGGTGGGGTTAGGGTTAGGGATTTAAGAGAGTGGGAGGAGGAGGGGGAAATGTGACACTGCAGGTTAAGGGGAGGAGAGAAGGAGGGGGTGTCAGAATAAGGCTCAGAAATGAACAATAAGTTAAGGGGAAGAATAGGTCAAGGGGGAGGGGAGGTGTGTTGATGTGGTACTGAATAACAGGTTAAGTGGAGGGAGGAGGGGGATGGGGAGTGACAACGAATACCACTCAAAAGATCAATAGGTTAGGGACAAATGAGACCCAGGGGTTTGTAAATGAAGTAGCTTAATAATAGGTTTGTCTCTGAATTATGCAACCCACACTAACAAAATATGCTGGTATTTGCATTAGCTTATTAATAACCTACTTCACTCAGTTTCCTCTATAATACCTCATGCTAGCATTTTAGGGCCTGGAAAAAGCTTGATAATATTATTTTCTGGTACACGGGATGTCTTTCAATGCATACCAGTTTTCACCCATTTTGTTTGGTTGTTTCTGTGAATAAATGATGAAAGATTACCTTCCTACGATTCTGAAGATGTTCAGAATCATAGGAAGGTAATCTTTCATCACAATTGGTTTCAGAGTCACTATCATTATCACTTGGTAATATTACTTCATCATCTCGACCAGAAAACAAATATCAGTATCTCCACAGTCATCTTCTTCTGAAGCAGCTCTAAAGGTACTGTAGATGGGCTATATTTTAGGGAATTATTTGGTTGAAATAGCGTTACCACCAACACTGTCTCAATGTGACTGCAACAGACAGCAACTGTGTGGTGTGACTCGGAAATTTTGCTGATACTGCAAGTAGTTACCGACATGTTGCCGAGGGTTGCGTGTTGTTAACCAAGGTTGGAGAATATTTCGTATTACATACCAATATCTCTCTCTCTGTCTATGTCTATAAATGCTTCCCCCTGGCTCTCACATTTGGTTCCTACTTCTCTCACCGACAGCGCTGGAGTCACGTGTTTGTGCGAAAAAGACATTGTATCGCTTTTGTTCGAAAGTTTTCGTTGACATAGATATTTATGGTCGAAGGCCATGAGTCGGTTTGTGTGTATACTCTGTGCATCATAAGCATAAACTTGATGTAAACAAACACAAATGCGATCACTGGTCAGAATACGTAGCACACACATGCTGTTGGTGTTACGCTATAGGAAGTAGGTCCTACTTATGTATTAGATATATTATTACTAAATTCCGTTAAATGAAACATTAAGGTATTCTAATGTATTAACAGCCATCATTATTTTTATTAATCACGCTTTAGCTGTGTAGTTTTTATTTTAAAAATCATGTACAGTCACAGTCACAGTCGCTGTACTATTGTGCTCTGTTTGTCGCGCTGTTAATACACAGTATGAATCTTGCTGAGGCTTCCTACTCCGTAGTGAAACACACGTGTTGAACACGGTTAAAAAGTGCCGAGAAATAGGTTGTTCGTATGGTTTCTCATAAATAATCAGGAAAAATTGCCTATGAAATTTTCGAGGGACTATATTCGATACAGTTGAGACACAAATATAAACGCTGGATGTACATCAAAACCAGAAGTGTAGAGATTGATACTCTGGTGCAGTTCATGGATTGGTGTTTCAGGTCTCGCTCTGATCATCCCTTTTTCTCAGTTTGTAATTCCTACATCTCATAATTGTAAAATTCATCATCATTTTTTATGAATAAACCACGTCTTTTACATTAAGCACGCAAAATTTCTGTTTTAATTTCAAATATAAATTCTTAATTAGCGATATTTTACGAAAATTGTTAACAAAATCTTGCTCAAGTTGAGAGAACGTAACATGTAAAACTAATTACTGTATTTGAACTATGTCCACTGTTTTGTACCACAGTTGTAGTCTGGCAAGAAACAGAGAGTAAGTGTCATAGAACACTTCTTTCCACAGCATCGGGCACACCATACAAATGCTAAACTTTCACATTTGTCGCTATACCATTACAACCCAACAGACTGATCTGGAGCCAAGATAAGGGATTTGTTTAAGATAGAACTTTTCGTCACTCTTGTTTGTAATGAGAATACTATCTTAGATGAGAACGAGAGCATTTTTGCTCTCTATCTGGTCACTTATGAAGCGTGAGGTAGCAGAATATTATTTTATACTCTTTAAAAATTTAATGACATTCGTAGCTATATTGTTTTAAGAAAAGATATACTGTTTACGTCTGAACTGCAACTACTCATACCATTACATGTTAGTCAGGCCATCTGGCTGGCCAATGCTGTCTTAGTTAAATGCGCTGGTTAAATCTGTTGTCCTGCATTATCGCTCAATCGACATCCGTGTAACACCACATAAAATGATATAACGTTAGCGACAGTCCCGCCATTTACCCCTTCCACACATATCCATATGCTAAGCCCCACCCATGGTCTGCCGGATGTTCCATCATCAAAGTTCTTAGATTCATATATATGCCAGTCATGAAAACAGTAATTAGTAGGAAATTCAGTTTTTCCGGTACCATTGTGGAAAGAGCGTACTATTAAAGAAACAGAAACATGTATATTGAATATGTGCGTTGGAAAACCATCATTAAAAAACAAAAATAATGTTGGTATCCATACTGTCCTTTTATTTCATAGGCTTTCGTCCCTAGTATATCAGAAAATCTGATAATTGTTAACTGTAGTGACCACCAATTTCATCAACTCACATAGTGTAAGAAATTCTGTTGGTTCATATTTATTGGTAATAATGTCAAGGATTCAGTCTATTATCTCGATTGTCTAAAGTTAATGTTGTGCATAAACAAGCCAAAATCGATGTCTTGATGTACTTCTGATAACCCAATCGAAATTAAAAAAATATAAGAATGGGATAATGTAGAAATGCATAATGCAAACAGTCAGACATTTATATGTGTGACATACTTCATTAGTATTTGCATATGTAATGGGTGAATTTTTACTTATCAACTCTTGTGACTGCTTGCGTATTGCAGGCATGAGATTACTTTTACTTTGAGATATTTAGAGCTATCTGTTGTTAAACGTTTGTATATAATTTCGTCAGTGTCATTCCAACCCATCTTACCTACATTAATGTCGGTCAGATTTCAGTTCTGACAGCAGTTGGTCACAACAGTCAAGATTAGGTATCTTGTGTATCATAACGTTATTGAAAGCCTATATCAATGTTTCATTTTGACAGTATATTAATTCTCTAAATATTTGCATTTCCAGCTTAGTGCAATGTATTCACACTGTGTCACAAACTACCGATAAGTGATCAGGGTAGTTAGTACTCAAATGTTTTATTTTTTATGTCATACTTTCTGACTTGGTCTACACTCATGAGAATCATCTCATATTTGGGTATATGGAAAGAAATCTGAATGTAAGCTGAGCTTAATAATTGTGATGTAGATGTAAGAAACATGTTAGAAGAATGGAATTACATGAAACAAGTACTACATATCTTTTTTACAGTCAAAACCAATGGTATTGATTGCATTACTAAATTCTCTTCCCACTCTTATATCTTTGCAGCGAAATTTAATATTGTGTGCATCACATACACTGGCAGCAATACACATACTGTATGAATTCTGAAAGTTACCTCTCAGCTAGTATGTTGTTCTACGTTCTCTAGGTTCTTCTCATTATTCTTTTTCTGATTGTGCTACATAAATGTGGCCCAAGCATTGAGGTTACAGTTTTGTTTCTGGTTTTCATCATTATTAAGGTCTATTTCTTCCTAAGCTATTCACCTAAATACCAAGTACTTGTGTTTAAAGAATCTGGTATAAGTTCAGTTGCTGTCATCTGCACATACATTTTCTGTAGAAGTTGCTGTCACAGGTGAAACTAAATCAGCAAGTGTTTGGTTTTGTAGTCTCTGTCTTCCTACTTGGTGGAAAAGCAAGTATACTTATTTAATGCTGACACCTAAAAAGTCATAAATTCTTCTGTACTCTTGCATGACCTTTATACATATTGCAGTTGCGTGACACTGACTTGAAATCTATCTTTTTGAAGCAAGCATTTCTTTTGTACTGTTTGCTGTAGTAAGATGTTAAAATCTATAATACAAATGCAAACACACACACACACACACACACACACCGTTGGTCCACTGTTTCCAATGCGATTGGTAAGTGGAAAAGCGAAGGGACATGTGCAGCACAAAAGTGTAAAGGCCGACCTCATCTGTTGACTGACAGAGACCGCCGAATGTTGAAGAGGCTCATAATGTGTAATAGGAAGACATCTATCCAGACCATCACACAGGAATTCCTAACTGCATCAGGATCCATTGCAAGTACTAAGACAGTTAGGCAGGAGGTGAAACAACTAGGATTTCATGGTTGAGCAGCTGCTCATAAGACACACATCACGCCAGTAAACGCCAAACGACGCCTCGCTTGGTGTAAGAAGCATAAACATTGGACTATTGAACAGTGGAAAAACGTTGTGTGGAGTGACAAGTCACAGTACACAATATGGCTATCCGATGGCAGGGGGCCGGCCAGAGTGGCTGAGCGGTTCTTGAAGCTATAGTCTGGAACTGCGTGAGCACTACGGTTTAAGTAGTTCTAAGTTCTAGGGGGCTGATGACCTCAGAAGTTAAGTCCCATAGTTCTCAGAGCCATTTGAACCATTTTTTTAATGACAGGGTGTGGGTATGGCGAATGCCTGGTGGACATCATCTTCCAGCATGTGTAGTGCCAACAGTAAAATTCGGAGGCGGTGGTGTTACGATGTGGTTGTGTTTTTCATGGACGGATCTCACACACCTTGTTGTCTTTCATGGCACTATCACAGCACAGGCCTACTTAGATGGTTTAAGCACCTTCTTGCATCTCACTGTTTAATAGCAATTTGGAGATGGCGACTGCATCTTTCAACACGATCGAGCGCCTGTTCAAATTGCACAGCCCGTGGCGGAGTGGTTACAAGTCAATAACTTCCCTGTAATGGACTGGTCTGCGCAGACTCCTGATGTGAATACTATAGAACCCCTTTGGGATGTTTTGGAACGCCGACTTTGTTACAAAATTCTGTCACCTGAGACTTCAGTCAGTGAGTCACGCCCGCCTGGAGTTTTGCGCCGTCATTAAAGTGCTGCATTGCAAGCCAGTTCTTCATCTTGGGAAAAAAGTGGAAGTCACTTGCTGCAAGATCAGGGCTGTAGAGCGGATGAGGGAAAATTTCTTATTTGAATGAATTCATCTACATCTACATCTACATGACTACTCTGCAATTCATATTTAAGTGCTTGGCAGAGGGTTCATCGAACCACAATCATAATATCTCTCTACTATTCCACTCCCGAACAGCGAGCGGGAAAAACGAACACCTAAATCTTTCTGTTCGAGCTCTGATTTCTCTTATTTTATTTTGATGATCATTCCTACCTATGTAGGTTGGGCTCAACAAAATATTTTCGCATTCGGAAGAGAAAGTTGGTGACTGAAATTTCGTAAAAAGGTCTCGCCGCGACGAAAAACGTCTATGCTGTAATGACTTCCATCCCAACTCGTGTATCATATCTGCCACACTCTCTCCCCTATAACGTGATAATACAAAACGAGCTGCCCTTTTTTGCACCCTTTCGATGTCCTCCGTCAATCACACCTGGTAAGGATCCCACACCGCGCAGCAATATTCTAACAGAGGACGAACGAGTGTAGTGTAAGCTGTCTCTTTAGTGGACTTGTTGCATCTTCTAAGTGTCCTGCCAATGAAACGCAACCTCTGGCTCGCCTTCCCGACAATTTTATCAATGTGGTCCTTCCAACTGAAGTTGTTCGTAATTTTAACACCCAGGTACTTAGTTGAATTGACAGCCTTGAGAATTATAGAGTAATCGAATTCCAACGGATTTCTTTTGGAACTCATGTGGATCATCTCACACTTTTCGTTATTTAGCGTCAACTGCCACCTGCCACACCATACAGCAATCTTTTCTAAATCGCTTTGCAACTGATACTGGTCTTCGGATGACCTTACTAGACGGTAAATTACAGCATAATCTGCGAACAGTCTAAGAGAACTGCTCAGATTGTCACCCAGGTCATTTATATAGATCAGGAACAGCAGAGGTCCCAGGACGCTTCCCTGGGGAACACCTGATATCACTTCAGTTTTACTTTATGATTTGCCGTCTATTACTACGAACTGCGACCTTCCTGACAGGAAATCACGATTCCAGTCGCACAACTGAGACGATACCCCATAGCTCCGCAGCTTGATTAGAAGTTGCTTATGAGGAACGGTGTCAAAAGCTTTCCGGAAATCTAGAAATACGGAATCAGCTTGAGATCCCCTGTCGATAGTGGCCATTACTTCGTGCGAATAAAGAGCTAGCTGCGTTGCACAAGAGCGATGTTTTCTGAAGCCATGCTGATTGCGTGTCAATAGATCGTTCCCTTCGAGGTGATTCATAATGTTTGAATACAGTATATGCTCCAAAACCCTACTGCAAACCGACGTCAATGATATAGGTCTGTAGTTAAATGGATTACTTCTACTACCCTTCTTGAACACTGGCGCGACCTGCGCAATTTTCCAATCTGTAGGTACAGATCTATCGGTGAGCGAGCGGTTTTATATGAGTGCTAAGTAGGGAGCTATAGTATGAGTGTAATCTGAAAGGAACCTAATCGGTATACAATCTGGACCTGAAGACTTGCCCGTATCAAGCGATTTGAGTTGCTTCGCAACCCCTAAGATATCTACTTCTAAGAAACTCATGCTAGCAGATGTTCGTGTTTCAAATTCTGGAATATTCCATTCGTCTTCCCTGGTGAAGGAATTTCGGAAAACTGCGTTCAATAACTCCGCTTTAGCGGCACAGTCGTCGGTAACAGTACCATCGGCACTGCGCAGCGAAGGTATTGACTGCGTCTTGCCGCTCGTGTACTTTACATACGACCAGAATTTCTTCGGATTTTCTACCAAATTTCGAGACAATGTTTCGTTGTGGAACCTATTAAAGGCATCTCGCATCGAAGTACGTGCCAAATTTCGCGCGTCTGTAAATTTTAGCCCATCTTCGGGATTTCGCGTTCTTCTGAACTTCGCATGCTTTTTCCGTTGCCTCTGCAACAGCGTTCGGGCCTTTTTTGTGTACCACGGGGGATCCGTTCCATCTCTTACCAATTTATGAGGTATGAATATCTCAATTGCTGTTGCTACTATATCTTTGAATTTGAGCCACATCTCGTCTACATTCGCATAGTCAGTTCGGAAGGAATGGAAATTGTCTTTTAGGAAGGCTTCTAGTGACACTTTATCCGCTTTTTTAAATAAAATTATTTTGCGTTTGTTTCTGATGGATTTGGAAAGAAATGGTATTGAGCCTAGCAACAACGACCTTGTGATCACTAATCCCTGTATCAGTCATGATGCTCTCTATCAGCTTTGGATTGTTTGTGGCTAAGAGGTCAAGTGTGTTTTCGCAACCATATACAATTCGCGTGGGTTCGTGGACTAACAGCTCGAAATAATTTTCGGAGAAAGCATTTAGGACAATCTCGGATGACGTTTTCTGCCTACCACCGGTTTTGAACACGTATTTTTGCCAACATACCGAGAGTAGGTTGAAGTCCCCACCAACTATAACCGTATGAGTGGGGTATTTATTTGTTACGAGACTCAAACTTTCTCTGAACTGTTCCGCAACTGTATCATCGGAGTCTGGGGGTCGGTAGAAGGAGCCAATTATTTACTTAATTCGGCTGTTAAGTATAACCTCCACACATACCAATTCGACTTCACTACAAGATAAACCACCACCAATTCTGCCTAATCTATCTTTCCTGAACACCGTCTGAGACTTCGTAAAAATTTGTGCAGAACTTATTTCAGGCTTTAGCCAGCTTTCTGTACCTATAACGATATCAGCTTCTGTGCTTTCTATTAGCGCTTGAAGCTCAGGGACTTTTCCAGCGCAACTACAACAATTTACAACTATAATTCCGACTGTTCCTTGATCCAACCACGTCCTGTAATTGCCATGCACCCTTTGACATTGCAGCCCACCCTGTACTTTCTCGAGGCCTTCTAACCTAAAAAACCGCCCAGTCCACGCCACACAGCCTACGCTACCCGTGTAGCCGCCAGCTGAGTGTAGTGAACTCCTGACCTATTCAGCGGAACCCGAAACCCCACCACCGTATGGCGCAAGTCAAGGAATCTGCAGCCAACACGGTCGCAAAACCGTCTGAGCCTCTGATTCAGACCCTCCACCCGGCTCTGCACCAAAGGTCCGCAGTCGGTTCTGTCAACGATGCTGCAGATGGTGAGCTCTGCCTTCATCTCGTAAGCAAGACCGGCAGCCTTCACCAAATCAGATAGCCACCGGAATCCAGAGAGAGTTTCCTCAGATCCAAAGCGACACACGTCATTAGTGCCGACATATGCCACCACCTGCAGCTGGCTGCACCCTGTGCTCTTCATGGCATCCGGAAGGACCCTTTCCACATCAGGAATGACTCCTCCCGGAATGCACATGGAGTGCACATTGGATTTCTTCCCCTCCTTAGCCGCCGTATCCCTAAGGGGCCCCATTACGCGCCTAACTTTGGAGCTCCCAACTACCAGTAAGCCCACCCTCTGCGATTGCCCGGACCTTGAAGGCTGAGAATGATCCTGTGAAACAGGGCAGGCAGCTGCATCTGGCTCAGCCAGAGACAGTGCCTGAAACCGGTTTGTCAGACGCACCGGCGAGGATTTCTGATCAGCCTCCGGGGACGCCTTTCGCTGCCTGCCACGCCTTGGAACGACCTCCCAATCAACCACAGGCGAGGGCTCAGTCCCACTGCGGGCAGCAACCGGGGCAACCACAGCGGCAGACCGATCTGGGGACAGACGGGACGAGGTTGACATCCCCGTGATACCCAAGTCCGGCTCCCCACAGTGGTGCCCATTGGCAACAGCCTCAAGTTGAGCGACCGAAGTCAGCGCCGATTGCAGCTATGAGCGAAGGGATGCCAAGTCAGCCCTCATCCGAACACAGCAATCGCAGTCCCTGTCCATTCTAATCGATGTTGAACAACAGTTACTGAAACACGAGTCCGTGCCTAGATAACGCAAGCGAAACACGCAAAGAATGTATCAACTAACCTGTACAAATGCCTAACGACTGCGCTACAATTTGGTGAATTTACGATTACAGTAACTAAAACTCAAAATTGCACCTCCTATACGAAACTCACACGCAATTTAAATAAGAATCTACCAAGTAAACACTAAAGCGCGATGCTACAACTGTCAAATACTATAATACGCCCGAAATATATGAATTAAACAATGCAAGTACCCAAAAACACGCAAAGAAATTAATTAAACTGTTGTTGTTGTTGTCTTCAGTCCTGAGACTGGTTTGATGCAGCTCTCCATGCTACTCTATCCTGTGCAAGCTGCTTCATCTCCCAGTACCTACTGCAACCTACATCCTTCTGAATCTGCTTAGTGTACTCATCTCTCGGTCTCCCTCTACGATTTTTACCCTCCACGCTGCCCTCCAATGCTAAATTTGTGATCCCTTGATGCCTCAAAACATGTCCTACCAACCGATCCCTTCTTCTAGTCAAGTTGTGCCACAAACTTCTCTCCTCCCCAATCCTATTCAATACCTCCTCATTAGTTACGTGATCTATCCACCTTATCTTCAGTAGTCTTCTGTAGCACCACATTTCGAAAGCTTCTATTCTCTTCATGTCCAAACTAGTTATCGTCCATGTTTCACTTCCATACATGGCTACACTCCAAACAAATACTTTCAGAAACGACTTCCTGATACATAAATCTATATTCGATGTTAACAGATTTCTCTTCTTCAGAAACGCTTTCCTTGCCATTGCCAGTCTACATTTTATATCCTCTCTACTTCGACCATCATCAGTTATTTTACTTCCTAAATAGCAAAACTCTTTTACTACTTTAAGTGTCTCATTTCCTAATCTAATTCCCTCAGCATCACCCGATTTAATTTGACTACATTCCATTATCCTCGTTTTGCTTTTGTTAATGTTCATCTTATATCCTCCTTTCAAGACACTGTCCATTCCGTTCAACTGCTCTTCCAAGTCCTTTGCCGTCTCTGACAGAATTACAATGTCATCGGCGAACCTCAAAGTTTTTACTTCGTCTCCATGAATTTTAATACCTACTCCAAATTTTTCTTTTGTTTCCTTTACTGCTTGCTCAATATACAGATTGAATAACATCGGGGAGAGGCTACAACCCTGTCTCACTCCTTTCCCAACCACTGCTTCCCTTTCATGCCCCTCGACTCTTATTACTGCCATCTGGTTTCTGTACAAATTATAAATAGCCTTTCGCTCCCTGTATTTTACCCCTGCCACCTTTAGAATTTGAAAAAGAGTATTCCAGTCAACATTGTCAAAAGCTTTCTCTAAGTCTACAAATGCTAGAAACGTAGGTTTGCCTTTTCTTAATCTTTCTTCTAAGATAAGTCGTAAGGTCAGTATTGCCTCACGTGTTCCAACATTTCGACGGAATCCAAACTGATCTTCCCCGAGGTCTGCATCTACCAGTTTTTCCATTCGTCTGAAAAGAATTCGCGTTAGTATTTTGCAGCCGTGGCTTATTAAACTGATAGTTCGGTAATTTTCACATCTGTCAGCACCTGCTTTCTTTGGGATTGGAATTATTATATTCTTCTTGAAGTCTGAGGGTATTTCGCCTGTCTCATACATCTTGCTCACCAGCTGGTAGAGTTTTGTCATGACTGGCTCTCCCAAGGCCGTCAGTAGTTCTAATGGAATGTCGTCTACTCCGGGGGCCTTGTTTCGACTCAGGTCTTTCAGTGCTCTGTCAAACTCTACACGCAGTATCGTATCTCCCATTTCGTCTTCATCTACATCCTCTTCTATTTCCATAATATTGTCCTCAAGTACATCGCCCTTGTATAAACCTTCTATATACTCCTTCCACCTTTCTGCCTTCCCTTCTTTGCTTAGAACTGGGCTGCCATCTGAGCTCTTGATATTCATACACGTGTTTCTCTTCTCTCCAAAGGTCTCTTTAATTTTCCTGTAGGCAGTATCTATCTTACCCCTAGTGAGATAAGCTTCTACATCCTTACATTTGTCTTCTAGCCATCCCTGTTTAGCCATTTTGCACTTCCTGTCGATCTCATTTTTGAGACGTTTGTATTCCTTTTTGCCTGCTTCATTTACTGCATTTTTATATTTTCTCCTTTCATCAATTAAATTCAATATTTCTTCTGTTACCCAAGGATTTCTAGCAGCCCTCGTCTTTGTACCTACTTTATCCTCTGCTGCCTTCACTACTACATCCCTCAGAGCTACCCATTCTTCTTCTACTGTATTTCTTTCCCCTATTCCTGTCAATTGTTCCCTTATGCTCTCTCTGAAACTCTGTACAACCTCTGGTTCTTTCAGTTTATCCAGGTCCCATCTCCTTAATTTCCCACATTTTTGCAGTTTCTTCAGTTTTAATCTACAGGTCATAACCAATAGATTGTGGTCAGAGTCCACATCTGCCCCTGGAAATGTCTTACAACTTAAAACCTGGTTCCTAAATCTCTGTCTTACCATTATATAATCTATCTGATACCTTTTAGTATCTCCAGGGTTCTTCCACGTATACAATCTTCTTTCATGATTCTTAAACCAAGTGTTAGCTATGATTAAGTTGTGCTCTGTGCAAAATTCTACTAGGCGGCTTCCTCTTTCATTTCTTAGCCCCAGTCCATATTCACCTACTATGTTTCCTTCTCTCCCTTTTCCTACACTCGAATTCCAGTCACCCATTACTATTAAATTTTCGTCTCCCTTCACTATCTGAATAATTTCTTTTATTTCATCGTACATTTCTTCAATTTCTTCATCATCTGCAGAGCTAGTTGGCATATAAACTTGTACTACTGTAGTAGGTGTGGGCTTCGTATCTATCTTGGCCACAATAATGCGTTCACTATGCTGTTTGTAGTAGCTTACCCGCATTCCTATTTTCCTATTCATTATTAAACCTACTCCTGCATTACCCCTATTTGATTTTGTGTTTATAACCCTGTAGTCACCTGACCAGAAGTCTTGTTCCTCCTGCCACCGAACTTCACTAATTCCCACTATATCTAACTTTAACCTATCCATTTCCCTTTTTAAATTTTCTAACCTACCTGCCCGATTAAGGGATCTGACATTCCACGCTCCGATTCGTAGAACGCCAGTTTTCTTTCTCCTGATAACGACATCCTCCTGAGTAGTCCCCGCCCGGAGATCCGAATGGGGGACTATTTTACCTCCGGAATATTTTACCCAAGAGGATGCCATCATCATTTAATCATACAGTAAAGCTGCATGTCCTCGGGAAAAATTACGGCTGTAGTTTCCCCTTGCTTTCAGCCGTTCGCAGTACCAGCACAGCAAGGCCGTTTTGGTTAATGTTGCAAGGCCAGATCAGTCAATCATCCAGACTGTTGCCCCTGCAACTACTGAAAAGGCTGCTGCCCCTCTTCAGGAACCACACGTTTGTCTGGCCTCTCAACAGATACCCCTCCGTTGTGGTTGCACCTACGGTACGGCCATCTGTATCGCTGAGGCACGCAAGCCTCCCCACCAACGGCAAGGTCCATGGTTCATGGGGGGAGGTAATTAAACTATCTAACAAATAAGTAAGCTAGGGTTATACGACTTGCTGCTGCAGCTGCTTATCCAACGGCGGCAGGGAGCACAATGGCTGTGACCAACCGACACTTGCTGTTCAAAACAAAAACAGAAGACAGACGACTACGCGAATTTACACTATTCAGGTACTAAGGCGCGATGCAACAACCCTCAAATACTATAATACGCCCGAAATATATGAATTAAACAATGCAAGTACCCAAAAACATGCAAAGAAATTAATTAAACTATCTAACAAATAAGTAAGCTAGGGTTATACGACTTGCTGCTGCAGCTGCTTATCCAACGGCGGCAGGGAGCACAATCAATTAAGGAGTTCTTTACTGCGGTTTGCCATGTGAGGTCGAACATTGTTGTATATAAACAAAATTTTGGACGTCAGATTTCCTGCTTTTTTTAGGCTGTGCAAACTGCAAAGTTTGACAGTATTGAGCAGAATGTATGGTTGCTCCACGTTCCAGAAAATCAATAAGAAACACACCTTGCCTATCCCAAAACACTGTCACCATCGACTTCTTTGCTGACAAAGTTTGCAAACATTTACTCGGTTTCTGGGGGACCTTGTGTGCCTCCACTCCATGGACTGTAATTTTGTCTCGCAATTGACATGTTTCACCCAAGTCTCGTCATCGGTTACGACTCTATCCAGTAATGATTCACCATGTTTGTGGTAGGCCTCCAGAAATGTCAACATTGCCCCCCCCCCCCATTTGCTTTTCTTTATGGTGCCCTGTAAGCATTTTGGGCAATTGTGCACAAAATTTGTGGTAGCCTAGCTATTAGTGACAATTTCTAAAAACAGTCCGTTAAACTTTTGGAAAAGAAAGCGAAAGCTCCATTACTGTGAAGAGACGGTTTTCATGAATCTTTTCTTCAACTTTAGCGACAAAATCGTCAATCACAATGCTCGGGCGTCCACTCTTCTCTTCATTATGAACGTTGGTTCGGTCATTTTTTTAAATCAAATGCACTATTTCTGGACGGAACATTCACTCATTACGTTGTTTCCATCCACTTCACACAGTTCACGATACATTTCTATAGGTTTTAGGTTTTTTGCCAACAAAAACCGTGTCACAGACAGCACCTCACAACTGGCGGGATTTTCGAGTGCAGCGCACATTTCAAATTCGAATATTGAGAAAACCAGACGCGCAGAGACGTTTCTGCTGTCACAGATGGATGCCGACTGAGCTGCCGAGCACGCACATACACAAATATACGCGATCGGCGCGCGCGTGGCGGCGTCAGACGGAATTGTGACTAGCAATGGAGAAGGGGCAAATGATAAAAAGATAATATTTATAAACAGCGATCCATCTACGATCGGAACTATGGGATGGCGAAAGTAATTTTTA
The DNA here is from genome assembly GCF_023897955.1 of Schistocerca gregaria. NCBI lineage: Eukaryota > Metazoa > Arthropoda > Insecta > Orthoptera > Acrididae > Schistocerca > Schistocerca gregaria. The sequence continues at coordinate 1,069,473,760 of NC_064920.1, read as the reverse complement.
CAAAGATCGCACTGTGAAAAAAATACAGCTGGCAATCCGTTGCCGATGAGTTTCGTATCCGGCTGAAGAAGCTTACAAAAATTCCGAAGTGTTCGAACGTATACCAAGTGCGAGGCAAAAAACTTGCACAAGAAGAGTGGAAGTGCTGATAATCTTCATCCACATGGTTTGAATTTGGCGCAATTATTTTCATTCTCTCTCGAGATGTGCCTGAATCAGAAACTGACAATCTAAACACAAGATCAGAGATAACCACAAATTTTTACAGATCAACATGAATATGATTACAATCATCTTGAGATTATACATTTTTCTGGTATATGTCCTGCCATACTACGCAACCTTGATCAATCATCACATTATTCACGAACTCTTCTTTGATTGCTTTGGCCCTTGTACTCGCGCTCCTCGCTACTTGTTGAAGGCATTCTATATTGACGTTCTTGTTTCGCCACGATCCTGGTATTACTCGCCCTATATCATCACGTTTAGTATGAGAAATCCATGATGGTGTATACAGTACCTGGCTTTGGGCATTAAGGCGCAAAAAAGTTTTGTAGATATGCAGAAGTCAAAACAAATTTGGCTGTACTATTCACTTTTAATTCAATTGTTTGTGGAAGATTCGAAAAACTGATACTATTAAGCCGAAAAGTATTATCATCAACTCTTCTTGCTCTAAAAATTCTATAATTGGATATACGTTTGGTTTCTGCACACTTACTGTTGAAAATGCCTTCATACTATTTTCCATTAATGGAAAAGCATCGTCTGCAACAAATAAAAAAGGGACTGTCATTTCTCTTCCAGGAAGAGGCACAGTGAGTGGTCTAGTAACGCTTCACCAGATGCAGTGTGTCTAAAAGCTCTGCCATCCGAAATCCTTCCTTTGCATCTAGTGTATACACATATAAACTGTTAATTGATATTGACGACCCCAAAGAACACTATATTGAAGAACTGTTTTGAGTTAAAATATTTACTACCACTATTAGGTGGGCACACAATAGTTACGTGTTTCCCATCCATGACATATACACAGTTAGGAAAATTCTATTTTTCTCGAAAGTTTGAGCAACTGTTTTCCACACTTCAGCAGACAATGGCATCTTTAAAAGAAATGAATAACCACAATAAATACAAAAACAAGATCTATATTATATATGTATTGTTACGTACCAACCCTGTATCAGGCAGCTGGCTGCAGGAGTTCATAACTGCGAGATCTCATTCATTTTGTGCTCCTTGCGGAAATGTCAACAAGCACGAAATGAAACGGCAGCGTTTCATCACGTTAGCAGGTCAGGTGGAAAGGAGGACTTCAGCGCTTTGCGCGAACTGGGTAGCTAGCAATACGACTAAGAAGTATCCCGCCACCTTGTTACGTGAAGTAGGAAGCCGTGTTGCTAACACAAGAAGGCGTACTGGATATTGGCACGGACCAGTTTGTTGGTATAACAAATGTGTTACGGAAATAGGGCTCTAGAGCTCTATGTGAATCGCTGATACATTCGTTTTAGGACAGCCTTTGCGGTCTTCACAAGTGATGTTGGTTCAACACGAACCGATACTTCACACTATAAATACGCCAGCATTTGAGTTCAGTTTGTCAGAAGGAACGATGGCGTAGAGGACGCACGTCCTCGATTCTCTGACACAGTATTAAAGCTGGGTATAAGTCTGTTGCAGATTTCCTGCTCATACTCAGCACCGCCAATAGCGGCTGGAGAGATGTCTTCCTCTCTATAAGCACTAGTCACGAGTTCGGCGTTGCTGACAGCTTCCAACGCAGATGGGAAGGCCTGGGGTCTTCCGTGTCGACTTGGGCCAGGACACCAGCGTTCCTGACACCTCAGCGGAGCCACAGGGCAACACCGACTCAAAGGAAGACCTCGGCGCTTGTTGGTGACGCCACGTCAGCTAGGCATAGCGAACGCCAGGTCTGTTGCAGGCACAAACGCCTTGGCGTGCTTATCACTATAAATCTCTTATTTCTGGACAAAATGTTTAGTATTCTTTTGGATCCTGCAGTTTTATTTAGATGAAAGATTTTCTTACTATCGTAAAGCTACAAATGAAGATCATAGTTCTGTATTACTGAATCCTGTCGAAACAAACGTAGATCAATATGAGAAGATGCTTTGCCCCATTGCAAGTTTCGGAAATTTTACATTCAAGTAACTATATTTACTTGATCCATTTTGTTATCGAAACTTACTCCAACCCCCTTACAATTAACTCGTTTCTTTTATTTATTTATTTATTTCCGTTTGACGTCCTCACTGGAAATGTGAATTAATTTACATGAGTAAATGTCCAACAGTTGCCAGTCATTAGATTACAGTCGTTTTCAACAAAAGGAATTCTAAACAGGAAACAAAATAGCTTCATACATCGAAAATACTGCTGAGGTTAAACTTTTTTAAACATGCACATTAGAAAAGATAAATATTCCCCTCTTGCAACTGAAAGGAGAAACTATATAAGATAAAAAAAATTATTTGATAAAACAAGTATTTCTCTTTTGCCTCTTCCATGTCCCTCCCCCCTCCCCCAACGTGTACAATTGCAAGATATTTCATTAACATTCAGTGCTCCTCACTCCATAGTCAACCAAGATACCTATAAAGAAGAGCACCAATATGTTCACAGTTTCTTGTAAAAGCAACCCAGTACAAATGTAACTTCATCAGATTTACAAATAAGGTAAAGAAGCACGAATTCTGTTGCTGCTGGACCATGAAGTTGTTTTTGTATGTCAATCCTTAAAACAGGTGGAAATTTAAGTTCAGGAGTACACTATTTGTTAAGAAGTGTAATAAATTGCACAATTAATTGATTGCAGAAATCTCTCAGAACAATGTGTGTTGGTCAACTACCGCCAATAGTTTCACATTTTCCTGTGTGAGAGAGGGAGACACCACCATTATGAGTATGCCTGCAACAGATCTGGCGTTCGCCGTGCCTAGCTGATGTGACGTCACGAACAAGAGCCGAGGCCTTCCTTTGAGTCGGTGTTGGCCAGGGTCGGCGCACTTCTCGACCACACGACAGCCGTCATCGCAGTTCAGAGAGCATAGGTGAGCCACAGTTACAAGAGGAGATCGAGGACCTCCTAGGCCGGCGTGTGTAAGCCACACACGCAGGCACCACCTTCTTCAAGAGCAGAGGGTGGAGACGCAGCATGCACTTCCTGAACAGCTGCCGGGCTCTCGCAGCGCACCCGGACAAGCAGCGGCAGAGGATCGCCGTAGCATCGCAAAAGGAGAGCTGTATTTGAAGAAATAAATGGTTAAATGTCACTCTTCTTTTACTGCGCCCACCCGCGTACACATGTTACAACCACCTCCTCTTTCCTGAGGAACCTGCAAGTGGCGAACTGGGACAGTGCCTCTTGACACACCATCCATCTGCCACGCCTCCCAATAGTCGCCACCTGCAGTATGATTCAGAAGTAAACTGTGTATTTCAGATAGCGTCTAACCTATTGAATTGTGGTTTATGCCTATCAGTCATTAATAATATTTGCTCTGTTTTCAGGTCCAGTTAGAGACTGAAACTGAACTCTCACAGGATGAAGGCACTGAGAGAAGAAAGGTCTTCGAGGAGAAACAAGAGGAGAAAAGATGCGCATGTGGAGGAACATCAGCAAGCAGTGCAGAACGCAGTGCAGCGCAAAAACGAACCATTCCATTTTCACCTTTCGGCGAAAACGTTGCCGGTAAATTGCTTCGCTATAATGATTACATAACAGGACAAGTGGAGTTCGAAATTATTAAGGCCCTTTACGAAGCAGCTGTTGAAATACTTTGTAGTGGAAGTGATACTTCATAAGAATTGCCCGCAGTATTTTGTGAAAATTCACAAGAAAACGACACACAGGCGTATTCAGACATTAACAATGTTACCATCGTAACTGAAAATGATCTGTAATGTTTGCAGTGTGTTCTTAAAGACAAAACTAAAATATCAACAAAAATTGTAATCTTATTTCAAACTTAATGAAATCCTTCAGTCCTTTTCCCAAAACATTGAATACTTCTACTAACGGGTTGCTTATTGAAGAATAGTGCACTTTAAAGAGGTAAGTCAGGCTTCTACATGAAACACTGGTTGCTAAAAATCGAAGTGTGATTGCAAGTCATGTTGTATTTGGTACACAGGTCTCTTATGTTTGTATTGGTTTTACTAATTATTGGATTAATTACTTGCACAGGATATTCCAAATCATTTTTAGATATTCAAGTGAAATTCTGTAGCAGGTACGTGTTCAGTATTAATTCACGCGTTAGATTTTCTGAATCTGAATTTTCCACCAGCTTAAAAATGGACGCATCCACAATGCCCGATTTCTCTTGTTCTTCTTACTAGTAACTTTATTACTAATGGAATTTAAAAGGAGGAAAGCCACACTAACTTCCACCAGTTCGCGTTCGTTCATTTCGTATCAGTAGTGTGGTCCCATTCAAACATGTCTGTCCAGAAAATGTACTGCCGAAAATATTGACGGACAACAGTGGTCGCTATGTTGTCGTCCATGTGATTGCAACTCGTGTGGCTCAATGTTGTCCGACATCATTTTCGGAACATATTGTCGGCAATATGCATTTTTTATGGCCCGTCTAAACGTACCTACTTTAATTCCTTTACTGTCAAGTATTTGTTCGCCCAAAAATTAGAAATACGAACTACTGTTTGCAGTTAATGAAGTATAATAATGAATATCTCTCAAATATACTAGTTTTCAGCGCACTGCTTCATGTAAATGTACAAGAAATAAGATTGACAATTTTAAGTAATACTTACATGACCAAGCGTACAGTGTATACAGTACACCGCGGCTACATTCCAGGAATGACTTAGCGTTGCCTTCCCCTGTTGGTGTAATCACTCTGACACAACTAAACTTAAGGTGAACAATGACTAGAAAGGTATCAATAATTACATGGCTCTAACGCTTGGCATTTTACCAGTAAAGGGAAATGGTGACTCTGGTGAGTAAAATACACCAACACTGCCGTTCTAGGGCTAATAAACTTTATCATCATTAGTTCTTCAGTTTCGATACTTACTTCACTTTTTGGATCATGGATGGTATCTCGTAACGTCACCTTCATCATATACTACCGGGTTTAAGTGCACTGATTGACATCGATTATGAATACATCCTGACATCCAACAAACTCTGGTGTGAATTGGGTTATATTGTTAATAAACAGAACGAAACCTGTAGCGTTTAATCACTACAATTCTTAATATAAAGTACAGCTTTTCAGACCATAGGAGGAGGTTATTCTCCTTGGAAACCTGTTCCATTCCCTACAGGAGTTCTTCAGTCTGTCTAGGTAAAGGAATTCACTGAAATTAATGTAGAACCAGATAAAGCCTACTTCACACTAGTTGACAATGGAACAGGGTTGAATGTAAGGTGATGTAACCATTATATGCTGGAGTGTTCACACTAGACGGAATGTCAACACATCAATTCGTTTAGTATAGAATCAGAAGGTGAAAGTAAGGTTATAAGACAATATCCTTGATATAAAAGGTCAGAATATAGTATCACATTTAAGGAACTAGCGATGATAAAGTTAATCTGGGGGTAAGTAAACTTCATAACAGCCATTCTTGATCAGTTTTGTATGCTAAACTGCTAACAAGTGAAACATTTCAGAACAATGACATTTACTTGCTAGGTCAGAATATAGTATCACAGTTAAGGAACTAGCGATCATAAAGTTAATCAGTGGCCTAAGTAAACTTCATAACAGACATTCTTGATCAGTTTTGTATGCTAAACTGATGACAAGTGAAACAACAATTCAGAACATCGACATTTACTTGCTAGTGAAACTGTATACATTCATCAGCCAGAACATTCCGGCTCCTGACCTATTATCGATGTAAGCCTGTCCAAGCAGTAGCAACGTCACCTGGAGAGAAAAGACGCACTGTGAATGTAGTACCAGTGAGCATGATGTCAATCTCTGAAATGGAGAAAGGACGCAATCTATCTGAGTTTCACTGAAGGCAGATTGTGATGGCATGGAGGCTCAGCACAAGCATTTTGGGAAACTGCACGACTTGTTGGGTGTTTCAGGAGAGCTGTGGTGAGTGTTTTCAACATGTGGCGAAACCAAGGTGAAAACACGTCCAGACGTCATGAGATTGGGCGGCCAGCCCTCGTCAACAATGTCGGACGTCATAGGCGGTGCAGACTGGTCAAACAGGACAGGTACCAAACTGTGGCAGATCTAACATCATGCTTTAATCCTGAGCAGAGTACAAATATGTCTGTACTGAGCGCTCCTAAAGCTGGGCCTCCACAGTCGATGAACTGTGGATGTGCAAATGTTGACATCACGACATCGGCGGCTACAACTGAGATGGCCAGATGACCATCAGCACTGGACATTGGCGCAGTGGGAGAGCATTGCATGGTCTTATGAATCCAAATACCTTCTTCATCGTGCCAACAGCAATGTGCAAATCCGTCGTCATAGAGGGGAACAGCTCCTTGACACCTGTACTGTGGGTAGGAGATAATCTGGCGGTTGCTCCATTATGCTTTGGGAAACATTCACATGGGCGTCCACGTGTCCAGTGGAGCTCGTGCAAGGCACCATAACGACCAACTAGTATTGTACACTGGTTGCAGACCGCAGGCACCCCTTTGTGAGGATCGTGTTTCCTGCCAGCAGTGGCAGTTTCAAAAAGATAATGCGCCGTGTCACAAGGCCAGGAGAATGATGGAGTGGTTCGAGGTATACACTAGTGTTCTAGCCTCCCAACTTGCCAGATTTGAACCCAATGGAACACATCTGTGAAGTGATTCAATGTAGTGTCAGATATCATCAGCCCCATCCCCGCAATTTACGGAAATTAGGATTTTGTGTGTGCAGATGTGGTGGCAACTCCCTCTAGTGACCTACCAGAGCCTCATTGCTCCATGCCATGACACGTCGCCACTGTTATCTGTGCCAGAGGTGGACATACTGGGTAGTAGATATGTGTGCAAGAATATGCTGGACTTGCAGTGTGATTTGAAAGACTACGTGTGATTGTGCCCTGACAGCAGCCACTTTAACGGCTACGTCTTCCACTTGATTACCTAGCACATCCGTCTGCTAAATTTATTTTGTCCTTTGACTGTGGTTCTTGTTTTTAGCCTGCCTAAATGAACTTAAATCTTGAAACAATTTAATGAAATGGGGGCCCTTCATTATTGTAGTCAATTACTGATGGGTGATTAATATATCAACATGGGATTGATCTTTTATAAAAAATATAGCGCAGATTTATTGATCATAAAATGGGACAAAGAATACAACTTACGCATGACGATAAATAAATCATGATCTGTTGGCAACACAAATAGATGCAACAAATAATCAACACTCCACTGGGTGGTGACTGGTCTGCAGAGACTAAGGTTTGTTTGATTAAACTACTTACTCTGTCCCACAAAATGGCTTATACAATCTGAAAATTATCTAACGCTGAATAGGCTTTGATGCATTTATTCTACACAGAAGTTACAAAATGTTGGTGCAGCTGAGAACAAGTGGTGAGGCTGTGATTCTGTTTGCCCTAATAAGTAGGAGCAGCAATGCTACACCCCTTGTCGATGTGTAGTGCTGTCTCAAATGACAGTCGTGGTTCAAGCGTCTGCACGGCAACGATGCGCAGCTCCTGTAATTCGTTACTGCGGGCATGAAGTATGCAAAGTTGCGGCTGACGGTTTGTTAGACCCCCGCCATCGCTAGAGGCCTAACAGATACATTCAGGTAGGCAAATTTTCCACCTCGTCGGCCAAAAGAATTGTCTGCACACTGGTGCGAGAAATTCTTGGGACCAGCATTGTGTACCTTTATAGCGTCCCCAGCGAAATAATAATAATAATAATAATAATAATAATAATAATAATAAAGAAAGACTTTAAAAAACAGTATTTTTAAAGAAGAGACATTTAAAAATTGAATAATATATAGATTTTTTATCATGTACTCGTATTATAATAATTTCTCTGTGTAAGTTTCGAGTGCAAAGAAATGTAACAAAATTATCTAAAGAGACGACAAGACACACTGTTTTGTTAATTTTTTTAGTCGTCTTCACTTCTTCTCTTGTCTTGGTTGGGTGTAAACGGACATCTTGGGAGTCCTGGGAAATGCAAGCATATTTGTACTAATTAAGCAGATAATATATTGATTTAATATTATTGTGCACTTTTAATTTGTAAGAGATGATCCCGATTTCATGTCCGCCTGCCTTGAATTAACCTACATTCAAGTAATTTTCAGTTCAACAATCTCAGCGGCCGATGCAGTCAACGACACCATTACGTGGCGATATTAACTTATAAAAAATTAGCGGAAGCGAAAAACTCGTCCGCTATTAACATAATATTCATTTTTCTACACAGCCTCACGAAGTTGCAGAAAATACGTAGCTTTAAGATTCTTATTTTCAGTACCATAGCCGAGAGCCAGAGCCAGGACTCCGACTACAATGCAATGGTTAACTGAGGTAAGAAAAACTACTATCGCGTGTGTGTGGGCCGCAATTGTAACTAATAACTAAAGATTTTTTGCCTTAAAATGAACTGACTAGCCGAGGAAATTAATATGAAAAGTTTATTCCATTGTTCAACTTATATGCTCATGTTTTAAAATTAAGCGAGTCTAACATTCATTAATGTAACAAATAATTTAAGATTAATATTATTAAAAAGGAGAACTTCACAAAAGCATTTAATCGTAAATCAAATCTGAATGAGATCATTTTTATTAAGGCCCACCACATAAGTCGTCAACAATAAAATAATAATAATAATAATAATAATAATAATAATAATAATAATAATAATATACGGTATTAAATTACGACGGCAGACGGACGCGAGACCTTGTTTAAGTAATTAATTTTACTTTTTTTTATTGAGATATTCTTCAGTGTTATAACAGCTATGCATTGTTAAAAACTGTTTTAGCTCTACACTGAATTTATGTGATTCTTTATCTTTCTTTATCGCCACAGGCAATGCATTAAAAAGTGTGTTTGGTTGAGAATGTACACTTTCTCGGTAAAGGGCTTTGTTGTGGGTATCCCTGTGCAAATCATCTCTGTTCCTTATTTTGTGGTTACTATTCTGAGTTTTCAGAAAGCACACATATTCATAAATATATCAGCCAGGAAGTGTCATTATTTTAAATTCCTTAAATATTGCCCTGCATGGCTCTCTACTGCGAAATGCTTTCATTACTCGAACAGTCCTGTTTTAAAGATTGAAAGCTCCTTTTGCGGTATCTGTATTTAACCTGAATATCACAAGATATCTAAGCGAGCCGTTCACATAAGTGTAACAGGGACACAACAATGATTCAATGCTGCAGCGGTCCTACAGCATTCTAAGAACATAACAGTATATATTTATTTTTGTTCAAAAATTCTATATGCTTCTCTCACCTCAAGTGCTCATCTGTCCATACGTCTAGAAATTTTGTATCTGCAGGTTGTACAATATCATAGTTATCTAACTCTGCATTTATGCTGCTTCTAGCTTTGCTTCTGATATTACTTACATTCATCCATACCTTTTTTTCCTTATTTATGACCAAAGCGTTACCCTTACACCATTTTCTGCCTCATTTATTGTCATAGAGACATTATGCTGTAGGTCATCCTCCATGCATGCTTTTATTTTGTCATGGGTAAACATCAGTGTGTCTTCAGCGCTCAAATAGTCTGGCAAATCATTTATATATACTAGGAACAACAGAGGGATTAGTTCTGGGGCACTCCATAGCTAGTTTTTTTTGCAAACTTATATGTGTTCCTTGCCTTCATGACATATTTGTACTCTCTGTTGTCTGTTAGAGAGATAATTTTGAACCATTTGAAGGGCAGTCCCTGAACCCCATAATAATCTCATTTCATAAGCAGTAAATCGTAGCTGATAAATATCAAATGCCTTGGATAAATCTAAGGATATCTTACACTTTAGTTCATTCCTGTCCAAGGCGTGTAGAACAATTTTAATGAATTGAAAGATTGCTTTTTTATGTTGATCTCTTCTTCCTAAACCCATTTTAAGCATTAGTCAGTATTTTATTTTTATACAGGAAGTCAGCTAACCTTTCATACTTTCCTCTTTCAATTGCATTAGAAAAACCTGTCATTAGTGACACTGGTCTATAATTATTTATGTCAGCTGTATTGTCCATTCTATGGAGTAGCTTTATTGTGGATAACTTTATTTTTGTAGAAACAACCCTATTCTGAAAGAAGTATTAATAATGTCTGTTAGCTGAGAATCAATACTGATGGAACTGTATTTGACTACTTGTTTGGAATTCTGACAATACCACTAGACATTGTATTAATAGCATTCCTCATCTCAAATGTTGTTATTGGTCACAGAAACATTGTCTCTTCACAGGCTGGAACATCTATATTTTTTATTGTTTGAATTGCACAAACTTTTAATTACGTTTGGTGTTATTTTCACATAATGTTCCTTGAATATGTCTGAAATCTGTTGAGTATCTAATATATCAATTTACCCTCAGTTTCGAGTTTGAAGTTAATGATTTTAGTTTCACATTTTTCTGTGTTTTTATTTATAATTTTACAAATCAATTTTGATTTATTACTTCCCCTATTGATATATGAATCATTGCTTAACCTTTTTGCTACCTGTTTAACTTTCCTTTAGATTCTGTGGTATTTCGCATGTCTGCTTAATTTTCTTAGGGTGATCACTTCTGTAACCCATGTGTTTGACTTCTCTTTGGCTTGAATTCTTTTTAATGAGAATGCTATTTCATAGCAATATTTATAATAAATGAGAAACGATTCATACTTCTTGCTACACCATTAGTTTATCCTCTGCCCCCGAGTGCTCTTTTTTAGCATACTACACTGACATCAAAAAAATCACAACTCCAAAAAATAATGAATGTAGAGTAAGAAATTTCGGAAATGTATTTGTCTAGATAATATGTGTAAGTGATCAACACTGCAAGATCACAGGTTAATGCAAGTGTGAGATAAGCCAGTACAAATGTGAAATGCTGGTGCATTAATAACTGGTGTAACTGGCAGAATGTTGAATGCAAGCATGCAAAAGTGCATGATTTGTGTTGTACAGTGAGTGATATCAGTTTGGGGGGTGCAGTTACATGCCTGTTACACTTGATTGGTCAATACAGGGACAGTTGATGGTGGTTGTGGATGATGTCCCATATGTGCTCAATTGGAGACAGATCTGGTGATCAAGCAGGCCAAGGCCACATGTTGACACACTGTAGAGTGTGGTTGGTTACACAGCTATATGTGGGCGAGCATTATCCTATTTAGTAAACGCCACATAGCATGCTGTTCATGAATGGCAGCTCAACAGGTCAAATCACAAGATTTATGTTCGAATTTTAATTCAGGGTATGTGGGATAACCGAGGGTACTCCTGCTGCCATACAAAATCGCACCCCAGACCGTAACTCCAGGTGCAGCTCCAGGGTGTCTAGTATGCAGACAGGCTGGTGATACAGACTCAACTGGTCTCCTTCTAACCAACAAACGGCCTTCAATTGTACTGAGGCACAACTAGCTTTCATCAGAAAACACAACAGACCTCTACCCTGCCCTGCAATGAGCTCTTGCCTGACACTATTGAAGTCGCAAATGGCACTGGTTTGGGGCCAATGGACTGCTCACTACACAGTATCAGGCTCAGAGTTGCCCCTAAGAAACCGATTTGTAACACTTCATTGCGTGATTGTGGTGCCAACTGCTACTCAAATGGTGCGAAATTGTGATTTAGTGTGTTTCAGTGTGCGATGCGCCAGCCTCACGGCAGACGGCAGACGAAGGCTGGCCGGCGCGTTATGCAGGTGACACAGTTTTACAACGAGCGTCGGTATGTGTGGGTACGTGCGCGGCAGCCATCAGAACGCAGAATTAAGCAGGCGCGAGCCGCGTGTGGCGCGGCTGCGTTAGCCAACTCATCGAGAACGTTCTAATAAACACGGCACCACGTAACCAGCGGATTCAGCAGCGGTCTGCTCTATTTAAGGGCATCAGAGGTGGGCGTCGACAGCGTTTCGACCGATTGCGCGTTTGGTCGCTGTTACCTTGTCGTCATCAGTGACGCTTTCCCCGAGGACCGGCCGGCGGAGGGCGTTGCCCGCTGCTGTACGGCGACTTCTGGCGTCGTCACGAGCCACAGTGTCTGCAGGAGGCGCGCGAGGCCGGGCCTCGTACTGTTAACCTCCTACCGCCTGCACGGCCATTGACCGAGCACGGGGTCGCGTTCCCCGGGCTGCGTGCATCAGCACGTCTCCACCACGACATGAGCGGTGGGGCTGAGCTACCAGAAAATGTATTGGAAGAACCAACATAAAGAGGGAGATTCCTAAAAACAGCCACCTTCTTCTACCCAGCCACATCCTACAACCCCGACCACGTCACCTGCTCCAGTCATTCTATTACACAGTAGTGCTGTATGGTCATCTGGAGCCTGGTTGCTTGCGACCATACTTTCTTGTGACCACTGTTGCCAGAAATCATGTACAGTGGCTACATTCCTGCCACGTGTTTCTGCAATATCGCAGAAGCAACATCGAGCTTCTGGTAGCCAATTACATGGCCTTGTTCACACTCAGTGAGGTGGTGATAATCGCGTCTTCATCGCCTTAAAGGCATTCTTGACTAACATCAACTCACCACGTACAATCTCAAAGGTAATTAATGCTCGTGACTGTTACAGAGTGTTTTTAGAGCAAACGTGATTTGTATCCTCAGAGTGGTGCTACTAGGGCCACTCTTTATGGAACTGGTGTGAAATCTGAATAGACATCATCTTTCGGATGTAGGAACACGCCTACCAACTTTCTTTTATGTCACGCAAATCCTCCTTGGTGTTGTGATATTTTTTTATAGCCATGTATTAAAAAGTCCTATATCATTATCGTCATTATCTTCTCTGTTCATATTTTTCAGTAACTGTACATTTCTTATTATTCACATCACTCATCATTATTTTTAGACCTGTATGGTCAGAAAAGCTGGTAGCTGTTACTTCACTGTTATAGTTACAGTTTTGTTTGTTGGTAAAGTGTTGTTTCGGTCTCACCCCCGTATCTGATAACTCCCTGCACAGTTTGCTGCAAGTTGTATGTATACAGATTTAATAAACACACCTTTTTCCCATTACTTTTGTCAAAATTGTTTAAGTCACCAAGTAGTACTATATGTTATGACCTATTTCTCATTTCATTTAAAAGATCATCTATATACTATGAGAATAAGGCAATGATAGTGGGGCAGTCTGTCAATTCACTCATACAATATTCATAATTTTTTTCTGCACACTTCTTCTCGCCAAGTTTTTCCTCTTTCGATTTATCACCATTTCTTACACAGATGCATAGACCTCCATATTTATAGGTTTCCTTGCAAAAGCAACTTATCAGGTCAAATTTAGTGTTTTTGCTGGACAAATGTGTGTGTCTCATGGTTAAATTTTACTTATGCCAGTGGTGGTGTATTGTGTTGATGTTGGCAACGACCGTTGAATGCTGGGAGCTATGTGACCTTCATATTAATGCAAACTTTTGGTATGAAATGTTTGTTTTACAAGGATAATTAATTTATTTAGTGGACAAGGTTAAATACAAGAACGTGTCAACATAGAGCAGGAACAACATTAATTATTTACTTCATGACTGGACACTGCCAATATCAGCTCCCTATGCCGCCGCTTCTGTAAGTAAAATTTTACCTGTCTTGATGCCAGCGCTCACTAGTACCCAGTACAGAAACTTTCTTAAAATTACAATTTAAAATGACTCCCAGATCACACAGCTCGTTGTCTAACCCTTGCACATTTTGATCAGTAAAGTTAAGAGGCTTGGCACCTAGATTTGGTGTATTGCTCACCTTGATGCTCTCTTCAGGCTGTTTGGCAGAAAACAGTACTTCAGGAGTGACCGTTGTGTCACTCTTCTTCTGACTGATACTCTACGAAAGTGCGCGTCATTTACGACGGCGGCCGACTTTAGGTTCGTTTTGCGCATCTGATGTCACAGAATACAGTCAGCCAATGAACAGAGAACGACGTTGCCAGAGCTCGACTGCAGTGCAGAGCACAGACGAGTGTCTTCAGTTTTAGAAACGCTCAGTCATAAATAAAGTAATTGAACAAGAGCAATGTCTTGATAGCAGACTTTCTATAAAAGAATATTTGGAAAAAGTATTCTTTATACCAATTGCTTCATATGCTATTAATTAATTAAACCAAACAAGCAATAAGCCTCCTAATTCAGGCGATAGCAAGGAAATTCATTCTCACTAACCGCTTTTTCGCAATAAAGGACAGCAGTAATTGTTTATTTCCTGTTGTACTTCGGCGAAACGTGAGTAATTCATAGTCATACCAACAGTGTTTGTCGGTATTTTGCGTGATTCTTTAAAGTCCTCCAGAAATGCAATTGAATGACGATCTGTGGTAGCGTAATGGTTAAGGTGTTTGGAATCTAAGCAAAAGGTTCTGAGTACAAACCTTATTCGATGGTTAATATTTTCTTTCTTTAAAAACAATATCGAAGTGTCTTACTTCATGAATTTTATTCGTTTGAATGTAATTTTTTGAAATTTCTAGTGGTAACTAATATCGACAGTACAGAAAATATATGCTGTAGACTTTTACCTGTGCAAACTCTTCAAATTTTCTTGCAATGGTTTACTGCATTTAATGCTGCACAATAACTGCGTTGAACATAGAAACAAAATTAACTCATTTATCGGGGGAAGGTATCAGCCTAGAAGATGTGAAAAAATCAAATTTTTGGGCCAAACAGTTTTTGTGAAATCGAATGTTAAGTGTGTCAAAGCAGTCGGAACACCATGTGTCTGCACAGGCGAGCAGTGCAGTGATGATAAAATCATGCGGGGAGCACGTCTCTGTAGCAGCGAAAGGGTTAACGCGGCCGTGGCGGCTTTACTTCATAAACTGCGCGCTCCCCCCTAAACGTAAGTTTGCGAGCTATACTATATTATGGCGCTGCTTCTCTTGCCGCGTGCAACTGGCAACGCCGCAATCTCCCGCGTCTGAGCAGGCATACGCGAGCCGTCACGATAAAAGAATTGAACTATATATAGTTGCTTCTGCTGGACTGGATCCTGTTGCTGCAGCTGATGGCAGATCTGCCGCTGGCGGTGATTCTGCTGCTGGCTGTTATGCTTCTGCTGTTGCCGCTACTGTTAGTTGTTGTCGAGCTGCTTCTGTTAATTCTGGATCCTCCACTGTTGGTTGTTGTTACTGTTCTGCTGCAGTTTACTGGTATTCATGGCGACTCTGCTTGTGACACTGATGATAGTGGTTCTCTGTTGGAGACGACTGTTGTTTTGGTGGAATTGGGATTTGAATTCCTTTGCTCTCCAGACGACTCATTAACGAATCTCAGTAATTCGGCACTAACTTTTTTCTCTGTTGCGTTCGTGTGGAGTCTGCGTCTTGTAATGTGCTCCCTGTTCCCACTGCTTCTCTCTGGAAACATCGCATTCAGGCAGCCTCTACAGATTTTCTCAGACATCCTGTTTGCTGTGACAGTCACAGTATTTACGCACTACTTTTCCATCACATCGTGCCTTCGTGGAACACTGAAAATATAGAAATAATCTTGGGGCATTCTTTTCGTGGTTTCCTTCAGGACTGCTGTTACACTCGAAGTTTCATTGCGATAAACACCGCTCGCCCTCCGAATATGATGCAAGTGTTATACCAAAATTTTTCGTGTTTCGTTAATGAATAAATACAATGTACTAAATGCAGACAGTTCAGAATCGCGGACAAAAAATCTCAGTGTAGCTGGTAACTGCTCACAAGGATCTATTGAACGAAAAAGTGCCAGCGGAAACTCGTTACCAACAAGTACTCTTAAACGAAAAAATCGTGTTACAGCAACTTTTAATAAAGCAGAATATGAGACAAAAAAGGAAACAGTGAAGAAGAAAGAAGAAATATACATATTATCAACGAGTCATGGTAAGGGACTGGCCACAATCATGTCTGACATGCAATCGGAATACAAAGTGACTGGAATTTCGAAACCTGGTGCTCCTCTACGGAAAGTGCTGAAAAACTGTGAAAGTGCCGTAAAAAGCGACGTCAACTGTGTCATCATCGGAGGAGCAAACGATGTCTATAAAAACGAAAGTAGCCTTGCTGTAAGAGCACTGAAAGAATCGCTAAGAAAAATTTCACAGGCGAAAGTATTTGTTGTAAACATTCCCCATAGGCATGACTTAACAGAAAACTCATGTGTAAACAGAGAAATCATCGCAACAAATCGAAAATTCAGGAAGATTTGTAGCAGTTTTGTGCACACAACTTTCATTGAAGCGACGACTTCAGTAAGAGAGCATTTTACTAGACATGGACTACACAGAAACAACCTAGGCAAGAATGTGCTGGCCAATGAAATTCTCCAGGTGATAAAAACTGCAGGAGTGGACACCCATGTGAAAATAGCACTACCTGCAACAGGTTCTCTGCCAATGACAACAGAAATGAAAAGTGCACCTACAACATATGAGGAAGAAACATCTGCAGATACACTCTGTGATGAAAAAATTACATCTGTGCCAACATGTGAAGTATCACAGTCACCAGTGGCATCATCAGTAACAGCAAGGGAAAAGGAAGTAACTGTAGCAGTACCAGCAGAAGTTTCACCAGCAACAGTAACCACATCACCAGTAGCAGAAGTTTCACCAGCAACAGTAACCACATCACCAGTAACAGTAGTGGAAAAGGCAGTACCAGCAGAAGTTTCACCAGCAGCAGTAACCATATCACCAAGTACAGCGGTGGAAAAGGAAGCAACAGTAGCAGTACAGTGCAGCTTAAGGAGGAGCCAAAGGAAAAATACATCTGTGCCACTTAGTGATAATTTTTTATGGTTTCAAGCCAAAAAGAAGACAAAAATGTGAAAAAACTGCCTGCAAACTCACAGATAAGTAACAGTAGTATCATATTCTTAAACATTCAGGGTCTTGAAAGTAAAGTTGAAATACTGGAGGAGGCAATGCCACATAATAAGTACTCCTTCCTATGTTTATCTGAACATTGGCTTAAACCAGGACAAATTGAATACTATGTACCAGAAGGCTGTAAACATGGAAACAGTTTTTGCAGATCTCAGTACCGCAAAGGAGGTACTGTTATCTTCGTTTCAAAGGAAATAGAGTTTAGATCACTAGATCTTAGTTGGGCATGTGAAGAGAAACACTTTGAAATTGCTGGAATCATATGTGATGTAATGAAACTTATCTTAGTATGTATATACCATACCCCTGACTCAGATGAAAAAACGTTCTTAGATAAGTTAGACAGTATACTCTGCCACATAACAAAGTGGAAACAATATGTAACTATAATTGGGGGAGACTTTAATTCAGGCTTTGATGTAACATGTAACAAACCAAGTGTAAATAAGTTACTAAACATGCTAAGGCAGCACAACTTCCATCATGTAAATTCTGAACCGACAAGACTAAAAGCGTACCTGGACAATGCTTTTGTCAACTGTACTCGTGATATTTACTCCACCAATGTAGAGGAATTTGCTTTCTCTGACCACTCTATCCTAACAGTAGAATTAAGACATATTATGAAAAGGAATGGGAACAAGGCCACACATAAAATATCAAAATTCAATACCTTTATACTAACAAAAAACAATCTCGGAAAACTAACACACCAACTAAACATAACTAACTGGGACAAATTATTTCAAACATGTGGTTCTAATGCGCAGTTAGTGTATGAAACATTCCACAATTACTTAATAGGGGTTTTAAAAGCTCATCTTGTACCAAAGAAATATCACAAAACAAGAAAGGATAAAATGTGGTACACGAAAGAGTTGTAGAATCTAAAAAATAAGCTAATGCTGTTAAAGCGCCTAGGCAAAGTAATTAATTCTAAAGAAATTAAGGATCTTGAAATCAACGCAAAAAAATTGTATAAGAAAGAGCTACAATTGGCTAAACAAAGATACAACACTAATCTCATAAAAAGTAGTAGAAACCAGTGCAAAACTGCCTGGACAATAGTTAAAGGTCGAATAAGAAACTTTGATGAGACAGTCCCAATACCAGTAGATACATTCAACAAATATTTTGTAGGCTGTGCAGATGAAATAAAAAACTTGATCAGTAAACCCAATGTGACGCATATAGATTATCTTAAGACTGCAAATCGAAATCATAATCAGGCCGGACCTTCATTGAAACACCTTAAAGAGGTATGTCAAGACGAAGTTATCAAAATTGTCAAAGAAATGAAAAATTCACATAGTACAGATATTTATGATATGTCAAACAATTTACTGAAAGAAGTAATACCTTACATTGCAGCACCATTAACATATTCTATAAACTTGTGTCTTAGAGAAGGGGTCTTTCCTGATTCTCTCAAACTATCCAAGGTGACTTCAATCATTAAGAAGGGAAGCAAAGCTGAGCCTGCTAACTACAGGCCAATTTCACTAATTCCAACACTAGCCAAAGTCTTTGAAGGCATAATGTATCAGCAAATCTATGAGTACCTAGAACGAAACGATATGCTGAGTACATCACAGTTTGGTTACAGGAAAGAAAGGTCAACCATACATGCCATAGAACTCGTAGTGAGTGACATCTTAGCAGCATTTGAGGACCAGGCTCACATACAGGTAACCTTATGTGACCTGAGCAAGGCCTTTGACTGTGTTGACCACTCTGTTTTACTCTCTAAACTCGAATATTATGGAATATGTGGCAAAAGTTTAAAACTCGTCAAATCATACCTTAATAATAGGAAGCAAGTGGTAAGCTCAGGAAGTAATGTGTCAAACACACTTGAGGTTCAACACGGAGTGCCACAGGGATCTAAATTAGGACCACTTCTATTCCTCATACATATAAATGACCTACCAGCAAATATTAATGTAAAGACATATATGTATGCAGATGATACAACTCTGCTGTCTGTAAACCATGATTTTGATAAACTTGTAAGCAGTATGAATTTGGCAAAAGAAAATGCAACATCATGGTTTAATGCAAATGGGCTACATGTGGTTCAGTCTATCAAAGACTACAAAAATAGAAAAACAAAGTGCAAAATTTTTTAGGTATAATCCTGGACAACAAACTAACATGGGACTCTCATGCAGAACACATAGCAGTTAGGCTGTCAAGAGTTATATACCTGTTGAAGAGGCTGATGTTCTGCGTGACATCGGAATATGTAAGGACAGCGTACTTTGCTTTTTTTCAGTCTGTTTTAAGGTATGGGCTAACGCTCTGGGGAAATAGCAAAAAAATAAATGAAATTTTGGTGATCCAGAAGAAAGCAATCAGAGAAATAGCAAAGGTAGATAATAGGACACATTGTAAACCATTGTTCATTAAATATAGAATTTTAACGGTTATTAATCTATATATTCTTGATAGTGTTAACTTCATACTTGCGGAACTACCTAATTTAAGTGTAATGAATCAAAGACATAACTACAATACAAGAAACTGTACTTCTGTGATCTTGCCACAGAATAAATTGGCAAAAACAAACAATAGCCATAAGTACATGTCAATTAAAATATATAACAAATTGTACAAATATGGCACAAGCATGCCAATCAAATTATTTAAGGAAAAGCTACACAGCTTCTTGTTAATGAACCCATTCTATTCAATAGAAGAATTTTTAGAAATAC
This sequence comes from Schistocerca gregaria, assembly GCF_023897955.1. Classification (NCBI taxonomy): domain Eukaryota; kingdom Metazoa; phylum Arthropoda; class Insecta; order Orthoptera; family Acrididae; genus Schistocerca; species Schistocerca gregaria. The sequence continues at coordinate 1,069,453,994 of NC_064920.1, read as the reverse complement.
CCAATATCAACTTAAGTTAAATGTGTTAAATATATTTAATAAAAATATTAGGTTAAGTGAACTGACGAAGTCTATTGCATGTAATAATGCTGAATGACCAATAAAGAATCTGAATCTGAATCTGAATCCGGTCGTCAGCAAATATTTTCAAAACTCAGCATAGTGGCGCGCCTGGCTTGATAATGCTTCTTACAGTTATATCTGGGTGTTTATTCTCGTAATTTCTGTAACTCATCTTCCATAACTGTCAGCAGAAATACATGTAAAATGCTTTTTTATTCCAGTCTCTGATCACAAGTGAATTCCTTAGACGATGACCGGTTTCAGTCTGTAATGACCATCTTCAGTTCTACAATATATAAATATATACATCTAGTGAGCAGTGTGTCTTTTAACATAAAACAGCAATATGTATCACAATATACTGTCATACACTGGGGAAATGTACAGATAAAATATGGTATAAAGTACCTTTTTTACACCATGTCCTAAAGTAATACGAGTATAATGACATCGTCAAAACATATAAATAAAATCAGCCTAGCATAGTCACATAGATTTAAAATATGGTGTAGAATAGGCCACATCGTCCACATAGTGATTATTGCTAACTAGCCACTGAGATACAGTAGCGTTCAGAAACCTGTTTGCCTACACCCTCCCTAGCTGTCGCTACTGTGGGCTTGCTTATATGTAGTCATCATTTACGCAAAAACATAAACTGATAAAAGCACATTAGATAAAATGCATGTAGCAGACTTGCGTATAATTGATGACCATCATAGAAACCAATTGTGATACATTAAAAGATGAATGCAGTTACCCATGTAAAATTATTAAAAGAAAATATATGAAAAGTATAGGTCCGACCGTTATTTTTTTATGATGAATTTACGGTCAGCAATTAATATAGCGTCATACATTGCCTGTGGCAACCTATAAATTACTTATGAAAGATAAAATGTCTATATGACAGCTGAAAAAGAGACAGATCAATGAACAGCGCCCTGTGTTGGGTCGGCCGCTAGGATAAGCTTATGTAGGCTTTACTTGTACCGTTTTTTAAACATGGTCTGCGAATATCCACGTTGTCTTTTGCTACGTTTTATTCATTTGTGTCTTTTATTGTGAGTAGGTTATTCACATATCTATTCACGGTAGCACTGTTTACGCTCTCCACAATTTGTTCTGTACGATTTTTACGCCTAGTGCATACAAAATCTGCTTGCGATATGTATGACAGTTCAGAAGATTCCCGTATGCATCTCGCCGCATGTTCTAGTATATTTCTATAATTTCTGATAGCGTCAAACTCTTTTTTTTTTAAGTTTATCGAGCACATTAACTTGTAAACGTGCGTTGCACATCTCAGTCACGTTTTAGTGGTCGTTACACTCCGTGTCGCAGTCACACTGAATTTGTATATTTTCCTGAGCAAAGCAATAGGAATGATATCATTTATTATTTAACTCGCTTATCCAAATATCATTTAGCACAGTTTCGTCACTTTGTTGATACTAAAGCGGGGTTTACACGGACACTTATCGTCGGCGCACGTTGACTTACGCACGTAAAGATGGGCGTTTGAATATCCAAAATCGCACGTCGTTGCAACTGGCGCACGTAGAAACGTAAGTTGAAGCTGAGACTACTTATTTGCGCAGATGGTTCCCCCTCTCCACTGCTCTTTCATCGTCTTCGCGGTATGGCTCTTCTTTTTAAATGACATGCAGTCTGTTTTTGGCCGCTCGTGAGTTGACATCACGCAAATTTTATTTTGATCTGTGGTTAGCAACCATATACATAAGATCGTCCTCACTAAATTTCCGAAGTTAATTTGTGATAGTTACAGAACAAACTCTAATAAGACTCCTCCTTTTTAGTGCGTGTGACATTTTATTCATCAGAAGTTTTGCATACTTTTTTATAGCTGGTAGTGCGAGCGACTTGTACAGTGGAGGGAGGAGATTCCTTCCCCGAAGCTGAAATCCACACTAGCGAGTTGCAGCGAGCAGAAGCTCTCATAATTTGAGTGAGGAGGTGGACCAAACGTCAAGAGTGTCATCAAAGTCAAATGAATACCCGAGGGAGAAGAGAATGGCGAACCCAACTCATCTTCACCAACAAACAAACGAGGAATCGAACCAGGCATAACGCAACCCAGATAAGACTGATATTTATTCCATAAACAAACAGAGAGACGATAGCTCCGCCATCGGAGATTGATTCAGCTAGAGTACAATATTGAGATAAGCGCCAATCACTCAGAGAGAAATTCCGACTCCTCAAAATGTGTCTTCTACCTATGATAAAAATAAAACCAACAGATATCGGGCTGACACTGCTGGTCCTTTCTATGTGTTTGTCGAGGGAATTAATGCTAATGTCGGGAAACACCATCCCATGGCGTTGGGACAATTATTATTCACCTCATGCTCCGTATTTAAAAACACAATCGCTAATCTCAAGGCTATTGGGAAGAACAGAGTCCGCATTGATTTCACTACAGGGGAAGCTGCCAATAAATTTGTAGATAAGTACACTCTAGGTCTAAAAGAAAAAGGTTGGTTTATGCTGAATCACAGAACCCACTGCCAGGGAGCTGTAAGAAATATAGAAGCTAATCTGTCAGAGATGGAGCTGAAGGAAGGTATTCTGTCTTCAATACCCATAACTCATGTACGCAGAATGTTCAAAAGAATAAATCACATCGGTACAATAAGCAACGACCCTCGACAAACTTGTGTTATCACGTTTTCATCACAGTTCTAACCAGAATATACAAGGTGTATCAAAAAGAATCATCCGATTCAAAACAAGAAAATCATACCTATTATGTGATTTGAGATATGAGAGTGAACAACATGCTGTTGGAAGGAGAAAACCCTCGATATTAATGGCGCGTGTTGCGTCGATGATTACACATGAAACCATACAAAATTCCGCTACTGCAAGCTCTTCGTGAAGGTGTCAAACAACAACGTGTGGAGTTCTGGAATATCCGTTCTTTGCAAGATAGAGGATGACAGTTTTTTTCTGCGCTTAGTGTATAGTGATGAGGCAACGTTCCATTTAAATGGAAAGGTGAACCGTAACAATGTGAGAATATGGGGTACAGAACAACCACATGGGATACAGCTAAACTGATATTGGCAAAGGTGGGGTAGGAGTCCGCGTAGGTTTTGTAGGCTCACCCCTGTTGTGTTTTGTGCAGTTTCACCGTAAAAGGCATATAGTCCGTTTTTCTTTGCTGAGAACTGTGTTACAGGAAGCACATATCTTGGTGTGGTTGAGAACTTTCTTTTCCCATTGTTGGAGACTGAGTCAAACAACTTCATTTACCAACAGATCGGGGCATCGCCACACTGGCCTCTGGAAGTGTGGGAATTTTTAAACCAAAGGATTACTGAACGATGGCCACCTCTTCAGTACAACTGAGCATCTAGATTTGGTAATTTTGAATGACAAATCCTCACCAATGTTGCCTTTTCCTTACAGACTCCATCTGCAGTAGACTTCGCCAGAAGATGATGGGTACGAAACTCATTGAAACATTACGACAAGATGACGCCAACACTCAGTTGATAACCCAAGAAGAATTCATCAAGCTGAAGGATATGTTAACCACAGACGATGTGCCTCAGTGGCAGGAAACCATGGTAAAAGTAAACTCGACTGGGAAAAGGAATTTCCTCTGCCACAAGATTCACGACTATCATCCACACTACCAGGGGTAAGCCTACAAAACCTAACCAGACTCCTACCCCCACCTTTGACAATATCAATTTAGCTCTATCCCCTATTATAGAGAATCCTTACACTCCACGTCATCATGCTGGTGCTCTCCAGCTACCAGACAGATGTGGACAATTTCTAAGAGGGGAGGGCGAGAACTCTCCATTGATTGGTAAGCAAGTATCTGGAATATTACATTTTGTTCAGAAACAGAAAGAAGCATCTCCTCACTTCAGGATGGTCCTTAATATATTACAATGGTATGCTAGGTCAGCAATTTCGAACAGGGAAATATAGGAAAAAGAACTAGGTAAATGATATATCTCCATTGTGGCTCTACATGAAACGTGGTACAAACCACAAAAGCTATTTCATTTCAAAGTAGTAAGGTCAGACAGACCAGATGGTAAAGGAAGAGCGACATTATTAATCAATAACGCCATTAGTTGCAATGTGATACATTTGAAGCTTAACAATCTAACATTTCAAGTAGCAGCTGCAGAAACAGGAACACTGGATGGTAATTTCTGTATTGTGTCCATACATAAAGTCCCCAGAATTATATCCAGTAGCAGTATCTGGCAACAACTGTTAGCTCAGCTTCGTCCACACTTATTTAGCTGTGGGGATTTTAACTCTCATCACAGTGCTTGGGGCAAAGCTGTCAACGATACAGAAGATTGTCGCCTCTTCAGTACAATTGAGCATCTAGATTTGGTAATTTTGAATGACAAAGCCCCAAGAATGTTACCTTTCCCTTATAGACTCCATCTGCAGTGAACTTGAGCCTTGTGTTGCAGGATTTTCATAAAATTTCGAAGTGGGACTCCTTAAGGTGTTCTATGGCATCAGACCATTACCCCATTAAAATAGTACTGGGACTCGATATAAGTGCCGGCCGTGGTGGCCAAGTGTTTCTAGGCGCTTCAGTCTGGATCCATGGGAATGCTATGGTCGCAGGTTCAAATCCTGCCTCGGGCATGACATGGATGTGTGTGATGTCCTTAGGTTAGTTAGGTTTAAGTAGTTCTAAGTTCTATAATAATTCCAATCCCAAAAAAGCAGGTGTTGACAGATGTGAAAATTTCCGAACTATCAGTTTAATAAGCTACTGCTGCAAAATACTAATGAATTCTTTACAGACGAATAGAAAAACTAGTAGAAGCCAACCTCGGGGAAGATCAGTACGGATTCCGTAGAAATACTGGAACACGTGAGGCAATACTGACCTTACGACTTATCTTAGAAGAAAAATTAAGGAAAGGCAAACCTACGTTTCTAGCATTTGTAGACTTAAGAGAAAGCTTTTGACAATGTTCGCTGGAATACTCTCTTTCAAATTCTAAAGGTGGCAGAGGTAAAATACAGGGAGCGAAAGGGTATTTACAATTTGTACAGAAACCAGATGGCAGTCATAAGAGTTTAGGGACGTGAAAGGGAAGCCGTGGTTGGGAAGGGAGTGAGACAGGGTTGTAGCCTCTCCCCGATGTTATTCAATCTGTATATTGAGCAAGCAGTAAAGGAAACAAAAGAAAAATTCGGAGTAGGTATTAAAATCCATGGAGAGGAAATAAAAACTTTGAAGTTCGCCGATGACATTGTAATTCTCTCAGAGACAGCAAAGGACTTGGAAGAGCAGTTCAATGGAATGGACAGTGTCTTGAAAGGAGGATATAAGATGAACATCAACAACAGCAAAACGAGGATAATGGAATGCAGTCGAATTAAATCGGGTAATGCTGAGGGAATTAGATTAGGAAATAAGACACTTAAAGTAGTAAAGGAGTTTTGCTATTTGGGGAGCAAAATAACTGATGATGGTCGAAGTAGAGAGGATATAAAATGTAGACTGGCAATGGCAAGGAAAGCGTTTCTGAAGAAGAGAAATTTGTTAACGTCAAGTATAGATTTAAGTGTCAGGAAGTTGTTTCTGAAAGTATTTGTATGGAGTGTAGCAATGTATGGAAGTGAAACATGGATGATAAATAGTTTGGACAAGAAGAGAATAGAAGCTTTCGAAATGTGGTGCTACAGAAGAATGCTGAAGATTAGATGGGTAGATCACATAACTAATGAGAAGGTATTGAATAGAATTGGGGAGAAGAGAAGTTTGTGGCACAACTTGAGTAGAAGAAGGGATCGGTTGGTAGGACATGTTCTGAGACATCAAGGGATCGCAAATTTAGCATTGGAGGGCAGCGTGGAGAGTAAAAATGGTAGAGGGAGACCAAGAGATGAATACACTAAACAGATTCAGAAGGATGTAGGTTGCAGTAAGTACTGGGAGATGAAGAAGCTTGCACAGGATAGAGTAGGATGGAGAGCTGCATCAAACCAGTCTCAGGACTGAAGACAACAACAACAAGTTCTAAGGGATTGATGACCTCAGATGTTAAGTCCCATAGAGCTCAGAGCCATTTGAACCATTTTTTTCTGATATAAGTCTGAGAAGGAGATATTACTCAAACAGCCTATGCAAAGTAAAGGATGTCTGCCGGAAAACATATCAACAAAATTTACATGAAGTAATCGCACAACTGCATCCAGCATGGATACCATGGGAAGCTTACACAGCTCTTATGGCAGCCATTGATCTAGCAGGTTGCAATGAAATTTCCCTGTGGGAAACAGAATTTATCTCTACAAAACCAGGTGTTTTTTTGGCGGGATACTGTATGTTCCAAAGATGTGGGTAAAAGAAGATTAGCACTAAATACCATAGGGAACAGACACTTCATGGCTCTCTGGAGCATGGAGAATAGATGCAAATGCTAGGAGATTCTCGAAGAAAAAGAAAAATCTGGCTTGGATCAACTACTGTAAACGCCGGAATAAGGATTCTAACATATCACAAATGTGGAAGACACTTCACTCTCTAAAACATCTTCTGTGCAGCTGGATCTTCAGTGGTGGGCTCTGTATGGTTAGAAGGCTTGTGTCAAAATTAGCTCCTATTCTGAAGCCCCCATGGTTGTTCCACAGGAAACAGATCTCAATAATCCTCTAATAGCTCCATTCTCCAGACACGAATTGGAGGTGGCTTTGAAAAATTTTACAAATACTGCTCCAGGAATTGTCTATGTTCATCATGAGATGATAAAATATCTTCTTCTTTGTATGTTCAATGAAATGTTTAAGAAGAGGGGGGCTTATGGAGGAATGGAAAACTGGGAGAGATCCCAAAATCACATCTCTTACAGACCAATTGCCTTGTCTTCTTGAGTCAAGAAAACTCTTGGTAGACTTGTCAAAAACCGTCTTGATGCCCTCACAGACAGCATCTCAAACTATGGAATTTCGGCTCCTGCGCGCCGCCGTGCGACCGCCACTAACAACACAAACAGTGACCCACGTGCCAAGCGTTTCGCCCGCGACCATGCTCTCACAGGCCGTGCCCTCGGACAATGGACTCACTAACGGCTCACGAGCTCCACCGACCTCACCCGACCATGGTGCCACTGCTTTGGGCTGGCAACCATCTTGTCGCGTTGACTCCTGGTACGCGTCGCCACCTTGGCTCCCGTCGGATCTGCCGAGTGGCTCCGTACACCATGACCACACCTCGCCTGCGCTGCCCGCCACACATTGTAAACAAACAGCCTCCCGTGTCGCCGGCAACATTTCCATCGTCACCAATGGCACGGTTCACAAGTTCGCGTCATGCCAGGTCCCCTAATCTCCAGTAAACCACATCGACTTTGTCCCAAGTGCCTCTTCGAATTTAAAAATCAGATTTACGATCTACTAAGCTCCAGCGTCATTGAACCCTCGGCCAGTAGCTGGTCTACGCCCATACATATGACATCCAAGAAAGACTAGTCATGGCGCATGTGCAGAGACTACTGTCAACTAAACGCACAAACAATTATGGACACCTACCCCACACCCAACATTGCCAAGTTTACCGTTTCCCTCACAGGTGTGACCACGTTCTCTGTCATTGATTGCAAACGGGCCTACCACTAGATCCCCATGGAACCTGAAGACATTGAAAAGACAGCAATCACCACTCCAATCAGGTTACAGGTTATTTCAGTTTTGATTCTTGCCCTTCGGTCTGAAAAATGCAACCCAGACCTGGCAACGCTTCATCAACGAAGTGCTAATCAACCTAAAATTCTGCTTTGCATATCTTGATGACATTCTTTTGTTCAGCTCCTCCATCAAGGACAACATTCGACATGTGCAAACTGTTATGAACATTCTCGCAGCAGCAGGCATCTAGACCAACCAGGACAAATTGCAGCTACATCAACCCGCTGTCACTCTTCTTCGTTTTTTAGTCTCTGACGATGGCATTTCACTGCCCCCTGAGAAAGTACAAACAATACTAAACCTACCCAGACCTTTGTCATTCAAAGAGCTCCAGCACTTCTGGGGACAGTTAATTATTATCGCCGACATCTACCTTGGGCTGCAGAGATTCAGGCTCCACTGACGGATGCCTTGGCAGGCACCAACACTTCTGGATCTCGGCCCATTCCATGGACCCTTGCTATGACTGACTCTTTCACTGCCCTCAAAAATCTTCTTGCCGAGGCCTGCACCATCGCGCATCCTCATTCCAATGCGCAGCTTTTCATCACCACAGACGCGAGTGATACTGCCATCAGCGCTGTCCATAGCCAGACAATCGATGGCCAAACTTCTGTTCTTCTCGCGCAAGCTCACCAATGCACAATAGAAATATTCTGCGTTTGACAGGGAGTTGCTCGCGGTCTACAAAGCGATTAAGCATTTTAAGACTGATGTTGAGGGATGCCCTTTCTATGTTTTAATGACCACAAACCCCTGGCTGCGGACATTGCAAACCCGCCAGCTGACCCCCCTCCTCGCCGCTTCAGATACATGGACTTCATATCTCAGTTCACCACCGATGTCAGACTCATAAACGGTGCTGACAATATAGTTGCTCATTTCCTTTCATGAGTTGACGCCCTCCATTCGCTATTAGATCTCTCTGAACTGCCTAACCTCCAACCTGCCGATGATGAAACACGAAACCTGATTTCAGACTCTACGTCTTCACTACACTTTGTCTGCACCACTTTCCCTCGTATTTCTGGTGAGATCTGGTGCGACGACAGTACAGGCACGTTACGCCGCCTCATCCCATCCATGCTCCATCGAGCTGTCTTCAACACATCGCATAATTTAGCCCACCCAGGTGTTCATTTGTCCGCCCGCCTCGTAGTGGAGCACTTTGTGTGGAGAAATGTCGACAAGGACTGCCAGCTATAGGCACACTCCTGTGTCATGTGTCAATGCTGCAAAGTACACAAGCACACTTCACACCCCCCCCCCCCCCCCCCCCTCGGCACCTTTTCGATCCCTCCTGGACGTTTCCAGCATATTCACATTGGCATTGTCGGCCCTCTCTCCCCCTCAAACGGTGTTTGTTATGGTCTCTTGTCTATTGACCAGGAATTACAAACAACTTAAACTGGAAATAACACATAAAAATGTTGTGGGGAAGGCGAGCATTGGTTTTAATTTATTGGCAGAACACTTAGAAGACTCAACAGATCTACTAGAGAGACTGCCTACACTACACTTGTCCATCCTCTTTTGGAGTACTGCTGCATGGTGTGGGATTCTTACCAGACAGGATTAATGGAGTACATTGAGGAAGTTCAGAGAAGAGCAGCACATTTTTTGTTATCAAGAAATAGGGGAGAGAGTGTCAGTAACATGATACAGGATTTGGGGTGGACATCATTAAAACAAAGGCATTTTTTGTTGCAACGGAATTTTCTCACAAAATTTCAATCACCAACTTTCTCCTCTGAATGCAAAAATATTTTACTGATGCCAACCTACATATGGAGAAATGATCATCACAATAAAATAAGTGAAATCAGAGCTCATATGGAAAGATGTAGGTGTTCACCTTTTTCGTGCGCTGTTCGATATTGGAATAATAGAGAATTATTGTGAAGATGATTTGATGAATCCTCTGCCAGGCACATAAGTGTGATTTGCAGAGTATCCATGTGGATGTAGATGAACAGTTAATTACAGTGAATCACATTTCTTATCTAGCGAACAAGTCATCTGTGTTGACAGATGAAGAAGCACCCACTCAATAGGGTAAAACTCAGACAGCTGCCCCACACAGTAGGATGTCTGATGGATTAAAGGCTTTATGGTCACTGGGAATGGATACTACGGCAAATGAGGATGAGCTATTGAGCCACAAATACAAGGGTATCCATTGCTTATCTTCAAATTCACTACTGAGGGGAGATTACAGACACTTCACAAGGCACCACATGCAAATGATGCCAGGCCACCTCATTGCAGCTCGTCTGAGGAGGCTTCTACTGGATAAGCTCTTGGTGGCACAGGTAGGGTTTAAAGAGCTCCTGAAATCAGATGGGAGAGCCTGTGGGTGTCCCCCTTACACACAGTGCAAAAGAGAGTTTGTGGCGATTATGAGGAGACTGTATAGCACTCGATGCTCAGACAGTATCTGTCCGTTGCCTGGTGCCAAATGTAGCAGACTTTAACAATGCTATTACTCAAGCTCAATTGTTTAGTGTAGTTGTCTGTGCAATGGCCTTTTGCAGATTCTGGTAGCAGCAGATAATATACCAAAAATCATGTACTTTGGGGATTTTTCAGTACAGATTTATGCCGTTCCAGTTGAAGAATACTGCACAGATGTGGCAGCATTTAATACATGAGGTATTACAGGGTCTGCCATTTATCTATAGTTACAGGAACAATGTTCTTGTATTTTCACCAACAGCTGAGGAGTGCTCATTCCACTTGTGCAGTGAAACTGTCTGCAAGAACTCATCATAATAATTAATCCTGGTAAGTGTGTATCTTGCAAATGAGAAGTGCACATCTCAGGATATGTCTTCTCTTCATCCAGGCTGGTACCACTGCCAGAACGGGTGAAGGCAGTACAGAATAAGCCTGTGCCAACAAAGTACGAGGGGTTATGTAAATTTTTAGGAGAGGTAAACTTCTATTGATGACACTTTCTAGAGATGGTGAGGCAGCAGGAACTGCTCACTGCTATGCTCATGGGCAAACACCCAGCCAGCAATTGAAAAGTACCTTGTACTCCAACAAGGGAGGCCGTATTTCTCACCATTTCTGCCATTGTTCGTACCAAGTGGCACAATTGGCTCACCCACAAATTAACATTCCAGTGTCCATCATGGTGGATGCAAGCCAAAATGCTATAGGAGCAACATTGCAACAAATGACAGATGGTGACCACTCGCCTTTTATTATATAGCCTCATGCCACAACAAAAGAACTGGAGTGCTATTGATTGGGTATCATTGGCAATCTGCATGTTGATTTAACACTTTCAATCAGCAGAAGCAGGCAGGCATTTCATAATCTTTACAGATGACAAACCACTAACATCTTTCTTCAAACATGGTGCAGATCATGGCTTGCCATGACATTACAGACAGGCGGAGTATATAGCACAAAATACAACCGATGTGTGACACATTTCTGGCAAGTGCATCACCATCATGGTTGTCTGTCATGGAACTGCACTAGCCTGTGAGTGGAACTGTGTGAGGAGATAGAAGTCAAGCAGCAAATTGATACAGAACTAAATTACTCACTCACAAGTGAACATACAGCCCTATGGCTGTGATGTATGCCAGCTCTGTGTGACGATACAAGCATTTGATGCAGCACATTGCAGTTAGTACAGTGACCTTACAGTCCTGCAGAAGTTAGATGTATGGTCTTCCATGCACTACATAATTTGGCTCACCTAGGCATACATGCTACAGCTAAATTAGTGACAAGCAAAGTAGTGAAGCTTGGAGTACAGTTGGACTTAAGATCTTGGACATGCTCGTGCCCTAAGTGCCAAAGCAGCAAAGTTAGTCCACTCACTTTTACACAAGTTACATGGTTTCCGGTGCACACAGCAAGATTTACCACATACACATGGATATCATGGGACCATTAGCATATTCAGATGGCCATCATTATCTGGTTCCAGTCATAGATCAGTTCACAAGATGGCCAGAAACTACTCTTGTACTAGACATCCTGGCATAGATGGTGGTGAAAGCATTAGTGAGTGCATGGCTTTTGAGATTCCATATTCCTCATTCCATTACAATGGATTATAGATGACACCTTGAATCACAGCTTTAAGCAGAAATCCTACATCTACATGGTTGCAACCATCTGCACACTACCAGCTATCACCCTGAGAGTAACAGCATGGTGGAAAAGCTGCATCATACTCTAAATGCTGCACTGATACATTCTTCATTTACGTGGATGGAGGTGTTACCACTGGTATCATTGTGTCTGCATGCAGCAGTCCATGAGGATTTACAATGTTTGCCATCTCAGATGGTGAACAGTTGTGGGTATCTGGGGAGCTCATAAGCCTGAAAAAACTTCAAACCCCCAACCCCAGAAGTAACAGAGTTCACACTATAGCTCAGTATATATGAGATGTTTGCAGGCAAGTCCAACAGTTAGGTGTGGAGAAAGCCACATTTTTGTTCAGAAGGACCTATGTACTGCACAACACTTCTGGTTCTGAAACAATACGGTATGACCCCAGTTATGCCAACCATATATTGGTACTTTTGAGGCACACAAACACCTTCAAAATTGATCAGAACAGTAAACACAAAACAGCTCCCATAGATCAGTTAAACCTGCCATATCTGGGTGTGGAGTAACTGGCACTACATTGCTTCATCAATTCTACAATGACACACAAATCCAACAGTACTGGGTGACAAGGAAGGCTTCACAGTAAAAGACATTGCTGTGCCACTCGCTGCTACCATGCCAAAATCTCCAAGACCCATTGTTACAAGTGTTGGATTACAAGTGTCAAGCACCAGGCTTTAAAAAGGGGCAGGGGAGCAGGTGTGGCAAAATTTATATTTTTCTGCAAAGTATCAGACAAGAAAGTGAGAGTAGTGCATTATAGTGTCGACAAACTTGTATATTTTATGAATGGTTTTGTTGTTTATTTCTTAGTTTGGTTGTTTAGTGTTGTTGCCAGTGAGTGTTAAATAAAGTAGTTTCCTAGATTACATGATGTCTGTGTTATTTAGTTTATTGTAATTGTAGGAAATGATCCACTAAAATGTACACTGATCAGGCAAAACATTACGGGCACTTTCCTAACTGATGGTATGTCCACCTTCATCATAGATAACATGGCATGGAAACAATGAGGCTTTGGTAGATTGCTGGAGGGAGTTGGCACCACATCTGCACACGCAAGTCATCTAATTCCAGTAAATTCTGGGGAGGAGGACGATGAGCTCTGACATGATGTGTTTGATCTGGTTCAGATCTGGCAAGTTAGGAAGCAACACAGAAATTGGAACTCACCACTGTGTTCATTGAACCACTCCATCACACAATGGTGCATTATCTTGTTGAAAAATGCCAGTGCTGTCAGGAAACATAACTGTCACGAAGGGGTTTACGTGGTCTGCAATCAGTATATGACACTCCTTGGCCATCATGATGCCTTGCACGAGCTCCAGTGGACCCATGGATGCCCTTATGAATGTTCCCCAGAGCATAATGGAGCTGCCGCCAGTTTGTCTCCATCTAATAGTATTGGTGTCAGGCAGCTGTTCCCCTGGAAGATGACAGATTCATTGCCCTCCCATCAGCATGGTGAAGAATGTATCAGGATTCATCAGACCAACACTCAGTGTCAATGGTCTTGTACCCATTTCAGTCATAGTTGGCAATGTCACGGTGTTAACATTGGCACATGCATGAGTTGTCGGCTGCAGAGGACTAGTGTTCAGTGCAATGTGTGTTCAGACACACTTTTACTCTGCCCGGCATAAAAGTCTGATGTTAGTTAGACCACTGTTCACTGCCTGTCCTGTTTTACCAGTCTGTCCAGCCTATGACATCCAACATCATGGTTTCACCTTGGTTTTGCCATGTGCTGATGATGATCACCACACCAGTCCTCAAACACCCAACAAGTCACATGGTTTTCAAAATGCCTATGCAGAGCCCTCCTGGCCATCAGAATCTGCTCTCAGTCACACATAGATAGGTCACTCACCTTCCCCTTCTATGCATGGACAGCACACTCACTATACTACATGCACCATATGTGTGCGTGACTAGGAGTAATTCATTGCCAGGTAATGCTGCTATTACCTGGACAGGTGGTATATCAATACTAGGTCCATGGTCACAGTGTTTTGGCTGATCAGTGTATATGTGATTACATGCTCCATAAAAATCCATGCTCATGTACTGAGAACTTTTTGCCATTTTTTTTAATATTTAGCCATAATAACTTCCGGAATTCACACCTTGTTTATTTTTCTGGCATGCACCAATTCTCCTTTTATTATGTCACACCTTTTGACTTAACTAATCTTAGGATGAACATAATTTCAGAAACCTATGTCTCTTTCTGGGGAAAAGCTGAATCTGATGGAAGAGACATGTTGAGGACAGTCTAAATAATGAAACAAGTACTGAACACAAAAGAAAAAACTCAAAACAAATTTGGTGAGAGACACCATCACTGTTAGCAACAAGTGAACTAGAAAGAAGATTAGTAAAGGATGAGATTTTTTATAAATGGTACAAATAATTATGAATCAATTGTTGTTGGATTTAGTGTAGAAGTGTGGTTAAAAAGTGAAGAAAAGTTTTGTAGAAAGGGGCTCCTGAGAAAAATTTTCAATCTCCTACATTTTATTTGTACTAATTTAGGCAAATGTAAGTTAATACTAATTGTATGAACAGTGAATTGAAAAATGAAAACAAAAATAATAATTTTCTTTAATGTAATACAAATATTTTGTTAGATACCTATGTATTCTGTGTATGTAAGTTACGAAGAGTCAAGCATAAATTTGGTCTATGGTAACATTAAGATTAGAGATATTTACAAAATCTCCATGTGTTAATTATGCAAATACATTTTTTTATTTCATTCATTGTATTATTTTTTAAAAATATTTTCCAATCTTCATTTCTTCATATTTTTGCCTCTTTTCTGAAAACATTAATTAACCTAAGTGATCAGCCTTGCTTGGCAAACTCAAATTACTAAGAAACCTGTTATGAAAGCTATATTAAAAAATTACCTAAGAATTTATACTTTATGAAATGTACTTCTCACTCAAATAATATTCAGATAGTTAGTTTGTGGAGAGTCAGTATGAAGTGTTGCAGATGTGGGGAGGTTTCAGCCAAAAGCAGGAAAGCCATTCTGGTCCAAGCTGCCAGAGATGGCAGTCACGTGTGCATTAGGTGTACTGATGAAAGCTTTGGCTGAAAACTAATGTGGCTTTTTGTTCTGCCTGTCTGCAATATAATGTGTCATGTCTACAGTAAGTAGCAGTCTATCTCTTCCTGATATTACTCATACTCCAACCTGGTGTCTCCACTATTAATTTAATTCCTTGATGAAAGTACTACATCAAACCACCAATCATTGGAGAAAGGATTTTGTTCAGAAATGTGTGAAATACAGGCCTATTGCAGAGAATGTACCCCATTTTACTATGGGACATTGAGCAAAGTCATTTACCGTAAAATCAAGAAAATTAAGATGAATATGATTTTTTAACTTCTGCTCACTACTGTAGTCAACATAGGTGGTGTCTATCAGCAAACCTTGTACCATAAAGTGAACTATAAGCACTTCTACATCTGTTGTTTTAGATAGTGACATCGAAGAAATAATTTTAAGTAGTTAGGTCTCATCGTAGTTTAACTAGACTCTGGGACTGGGTGCAATGTCATACTAATGTTTTTTGTTAATTTGATTCAATATTGTAATCACTGAAATAATATCACATAGCCTCTGAACCTGGGTGCTTCACATTTTTTGTCAGACATTCTACAATATACTGAGACACACCTGAAGTTACTTCCACATCTGTTGATGACTCTCCCTACCTCGGTCAAGTGAGAAATTTTGTTTGATACCCAATATGTTTATGCTTTCAGTAATAAAGGTTGATGTGGTATGGAGTCCAAAGCTTTTTGAAAGTAAATAAATCTACATCCACCTGTATGCATTGATTCATGGATTCCAGGATGTCACATGAGAAAAGTGTGAATTGGGTATATCAGAACACGTGTTTCAAAATCCATGCACAGAGACCATTCTGTATAAGATAACTCACCTACTTTTCAACTCAGACTCTGTTCTAAGATTCTACAATAGATGAAGTACAAGGATATTAGATGATAGTTTTATGTATCACTTTTGTTACCCACCTTGTACACAGATGTGACTTTTTTTTCAACTATTGGTCAAAGGTTTTTGTTTGAGTAATTTGTGAGATATTATAGTTAAGAGAGATGGATAATTTAGCTATAATTTTCTGATTCTTTATGCACGATGGTAGACGATCTTCTTCCTCTTCTTCTTCTTCTTTTGTTCTCAATCCATTGATAGGTGATAGCAATCCTCGTTTGCCATTTTTCCCTATATTTTGCTAGTCACTTCTATTCTGAGTATATTATCAATTTCAGATCTTTTTTATCTGACTGATGAAGTGAAATCTTGGTCTTCCTAATGAATTATTCACTTGGCAAATTTCTTATATTAATTTTGCTATTGCTTGGTGCCCAACCCATTGACCCCTCCATTAATTGATAGAGAAAAGGTGGCTGTGGAGCAACAATCTTTTCTCTCTTTTGTTGTTAAACACTTTTTCATTCATCATTCTCTCTGTCCATGAAATATTTAGGTCTCTTCACCAACACAATGCCTTGAAAGACTGTATTATTTTTCATTCTGGCTCCATTACTGCCCATGTCTCCAAGCCATTTAGGACAATGCTCCGAAGAAAAGTTTCACATTCTATTTAAACTAATATTTTTGTCATTAGTAGCTTCTTCTTGTTCTTAGTACCAAAAAACAAATGAACAAGTTCAGTGGAGTAGCTTCTTTAAGAGTCACATACAAAGCCCCTCCCCCCCCCCCCCCCCCACACACACACGTCTAAATGCAACTTGCACACACATCTGCAGTATCAGAGAGCTGAAACCACACTGCTATCAGCAGCACCAGTGCGTGATGGGAGTGGCGACTAAGTGGGGGTAAGGAGGAGGCTGGGGCAGGGAGGGGGAGGGATAGTATGGTGGGAGTGGGGGACAGTGAAGTGTTGCAGTTTAGACGGAGGGCAGGAGAGAAGGTGCGGGGGGGGGGGGGGGGGGGTAAGTAGTGGAAAGGAGAGAAATAAAAATAAAGAAATTAAAAGACTGGATGTGGTGGTGAAATGACAGCTATGTAGTGCTGGAATGGGAACAGTAGGGGGGCTGGATGGGTGAGGACAGTGACTAACAAAGGTTGAGGGCAGGAGGGTTACGGGAACATAGGACGTATTGCAAGGAAAGTTCCCACCTGTGCAATTCAAAAAAGCTGGTGTTGGTGGGAAGGATCCAGATGGCACAGACTGTGAAGCAGTCATTGAGCCGAGGGATATCATGTTTGGGACCGTGTTCAGGATGGTCCACTTGTTTTTTGGCCATAGTTTGTCAGTGGCCGTTCATGCGGACAGACAGCTTGTTGTTTTTCATGCCTACATAGAATGCAGCACAGTGGTTGCAGCTTAGCCTGCAAATCACATGACTGGTTTCACAAGTAGCCCTGCCTTTGATGGGATAGGTGATGTTAGTGACCGGACTGGAGTAGGTGGTGGTAGGAGGATGTATGGGACAGGTCTTGCATCTAGGTCTATTATGGGGGTATGAGCCATGAGATAAGGGATTGAGAGCAGGGGTTGTGTAAGGGTGGACGAGTATATTGTGTAGGTTTGGTGGACGGTGGAATACCATGGTAGGAGGGGTGGGAAGGATAGTGGGCAGTACATTTCTCATTTCAGGGCATGACGAGAGGTAATCAAAACCCTGGCGGAGAATGTAATTCAATTGCTCCAGTCCCGGATGGTTCTGAGTTACGAGGGTAACGCTCCTCTGCGGCCGGACTGTGGGACTTTGGGAAGTGGTGGGAGATTTGTTCTTGTACAAGGGTGGGAGGATAATTATGGTCAGTGAAGGCTTCAGTGAGACCCACGGTATATTTTGAGAGGGACTGCTCATCACTGCAGATGTGATGACCACGGGTGGCTAGGATGTATGGAAATGACTTCTTGGTATGGAATGGGTGGCAGCTGTCGAAGTGGAGGTATTGCTGGTGGTTAGTAGGTTTGATATGGACAAAGGTACTGATGTAGCCATCTCTGAGATGAAGGTCAACACCTAGGAAGGTGGCTTGTTGGGTTGAGTAGAACCAGGTGAAGCAAATGGGAAGAAGTTGTTGAGGTTCTGGAGGAATGTGAATAAGGAAGGTGTCCTCACGTTCAATCCAGATAGCAAAGAAGTCATCAATGAATCTGAACCAGGTGAGGAGTTTACAATTCTGGGTTTTTAGGAAGGCTTCCTCTAGATGGGCCATGAATAGGTTAGCATAGGATGGTGCCATGCAGGTGCCCATAGCCGTAACATGGATTTTTTTTGTAGGAAATGCCTTCAAAGGAGAAGTAATTGTGGGTGAGGATATTGTTGGTCATGGAGACTAGAAAGAAGGTTGTTGGTTTGGAATCCATAGGGTGTCTGGAAAGGTAGTGTTCGATAGCAGTAAGGCCATGGGCATTAGGAATGTTAGTGTACAGGGAGGTGGCATCAATAGTGATGAGCAGGGCACCACGTGGTAAAGGGACAGGAACTGTGGAGAGTCGGTCGAGGAAATGGTCGGTATCTTTTATATAGGAGGATAGGTTCCGGGTAATAAGTTGAAGGCGTTGGTCTATGAGAGCAGAGATTCTCTCAGTGGGGGCACAGTAACCAGCCACAATGGGGGGTCCTGGGTGGTTGGGTTTATGGACTTTAGGAAGCATGAAGAAGGTGGGAGTTTGGGGAGTGGTAGGGGTAAGTAGAGAGATGGGCTCTGGGATGGGCCTAAGAATTTGAGTAGTGACTGGAGATCCTGCTGTATTGCTGGAATGGGATCACTGTGGCATGGTTTGTGGGTGGAAGTATCTGACAGCTATAATAATGTTGTGTGACCAGAGCCGTCGGGTAGACCATTCATCGGGTGCAAGTCTTTCGATTTGACGCCACTACGGCAAATTTCGTGTCGATGGGGATGAAATGATGATTATGACAACACAAAAACCAGTCCCTGAGCGGATAAAATCTCCGACCCAGCCGGGAGTCGATCCCAGGCCCTTAGGATTGACAGTCTGTCGCGCTGACCACTCAGCTATCGGGGGCGGACATCTGACAGCTGGTGGAGTCCTTCTGCCACGTAATCCTTGTGGTTCAAAACAATGGTGGTGAAGCCATTGTCAACAGGTAGGATTATAAGGCCAGGATCAGTTTTTTGGTTGTTTTTAGATGGTGGACTGCAGTTCTTTCTGCAGATGTAAGGTTAGTTTGCATATTGGGGATTTGGGGAATGATGTTGAGGCAAGGTTCGAGGTTAAGAAATTCTCAAAAGTTAACAGGGGCTGGTTTGGAGGAAGTGGGGGTGGATCACAGTTGGATGGAGGAGTGAACCGAGTTAGGCAAGGTTCAATATTGGTCAGGTTGGTGGCGAAAAAGTGTTTCCACTGTAGGCTCCGGGAGAAGGAGTGAAGGTCTGTAACTAGTTCTGCATGGTTGAATTTGGGGTGGGGCAAAACGTGAGGCCTTTTGAAAGGACTGATATTTCTGTGGGACTAAGGCTTCTGAAGGAAAAGTTCTTTTTGTTGTGCCTATCGCGTCTCAGCATCTCCACTACATGGCGAGTAACAACTTTCCTTCTCTGGTATTGTTACATTCCATCCTCGATTTTCCATTGCTTGATTTAATTTATTTTTATTTTGTTTGTCAAATAGATGTTTCAAGGAAGGTTCCTCCAATGAAACCACACAGAGGAGGTATTGAGCTGCAGACAGGCACAATGATAAAGACTGCAAGGCATTATCCAGTTATCACTCCAAGACCTCCTTCAGACATAGTAGTAAACAGAACTCACATACATTCACACAAGTACACACATGGCCACTGTCATCTTCGGGCTCTAAGCCCAACTGCGACTGAGGTGAGCAACAATTATGGCTGGGTTGGGTAGTGGGCATAAAACAGAACCGTGGGTTAAGGAGGGTGAGGGACAGCAGGGAAAGGGTGGGGGAAATGCTAGTGCTGTAGTGGGAACATGCAGGGATGTGGTGGGACAGGATAGTGGGCTGCTAGGTGCAGCATCAGGATGCTGTGCTGGTAGCTGGTAGGTGTGGTCAGGTGGGGGGGGGGGGGGGGGGGTGAGGTGTAGGAGAGGAGAGAAGTGGAGAAGGGAAAAGGACCATGTATGTGTACTGGAAGGATGGAAGGTATGTGTAGTGCTGAAGTGAGGGCAGGGAAAGGTATAGGTGTAGGATAACAGGGATTGAAGAATCTTACTTCGATGTGTTATGCTGCCAAGTTATTTGAAAAGAAACTGGAAAAGAGAGTACAGCAGATAATAGGAGGAGGACTGAGAGAGAACAGTACGAGTTTACTCCAGGAAGGTTGACAGTGGATCTAACTTTTATTGTAACATAGCTCGAAGAGACACACTGTGAAAACAGCTATGTGATTTACCAACTTAGTTGCAACCACTGTGCTGCAGTATATGTGGCCATGACAATGAACAAGCCGTCTGTCATTATGAACAGCCATTGCCATACTGCGGTCAGGAGACTGGTGGACCACATGGTTGCTGAGCATGCTACCCACCATGATGTGCTACACTTCAACAACTGTAACATAGCCTTCGCCATCTGGATTCTTCCAATCGACACCAGCTTTTCTGATTTGCACAGGTGGAAATGCTGCCTGCAGCATATCCTTTGTTCCCTTAGCCTCCTTGACCTCAACCTTCACCAATCCATACCCCCCATCTGCCTGCCTGTTCCCTGCTCCCACTTCACACCTACATGCAACTTCTACCGCACCAACACAGCTGCACAAGAGGATCTTATTCTGGACAGTATTTACAGGATGTGGTGTGTGTGTGTGTGTGTGTGTGTGTGTGTGTGTGTGTGTGTGTGTGTGTGTTTGTTTTGTCCTCATCTGTGTATCACTATTTTTTTAAGAACATAGTCATATTTTTCTGTGGTGTTTCTGGAAGACTTAAGGAATGTATATATTTTTACATTATGTAAATATTAAATATATACACAGCATTTATTAATTTGCAAATATACTGAACAAGTTTTCAATTTCTTATTGCAAAAAATCAGTTCTGAACATTAGATTTTACGTTTCATTGCATACATGGTCCACTGATTGTAAATGCAACATTTTATAACAATGTAAACAGAGCAGCTTATCTGACACTAACATGAATAATTTACAAATGTTCATATTGGTCTATGTACAGTTTGAGTGAAGTCCCATGTAGGTGATTACGTGAGAAAGAGGAGGTGATTTTGTACAAAATGCTTCTGTCACAGTAGTGAGCACCAGCAACTGCTGCAACAGAAATGTTTGGGATTAGAGTAATATTTCATGAAATGGTCTCTGAAGTACAATAGCAATTAAATTGAGCAAATAAACTTAATGGAAGTGTCAGAGACTATTGGCTAAATTATTTCTCATCAGGCAGAGTACTTCAGTAAAAATGAAAATATTGGCACTCTTAAAAAAAGTGTGCCAACATTAAAGCAGATTTAATATTTTTCCCAGTGTTGTGCCGCTCAGTAGTGGATTTATAATGTAGAATTAGTATCACAGTTTAAACACATACAGCCTGAAAATGATTTATTATATTTATCTTGGGACTATCAACACATCAGCTTGAATTGTAACTTTTAAACAGTATCAGTATTTCATCTCTAAGATTATTTCAAAAATCAGTCCCATTTTCAGTTAAGTATATGACAATTAAATGTAGGAATCCCATATTTCTGTTCCGTGTAACATGCTAATGGGAATGGTTGTTTTCCTCTAACTTGTATAGGGTGTAGATTTCCTATATTGTGTTCCTTACAGTGATGATTGCTTAATATGGAATGAAGGGAGTAGACAAGCTGAAATCTGCTACTAACACACAGCCTACTCCTATGAAATAGCACCGAGGAGACTGCCAAGCTAAACGCCGTGTGCCCTGTGCAAGGAAATGTGAAAAAGATTTCGGATTTAACATTGAGCTAGGATGATTAGAAACTGTATGATGCCACTCCCCAGGTCATAGCTGGCAAGATACTAATGGTCCAGATTCAGCCATAAGTAGATTTGAACACATTACTCTCATATCGTCCGCAGCTCGTGGTCTCGCGGTAGCGTTCTCGCTTCCCGAGCACGGGGTCCCGGGTTCGATTCCCGGCGGGGTCAGGGATTTTTCACCTGCCTCGTGATGACTGGGTGTTTGTGTCGTCTTCATCATCATCATCAATCATCCCCATTACGGTCGGAGGAAGGCAATGGCAAACCACCTCCACTAGGACCTTGCCTAGTATGGCGGCGCGGGTCTCCCGCGTCGCTCCCCTACGCTCGGTACACGGAGTATGGGACTCATCATCATCATCATCATCATCACTCTCATATCAAGTACCACTGTATCAGCATATGTTAGCAACATAGGCAATTGAGGAATTTTGAATCACCTGCATTTTTTAACTGCAAGGAATGTGGAAAAAAACTATTACATCTACATCCACTCTGAAACTCACCAAAGTCAGGCACTCACAGATGAAGCAGGAAAGTAGCACAGAAAAATTAGAGATGCTGAACTTCATTTTCTAACATTCCTCTACAAGGTACAACAAAACAGTAAAGCCTCAGTTTAATTTTCACACCACTGTTAAGGTGAATAATACAGATATTAATGTCTGTAGCATAGTAAAGTTGCCAAAATTGTTAAAATTAAACAAGGCTCCAAGCTCAATGGAATTCTTGTCAAATTCTATACACATTTTGCAGACAAGTTAGCCTCTATTTTAGCAATAATATACCAATACCTATCAATCAAAAATCTGTTCCCAGTCAGGACATGTCACACTTGTCTGCAAGAAGGACAGTTAAAGTGACACACAAAAGTACTATCCCTCTGTTATGGCATCCTAGAACATGTTCTGAGGCCAAATATAATGATATGTCTTGAACATAATGAATTCCTCCATGCCATCTGGCATGGATTCTGAAAACATCAGTCATGCAAAATCCAACTCCTGCATTTCTCACCTGACATCCTGAAAGCCATGAGCCATGGCAGTCAGGTTGATGCAATATTTCCTGATGTTAGTACAGCATTTGACACTATATTACACAAATGTTTATTAGCAAAAGTACAGTTATATGGGGTATCAAATAACATTGGTGATTGGACTAAGAATTTCTTGGCAAGGAGGATGCAGCATGTTCTCTTGGATAGAGAATCACTGACAGAAGGAGAAGTAACTTCAAGCATTCCCCTTGAAAGTGTATTGAGACCCACATTGCTTCTGTTGTCTATTAGTGGCTTCACAGACTTTTGGGTGATCCAGTTATCTATAATGACGCACTATCTAAAAAAGAATGCAAAAAATATGCAATCAACTCTTAATAAGATTTCAAAATTATGCTGCACTTGACTACTTGTTTTACATGTATAGAAATGTAAAATTGTAAAAGTAGTATCTTATGGCTACCATATCAATCAGACACTGCTAGAATCAGCCTGCTCAAGCCAGGGTGTAAGTATTTGTGAGGATATAAAACAATAGCTCATATGGAAAGATTGGGTACTCATTTTTTCTCATTTCCTTTTTGAGAGTGGACAGTACAGAAATATTCTGAAAGCAATTCTATGAACCCTCTGCCAAGCAGTTCATTGCAAACTGCAGAGTAGTTATTTATGAGTAGATGTCAGTAATACAAAGGATAAATGGTTACAAAACACTTGAGTGAACCACCTTAGAATACTGCTCAAATGTGGGGGACTCATGCTAAATAAGACTTACAGGGAATAGTGGACATACACAAATGGACACAGGTCAGTTTGACTCATGAGAGAGCATCGCTGAGGTACTGAAAAACTTTAAATGGCAAACTCTTGTAGATAGATACCAATTACCTCACAAAAATCTGCTTAAAAATTTCAAGAACCAGTATTAAATGAAAAATCCAAAAATATACTTAAGTTCCATGTGCACTACTCCCACAAATTGATTGCGAAGACACGATTAAATTAATTCCAGCACACACAGAGGCTCCATAGATGACTGGAATGATAAGAAACCCTAATACGTGGTACAGTGCTAAGTATTCTCTGCTATGCACGTCACTTGGTTTGCAGAGTAGTTATGTAGATCTAGATGTAGACTGTAAACTTTAAAGTGTAAAGTTTATATCAGAGGGTTCATCCCATCATACCATGTATTATGGTTGCTTCTCATTCCATTTGCATATGAAGCATGTAATGAACGACTGCTTAAATGCAGTGCTGTAACTGCCTTAATCATCTTTGTGGTCCATACATAAGCAGTATATAGGGGGCTGTAATATATTCCTACATTCATCACTTAATAATGATTCATGAAACTTTGCAGATAGGCTTGGCATCTAACTCACACAACCAGATAAGTGAAATTACCAATGATGAGGAAGCTGATAACTGGGTCATCATTTCAAGATTTGTGATGATGCAACTTGACAATATAATATATTAACAGTCAGCTTTAATAAGATACAGTAAACCATTCATCAATTGAAAAATTAGTTTAAATACCACAGTGCTTTACAAAGCTTGGTCAAATATTTCAGCTCAAGCTTTCATTGTAACTAACAAAAAAGAAATTTCTATATCCAACAAGCCTTTGGCTTTGTAACTTTTCATTCACTCACATTTCTACTGAATCATAATGAGCTAGTGCTATAAGCCTCAATTTTGCCTTCTAACATTTTCTTATGCTATAAAAATGACTTCCCAAGTACCCTAGCTAGATACCAATTACCATATTACTATATATGCTGAAGACACCTCTCATATATGTTGGGCACAGATAGCAATTAGCATAGGTACCAAAGTGCAAAATTTCATAGAAAAAACAAAACCCATCTTGAGAATAAACAAGCAGCATATGTAAATTTATTGATGAGAATCAAGTCATTCTCACAAATACCTGTTTTATATGTAAGTTTTTGGGCTTAAACAGAGAACAGGCACATTTGAAAGTAGACTTTTGGATTAACTATCAGAGAAAATATTGTATATCTAGATAGATAAAAATCTCACCAAGCAACTGCAGGAGAAAATCAATACCTTTAGGTTAGGTTAAATTAGATTAATACCTTTTCCATACATCATGAATACAACACTTTTTAATTATTTGGAATGTCAGTTTAACAAAAAGTTTCTTTACGTAACATAATTCGAATTTTTTAAGTGTAAAATTAAAAAATTTTATCTATAAATTCATCAATTAAGTAGAAGGAGTTGTCATTCAGAAATTCTTTTACTTTGTTTTTAAATACTGGTAGGCTATGTGTCAGACTTTTAATGCTGTCTTGTAAGTCATCAAATACTTTTGTAGAAGCATAATTCACCCCTTTCTAAGCCAAAGTTAGATTTAACCCAGATAGTGAAGAGCAGCATTTCTCTTAGCACATTGCTATTGCTTTTGAGTGGGGATGGAATGTTAATAAAAAAAATTATAACTGAATAAATACACCGTGAAGCTACTGTGAGTACCCCTAGCTCCTTAAATAAATGTCTGCAGTATGATACTGAATGGGCTCCAGCTATTTTCTGGTTACACACATTGGTGGAATAAATATTTTTTTCTCTCTTAATGATGAATTACCTCAGAATACAATACCACATGAAAGCAGTGAATGCAAATAAGTATCATAAGCTAATTTACTGATATGATCAACAAATTTTACAGTAACTCTAATACCATAAGCAGCTGAATTCAACACTTCAGCCAATCACCAATTTTTCTCCTAATTCAATCTCTCTGCAATGCACCCAAACAAAAATTTTGAATATTCTGTCACAACAAAAGACTGTCATTCAAAGTCTAATTTATTAATGATGCAATACCAATTACGTATCTGCTTTTTATCAAAATTTAACATGAGTCCATTTGCAGAGAACCATTCAATAATTTTCTGAAAGACATTATTTACAATTTCCTCAGCTAATTCTTTTTTGTTGCATGTGATTACTATTCTTTGTAACATCAGCAAAAATAAATAGATTTGTATTTTTGTGAATACAGAGTGGCAAGTCATGAATTTATATTAAGAACAATAAGGGAGCAAAGACTGGACCTTCGGGACCACATTCTTGATACCTCTCCAGTTTGAGGCATCTGCTGATTTTTTGCACATTATGTGAACTGTTTTCGCACCCTTCTGCACTCTTCCAGTTCAATATGAATTAAACCGTTTGTGCACTGTCCCACCCATGCCACAATACTTAACGTTATCTAAAAGGATTCCATGATTTACACAATCAAAAGCATTCGACAGATCATAAGAAAACCCAATGGGTGATATTCAGTTATTCATTTTTTTCATATCTGATCAGTGAAAATAGATATAGCATTTTCAATTTAAAAGCCTTTCTGAAACCAAACTAACATTTTATTAGTACTTTATTTATACAAACATGTGAAGCTTCTCTTGAGTACATTACTTTTTAAAATATTTTGGACAAAGCTGTCAAAAGTAAGATTGGCCAGCACTTGTTGGTGTCAGACCATTCCCCTTTCTGTGCAACAATTTAACAATACCATATTTCAGTCTACCTGGAAAAATTCCCTGTTTCATTGAGCTATTATATGTATGCAGAGAATCCTACCTATCTGTTAGGACCAAGTTTTTAGTACTCTGTTGGAAATGCTGTTTGCCAATACATCTCATCCCATCCAACTGCTGAAAGCCTTCCTTAAAATTTGCAACTGTTACATCATTAATTCAATGAACCATTTTGATGTTTTGCATTACTGTATGGAACTATATCACTTACACAATTAAGTATTTTCCATATACACAATTAGCTGTGCATCACGATTAGAAACACAATGCTTAACAGGATAAATGTTAATTTGATTAAATTTATTCTGATTTATGAAAATATTCCAGAATGAGATTTTCACTCTGCAGCGGAGTGTGCACTTATATGAAACTTCCTGGCAGATTAAAACTGTGTGCCTGACCGAGACATGAACTTGGAGAGCTTCTGTAAAGTTTAGAAGGTAGGAGACGAGATACTGGCAGAAGTAAAGCTGTGAGGACCGGGCGTGAGTCATTCTTCGGTCGCTCAGTTGGTAGAGCACTTGCCCGCGAAAGGCAAAGGTCCCGAGTTCGAGTCTCGGTCGGGCACACAGTTTTAATCTTCCAGGAAGTTTCATATGAAAATATTATCTATAGTGTGCTGCTTTCCTGTGCTACCAAAATAGGGAAATCAATAACTGATGTCAGGTTGAAAAAACTTTGAGGTCAATCTTCCTGTCAGACTCTTTCTGAAAATCTCCACTGAAATCCCCACAAATAATAATTCGCTTCCCTCTGTCTGACAGACAGCACAACAAAGAATCCAAGTTTTTCAGAAATAGCTGAAAATGTCCTAATGGGGAGCTATACACAATTAACAATTATAAAAGTACCATTCTTTAGTTAAAGGTCACAGCCACATGTTTCTATATGTTGCTCTATACAAATTTTTTAGTTTTTAAATTTTTCACACTATGTACCTTTCAACATACATGGCAACTCCTCCTTTCTCCCTATTGTCTCTAGTGCCTTGTGTTGAAAGCTTATATCAAGTTACATTTACTTTATCCGTACCTGTGACTGTATGATGTGCAGACAGGTATAGTACATCTATTACATCCTCAGTTTCTATATCTTCCAAAAAACAGAATTTCACCTACTTTGTTTCTCAGTTCCCTGATCTTCTGACATAATATACTAACACTATTTTTCTCTGTGCTTTATGAGAATCTTGTGATATCTTAACATCTGTCACACCTGCCTGCCTAAGCTTCTCATTAAGTCTAGTTCCCTTCTATGTTGAATCATTGGAAACTGTCTTACCCTAGAAAAGAGGTGCTCTCATGAATTGCAGTGCTTCCCTTAAGGATTTTGCTATAAGTCAACCACTTTACCCTCCCCTTTCTTATTGAGATGCAGGCCATTCGTAGTGAAATGCCATGTACCAATAGCATCAACAGGAACCAAACCCAAGTTTGACCCAGTAGCTGCCCAAAGCAGCTGATCTAACTCCGTATTGACCCTACTTACACAACTGTTAAACTGCAGCCAATCATATTGTATGAAAACAGGCACCAACCCATCATGTTTATGATTCATTGCAGAAGCTATTTCTACCAAGTCCTTCTCAATATTGTAGCCCTGATCCCTATCAGTACTCTTTCATGCTTCACCCACAATCACAACATGATCCTGCTTTGTAAAAATCTGGTACAAGGAGCCTGCATTCTCTACCACTTGCTTCAGATGTACATTAGGCTTGAAAAAAATTGTGATGTGGTACCTGTCACCTATTTTTTCCTCTGAAATCTGGCCCATATATGTTCCATGACTACTTCCTGGCAATAGAACTTTCCTCCTACTTTCTACTTTTTAAAACAATTGGTTTCCTAACAAAAGTCTGTTTGGTGTTAACTACACCTACATCTACTTGAGCCTCTTCCTTACTTAAATGAGGTAGCAAGACAAATCAACTTTTTGTGCCAGTGATGAAATTATCAGATACTGTTCTCTTTCTGAGGCCCCCATTCTCTGATACTATGTCCCTCTTGTCTTCACACTACTCCCCCCTTAGACTCATTAGTTCCCCCCTGACACTATCCATTTCAGCCTTAAGGGCTCTAATGCTCCGTTTCTGTTCATCTATTTTCCTGCCTCTTGGACATATTTTTCAGTATCATGGAAGAGCCTAATTTGCTTCCCTAAGACCTGCATTGAAACCCAGAACTAATTTTCCTATGGCAGCTTAATTATTCAATATAATTATATTATTCAATACCTATATGTTATTCAATACCTTTATATTATTTGATGTCTTTATGTGTGTTTTCTCCTGGCGTTTCTTGGTGAGAAGATCTCTCACCTATCCAGCAACAACATATTTTCAAAAATTGATTGCTTTCATTGATATACACTGCCAGAAAAAAATATTAGTACACTCTTTTAGAGGTTTCCATTTCAACAGGACTGGTTACTGCAACAGTGTATATAGAGTACATGAAACGATTACATTTGCAGAACAATAGACTAGCGGTTCTATGGTACCAGGTATTGGCCCATGCTGAAACACCCATATTACATGGTGTAGTCTCCATGGGTGGCAATGCAGGCACTGACTTTGGCATCCAGTCAATTGTACAGATGGCAAATACTGTCCTGTGATATGCTATATAATGCCTAATCAACCTATTCTAGTAGTGCTGGGCATGTAGTAATGATGACCTCAATTCAGTGGTACAGAATTTTGTTGAAAAAGCCCAAACACATTTTGAAAAAGTAAACCTGAGGGTCAATATTAACAAAACTAATTTAATTTATTTAAAGACAAGTGGCTCAAATAAAAATACTGTTTTAAATGAGGATATTCAAGAAAATACCTGTTCAGAATGTAAATTTCTGGGGATGAATATAGATGACAGACTTTTGTGGAATCAGCAAATAGATCATGTCTGTGGTAAAATAACATCTAGTCTGTATTTACCAAGGAGATTAGTTCAATATTTAGATATCGAAGCAATAAAAATAGCATATTTTGGGTTAGTGTATCCCCATCTATCTTATGGAATTGTATTGTGGGGTGGGTGTAGCCAATATAACATAAAAAGGGTATTTGTATTGCAGAAAAGAGTATTAAGAACTATGGCAAAAGTAAGACCCAGAACTTCATGTAAAAACCTGTTTATTAAGTTTAATATTATGACTATCTATGCAGTATACATGTTTCAATCAATATTATTAGTGAAAAAAGACAAAAAAGTGATAAACAGGAATATGGAAATCCATGATTACAATACAAGACAAAAATCAGACTTTCATATGGTGAGCAGACGATTGAATCTAACAACAAATACCCCATTCATTAAGGGAGCAATATTTTATAATTCTCTGCCAAACAATCTGAAAGAGCTTTCTGGTAGAATTTTTAAAAATGAGTTAAAAATATGGCTTGTATTGAAGTGCCCATACAGTATGGTGCTGACATGATTCGTCCTCAGGAATACTATGTTAAATATACTTAAATGATCTTTTACTTAATAGAATGTAATCTATTTATATTGTGTATCAATAATCTAAATGTAATTATTATAACACTGCCCATGCATGTTAAATAAATGTTTCGAGCTGTAAGATAAATAAATAAATAAATAAATAAAAGTTCTGTTACAGCTGTTTGTTTACGAGTTGCATGAGTCACTTCTAATCCCATCATATCCTACACATGCTCAATTGGAAACAAGCCCAGATATTTCGCTGGCCAGGGAAGCTGCTGCACATCTTGCAGTGAGTTTCATGGGCAGTGTGTGGGTGAGCATTATGCTGTTGGAACAAAACATTACTTTCCTGATGCCAGAACAGGTGTAACAATGTTCTGCATATAGCAAGTGCTGGTTAGCATCCTCTCTAGAAATATCAAAGGTGACTGATAGTTGTAGCTTATTGCACACCAGACCATAATGACTGGCTTGTGACCAGTATGTCTTGCACGAATGCACTCTACAAGACAGCACTCACCAGATGTAGGCTATACATGCAAACGACCATCACCTGCGTGCAGGTAGAATCTGCTTTCATCACTGAAGGCCATGGTATACCATTCCATCTTCCAATTTATCCTCTGATGGGGGAAGTCAAGCCATACATGTCAATGCTGTGGTGTGAGTAGAAGATGGGCTAGAGATGTAAGTGCCCATAGTCTCACTGCTAAGAACTGGTTCACAACAGTTTGTGTTTACATGTCTGGTCTCACAAGGCCTCTTATCTGTGCTGTGGTAGCTGTACGATCTGCCACTACTGCCCTAACAATACAACAATCCTGGTCAGCGTCTGTGCTGTGTGGATGTCCAAATTGACATCTACGTGTGCAACAATGTTCTTGTGACCACAGATGCCAGCACTGTTGCACAAGTGATGCAGCACAGCAAACTTGAGAAATCACAATCTGACATCTTTCAAACCCACTCAGTTGGCTCTAGGAAGCATGGTTGCCTACTTGGCCCACATGTTTGGACCAGACTGAGCCTTCTGGCTGTGAGCATTTTCTATTAAAGGGGAGACACAGGCAGTGCTCTGGTAGCTGCACCACTATGCTATCAGTTGGTGAATGACTTTTAAACCATTATCAGTACACCTACCACACCCAGATGGCAAAGACCCTGTTCTGATCAAAATCGATGCTGTCTTTCCAGGTGCACAATATTTTTTTCCTCTCCAGCAGTCCATTAGTCCATGAGAAAAAGTCCTTTGTCAGATTAAGAAAAACACACACACAACTGGGGCCTCAGCCCTTGGAGATAACAGTGGCCATGTGTGTGTGTGTGTGTGTGTGTGTGTGTGTGTGTGTGTGTGTGTGTGTGTGTGTGTGTGTGAGTGTGTGTGTGTGTGTGTGTGTGTTTTTCTTTATCTGATGAATGACTTTGTCTGAAAGCTAATCCAACAACCTATTTTTAAAATTTGCTTGTCTGCTGCTAAACACCCCATTAATGTATTGCGTAGCATTCTGTCCTAATTCATATTGTTATTCCATCATGAGTTTTCCATTGTTGTTCATATACATAATATACATATCTTGTGAAATCAGCAAATGGATTATGCATGTTGTAAATTAACATTTAATTTGAATACACTAAGAATAATAGCTCCATATCGTAATACTGAAGGATTGGGAACTTGTACTTCATCTTAGTGTACCTTTCTCTGTTTTATGGAATTGTATTGGCACTGGAGCAACCAAACCAATATTGGAAGGATCTTTGTATTACAAAAGAGAACAATAATAACCATGGCAAAAGCAACACAAAGAACATCATGCAAAAACCATATAAAATTGGTGAAAGAATACACTGAG
Source organism: Schistocerca gregaria (assembly GCF_023897955.1). Lineage (NCBI taxonomy): Eukaryota > Metazoa > Arthropoda > Insecta > Orthoptera > Acrididae > Schistocerca > Schistocerca gregaria. Next base: position 1,069,422,229 of record NC_064920.1, on the reverse strand, counting down.
GTTAGAGAAGCTCACAATTACAAGTGAGAAACAGAACAGACTCTCATACAGTCAGCAGATGGTCAAAATTGACAGCTAGTATCCCATTATCAAGGAAGCACTACTATATAATTGAATACAAAATTAACTGAAATCATTGCCTGGGATATATAAAGATTCCAAGACTTACCAAGCGGGAAAGCGCCGGCAGACAGGCACAATGAACAAAACACACAAACACACACACAGAATTACTAGCTTTCGCAACTGATGGTTGCTTCTTCAGGAAAAAGGGAAGGAGAGGGAAAGACGAAAGGATGTGGGTTTTAAGGGAGAGGGCAAGGAGTCATTCCAATACCGGGAGTGGGAAGACTTCCCTTAGGGGGAAAAAAGGACAGGTGTACACTCGCACACACACTTCTGCTTTTTCAGTTTAGCAAAATTAACAGAACAACTTCTGCATAGAGGGGGGGAGTGCTTCTTCAGCTATATTAAATAGCAGCTTTTTCTTTCCTATTACCAGCTTAATATCTACATGACCACATTGATATTTATCACAGAACAATAGTTTATCTTTCAAGATCAAACAAGTTGTATTAATAGTAGAGAGAATTAACAATATAGAATAAATATAATAAGAGATATTTATCTCATGAAAACAGAAAATGAAAGTGTAATTACAAAGAGGCAGTTGACTGAATGGATATAGCAATAAGCAAACACAATGAAACAGTGGGTAATGTAAGAAAATGAAACACCTACTGTCAGCCTCATGATGTCATGTATTGTGTAGCTACCAGTTTTGGCACTTAAGTGCACCATCTTGAGGCCTTAATTGATACTGAAGGGGTTATCACCATTCATATATATGATGCATCAGTGGCCAACATAACTAGTTAATGCAGACAACCTATAACTATGATGTCGTTTCCTCAACCATCAACCAACCATCAACCGCCAGAGTTGACAGTTGATGGTAGGAGAGACATCACAGTTATAGGTAGTATGCATTAACTAGTTATGTTGGCCACTGCTGCATCATATATATGAATGGTGATAACCCCTCCAGCATCAACCAAGCCATGAAGATGGTGCAGTGAAGACTCGAAAATGGTAGCTACACAATAAATGACATCATAAGGACGGCTGTAGGTGTTTCATTTTCTTACAACAGTGAACGGTCGTAGTCCCACAGGCGTCCAGTCACAAGGATGGACATACAAAAGCTTGATGTACCTTACCAGGTAATGGACAGTACTGCAGATTTATTAGTAACAAGATCAGTCTAATGAAGATAGCAGCAGACATCAACTTCAACAAGAGATGTGTCTCTGGGGTCACTCCCAGCTACGCACAGCTAAGAATAAGGGGAGATAACAACATAGGACATAAATTAAGGAGATGACAGTTGATGGTTGGAGAGATGACATCACAGTTACAGGTAGTCTGCATTAACCAGTTATGTTGCCCCATGAAACATTGTATATAGAAGGGAGAACTGATAGAAGTGCTCAAGGTACCCTCCGCCTCACACCGTCGGGCGGCTTGCAGAGTATAGATGTAGAGGTAGATGTAGAAATACAGAGGCGATAACCCCCCATCAGCATCAACTAAGGCCTGAAGATGGTGCACTTCTACCTCTAAGCCTATATGGAGATTATAGTTTGTATACTGAAGAATTGTTTGTCCCAGGTATTTATATGAAATAACTGCACAACTTGAAAATCATTAATTGCACAGGTAAAAGTAAATATACAGGAAAAAAAAGTAGGACAATTATAAAAAAGATGGACTAAACAATATATAGCCCCTATGCAGCCTTATCAAATAACCAACTATGTAAGCAATGAAGGATCCTCTCTGAAGAATGAGATATGGAGATAATGACAATTACTGAGCTAGGGCAATGATTTCTCAGTTTTACTCTGGTGACACATTGTTCTAATTCCAAGGCGATGTACAACAGCAAAAACATATGGGAATTAGGTGGGGAATGATCATATGTTCTTAAAGTATATATTATTGTTCTGTACCAGTACCAAAGTTATGGAATGAAAAAATTATTTTTGTTTTAAAAGTTGTGCACTTAATTTGGAAACATTCATATAGCTGAGTGACCTGTGCTTCAATAAACTTTTTTTTCTGCATGGGACATCTGGATCGGATCCTCATGTTTCTGACCAATTTGTTTAATTCCATATGTTTATCACCTGTTGCCTACTATATAGCACCTGCAGTAATAGAGCCATGTCATTTACTCTTCTGCTTTCACAAATTTAAATAAAATTGGAACATGACTGGAAAACAACTTATAAAAACTATGCTATCATTAGGCAAATATTCTTCTATTATTTTTTTACAAAATAAATAATGTGCTATTAACATCAGTCACATAATGCACACATAAGAGATGTATAAGAAATCAAAAGTAAAATGTGGATTTTCATAAGCATCTTAAATTAACATACAGCAAGAATTCAAGGAGAACCATGCACATAATGAAAAACTCTTGTAAAAATCAATATTAGTTTGTGGTGCAGATTTATACAAACCAAAATTAATTTGTATAACCAGAAAGCTGCATGCAAAAACTGTGAGTCATCAAATGTCCTGGATGCAGGGAAGATGTACGGTACCGTAACCCATCCTGAGGTACATTCCAAGAATAATGGACAAAGCACTACATGTCACTACTGAAAGTAACAGAAAGAAACATTTAGCAGAATAATTACAATTATTAAAACACAAAATCTTCTATTAAATTCAAACACAACATTGTGAAATATTTTGCTTATAAAACACATTAAGCAGTTCATTCCATTGGAAAAGTATGTTTAATAAAGTGTAGGGCACTCAAACAACAAATAACTGCTAAAATGTACACACACACTAATCACTACATAGTGACTGGAGACCAACAGATGGGCTCTGTAATCTGTCGCAAGCACCCAATAGTAATCTTTTATCTGGATATTTATTTGCCATCAACAGAGAGCAGTGTAATAATTAAAACAATAAAATAATTGCTGAGTTGAAAAGAAACAATTAAAATGTTCATATGTTGGAGCATCCTACATTCTATGTAGGTAAAAGACGAATGATAACACCCCCGACCCCCCCCCCCCCCCCCCCCACAAACTTTGATCACCAATCAATAGTAAGGAGATTCTTAATATACATTCCACAGATATGAAGTGGTTCATATGTGTAGAACCTGAACTGGCAACATGTGAAGATAAATACCAACTTTCCCATCAAAGTCTACTTAAAAAGTACCGAGAACCATAATTAAGTGACAAATCTTGGAGGTATTCCCACAGGGACTGCAAATGCAAGATTAGACTAATTACAGCATACAGAGGCATTTGAACTGTAATTTTACCCTCATTTCATACATGAATGGAAAAGGAAGAAATATAATATGTGATACAATAGGAAGCAGCCATATTTGTGGTTTGCGTAGTATGGATACATGTGCAGATTTGATACAAGTTAAAATACATTTTGATTTCCAGTTTAATACACTAGTTGTCATTGATATATAAATACTAAAAGTACATGAAATAATCTAGAGGTTCTGTAACACAATATTTCCAAATTAAAAAGATACAATTTTTGCTTAGTGTAGCACTAGCATTATGTGATGTACTTAATAAGCATCAACTGAACTTAACTGATACCAGATGTTGGCTTTATCCTGCAACATAATAATGAAGGGACATGTGAAGTCATACGTGTGCAAACAGAAACAGAACAGAACATTGGAAACATTTCTTTTGTGTCTAGATTAGTTTTTGAATGTAGGTTGTGATGACAGATTGATTTGTAGCATAGCCTGAAGTCTAGGTTACATTGAATGGTTACAGTTTCATGTAAGTTGATGAAATGGTATCAAACACTTCAGTAAATCCCTTAATAATTTATACATGAAATGGTTCTGCTAATATTGTTTCCTGGTGGAGAACATGGAGTTGGTCACTGATAAGTGATAAGTCCTTCATGATCCTCTTTAACTCTACTTTTTCATACCCCCCTCCATCTTGGCCACCTAGGAACCACATAACAATTTCAGTTCCTTTGCATTTGCTCTTTTCTTTTCCTTCAATATTCCTTCATGCTCCTACCACATTTTTTTTTTCTTTCTTCAGAAAACTTTACATGTGTTCTCGCACTGCTTCACCCTCAAAATACTTCTAAATTTAACACTTTTCTACTGAAAATACCTCTTTATGGTACTTCTTTTGGTATCATGTTGCATCTTTCCCAGTCTTTTTAATTTCTGTGCTTCAGTTTATCGTTAAATTTTTCCCAGTAATAGTTGAAGATTTGTTTTGCTGGCCTGTTGTCATTCATTCTTAACAAACACCAAAGAAATATAAGTTCAAAAATGGCTATGAGCACTATGGGACTTAACATCAGAGGTCATCAGTCCTCTAGAACTTAGAACTACTTAAACCTAACTAACCTAAGGACATCACACACATCCATGCGCAAGGCAGGATTCAAACCTGCGACCATAGCGGTCGCACAGCTCCAGACTGAAGCACCTAGAACCACTCGGCCACAGCGGCCGGCGAAATATAAGTCTTCTTTTCCTTGTTGTTTCTGTTTTTTTCTATATTATCAGTGATTTCACCGTTGCAGCTTAATTTCCAGTTTTCTGTGCTTTTAGGGGACCTAAACATTTTCCCTGTAGTTCTTTTCTCCCATATTTTTACTTTATCTAATTTATAATTTGATGCTACACATTCACTTGTGTAAAGGCATTCTGGTTTCATTACTGTTTTGCAATGCTTTATGTTCTCATTTCTTGATAAGCATACACCATAAAGTGGTTGGTGGAGTTTAGATGTAGATCATAAATATTTTTTTCTTATTCCATATGCCTTTGTCATTTTGAGAATCCTTTCATGTATGGCAGATTTTTTTTAAACTCATTTTCTTGAATTCTCTCTCCTAGATACTTGAATTTCTTTATCTTTTCCACGTGACCTATGTTTGCTTATAAAGTTTTTGGTGAATTTTCTTTGTTCATGATAAATTTAGTTTTCTCTGGAGAGATTCTTAGATTTGCTCTACTGGCTGTCTGTTCCAACAGATTGACTTGTATTCGCGCATCTGCAAGAATTCCAGATAGTACAGCAAAATCTTCAGCAAACATCAAACAGTTTACTTCAGTACACTGTTTCTTTTTCCCAGTTTTATTGGTGTCACTCAATAAACTTTTAATTTTTTATTTCAAGAAATTGCTACTTCTTCTAGTACATAGTTGAAGAGGGAAATAGACAAGCTCTCTCACCTTGCCTTACACCTGTTTTGTTTTAAAGAGCTAAGAAATTTCACTCATTAACTTTATTTTTGATACTGTGTCTGTAAGTGTTTCATCAGTTAGGTTTGTCAGTTTAATTTTAACACCGATTTCTCAGATTATTTTGTCTAGAGTATCCTTATGAACAGAGTGGAATGTATTCCTGAACTGATAAATGTTACATTTATGTCTTTAGAGATCAATAGAATGTATGTTCTGAGCCGAATCTGCATTTTCTAAAGCCTCCTCAATGTTTGTTTAGTTGTTGGCCAAGAGTTTTTTCATTTCCGTTCAGTAGAAGTTTTGAAAATGCTGTATAGGCAACTGGTGGGAGAAATATTCCTCTGTAGTTATTGATGCCCTGTTTGTCACCTTTCTTCTGGAACTTTCCTGTTTTCCATATGTCTTCGATAAGCATTTGCAGATCTTTTATCATCTCTGTCTGTGACCATTTCAAAATTTCAGCTCTTATGGAATCTTCCCCATGGACATTGATTTCTGAGAATTTTAATTGCTTCTCTAATTTCTTCAGCATTTGGTGGCATATGTTGTTCTTGATCCTCAGAAGAAGTCTGAGAATTCTAATTTTTGACCTGGTTCTGGGTAATTTAACAGTTTATCAGAATATTTTGCAAGTATTTCACAATTTTCTGTATTTTTAAGCAATTTCTACCTCTTGTATTCTTAGAGAAAATTTTTGGTGCTTTGTCATTTTTTAATTTATTCTTGAAGGTCTGATAAAAAGTCTCTGTAATTATTTTTTATGAAAATTTATTGCATTAAAACAAGTTGTGGGCTTTGAATGAACTTTTGTTTCTGCTTAGTGCCACAGAGCACAGAAGTATGTAGGGAGGCATTTCCCATGGTAAAAGACCAGAGGGCATGTGCCCAGTTCCTCCATCCCTTGGTTACCCACCAAACCTAGCGCAACACCAGTCAAGCTGCTGTTTCCCCTGTGTCTGCTTATTTACTCACTACTTCATCTTGCCTTCCTACCAGGTTTTCTTTAGATTTTTTAGTTTTCACGTTATTGCTGATGGCAAAACATGGAACTAAACTTTGTTAACAGACAGATGGAACTAGAAGTGTCCGAAAATACTTGACAGTACACAATTGACACATGTGCCTTGGTATTGTACAGTCATGCTATTGTATAGTGTGTTACTACTTCTGCATATTCTTATCGTACACTGAAATGTGTAGTCATTGCACAAATGTGCATTATGAGAGAAAATGTAAAAGATGTGAAGAAACCTACACTTCTGATCTGCATTCCAACTCCAGTTATTAGATCGTGAAACAATTTCATCTTAATTTTGTACACTTCGCTCTAGAAGAATGCATTAATATTATGATACAGTTATTAGGCAGTAACACAAGTTTCATTTCATTTTTTTTCAATTCCTATGCTTTCCTGTAGAATATGTACCATTGTATGTAACGTTGTCTCCTACATGCACAGCTGCAATGTGAGACCTTAAAACAAGTTTTATTTACGTGTTGTTCATTTTGATTGTTTTTCTGCAGAAGTGAGATAATAGAATGTATGTCTGCTTTATTTCCTGCACTTATACAAAGTACAGTTCAGGAACCATGTCAACATTTTGACTGAGTGCAGTTGTATCGCTTGTGTGTCATTTAACACAACCAATCACAGGATATGTCAACAGTTCACAGCATGCTCAGCTAAAATGCAATTGTAAAGTGAACAGGATATAATAGATGAGCAAATAAATTCAGTAATATAAATAATACTGTTTCCTGAAATCAGGCACCATACACCTAAAATCATACAGTCAGTGTCATGAGCCAATGACTCCCAGTGACTTTCATGTCATTAAGATTTTCTTTCATTTCTAGCTTTGGTTTGTATCAGCATTACATGAATAAGCAAAACACGAGGCAACTTTGCACTCCACATAGCAGGCCACAGCAGGTGGCAATAGCCGTGCATGTGGCACATAACTCTGAACTCATTGTGGAGAATCTCTGATAGATCTCACGTATTTTCTCGAGAATGGAAACAGACATGACCCTCCTTCCACCATTAAAATCAATTTTGATATGTTCCCTTCACTTTGTATACAGAAACCTATGTCCTAGAACCCACCAAATGTAAACTGGCCACCGACTACAGTTTTCACTGCAAAGTGTTCAAAATATACATGATGTACTACTGTACTTCAAAGTATCAAAATAACTATGGGCCATAATGAAAAGAAAACTAGTTCATTATCAAGCCACAATGTGTAGCTCTTGCAGAAAAGTAATATTTTTCTACCTAATAATTTCCTCAAAATCGAATGAGAAAGACAACATAGTGAAAAAACAGTAGTTTTAAATTTTTTTAATTTGTAATTTTACTTTTTTATTTGAAAACAGAAAGTTTTACTGAGAAACTAACTACAGAATGTAGCTTTAGTCAAATTTTTTAAAGGCGAATCAGTTGACATGAAATTTCACTGGAGCGACCAGCAACTCAGTGGTTCACTATGTGGAGGGGGCAGTTTTGTACATCTTGTGCAGCCCAAAGGCCCCCCTATTTACATCTATGTTCTGTGCATAGTGCCCCAGGCACTTCTTTTCTTTGTTGTATAAATTTCTCATACTGTTCAGTGTTTCTAGAACATCTTTATTTTCTCCATTTATCTGATCTTTTGATTACTCTTTTTCACTCTTTCATTCTCTTATTATTTCTGGCTAACATAGTTGTTTTGTTTGCTGCAGCACTGATTTTCTAGATAGTTCTTGCCACTTGGCAGGCTTAGTTGCTGTTATTTTATCTTGGAAGTGTTCATTGCTTCTTGTGATATAAGTCCATATTGTTGTATTTTGCTAATTTCTATTGCCATTTTGTGTGTTTGCAAGCTAAGAGTGTCTCCTTAATTTTAGTCAGATAGTAATCAGAATCAAATTTACCATCTCTAACTACATTAACATTTACAATTTCTTTGAAATATGGTGACTGAACTTTATTAGCAACTAAACTTTATATGGTTGTACCAAAATAAGTGGCATAAGCAGAGAATATGCTTTTGCTGCTTTTATGAACTAAGCTGCTTGTTTGCTGAACAACTATTTTTTATAATATATTTAATTAAGATCATAGCTAACACTTGGTTTAAGAATCATGAAAGAAGGTTGTATACGTGGAAGAACCCTGGAGATACTAAAAGGTATCAAATAGATTATATAATGGTAAGACAGAGATTTAGGAACCAGGTTTTAAGTTGTAAGACATTTCCAGGGGCAGATGTGGGCTCGGACCACAATCTATTGGTTATGACCTATAGATTAAAACTGAAGAAACTGCAAAAATGTGGGAAATTAAGGAGATGGGACCTGGATAAACTGAAAGAACCAGAGGTTGTACAGAGTTTCAAGGAGAGCATAAGGGAACAATTGACAGGAATAGGGGAAAGAAATACAGTAGAAGAAGAAAGGGTAGCTCTGAGGGATGTAGTAGTGAAGGCAGCAGAGGATAAAGTAGGTAAAAAGATGAGGGCTGCTAGAAATCCTTGGGTAACAGAAGAAATATTGAATTTAATTGATGAAAGGAGAAAATATAAAAATGCAGTAAATGAAGCAGGCAAAAAGGAATACAAACGTCTCAAAAATGAGATCGACAGGAAGTGCAAAATGGCTAAACAGGGATGGCTAGAGGACAAATGTAAGGATGTAGAAGCTTATCTCACTAGGGGTAAGATAGATACTGCCTACAGGAAAATTAAAGAGACTTTTGGAGAGAAGAGAACCACGTGTATGAATATCAAGAGCTCAGATGGAAACCCAGTTCTAAGCAAAGAAGGGAAGGCAGAAAGGTGGAAGGAGTATGTAGAAGGTTTATACAAGGGTGATGTACTTGAGGACAATATTATGGAAATGGAAATGGAAGAGGATGTAGATGAAGACGAAATGGGAGATACGATACAGCGTGAAGAGTTTGACACAGCACTGAAAGACCTGAGTCGAAACAAGGCCCCCGGAGTAGACAACATTCCATTAGAACTACTGACGGCCTTGGGAGAGCCAGTCATGACAAAACTCTACCAGCTGGTGAGCAAGATGTATGAGACAGGTGAAATACCCTCAGATTCAAGAAGAATATAATAATTCCAATCCCAAAGAAGGCAGGTGCTGACAGATGTGAAAATTACCGAACTATCAGTTTAATAAGTCACAGCTGCAAAATACTAACGCAAATTCTTTACAGACGAATGGAAAAACTGGTAGATGAGGACCTTGGGGAGGATCAGTTTGGATTCCGTCGAAATGTTGGAACACGTGAGGCAATACTGACCTTACGACTTATCTTAGAAGAAAGATTAAGAAAAGGCAAACCTACATTTCTAGCATTGGTAGACTTAGAGAAAGCTTTTGACAATGTTGACTGGAATACTCTTTTTCAAATTCTAAAGGTGGCAGGGGTAAAATACAGGGAGCGAAAGGCTATTTACAATTTGTACAGAAACCAGATGGCAGTAATAAGAGTCGAGGGGCATGAAAGGGAAGCAGTGGTTGGGAAAGGAGTGAGACAGGGTTGTAGCCTCTCCCCGATGTTATTCAATCTGTATATTGAGCAAGCAGTAAAGGAAACAAAAGAAAAATTTGGAGTAGGTATTAAAATTCATGGAGACGAAGTAAAAACTTTGAGGTTCGCCAATGACGTTGTAATTCTGTCAGAGACGGCAAAGGATTTGGAAGAGCAGTTGAATGGAATGGACAGTCTTGAAAGGAGGATATAAGATGAACATCAACAAAAGCAAAACGAGGATAATGGAATGTAGTCAAATTAAATCGGGTGATGCTGAGGGAATTAGATTAGGAAATGAGACACTTCAAGTAGTAAAGGAGTTTTGCTATTTAGGAAGTAAAATAACTGATGATGGTCGAAGTAGAGTGGATATAAAATGTAGACTGGCAATGGGAAGGAAAGAGTTTCTGAAGAAGAGAAATTTGTTAACATCGAATATAGATTTATGTATCAGGAAGTCATTTCTGAAAGTATTTGTTTGGAGTGTAGCCATGTATGGAAGTGAAACATGGACGATAACTAGTTTGGACAAGAAGAGAATAGAAGCTTTCGAAATGTGGTGCTACAGAAGAATACTGAAGATAAGGTGGATAGATCACGTAACTAATGAGGAGGTATTGAATAGGATTGGGGAGAAGAGAAGTTTGTGGCACAACTTGACTACGAGAAGGGATCGGTTGGTAGGACATGTTTTGAGGCATCAAGGGATCACAAATTTAGCGTTGGAGGGCAGCATGGAGGGTAAAAATCGTAGAGGGAGACCGAGAGATGAGTACACTAAGCAGATTCAGAAGGATGTAGGTTGCAGTAGGTACCGGGAGATGAAGCAGCTTGCACAGGATAGAGTAACATGGAGAGCTGCATCAAACCAGTCTCAGGACTGAAGACAACAACAACAACAACAACATTTAATTAAGAAGTAAATATAATGAGAAGCAGTACCAAAGATAGCCAGATTTTTGAATAGGTTTGTGTAGGACATTCCTGAAATATATCATAGACAATCTGTTGCAAATGTTTTCAGACTCATAAAACCTTAACTTGGAACAATACATTGCCATATGACATTACGGACTGCAGTTATCAAATTATCATTGAAAATAACCAATTGTAGTAAATATGATGTAACTGGATAGATAAAAAAAAATCCACTCCCCAAACAACAGCAGGAGAACACACACATAAAAGGTATTACAGTTCGCAAGCTTTCAGAGTCACTGGCTCCATGAGCTTGCAAATAATATGTTTATCTGAGGATACTCCTGTTGCCACTTGATGAGTAGATTTTTTTTATCGATCTAGTTATGTTATATAAGAAAATTATCAATTTTTTATTTTTGTATTATTTATGTCTGGAATATTTTACATGAGAAATAATAATTTGTTTGTGAATTTCAGCAGTTGTATGGTGTGATTCTACCCTACAATTTAAGACTGTCAACACCTTCTATCTGCATGTTCTCATATGCTGTGCCTTTGCTGCGTTAAAACCTCTTACATTTTCTGAACATCATATAGTGAATATTTTGATGTTAAAGAGAAGGAAATACATTGCTTCCAAAGTTATAGCTCTCAGTTGCTTGGTCCATCACTGTAACTTCAGGCATGGGCGTACCCAGCAAGAGGCAGGGGGTGGGGTGGGGGTGCTGGGTGGGGGGTAGCAGCTGCCCCCCCCCCCCCCCTAAGATATTAGCAGTTTCTTATTAGTTTACTGTTTTATTTAATAAGAAATGCTGCATGTTTTCTTGGATTGTACAAGTGCATTCTTGTATTTAAAAAGTTTATTAAAAGCAGTTTTTCACCGGTTTACTGTCTTATATAATATGAAGTGCTGTATGTTGTTTCGAGTCCTTGTCTCCCCCCCCCCCCCCTCCCGCGCCCCCCTCCCCAGTTCAGATCCTGGGTACGCCCTTGACTTCAGGCGTGAGTTAGAGAAGAGCATTGAGGCACTTGCTGTTAGTGTTGTATATTAGTGACATGGCAGAAAATATTTATGGTAATCTCACATGTTTGGCAGATGATGCAGTTCTCTATAATTAACACTCTGATAAAGGGTGCACAAATATTCAGTTAATCAGAACTTGATAATATTTCAAAGTGGCGCAACTAGCTTTAAATGTTCAGAAGTGTAAGGTTGTGCACTTCACAAAATAAAAAAATAAAAAATGTAGTATGTTATGACTACAATATCAGTGAGTCACAATTGTACTCAGTCAGCTCATATAATTACCTCATTACAGCAGTTTGCAAGAATATTAAGTGGAATGTTCACACATGTCCAGTTGCAGGAGAAGCAAGTGGTAGACTTTGGTTCACTGGCAGAAAAACTGAGTCAGTCTACAAAGGAGATTGCTTACAAATCACTTGCACACCCCACCTACACCTACTAAAGAAACAATAAGGTTCCATTGTCCCTGTATGCACTCATTACTCTTTCCAAACTAATATTGCTCATTTCCCAATATTATTAGCCGATCCAGTCTCCTTAAATTTCCTTTTCCCTAGAACTCGCTTTATCAGAGAACATCTATTTCATACACACATAAATTCTTATATCTGCCACTATCATTATTATTACTATTCTCATTATTTATATTACACTGTAATCACTATCAGTGGCAGCAGCTGTAGCAGTACACACTTCCACATCAGAAACTAAAATCATTTTAAATACTAATTGTCATATTAAAATTGTTATTTCTTAGATAACTATGATGCAAAAACCCTGGTCCAATGTAAGAGAGGGCCTGATTAAATAAATAAAAATCTTAGAATATTGCCCAAGTGTGAAGGATTCACACAAGATAGGACTAGCAGGGGATACTGAACATATTCAAAGAAGGGCAGTATGAATGGTTACAAGTTTGTTTGGCTCATGGGAGAGTGTCATGGAAATGCCGAAAAGCCTCAACTGGAAAATGCTTGAAGATAAACACCACTTACCCATTGGAAGCCTATTTATAAAAAATAAAAGTTTCAAGAACCAGTATTAAGTGAGGAGTCTAGAGATATCCTTCATCCCTTATGTACTGATCCCAAAGGGATGCAGATGGGATTTGATTAATTACAGCACACATATAGACATTTAAGCAGCCATTCTCCCAGCCCATATGCAACTGGAATGGGGTAAAGCTCTAATATTTGAAATAATGCTAAGTACACTCCACAGTTGTTTGCACAATATGTTCGTAAATGTGATGTACCCTTACTGAACCTGTCATTAGTGTGATACACGCGAATAAAGAAAGCAAAATGATCCATGATAAGGGTACTATCAGAGGTGAGCAGTCATAAGCCACATTTGTATCACTCAGTTCATCACAGGAATGTGTGTTTACCAGGGAAAACCAACATTTACACTGATGTACAGATCTTGATTTACTCTACAGAGTGACAACAGACGTGGTTTGATTTGTCAAAAGATTAAACTCATTGGTTTCTACCAAAACCTGTGACTGGATGCTAATAAATTCATTTTTAAGAAAAACACACACACTTGTTCTTCGTCTTTCTTGTAGACTTGTTTGTTTTGTTCATCTTTGTTTCATTTCCTCCTCAGCTATGAAGGTCCTTCATCATATGGATTGTGTGTGAATGTATCCTCCTGCCATACAAAACAACATTTTCTCCTTTCTGCCCTGTAAAATAAAACTAGGATTCTACAATCCAGGAGCAAAGCCAATTTATCCTCATTTTTGTACACCAGCTGTAGTGGGGATGCACCTCCTTAAGGTAAGTACTGGATGGGCCATATATCATTCTGTAAACACATTTCTATATGTAATTTTTCTCTTGACACATACACATAAGCAAGCAAATACACTAACTAACAAAAAAGTGAAGCACCAAGAAGGGGAAGAGGAAACAAAATGAAACTTCATGGGTTGAGTGGATATATGATGTTATTTCAGTGATTACAAAAATAACACAAATTTACAAACAACTTGTTCATATAAGCCCACTTATCAGTACGATGTTGCGCCTCTCAGGCCTAGAGCATGAACTGATCTCATTGGGAAGGGCTTCATAAAGCCATTACATCCTTTATTGAAAGCCATTACATCCTTTACTGAGGCTACCTGAAACCCAACTGTTGTAACTGGTCCCTGACATATGAACAGGAACAGATCTAGTGTTAATTCTGCCTATGGTAGTATCTCTACAACACGCAGACAGTTCATGGAGACACATCTCATATGTAGATGAGCACTGTCCTGTCAAAAAATGGCACCATGATACAAGAGCAACACATGAGGTCACAGGATGTCTGTGATGTACTGTTGTCGGGGTTCCCTCAGTCACTACTAGCCATGGCCTGAAGCCATACCCAGGGATACCATTGCTGGGCCTCTCCAAAATACTGGAAGAATGGGACCTCTCATCAAGTCACCACCATACTCATTGATGATGCTCATCCAGTTGAAGATTCATCACTGAATACAGTGTGGTGCCATGTATCAGCAGTCATTGCTTCTCAGTCATGGCAGCACACCAAACACAGGCGTTTGTATTGCAACGTTAATGGCATACTATGCACGGATGGTAATGCCCTGGCTTGGCTGCAGTTACTCTCTAAGCAACTGTATAGGGTCACTCAGAATGTTGCTGGGAGTCCATTACATGTCCTCAGTAGGCAGGCACAGATGTAAGGGGTTACACTGTGCTTGGTGGACAATATAGTGATCCTCCCTTGTTGGGGTCAGAAGTGGTCAACCAGAACCTCAATGAGAAGTATGCCTGCTCTCAAATATCTGTGCAGTCAAACATTGGATATTGCCACATCTGAATGCTCCACAAATGTGGGTACTGCACGATTTGAGCAACTGGCCAAATGGAGATCTACAATGAGGCCCATTTCAATCTCTGTCATTTGCTGACAACACTGTCTCAAATGAGCCTGCTGCATCTCCGTATCCTTCACAATGATCACTCAATATCTGACACTGTTTATGCCCATTATATACCATATAAGGCCTGGCAACAAAACTAAACACAAACAACATTTATAAAACTTCCTGGCAGATTAAAACTGTGTGCCCGACCGAGACTCAAACTCGGGACCTTTGCCTTTCGTGGGCAAGTGCTCTACCAACTGAGCTACCGAAGCACGACTCACGACCGGTACTCACAGCTTTACTTCTGCCAGTATCCGTCTCCTACCTTCCAAACTTTACAGAAGCTCTTCTGCGAAACATGCAGAACTAGCACTCCTGAAAGAAAGGATACTGTGGAGACATGGCTTAGCCACAGCCTGGGGGATGTTTCCAGAATGAGATTTTCACTCTGTTTGAAGAATCATCAACTGTTCCTGGTAAATCCTTGGGTGTGTCAAGAATAGGAGAGGGCCAATCACTGAATCTTGTGGGATACCACATTTAATGTTTCCCCTCTCTGACTACAGTATCTTTCCTTTTACATAATTTATCAATGTGGCCTCAATTTTTTGTTGTGAAGTTATGACTCCATATAGGAATCAATGTCATAAGTCTAAGATCTACGTGATGAAAGGCCTCAATGAGGTTGTAGAAAATGCAGTGGTGGTAATTTTTCTTTTTTTAGTTTTACCATGATGAAGTTTTTGAAATCATACAGGGCAGTTATAATTAAGCTTTTGCTACCTGAGCCAGTGTAGACAGAAAACTGTTTACTGTACAGGTACCCAACTTTGTAGGATTGACCTTCAGGCTGTGCGCTACATGATTTGCTTTGTCACTAGTGTCAGTGTCATGACTTGCCATAGGCATTGGTACTAGTATGGTAACATAGGGTTGAGCCACAAACATCAGCATGCATTACAGTTGCAGACAATCAACATAGCTCTGGACAAGGTGAGCAGGGCTTTAAAGCTGTTTCATCATAACAGCAAAAGTGCTCCTGTCCTCTGCGAGTATTGACGCATTAAAGGAATATGGAGAGATTCCCTTTCCACACTGGTGTTGAAGAATACAGTTTGGAAGTTTGAATTTTGCACAATTATTTACAGACTGTTTGCTTATGAGGATGGAACCAGATAGGTGAAACAATGCTATAATGTTTGTAAAGTAATAGGCCGCTTCAGTTTCAGTGAGAAGTGGATCATTACTTTATTGATATGTTACTCAGATGCAGATGTCCTCCATGCCAAATACTTTGAATGCCTTTATTGTTGGTAACCATGAAAAAAGGAGTAGGGGAGATAAGGAAAAAAGTATAAGCCCATTTCTCCTTAGTTAGTGGCACATAAGACTTTACAAAAATTCTTATTAAACGTTTACAGAAACTTTCGAGTTTAATCTGGGAAAAGAAACAGCTGTCTTTAGAAGTTAGTATAGCATAATGGACCTCATAAATGTTGCCAACAAAGTTACAGAAAGAGACAATGAATGTCATCAATCACTTTGTATGGAGTTTTTAATTATGAAAAAGTTTTTGACTCTGTTGCAATAAAATCTGTTCTGGCAGTGCTTGAGAAGAACAGGGAGGAATGTACCTGCTACAGTTTGTTGAGGAATACACACAACAAGACTAAAGTTTTCTTTTGATTACATCAAGTGCAAGAAAAGTTGAGAATTGAGACAGAGTTAAGCAAAGAGATTCCATTTCACCAAAATTATTTTCTGCATCCTTGGAAGATATTTTCAAATAATTAAACTTTGATGCAAAAGGAATGCATATAAGCAGTTCCTACCTGAACCACCTTCAATGTAAAGACGGCATTGTTTTGTTTGTTTCAGAGCCAGAAGAACTTAAGCAAAAGATGGAGAAAATGAACAGTGCAAATATGACGGTAGGCCTGAAGATTATTTACAGTAAGCTAAGAGGAATAAATAGTGGGCTAAAATGGCTTGAAATTCATTTGGAAAACTGAATGTTTTATTCAGAAGTAAATTCCCAGTGTGTCCTGAATGGGAAAATGGAGAATTGGTGAAGGGGTCATAAAGATACGAAAGAAGAATACGAGTGTGACGTTGAAAGAAGATAAATGCACAGATGTATTTCAGAAAATAGTAAAGAGCAATGGTACCAAGTGGTGAAATGAAGTCAGCACAGGAGGAATGGGGAAGGTTCAAAACACCAATGGTGGAAGCATCAGAAAAAGTGTGCAGCAGACTCTGTGTTAAGAAAAGGTGGAAAAAACACCCTGGAGAATGGTAGAGTAAGGGAGGAAGTCACAAAGAAAAACAAAGCATTCCATATATGATTTAAAGAGAGATCAAAGGAAGAAAGAAAGTAATATGCAAGGAAGAAGGAGGGTTAAGAGAGTGGAAGCAAATAGAAGAGGAAATGGATGGAAGAGGGGACAAAAATGATGGATGAGGGCAGTGATGGGAATAAGAAGGTCCCCTAAGAACAGTTAAGGTAAGAAGAGAGGCATGATGGAAAATGTTATAACTGCCAATAGAGAAGTAAAAGGAAGTTGAGAATACACTCTAAGGAAAAAAAAAAAACGCAACATAAAAGAATTATCTGAAAGAGACAGAAGTTCGTAGATCAGATGTACTTATAGAGGAAAACAAGCAACAACAATTTCAGAAAAACTGGATGATTGATTTTAAAAAAGGGAGGGAGGGAGGGAGGGAGGGAGGGAGGGAGGGAGAGAGAGAGAGAGAGAGAGAGAGAGAGAGAGAGAGAGAGAGAGAGAGCTTCACAAATTGAGCAAGTCAAGCCTCTGGCACCTATGCAAGCAGTTATTCAGCTTTGCATTCATTGATAGAGTTGCTGGATGTCGTCCTGACTAATATTGTGCCATACCTATCCAATTGACATCTTAGATCATCAAAATCCTAAGCTGGTTAGTGATTCCTGCCTATAACGCACCATATGTTGTCAGTTGGGGACAGATCTGGTGACCTTGCTGACCAAGAGAGGGTCTGACAATCCTGAAAACAATTAGTAGAAGCTCTTTCCATGTGCTTGTACTCATTCTCTTGGTGAAATGTAAGACAGGGTCAACTGGCCGCAGCAATGCTTTGCAACAGATAATGCAATCATGGTCATCGCTGAGTTTCCTAGAGGGCTAGATACTGAGGTGAGGGCCCAGGATGGTTAAAAAAGAAAAGAAGAAATTGCAACTCGGCCTTTGACAACAGAATGTGTAGTTTATTTAACCATTTGTTACATCTCTAACTTCTACAGATTCCTGATGCATCCTTGTCCAGTTCTTGGTTGATGCTACAGATCTTCCAGTCTTTGGCTTGGACTGGAATTGTGGAAAGAATCAAGTTATACATTAATATGCAAGCTACTTCTGTCAATTATACTAGTAACAAAATATGACTGCCACTAATCTAATCTAATCATTTACATAACTGGAGGAATCACTGAAAATTATTTACAATTAGATAGGCTTATGTATATTAGGAGAAAATTGAGTACTTTTAAAAAAATCCACTGCTCCTTATCTTATCTACTCAACAGATGCTTTCCTCTGTTACTTGAAATAAAGCATATAGGCAATCTGACACAGACTACTGTCGGTGATTCAAATACCAGCAAGGGCAATGCCTGTGTGTCATAAATACACTGCCACAAAAAAAAGAAAAAAATGGTACACCTGGGAAGACAATGTTGATTTTGATTTGATGACAGCATATTCCCCCTGTGGGATAGATGTACTGATAATGTTTTCAGTGTCATCCACCAACAGATAGTGTAGTTGTGTACTCACTACAATGCCATCTGCATCTATCCTTTAATAGAGAATGCTCACAGCCAGAGGACTCAAAATGGTGCATGTGATACACACAAGCAATGATGCCACAGAGACGCACTTGTGCTTCCTGCGGCCAACTGAGCGAGTTTGAAAGGGGTCAAATTGCGGCCCTATGAGTGACTGTAGGGTACTTTTGAAGCATTGCCACACAAGCTGGAAGTGCTGTGTCAGTTGTGCAACATTGCTGGTATCAGAGGCCACGTGAACTTTCTCACACCCATAGATGAGGTTCTGGATATCCTCACAGCACGGATACCTGCCAGTATCATTATATTATACAGACAGCAATGGCAGATTGTACAGCTACCACACCACAGATAAGAGGGCTTTTGCGCCCAGACCAACACAAACTGCTGCAAACCAGTTACAGGCAGTGTGACTATGGGCACACACACCTCTAGGCTGTCTTTCACTCATGCTGCAGCATTGGCATGCGTGGCTCAATTGATGCCACAAGAGGATCACTTGGAAGATGAAATGGCATGCTGTGGTCTTCAGTGATGAAAGAAGATTCTGCCTGCTTACAAGTGATGGTTATTTCTGTGTATGATGTAGACCTAGTCATCACTCTCTTGCAGGATGCATTTGTCCAAGATATATTGACCCCACCCCAGGTCTTATTGTCTGGGGTGTGATAAGCTACACCTCTGATTCACCTTTGGTGTTTCTCGGGGGGATGCTAACCAGTGCTCGGTATGTGCAGACTGTTATTAGACTCATTCTTTTGCCTTTCTTGAACAGGAAGGTGATGTTTTGCTACAACAGGATAATGCTCACCTACACCCTACTTGTGAAACTCAACATGTTCTGCAAGACATGTAGCAACTCAGCTGGCCAGAAAAATCTCTGGGCCTGTCTCCAATCCAGCATGTGCAGGATATGATGGGAAGTAAGTGACTCGTGCGACTCATCAGCCAACAACTCTTACAGAACCACAGGAATAGATCAAGCAGGCATGGCATAAAGTATTCCAGGGCAGTATTCATCATCTGTATGATCAACTGAGTGCTAGAGTCAGCACCTGCACTGCTGCCCATGGAGGCTACACCACCTACTAATATGGGCATTCCAGCATGGGTTGATACCTGGTGCCTCAGAATTGCTTGTGCTATTGATCTATAAATGTAATCATTTCATGTACTCCATATGCACTGATGTAACAATAAATCTTGAGTGAACTGGAAACCTCTAACAGTGTGTAGCATTTTTTTGTCTTGGCAATGTATTAGAGCCTCGAGTAGGGCCCCCATGAACATGCAGAAGTGCCGCAACACAGTCTGGCTTGGACTTGACTAATGTCTGAAGTAGTCCTGGAGAGAGTTGACACCATGAATCCTACACGGCTGTCCACAAATCCATAAGAGTACAAGGAGGTGAAACTTCTTCGGAACAGCATGTTGCAAGGCATCCCAGATATGCTCAATAATGTTCATCTCTGGGGAGTTTGGTGGCCTGCGGAAGTTTTTAAACTCAGAAGAGAGTTCCAGGAACCACTATGTAGCAATTCTGGGCATGTGGGGTGTTGCATTGTCCTGCTGGAATTTTCCAAGTCCATCAGAATGCACAACAGACATGAATGCATGTAGGTGATTGGACAGGATGCTTACGTATGTGTCACCTATGAGAATCATATCTAGATGTATCGGGGTCCCATATCACTCCAACTGCGCAAGCCC
The DNA here is from genome assembly GCF_023897955.1 of Schistocerca gregaria. NCBI lineage: Eukaryota > Metazoa > Arthropoda > Insecta > Orthoptera > Acrididae > Schistocerca > Schistocerca gregaria. The sequence continues at coordinate 1,069,402,040 of NC_064920.1, read as the reverse complement.
CACACCATTACAGAGTCTCCACCAGCTTGAACAGTCTCCTGTTGACACACAAGGTCCATGGATTCATGAAATTGTATCCATACCCGTACCCATCCATCCACTAGATACAATCTGAAAAGAGACTCATCCGACTGAGCAGCATGTTTCCAGTCATCAACAATCTAAAGTCAGTGTTGATGGATACAGTGATGCATAAAGCTTTGTGTCATGCAGTCATCAAGGGTAAATGAGTAGGCCTTTGGCTCCAAAAGCCCACATCGATGATGTTTTGTTGAATGGTTTGCATGCTGACACCTGTTGATGGTCCAGCATTGAAATCTGCAGCAATTCGTGGAAGGGTTGCACTTCTGTCACATTGATCACTTCTGTTCAGTCACCATGGGTCTCTTTCTTGTAGGATCTTTTTCCAGCCACAGCAACGTAAGAGATTTCACGTTTTACCAGATTCCTGATATTCACGGTACACTCATATGGGAAAATCCCAACTTTATTGCTACCTCAGAGATGCTGTATTCCATTGCTCATGCACTGACTACAGTGCCACATTTAAACTCACTTAAATCTTGATAATCTGCCATTGCAGCCACAGTAACTGCTCTAAAAACTGCGCCACACACTTGTTGTCTTATATAGGCTTTGCCAACAGCAGCATCATATTCTGCCTGTAAGCACGTGCCTGTACCAGTTTCTTTGGTGCTTCAGTGTATGAGAAATACATACCTAATTAATAATGACATACAAAATTGTGTTTTTAGTTTATTCATTTAATTTATAGCAGTGAAGCCTCATTTATAGTGACTTACACATTCTTGGTTGCAAAGTAATTAGCTAGAGAAATATGCAGTGTCTCCTCTGAAATTTCGTCATGGCTCCCGCTGCCCTATCCTGACCTGTGAAGATGGAGGGGGTGTATGGTACTCACACTGCTCACACTTCTATACTTGCCATCTACTTGCAGAAAATGTCAGCTGTGAACCCCTGAAGCAACTGAGTACTGAGTGTCCCAACAATGGACAGTTACTATACCCATTCATGCACTCATTCAGTTTAGTGGTAGTCATTCCTACATAAAACATTGTGTAGTGAACACAAGTTAATTGGTGAACAATGTGTGTGGACAAATCATATCACAACCCCAAACCATCTATATCTATGTATCTATACTCTGTGTAATTGGATAGATAAAAAATCTGCTCACTAAGTGGAGGTAGGAGAACACACATATAAAAAGTATTACAGTTTGCATGCTTTTGGAGCCAGTGGCTCCTTCTTCTGGCAGAAAGACTGAAGGGTAAGAAAGAGGGGTGAAGGAAGAGGACTTGTTAGGTTTAGGAAAAGAGGTAGAGTTCAGAAAAAATGCTCGGTCGGGGAAGACTTACCCATACAAACTCTAACCCTTTCCCTAAATCTCACCAGCACTTTTACTTCACTCCTCTTCCTTCCCCTTCAAGCCTTCTGCCAGAAGAAGGAGCTGCTGGCTCTGAAAGTGTAACTGTAATACCTTTTATATGGGTGTTCTCCTGCTGGCACTTTGTGAGTATATTTTTTATCTATGCAATTACATTATATTTTCAAAAATTGCTTATTTTCATTGATTTATACTCCATAGGCCACTTTAAGGCACATGAGCCAAGGTTACTACCCCTCCCATCATTCCTGTTGTAAAATCTGCACCATGAACCCACCCACTGCCACCTGTTTGGCCCCACACTAGTAAATCCTACCATATTAAAGGGAGACCAGTTTGCAAAAATACACTTATCGGTTGCCAGCTGACTCATGTACACTGCATGGTGTTATACATATGAATGATCACAACTAAACTGGCTGATTGCATGACTGAGCACAAAAGAACTATCTTCCTTGGGAGCATACAGTGTACAATTCCTCCTCATTCTCTACAGCATAGCTCAGGGGACCCAGTGCATACTATATTTCACAAGCTTTTTGAATCCTCCCATGGAATACTTGTTTCCCTGAACTCCTCAGATGGGAACTTGCTCTCGAAACCATCCTTGCATCACCTGATACCCTCATCAATTTAACCACGTGTGTGTGTGTGTGTGTGTGTGTGTGTGTGTGTGTGTGTGTGAGAGAGAGAGAGAGAGAGAGAGAGAGAGAGAGAGAGAGAGAGACAGAGATAAAGAAACTAAGTATTGTGGGTTATCTTCAGCAGGATTAAATTTTTGGCCATCTCTAGGTAATTACTGCACAACAATTACTGCACAAACCGTTTTATCCTTTCATATAACGAATATTTTCAGATATTCAGCTAGATCAATATCACCCCCCCCCCCCTCCCCCCCCCCCCCCCACTTTTTTTTTTTTTTGCATATTGGTTGAATGATTTACCTAGTTGCCTTTGTTTGCTTGTAGTTCAGACAGTGAGCACATCTACAAATATCAACCAAAGAACTTAATGAAGATCATTAGGATAGTTAAAAACATATTGTACAGTTATCAGTGGCTGTGATTGCTGCTCTTTTGCAATAATATCTGATCACAGAGAATGGAGAAGACAATATTTGTATTAAGTCTTTTCATTTCTGTCAAATCAGCTCTATAGAGGAAAAAAAGATAGAGAAGGGGGCGGGGAGCGGAGGAGATGAAAAAGAAGTAAGAGGGCAAGGGGAAGCAGGAGGAGGAGGGAAAAAAAGAAAAACTCTGCAGATAATACTGGTTTACACATGTAATTTTCTTATGATTTGTGTATTTGAAATACAGTAATTTTGTTTATCTGGAAATGGAATCATTTCACATCTTAAGCAGCCTGGATCAATGTAATATTGATAATGGTATATCAACATGTCAGCAGAAGGAAAGCTGTTCTGCATATCTCAAGCTGGTATTGATGACAAAAGAACTGTAGATGTGAGCATTGTACACTTTGTATATAAAAAATATGCAAAGGCAGATGGATTTCTCATGCCATATGTTGAAGCTTTACTCAACATAATTATTAGATGATATTACACAGGTGCGAAAATCATTAAATTCAAATCAAGGTCATTGATTAATGATGTGCTTTCAGGTGTTCTCTTTTTTCCATTTTATGCACAGTATGTCATCATCTGTCTTCTTCAAATGCTACGAGCTTTGTTGTTATGTGTATTTGCTGCCTGGACTCCAAACAAACTGTGAACTACCCACACTGCTGCTTGTAGCCAATTGCAGCTCCAGACACCCACTGCAGCCCTTGATGCCCTTTTGTTTTTCAGAACTCACACAAATAGTCTGTGAAACACAAATTCTCTCAGCATTTCCCAACTCTGTTGAAGGTGATGGTTCATCAGATCTTAATAATTTTATCAGCAGAACCCACTCTTATTTAATTTGAAACTTCTGTACCTATTTATTATGTTTTCTGACATCTTCATTTCAATAGACTCATTAATTACACTGGCCCAGAAACTTGGCATTTGCACTACAATTCTGGTCTCATCATATTTCATTTTATAACTTTATTCAAAGTACTGCTCAGCAAAGCTGATTTGCTTGGTTGTTTTAGTCGAGTGTGTCACTAATGTTCCTAATGCAATGCACATCCAACTTTCAGAGAACTTAAATCATCTTTAACTTGACAAAGAATATTATTTTATCTTACTTAAGGGGAGCAAAATACAGTGGATGCCATGTATCTGTAGGAGTCTACCAAGCTTTCCAGACAGTGGACCAGCATAAGGTAGACAAGTGGGGTTGAAAGTGTGAAATACATTGGCTTCCATGTTTCCATAGGAGTCTACTGTATTTTCCAGATATTGGGCCAGTATAAGGTAAATATGTAATTATTTGAAGGGAGTGAAATACACTGAACGCCTTGTTTCCATTGGAGTTATCTATCTTTCCAGATATTGGCCAGTATAAGGTTAATAAGTGATTTGTTGAGGGGAGAAAAATACACTGGATGCCATGTTTCCATTTGGAAATGTTGAGAGAATTTACGTTTCATGGAATATCAATGTGAGCTCCCAAAAACTAAAGACTACCAGAGAGCATAGCAAGTGCTGGGAGTTGAGCTTGACTATAAACAGTGGTGTGAGAACAACAACAGTCCATAGTCTTGTTGGAGTCTGATCAGTGAGTAGACATAACAACAGAACTGGCACACCTGAAGAAGATGACTGGGTAGGTCATCAAAATATTGTGCTTAAAATGGAAACAACAACTTGGCAGAACACCCAGAAGCACGCCAATAATCAATCATGCGGAGAAAGTCTGAGAGATCACATAGATACTGAGTTGTGTGAACACACTTAACTGTATGATGTAAATATTCAATTACTGACTTGTAATATATTGTATTTCTGAATGCTGCAAGCATTGTTTGCAAATTTCCAATCTTATTGTAAAAGATGCTAGTGGGCTAACTCAGACTTAACTTATAGAAAGGTCCCAATATTTTCAGTTTTTGTGTCTTAAATGTTTTATGATACCTGATTGTGGTCAGGAGGCTGAAACTGTTTGTAATAGAAGAGTATCTTTTAGCAGCTCTTGGCAGTTAACTATTACATTTTTATATGGCATTCACACTTTATGTCACTTGGTTTGTTTTCTCATTCATTCTTGGAAGTTTCATAGGAACTGAAATTGAGAAATCAGATAGTTTATCATTTTCATTCATTCATTCATTCATATATAATATGGAACTGATGCACATACATATTCAGTACTCAGAAATAAACTAGATCTTTTAAAGTTTTTGTGGCAGAACATGGCCCCCATGTCACTGTGGTTACTGAACATGGTCTTAAAGCTGAGGAACTAAAATTTTGTAAATTTATATATTCTAGCTAACAGCTACTGTAGGCAGTAACATAAAAGTGGTGGGGTGGCTATTTTTGCTCAAGAGGCACTATTTGCTATAATAATATAATTTATGAATAAACACAGCAGTGAAAGAAATCTAGAAGTCACTGGAATTATTCTTGAACTGAAGGGGGAGTGTAGTAATAACATGAACACAAAGTAACAGGAATTTATCACCCACCAAATGCAGATGTATCTCAACTTTCTAATAATCTCAGCTCATAATTAGTCTAAGTGGCCCCATTAAGCTTACTATACTTGGAGATCTAAGTATTAGTGTCAACTCCAATAACATGACTAACTTGAGGCTAACAGATAGACTGATACATACAACCTTATAAACACAGTAGACACTGATACAAGAGTGACAGACTGTATCTTCAGCAGGATGGATTATGTCACAATCAGTAAACTTGTTACAAACAGTGTTAAGCACAGCAATATAGAATTTCATTACTCAGACCAGAACTGTCAGTCTGCTGAGTCCATGGTTACAAACACAGCAGAAGCAAAAAATGTTAGTGAGCAGAAACGAACCCTGAATAATCATAATACAAACTGCCTCAAACAGAAACTAGCCGAGGAGGAATGGAACAGTGTCTGTGAGGTAAAAGGCTCAAACAACAAATGGGATGAATTATATGAAACAATTTTCAGATGTTAGAATCACTGTTGCCCAATTACAGGTGTCAAAAGGACTCTAACATATTGATAGAATCCAAAACTGAAACTACCCAGTGGTCTGATTAAACCCAAGCAGAATGTTCACGACCTTATCTTACTTTAGATATCTAAAAAGGCTATCATTCTCAAGGAAAAGTACTGCAAAGCCATCAACATGTTTGAGCTTTCTAATTTAAAGAAAAAGGTTCACAGTGATTCAGTCATTAAATCTGACAATGTGAGTAAAGCATCTTGGATGTTTATTAATCAATCCTGGAAAGCACCATCAAATGTGACTATGGAAGAAATAAGCATACTGCATGAGGGCAAATTAATAGAAGATCCATCATCAATCTGTGACATTTTTAATCAATATTTCATCACTCCATGTGGTATCCCAGCTCAATGTATTAACCGAAACAGTGAGATAAACATTTGCTCATTGCAATGTATAAACTTTGAATTCAGAACTGTAAGGAACATCGATTAAGTCAAATAATTAGCACATTAAAGACCAAGTACTCAGATGTCTGAGATGAGGAATATAGTGCCCTAGTTGAGAAGTGTCAGAAAGAATTAGTTAAACCTATTACCTACCTCAATAACTGCTGTATTAGGGAAACATCTATCCACACTCAATAAAAATGTGCAGTGTATAAGGAAGTGTCCAAAAAACTGGTTAAAATCTTTAGGCCTATTTCATTAATCCCCATACTTAACAAAATCTTTGAATATGTTTTGCTTTCACAACCCAGCAAAAAATAATCCAGTCACTGAAACACAATGTGGTTTCAGAAGAAACCACAGTGTATATGGTGTTCTACATGATAGAAATTTGGCAGCAGGCATATTCCTTGATCTTACTAAAGCAAGACATATTAATAAAGAAACTTTAGGCACATAGCTTAAAAGGTTTAGCAATACTACTGCTAACCAGCTCCCTGTCAAATTGGAAGAATCACAACTGTTATCATTTAGACTATGAACTGTAGCTATACCTCTATAAATAATGTATGTGGAATTAAAGCAACACTCACTAATAGCTGCAAATTCTTACGCTTGTACTTAGATGAGAACTTGCAGTGGTCAAACCGTATTAACTTTGCATGTGGAAAGATTAATAGTGGATACTGTCTACTCAGTCACCTAGCAAAAACTGTTACAAACCCATCAAAACTGTTTACTATGCAACAATATATCCTTTACTAAATTATGGTATCGAATTATGGGGCTGTACTACAGATTCACACCTCAATAGATCAATGATGCTACAGAAGAAGGCAGTTAAAATAATGCATGGTTTAGGTCATCATGATTCTTGTGGAGAGGTTTTTGTGCAATATAAGTACCTTAAAGTATATTCCTAGTATCTATACAAGGTGATTTTATTTATTGCACATCATCAAAAAGATTCTAAAAAATGCAAAGACGTACATGACCACAGTACTAGAAATAAATATAACTAATTTTGGCAAAGAACCAATCTAGAAATAACAGACCACAGCCCATACATCAGTGGACAAATCTGGTTTAATACATTGCCGAAAGACTTACGTGCACATGATGAAAATATCTTCAAAATAAATGTTTATACTCACTTTCTGAATTCTCCATTGAAAACATATGATCTTACAGATTTTTTTAAAAAATTAGACATGTTTTAATTGTATAACTGATTTTGTAGATTTACATTCTCTTTTATGTCATTGTATTGCAGTTTTGTTAATTTATATCAACTATCTGCCGTGTGTATTTTAAAAGAAATTCTCAAAATGATGTAAAACAAAACTGGCATTTGCAAAAGTCATAATCTTTGTTGACTCTATGAAAATAAATAAACAAATAAATAAGTATGTCCCTTCATGAAGGAGAGACTTCAGGAATTTGGACATGTGAAGTTAATAATTATCAAACAGAAGCAACCAATATTGGCTACTCCAGTAAAGTGTAATAATATGAAACTATGATTAGTGCTCATCTACTCAAGCTAACACTTATGGTAATTACTTCTGTGTTACCTTACATACTTCATCTATACAGGAGGCAACCAACAGAACACTTTCGTGACCTTTTCTCGAGTATAGTTCGAGTGTTAGGGATCCCCACCAGGTTTGATTAAAGGAAAATATTAATGCAGTTCAGAGGCTTGCAGCTAGATTTGTCACCAGTAGGTTTGATCAAAATGCTAGTATTACAGAAATGATCCATGTACTCAAATGGGAATCCCTGGACAGGAAAAAAATCATCTTTTCACAAAACACTGTTGAGAAAGTTTAGAGAACTGTCATTTGCAACAGACTGCACAAAGAGACTACCACCAACAACAAAAATATCACATAAATACCATGAAAACAAGATAAGTGAAACCATAGCCCATACAGAATCATGTAGACAATAATTTCACTCTGCGTCCATTTATGAGTGGAACATGAAGGGCAATGACTAACAGTGATATGGGGTACTCTTTGCCATGCATCATATGACACCATGAGGAGGATGAATGGAGATGTAGATGCTGTTTCCTGACAGTTCATGCATAAAAACCATTTACACAAGAACTGTAGAAAAATAAGCAATAAGACATTAGTAATTGCATTCATTTGTAATTTGATATCAACTCCATTGTTCTGCCCCAGTACTAGTGTATACAACTTCATATCAGTTCTTAGTACCATTTTTATCATTCACATTGCTCATTTTCAAACAGTGGAAAATCCAGGCTGGAATAATGGCAATATTATGGAAAAGATAGAATGCTACTCACCACATGCTGGAAATGCTGAGTCACAGATAGGCACAAAAAATGAGTGTCAAATATTTTCTAATTTTACTGAAGGCTTTTTGACCAAAATATTATGTGTTTGACAGTCTTTTTGTTGTATCTGTTTGCAACAGAATCTCCATTATATGGTGAGTAGCAATCTATCTGTTTCATAATATTGACAGTCCTCATTTTCATGTTGTTACACATTTTTCAAGAATGGAATTAATCTGTCTCTCTTAATTCATGGTTATTGATTGATTAACCTTTTACTTTAAATCAAAGCACAAGCTCAGTGAGGAAAAAGGTGGGGAAAGAAGCTGAGTGTGCCTTTTTCAAAGAGACAATCTTGGCATTCACCTTAACTGATTTACAGAAACCAAATATATCAGTGTAGTCAGATAAGTGAGAAAACAAGTGCCATAAAAAAGAGATGTTTACACTAGTACATCCATATTATTTTGAACAATCCCTGAATGTATTCAGTGTGAATTTGACAGTTTACTTGACAAAATGAATAAGAAACTGAAACTTGTCATTGCTTTGATGTACTCACCCAGTGCAGTCTTGAACCAACTGTAGAAATTAAATACAGTTACAGTATATTCCCAAAATATACCTAAAAAGCAGGAACAGACTAACAGATACAAATGTAAGTCAACAGGCTATCTGTATTTCAGAAACTGAGATTCTTTCATTTAGCAGAGAGAAAGGAAATAATTTGAGGACATGGATCTGTATCAGGACTAGCCATCGAAGTCATGCAAGGCAGGTACAGAAGAAAAGCATGGTCAAAATAAAGGATGTGATGTCAGAGATAACTTATATGTGAAAATTTGAGAGTCAGGATTGCCTGAGCAGTTAAAAAATCCAGAAATAGAAGATATAAAAGGAAATATTAGAAAAGAAAAACAAAACAAGAAGACAACACACACACACACACACACACACACACACACACACACACACACACACACACAATGCTAGGCAAGAAAAGAGGACACAAACAGCATGTAAAAGGAAACATGAATATAAAAAAAGAAATAGAAGAAGTAAAAGTAGTGTGATCGTGGAAGAGGTAAGATGTTCCTCCATGTTACCAGCATGGATTCCAAAACCAGTGATCATATGAAACCTTATTTGTGCTTTTCTCACATGACATCCTGAAAGCCAAGGACTTTGTGACTGGATTAAGGATTTCTTGGCAGGGAGGATATGGCATGTTATTCCAAACATAGAGTCATTGACAGAAGTAGAAGCAGCTTCAGGCACGCTCTAGGGAAATGTTTTGGAACCCTTGCTGTTCACCCTGTACATTTAACAACTTCACTAAAAAATTTTTGTTGATAATGATGTTATTTATAATGAAGTACAGTCTGAAGAACTGCACAAATATCCAGTCAGTTCTACATAAGATATCAAAGTGGTGCCAAGAGTGACAACTTGTTTTAAATTTTCATAACTGTAAGACTGTGCCCTTTACAAAATACAGAAAAGTAGTACCCTATGACTACAACATCAATGAGTCACATTTGGAAACAGACAACTCACTCAAATACCTGAGTAGAGCAGTTTTTAGGGATGTGAAATGGGTGGCAGACTTCAGCTCACTGACAGGAAACTGGAACAACACACTCTGTCCTCAAAATAGACTGCTTACAAATCACTTAGGTGTCCTACCTTAGAATACTGGTCAACTGTGTATGACCCATACCAAAGAAGACTGACAAGAGATATTGAAAATACACAATGAAAATCAGCACATATGATCACAGACTTGTTTGACTGATGCAACGTGGCACAGACACATTGAAGAACAGAAATGGTGGATGCTTGACGGCCAATTATCCCATGAAAGCTAGCTTACAAAGTTTTGGATATCAGTATTAAGCAAAGAATCCAGATACATTGTTCAGACTCCTACATATCAGTCTCATAGGGACCATGAAGACAAGATTATGCAAACTGCAGCATGCACCAGGGCATTTTATTAGTCATTCTTCCCACATTGCATATGTAATTAAAATGGGAAGAAATTGTAACACATGACCACATGATATGCCCAGTTGTCTGAAGAGTACATATGTAGATGCCAACATAGCCAACTCATCCAATTGCAGGTCAGGGTGTTAGTATGTTGTACATATGGTGCTGGAGGATTTCAAAGGGGATTGGGGAGGACCCATGTGGCACAGATTATGAAGCAACCATTCGAGTTAAAATTTGTCTCTGGGCTCAGTTTGATGCTGCCCATTCACATTAGTTGACAGTCATGCTCACTTCTGCACAAAACTAAACAGTAGAGACTTTTTGCATGAATTATAGTGCCTCATAAAAAAAAGTAAAGAATCCAGAAGGAGAGGAGGAAACAAAATTTAACTTCACTGATTGCGAGGGTATACGATGCTACTTCTTTCGTTACAAAATCAAGCCAAATTTACACAGGACTTGTCAGTATGAGCCCATTTATCAGTATTATATTGCACCCTGCCTGCACTGGATGCATGGACTGATTTGGTTGATAAGAGTGTGTTAAAGTCACTGTATCCTCTTCTGAGGCAAGTTGGGAGTATGTCAACATCATGCAGACAATTAACAGAGATATGTGCCATTTGTGGATGAACATTGTCTTTGTGGAGAATGGCAATGTGATATAGTCACACAAGACATAACATGTCAGGATGCAGAATGTACATGATGTACGAATGTGTCATCAGAGTTACCTCAGAAATAACCAGCCATGACTTGAAATCATATCTAATGGCTCCTGAGACCATGATGCCAGGAGTAACACCGCTATGGGACCTCTCCCAGGTGTCACAGCACTCGTCAACAATAGTCATCTGGTGAAGGCAGAGCCACGCCACATCACTGTACAGTGTGACACCATTCATCAACAGTTCATGCTTCCCGATTATGGCAACAGTCTAAATGAAGCCGTAAGTGCTGTGGTATTAAAGGCGGCCTATGGATGGGATGGTAATTCCCTAGTATGGAAGTCTATTTCCTGATATTAAATGGCAGGTGCACATGTGAAGGGGTTAGAATGTTTCTGTGATGCAAAGTAATGTCAGCATCATAAACTACCAGCACAACCACCACACAGTGTGAGATATGGCTCAACTTTCACCCGTAGAACTCTTGACAGATCACCTCTACTGCCAGGCAGTGGTCACGGCACAAGTGCCAGGCCAGCAGGTGGCACTAGCAGTGACCGGAGAGGCTGCTGGCAGTGCAGAATATTCCTTCCACCAGATCACATGTCGTGAATAATTTGTCACGTATCCTGTTGCCCAGTGACTATTTATGCTGCTGTACTATCCACAGTGAGCCAGTGCCATCAGTGCAAGTGGACAGGACCAGGTGCCCAGTACATTAGTACTCCTTCAGTCAGGGGCCTACTCTCAATGTGCCATCAAACATAAAAGATAGATTTTGACTTTACTTGGCGACACATTGCTTAGGACACTGTTATTCTTTACTCATTGTTTCCTCATTCAACTGTCAGGTGATAGTGATTCAATGACTAGTCAATTGCACCATGGCAGTGCTATAATATTCTTATTTTTTTTTCTAGTGTAATGCTTCAGGCTTGAGACTACATAAATAGATGTTCCTGTTATTAAGTTCATGAGTTCTGTTTGGTAAAAATGTGAGAAATGTGAACTTTTGTTAATATACTTATGTGCTCCAGAATTTTGCAAACTATGGATAAATTTTCAAGTTTTGTTAAACACTACCTGGGCTTCCTTCACGGTTGACAGATATTTCAGTTAGCGATAAGGAGTCTAGAACCAGTTTTTTCACACATGTGTCTTATTCCAGGTAGCCAGTGTTGTGGTTCACTAGTGAGTAACCGTGTTCTGAACAACATGAAACAGTGGGCATAACACACCCTGTCATAGTTCTACTTCGGAGGGTGTGGCACATGAACGAACTTCTCATTGAGCGGTTGGCAGCCATCACAGTGTCGGAACCGGAATTCGCAGGTCGTCTGTCCCAATTCAACACGTCAGTGCAGAATATCTGGATGATGCCTCCATCCTTTTAGCCATTCCAAGGGAAGACTGAACAATGGTCCTGTTACAAGGTCCACATGCAACAGCATTTTTCAGCCCACATCATCTACTGTGAAATGCAGCAACATGCATTCCTCTTGGTGAATGCTGGCCCCTCCATCTATCAATTTCTTCAGTTGCTTCACCCTGAAACAGAACTCTGCGCCTTACAAAATACATCCCTGAAGTTAAATATTGGTATATTTCAACTCCCAGGTACATGTCGCTGCTGCTCGACACAAAGTTTTTGGTTGCCAGAAACGTAGCACCAAATAATATTGTGAGTGTAAAGAGGGCCTTCAAAGACTTTCACAGAAGTGTCATTTTCAATGCATGAATGGACAATGCAAGCAATCCTATGAATCATCCTAGATATGTGACATGATATTGGTCCATTTCCTGGATAAATGGCTCCATGATGACATGCTGGAACTTTAAGACCCTCCCTTTGAGTCATCCTTACTCCTAATTTGGGCATTTGAACCTTCAGTGCATTTGTCAGTGTCACTGCAGGATTCAACCCTGGTGTTTGCCTCCCACCCAGTGACCAATAATCCCCCCCCCCCCCCCCCCCCCATTGAGACACTGGACAAAGATATGGTGGGCAGGAGGAAGGGGCGGGGCCAGCGGGCATCAGTTTAAACATTGCAGCTAATGTTATGTGAGCCACCAGAGCCAGTTGTGTGTGCATCATACTATTCCTGTAATAAATCAGGATGCAGGGTGGAAGTCTGCAATCCTCCATCCCCATGTCAGTCAACTGAACACACTTGGGACCCCACGATTCTGAGATAGGTGAATGGTCTTTTGTGCAATCTGTCCTCCCTCACTTAATAAAATGATGTCCATCAACATGGCTATCAACGTGGATGCCAATGGAACTGCAGATTGAGACAGGATCCTCCACTACTATCGTCATTTGGAACAAGCATAAGGATGTTGAATCCCCCACATTCCACCCCTTTGACACTCCATCACAGAATTTCAGCAATGATCGTATATCTGTTGTTGCATGAATCCTCGTGGTTACAGCCCTGGAAACACTAAATCTACTTGCATTGGATCTTTTTAACACCCTTGAGTTGAAAATACTGAAGTGGCTGTTCCTTCCTTAGGATTCTGCCCTTATGCTGCAGAATTGCTCTCCATATTTGAATCAGTCTTTCACCAGCCATCTACAGAAGTCAAAAATTTTGAGGTGCAGATCACTCTGACACCAACAGCAGTTTCAAAATTCTGTAAAGCCTAAAACATGCCATTTTCACTCGTGTCACAGGCATGCAAAGATTGCCAGCCCCTCAAGACATGTCTCAATTAAAGTCAACTCATTTATTGTAGGTGATTCATCCCAAACATAGCTCCTATAGCAGAGTAATTAAATCGTTTACTCTGGAAGAATACTTGTTGAATGCCATATGATCCTGCCATGCTCACAGCTGATGCGTTGGATTACAGGTTGGAGCTGGTGCTATCCCTCATCATCGATGAGATGGAGCGACCCAAAGTTATTGTATCAAAGACCTTGAAGACCACCAAGGCAATTACAGTCAAATTGAGGAGGAGGCATTGGCAATAATCTTTGGCATCAAGAAGTACCATGACTATGTCTATGGTCAATGTTTCACAGTGCTGACAGACGATAAACCACTGTTGCCTATCTTTAAAGCATCGGCCACTATTTCCTCTAGGACAGTGAGCTGCCTACAGCATTGGGCTCTGTTTCTCTCCAGATATTCATATGATATACAGTACCACTCCAAGGCATACCACATAAATGCCATGTGCTTTCTCGCCTACCTGTAGGCCACGATCCAAAATTTGACAAGAACCCAAAAGTCTGTTTTCATACTGACTATGATGCTGTCGATGCCATGGCCAGCTAGCCATTGGATGAACGGCTCATTGCCACCAAACTCCCGTTGTTCCAGCAGGTCCTCTAACCCATCCAGCTCGAGTGGCCACTGGACCAGAAACATCTCACACATTCCATCATGCAGGCATAACGGTGTTGACCCTTCTGGATGTCCAGCTTCTACAAGAAGATAACATGCATGCCTGTGTGATGATATACCAGCTTCCACCACTGCCACATCCTAGATCTCCTCAAAGAGGACACTGGGGAGTCATCATCACCAAATGGTCCGCGGCTCGTGGTCTTGCAGTAGTGTTCTCGCTTCTCGCGCATGGGGTCCCGGGATCGATTCCTGGTGGGGTCACGGATTTCCTCTGCCTCGAGATGACTGGGTGTTGCATGTGTCTTCCATCATCATTTCATCCTCATTCACTCGCAAGTCACCATAGTGGCGTTAAAGAACTTGTGGAGCGGCGGCCGAACCAGCGCGCGAGGGGTCTCCCGGCCATCACTCATTATTATTATAATTATCGCCAAATGGTTGGCAAGACAACATATCAAAGCTGGTCACCTCCTGTATCACATGTCAAAGCAAACTGACGTCACCAGCCCACTACTCTCTTCCTTGGCCTACCACATCTTCCCCTTGTTCCGAACTTAACCTCAATTTTGCTGGCTCCTTTCCTGGTTCTTCCTGCCTGATCACAGCTTATGCCAGCTGTAGTTTTACTTTCATCTTCTGTACACCATCTACAATGACCTCCTAAACCATCCAAGTCTTAGCCCGACTGTTTTAACTTGATGACCTTTCAGAGGCAATAGTTATGGACAACAAGCCCCCAATTCACTTCTTCAGAGTTTACTTCCTTTTGCATTTCCAACAGCAGTTCACTTGTCCATACTGCTCCATTTCATCCAGCCTTCAATGGCCTCATTGAGCGCTTCACTCATACTATCAAACTCGAAGTTATAAAATTGACCAGTCACCTTATTTCTGTCATCCAGCCCTCTCCTCCAGATGGATCATTTCAGGCTGAATGATTGCACAGCCATCTGCATTGGTCCCACTCATCTCTTACCTATCCATAACCCCTGGTGTACTTAATGAAGCCATTTCTCTCCATAATATCCCATCTGTGCCCTCACATCTGCCAGAGGATGTCTACAGTGGCAGCCTGCCATCTTGCTAACCCTGAGTGGTCATGCCAGGCTGAGTGTTTGCTGCTGACATAAACATATCAACCAGGTCTGACCACACCATATGCCACTGCCAGAGCCACAAAGAATATTCTCTGCTCCAGATTCGCAATGGTCTGTGGTATCTCCAGCAGCTCATGGCATTCTGGGGCAATCCTCCCTGGAAGCTGGAAGTTTGCCCCCTCTCCCCCCCCCCCCCCCTTTTTCCTGTGGGTGGACATTAGGCATCAAATATGAGACCCCAATGGATGCGCATCCCTGTGAAGTAGGGTTGGGGGAGGGCATAGACTTCTACGGTGCTGAGGAATGCCAGCTACCAGCATGACTACTGCACAGCACAAGTTATGGCCTGTCTTCCACCAGCCGAACTTTGACAGTGAAGTCCTGCAGAACATCATCTCTACTGCAAGGCAGCAGTAGCAGCAGTAGCACTGGGTCAGCAGGTGGTGGTGTAATTTTTCAAAAAAAAAAAAAAAAAAAAAATGCTGAACTAGTATAGTCTCCAGACTTGGCACAACATGAGTAAAGACATCCTGTAATGATTCTGTTATTAAGGTTGGGAGTTATGTTTAGTTGGTTCTTCACATATAAATACGAGAAGTGCAAACCTTTGTTAACATAATTATCTGTTCTAAAATCAAACAATGGAAACTCCAGACTGGAATGTAACAATATTAGAGAAGGAAAGTTTCTACTTACCATATAGAGGAGATGCTGAGTCGCGAAAGGCACAACAAAAAGATTCACACAATTATAGCTTTAGGAAATTAAGGCCTTTGTCAGCAATAGACACACAAACGTGCGCGCAACACACACACACACACACACACACAAACACAAACACACACATACACACACACACACACACACACACACACACGCACACATGCAAATGCAACTTGCACACACGTCTGTAGTCTCATATAACTGAAACCACACTGACAGCAGAAGCACCAGTTCATGATGATGAGAGTGGCAACTGGGAGGGGGGGAGGGGGGGGGTTGTACGGAGGAGGCCGGGTGGGGGGGGAGAGGGATGGTATGGTGGGGGTGCCAGACAGTGAAGTGCTGCAATTTAGATGGAGGGCAGGAGAGAAGGTGGGGAGAGGGGGGGAGTAGCAGAAAGGTGAGAAATAAAAAGAAATTAAAAGAAATTAAAAGACTGGGTGTGGCGGTGAAAAGATGGCTGTGTAGTGCTGGAATGGGAACAGGGAGGGGGCTGGATAGGTGAGGACAGTGACTAACAAAGGTTGAGACCAGGAGGGTTACCGCAACGTAGGATGTATTTCAGAAAAGCTGGTGTTGGTGGAAAGGATCCATATGGCATAGGCTGTGAAGCAGTCATTGAGACAAGGGATATCATGTTTAACAGCATTTTCAGCAACAGGGTGGTCCACTTATTTTTTGCCCACAGTTCGCCGGTGGCCATTCATCTGGACAGACAGCTTGTTGGTTGTCATGCCTACATAGATTGCAGCTCAGTGGTTGCAGCTTAGCTTGTAAGTCACATGACTGGTTTCACAAGCAGCCCTGCTTTTGATGGGATAGGTGATGTTAGTGACCAGACTGGAGTAGGTGGTGGTAGGAGGATGTATGGGGCAAGTCTTGCATCTAGGTCTATTGCAGGGGTATGAGCCATGAGGTAAGGGATTGGGAGCAGGGGTTGTGTAAGGATGGACGACTATATTGTGAAGGTTCGGTGGATGGTGGAATACCTCTGTAGGAGTGGTGGGAAGGATAGTGGGTAGGACATTTCTCATTTCAGAGCACAACAAGAGGTAATCAAAACCCTGGCAGAGAATGTAATTCAGTTGCTCCAGTCCCGGATGGTACTTAGTTACTAGGGGAATGCTCCTCTGTGGCTGGACTGTGGCACTTTGGGGGGTGGTGGGAGACTGGAAAGATAAGGCATGCGAGATTTGTTTTGTACAAGGTTGAGAGGATAATTATAGTCAGTCAAGGCTTCAGTGAGACCCTCGGTATTGTGTGAATCTTTTTGTTGTGCCTATCATGAGGACTATATGGTGAGTAGCACCTTTCCTTCTCTAATATAGTTATCTGTTTTGGAACTTTGCAAATTGTGAATATCCCTGAGCACTGGCCATTCCTCCTGGGGCACCTTGCATACACTCATATCTTTTGCAATAAGAGGTTCCTTTTGAAAACATGGGAAGAAAGGAAGCAAAATGTACAGAAAGTAAAAAGGGGTACAACAAAATGAAAAATCAATTGGGTACTCTACCCAGAGATGAAGAATGTTCATGGAACAGAATGAATACTTGGTGGAAACCTTTACAAAACTTATTGGTTGGATAGCCCTTACATTGAGGTGGTGAAAGTCCAATAAAAACATTTAGAAGTAGAAAAACTATAATGAGCTTTCATAACTCTGTTCTTTAACAGGGAGGAAGGAGAAGTAGATTGGAAAGGATGGGCTGGTCCCTCTGAGCCCTCAGCTGTTGACAGTAAGTGCTTGTCTTTACATAAACCATTATTTATGATGTTGCTGAAAAACTTTTGTGAACAAATGCTTTATTTACTTTAGATACCTTGTCTCATACCATTATTTTACATGGTAATAGGTAATGAAAGCATCAGAAGTAACTCAATGTTTTTGCTTGGAGGTCATGGCAACATCAGATACTTCTAAATGTAAAAGTTGGCAGAACCATTCTTTTTATTTTTTGTCAAGTTATCAATGTGTATATTACATTTTAATTTGCTGAATCTATTGTCCATCTGGATATTAAGCAGCTAGACACATGAAATCTCATTTAGTGATTGTCCCACAATATCTGTTTCATGGACTTGAATATCTGAACTACTAGTTTGGAAATGAATGGGATGAGCTGTTGTACGATTAAGCTGTTTATTACAAACCATTCACAACTCAGTACAGCTACTTCTTCAGTTGTTTCCATTGTGGGAGATCAGACACTACAGTACTTCTCTAACTGTAAAAGTATCACATAGATGACTGCATATACAGTACTGAAACATTAAGCCTTCTGTGGACTATGAATTTAAAATGCAAAAGGCAAGGAATACATACGATAATGGAAAGTCATATATGAATTTTAAACAAATGATTCAGCAGGGCATACACTTTTACGATAAAGAAGCAGACTGATGAAAAGCCACATAAACTGTTCTGATGAGAGCTGGATTTCAAATTTTTATTGTTCCAAGAAGACAACATGTGAACATAGACATATTACACATAAATACATTCCAAAGAGTGGTAAACCAAGTGGAGGAGAACAAGAAGACAGTAAGAACAAGAATTGAGGAGGCTTTTGTAATGCATATTGGAGGGGGACAGAGGGCAGGGATCAAGATGGAGGGATAACAATTTAGGGACAGTTCTCATAAGTAAACTGTTCAATTTGGTTTCCATAGACATCTCACAAACTCAGATTGAGTAAAAGTAGGCACGAAAAATTGCTTGTTTTCACTCTCTGTGAGCTTGCACTGGCCTTCAGTCATGTGGATCATAACATTTTAACACAAAAACTAAAACTTCACAGTGTTGAAAGCATGCCCCTTGCACAAACTGAGCAATATTTCAAGAACGAAAAACAAAGGGTCACATTAACTAATAATACTGTCGGAATAAAAATAGTTTCATATCTGGAAAGCATTAAAAGTGATGACACACAAAGTTTGGCACTTGGCTACTGCTGTTATCGACTCACTTAAATAAGTTACTAAGGGCACTGGAGGCCTCTTGATATTTGCTAATTATATAAATGTGCAGATAAAGGGCCCAACCACATTCGCACCACATGCAGCCAGGAAAATAATGCGACAGGTATACAAGTGCTTCACAGTAATCAGCATAACCATAATCATTACAATATTTATATTAAACAATTCAAAACAAATGTTTATTACTTATGAGTACTGGAAACTACCAGTAATAAAAACATAAGCATAATGAAACTCATAGGCATCCTGGTGGTTAACAAAGAAAGGTGGCTCCAGTACATGGATAAGACAACCTAAATGTTCAGTTCTGCCAACTTTGCATTTAGATCTCTCTTTCACTCAGTTGACCTGCAACTGACCTTGCTAGGACACTTTGCACAAGTTCACACAATACTTTCTTGTCACATAATTTTCTGGAGAAAGCAGCTATGGTCGAAAAGTATTTATTCACAAAAAGTGTGCAATAAGAATACTGTAAAAGTTCATAACAGGACATTTTGAAGAAGCCCCTTCATGGATCTTGAGCTTCTTACACTCAAATATGAATAAATTTACTGAAATATGGTATTTGTGGTTAATAATATGCTTGAACTCTGGATAAACTCCAAAATTTGCAAAAACAATACTACAAGTAAAAATTATTTCCACATAGATTGTGTCCCTGTCTAGGGTTCGGGATGCCATTATACATTCCAGTGCAGACTTACTTAATAGGTTGCCACCAGGTATATCATGCACAAAATGGGAATCCATAGATAATCAAAATAAAGTAAAAGAGTACATTATTAACTACTCATTCTATAATTTATCTGAATTTTAGGACACAAGAATGTACACTCCAGTTAGTAAATATTAAACAGGTTTTAACTTATTCAGAATAGAAACATCTTATAGTGTTTTATGATCCACGAAAGTTTCATTGGTGCTTAATGTAATAAAATCAGCGGGTGAGTAGGAGCAGTGACATTTCTTTCTCTCTCCAGTATAGCTACTTTTCTCCCAGTGCTAATCCAAAACTTATTCCCTAATTATCAGTGTGAGTAGTTTAGCAAGAACTGTATTTTGTTGTTTGTACATGTTACAGAAGTAGCCTGTAGTTAGTTAGAGAGATAGTTGGTTAGTTAGCTAGTTTCATGTTCCCTGAAACATTTTGCATGATAAATCATAATCATGTGGAATGAGTCATTTTACATTCATATCAGATACAGCAAAGGACTTGAAAGAGCAGTTGAATGGAATGGTCAATGTCTTGAAGGGAGGATATAAGATGAACATCAACAAAAGCAAAACGAGGAAAATGGAATGTAGTCGAATTAAGTCGGGTGATGCTGAGGGAATTAGATTAGGAAATGATACACTTAAAGTAGTAAATGAGTTTTGCTATTTGGGGAGCAACGTAGCTGATGATGGTCGAAGTAGAGAGGATATAAAATGTAGACTGGCAATGGCAAGGAAATCATTTCTGAAGAAGAGAAATTTGTTAACATCGGGTATAGATTTAAGTGTGAGGAAGTCGTTTCTGAAAGTATTTGTATGGATTGTAGCCATGTATGGAAGTGAAACATGGATGATAAATAGTTTGGACAAGAACAGAATAGAAGCCTTTGAAATGTGGTGCTACAGAAGAATGCTGAAGATTAGATGGGTAGATCACGTAACTAATGAGGAAGTATTGAATAGGACTGGGGAGAAGAGGAGTTTCTGGCACAACTTGACAAGAAGAAGGGATCGGTTGGTAGGACATGTTCTGAGGCATCAAGGGATCACCAATTTAGTATTGGAGGGCAGCATGGAGGGTAAAACTCGTAGAGGGAGACCAAGAGATGAATACACTAAACAGATTCAGAAGGATGTAGGCTGCAGTACGTATTGGGAGATGAAGAAGCTTGGACAGGATAGAGTAGCATGGAGAGCTGCATCAAACCAGTCTCTGGACTGAAGACCACAACAACAACAACAACAACAACAACAACAACAACAGCAGCATCATCAGAATTTAATTTGTATATCTGGTTACATGCTCAACATATCTAAATTGTTTATTATTCTTATTCTTCTTATTATTATTTAACAAAATATACAGGTGTGAGTTAGTAATTTCTACACACCACCTTAGCTACTGCAACATGTGAAAACACAGAACACAAGATAGAAAAGCAAACAACAAAGAAAAAATAAGATTATATATATATAATAGAAAGAAACTTCCACATGGGAAAAATATATTAAAAACAAAGATTTCAAGACTTACCAAGCGGGAAAGCGCCGGCAGACAGGCACAATGAACAAAACACACAAACACACACACAGAATTACTAGCTTTCGCAACCGATGGTTGCTTCTTCAGGAAGGAGACGTCTGCTTGTGTCTGTGTATGTGCGGATGGATATGTGTGTGTGTGTGTGTGTGTGTGTGTACACCTGTCCTTTTTTTCCCCCTAAGGGAAGTCTTTCCGCTCCCGGGATTGGATTGACTCCTTACCCTCTCCCTTAAAACCCACATCCTTTCGTCTTTCCCTCTCCTTCCTGAAGAAGCAACCAATGGTTGCGAAAGCTAGTAATTCTCATGTCTGATATCCAGTCAGAATATAAACCCACTGGTATTTCAAAGCCTGGTGCTCCCTTACAAGAAGTGCAAAAAAACTGTGAAACCACAGCAAAAAGTGGTGTGCACTGCATCATAATCAGAGGATGAAATTATGTGTACAAAAACTAGAACAGCCTTGCTGCACAAGCACTGAAAGAATCACTGGGAATAATTTCACAAGCCAAGGTATTTGTAGTCAGCACTTCCCACAGACATAATTTAACTGAAAATTCTTGTGTAAATAAAGGAATTGTTGCAACAAACAGAAAATTCAGGAAGATATGTAGCAGTTTTGTGCACACAATTTCCACTGTGGCAACCAGTTGTGTCAGAGAGAATTTCAACAGATGCGGACTGCACAGAAATCAGCTAGGCAAGAAAGTGATGACCAAAGATATTCTCCAGATGATAAAAACTGTAGGAGTGGATATCTGTGAAAAAACCGCAATCCCTGCAATAGGTTTGCTGCCAATGACAAAAGAAAAGAAGAATGGACTAACAGTATGAGAGGGGGGAAAAATCACTAACAACATCTCACGAGGAAGAAATTACATCATTACCACTATGTGAAGCATCACTGTCACAATTGGCATCAACAGTAGCAGCAGTAGAAAAGAGGCAGCTGTAGCAGAACCACCACAATCCACAACAAAATTTTCACCACCACAGTAACTGCAGTATCATCAAAAGGAGGGAAGAGAACTGCAGTTGAAGAAGCAGTGTCAGGTGTTACAGCTGAGTGGGAAACAGTGCCTCCTCTCTGTCTAAATGATTTTTAGTGGAATGCTGTATGTTAAAAAAGCCCATAAGGTAAATAATGTAAAAGATACTATAACTTCTCGCCAGAAGGTTCAGTCTGAAGGGAATAACATTTCCAAGATTAAAATTCGCTTCCTGAACATTAAAAGAGTAAAAGACATGGAATTTTTGGTAAATAATTTTGGATTAGAGAATAAATTTGAGATTTTTTGTTTGAGAAAACGTTGGGCTGCTGGGTATGAACTTACAGTTGTCAAACGTCATAGCAATAATATAGCAAATAGTGACTGTAGAAAATTGCATATAAGAAGTGGCATAGCAATCTATATGAACCAGTCACTCTGTTGCTCCATTAATGGGTTGGATCTAGAGTGTTTGTGAGACGAACAGTATTTTGAAGGTACTGGTATAGTTATTGATGGCTTTAAGTTAGTAATAAATTCCTTGTGCAGGTCATCTAAGGGTATCACCAGTATATTTCTAGAAAAACTGGATATGGTGTTAGATACATTCAGAAAGACAAAATCGTTCCATTATGACATTGTAATAGGTGGAGACCTGAATGCAGTGTCATTAAGCTGAAAAATCTTCTAAGACACTGGAATTTGCACTCCATCAGTTATAGACCCACAAGAGATGAAGCATGTCTTGACAACATTTTTGTCAATTTTAAAACTACAGAAGACACATGTGATGTGACAGTATTACCATTCTCATGATTCTGTACCCTTGAATTATATAACTAGATTCTCTGCTGATAAGAATAATATTGCAATGCCTGTCCCAAAAGTTATAATCACGAGACCTGTCACAAATGATAAAATTGTCCGGTTTTGTATGTCCCTTGCTATCAGAGGCTGATTTGGCCATGTCATGGTGCATTTTTGATACAATTTAATGACAACACTCCCATAAAGAAATGTAAAATGATTGACAAACACCTCAAATGCAAGTCACAAATAAACAAAACCCATGGTACACTGAAGAACTAAAAAGTCTGAAAAAGCAAGTTATGCTGTTGTACAATGTATATACATAAAAGTCTGAAGTTCGACCATGCCAGATCAGTCTGTGTCAAATATAGAAATCAGTATAAAAACAAACGTGGAAGCCAAAAAGGCTCGTATTTTCAGAAGTATTGAAAATTCCTCCAATAATTTAGTGCTGCAATTGGGAGGGTGACGGTCACAGCAGTAGGAACCATAGGGTAGGGAAATGGGTGCTGAAGGAGCATGGGGTCTGATAAGAGATTGGGAGAGCGACAGAAAGCCCTCCCAATCTCTGGAATATTCTTGTCAAACCCTATGCTCCTTCTCCACCTATCTCCCTACCTCCTGGTTCTTATTCCTGTGACAGTCCCCACTGCAAAACTTGCCCTATGCACCGTTCTACCACCACCTATAATAGCCCTGTAACTGGCAAAACATACACTATCAAAGGGAGAGCCATCTGAAAAATGACAAATCTTATACCAGCTGTTACATAAACACCTCACAATATCCTGTTGCAGAGCACGACCTTGGCACCTGTTTCACCACAAGTGCCATCTGGATTCTTCCCCCAGACGCCAGTTGGGAACTAGCACTACAATATGTTCTTGGTTCTCGCCACCCACCTGGCCATAATTTACAATAATTTCTTCTGTCTCAGCTTTTCTACACAGTAACTACTCTTTGCTTCCCTCCGTTTTAGTTTTCTACATCTTTCACTGACTTTCCCATCTATTTTTCAGCACCTCCCTCCCACCTCTGTTACATAGAATGCACTTAGCTTTTCACTCTTATCAACTCATGCATGATGTTTTAATAGTAATCTTTGTATGGCATATTACCCTGTATTCCACCTTTAAGCTCTCAGGTTTTTAAATCTCATTCGATGCAGTCCCCAACAGTCAGTCTTTCCTTTTCATTCCATATGGTATGTCTCCCCTGGCCTATAGTTCTGGGTGACTTCCCTGAAATCTAACCCTTTTCATAGACCTTTCCAGTCCTTTTCCCTCATTCTTTTTCCTTCCACTTCAATCCTACTGCCTGAAGAAAGAGCCACTGGCTCTGAAAGCTTACAAATCACAACAGTCTTTTATTTGTGTGTTCTGCTGCCACTTGGTGTGTAGATTTTTTCTCTATACAATTAAATAATAGTATTGTATTATAAGTGTGATGTTGTCTATTGCTGTAATGGTTTAATGACAATAAAATTATTAATAATGTTGTTATTATTATTTTACAGATTACAATAACAGAAATTCTTCTACAGAATAGAAGGAGTTGTTAATGAAAAACTTTTTTAGTTTGTTTTCAAATTTTACTTTGCTGTGTGTCAGATATTTTATATCACTGTGTAAAGTATCAGAAATCTTATTTGCAGCATTATGCAACTCTTTTTGTACAGAAGATGATCTCAATATGGAGCGATGGATGTCATTTTTCCTTCTTGTATTGTAATTATGTACATCATTGTTACTTTTGAACTACAGTGACTTATTTACAACAAATTTCATGAGGGAATAAATATATTGTGAAGGACTAGT
Organism: Schistocerca gregaria; assembly: GCF_023897955.1. Lineage (NCBI taxonomy): Eukaryota > Metazoa > Arthropoda > Insecta > Orthoptera > Acrididae > Schistocerca > Schistocerca gregaria. The sequence goes on along the minus strand of NC_064920.1, from coordinate 1,069,377,120 downwards.
CAGAATGCCTAACTGCTTAAGCAGATGTTGACAAGATGATCATGGGTGAGCACCACATGTTATTCTTACAGCATGTTTTTGAGCAACAAGGATTTTCTTTCTTAAAGATGAGTTAACCCCAAACATTATTCAATATGACATTATTGAATGAAAATATGCAAAATATATCACTTTACTGATTTTCAATGATTCTAAGGGCAAATGTGGCTGAACAAAGTTGTTTTAAGAGTTCCAAAGTGTGCTTTATCCAGTTTAAATTTTCATCAGTATACACAGTTATGAATTTTGAAATTTCCACTCTATTTATTATATCCTCATCATGTGTTAGAATTGCCATTGGTGTTGCACCCATAAATGTGCAGAACTGAATATGTTGTGTGTTTTTAAAATTAAGAATGAGGCCATTTGCAGAAAACCAGTCAGTGGTACTTTTAAGAACATACTTTTTCCATTTCTCCTGTTTTTTTTTATGTATACTTGATATGCTGGATATTACTTCTATCTATTTTACTCAATGACCTTCCGTCTATTACTACAAACTGTAACCTTTCTGACAGAGAATCACAAATCCAGTCACACAACTGAGGCAATATTCCATAGGCACACAGATTGGTGAGAAACCACTTTTGAGGAATGGTGTCGAAAGCCTTCTTGAAACCTAAAAATACGGAATCAATATGATATATCCTGTCCATAGCACTCATTACTTCATAAGTATAAAGGCTCTAGTTGTGTTTCACAAAAACAGTATGTCCTAAAACCAATTCACAATGTTTGAACACAGTATATGTTCCAAAAAATGTACTGCAAATCGGTGTTAGTGATACGGGCCTGTAATTCAGTGAATTACTCCTATTTCACTTTTTGGGTATTGGTGTGACTTGAGCAATCTTCCAGTCTTTAGGTGCAGATCTTTCTATGAGCGAGTAGTTGAATATAAATTCTAAATATGGGGCTATAGTATCAGCATACTCTGAAAGGAACTTGACTGATATACAATCTGGACTGGAGGCCTAGCCTTTATTAAGTGTTTTAAACTGCATTGCGACACTGATTATATCTACTTCTATGTTTCTCATCTTGGCAGTCATTCTTGATTGGAATTCACGAATATTTACTTCAGCTTCTTTGGTGAAGGTTTTTCAGAAAGTGAACTTACTTAGAGAGGCAAGTCATATTCCAGCAGTAGACATCAGTTTTGCCACTTCATCTGTTAGAGAAAACACAAAGTCATAAGGTCACTAAAAGATAGTAAGTCTTCTGATTTGGATTGTTTCTCAACCAAATTACTGTAACCTTGATCTGATTCAGTAACACCACCCTTGAGCTACCTTTGTACTCAGTCATTGAGTCGAGGAGTTTCTCCTGAGAGATTGAATTATACTGTCGTAACATCAATATACAAAAGTGGAGATAAGCAATTGATCTCTAATTATAGACCAATCACCCTCCTTCCCATGTAGAAAGTTATGATACAAGAGAACATGCAAAAGAATTCTGAACCATGTTTTGAGAAAAACCTTTTAATGACAGCACAGTTTGGCTTCCATGAAGACTTCTCCACTGATATTGTAATACAACATCTCATGAACAGAGTTCTATTAAAAGTAAACAAAAAATTACCTAACTTGCATTCTCTGTGATCTTCCCAGGTATTCAGCTGTCTGGATCATAAAATTCTTCTGGGGACAATAAAAGAGTATGCCATTAAAGGTCTTCCCCTTGCACAGATGGAGTCGTATCTTAACAACTGAAAACAGAGGGTCATATTAGATTAAGTTCAGAGTGGGGAAACATTAAATACAGCGTGTCACAAGGTCCAGTGCTTAGCTTGCTCCTGTTCTTGACCTACACAGATAATATGACAGAGACATTGGAGGACTCCTCAAAAACTGTTATGTTTGCTGAAGGTAAGTGTATATTGATAAAGGGTCCAAGCTCATTCATACCAGAAACATCAGGGAGAGTCAAGGAACAGACTTACAACTGATTCACACCCAACAATTTGAACATAATCTTACAAAAACTCATATTATGCAATTTCAGATAAATAAAAAAAATGACTTACAGGTACAAAGAAGAGATCAATGGGCATACGCTGGATGATACTCAGGTGCGAAGTTCCTTGGTATCCTGATGGATAGGGTCAGTTCCACTTGCTTTGCACTCAGAAATTTCTTTCATTGTGTTGACTTGCAGACAAGATTGCTTGCTCAGAGCCATTTGAACCATTTTGAACCAAGACTGCTTGCATACTTTACCAAATCTGTCCTATGATATTGCAGCTAAGGTGGAAAAAGTGTTCATCCTATAGAAGCACGCAATACGATTACTGTTTAAAGTTGATAAGTAAACATCTTCCAGAATCCTCTTGAGGGACTTAAAAAGTTTCTTAAACTTACCTGTTAATAGACATCTTCGCTAATGATATTTGTGATTAATAACAAGATTGAACTGGGGATGAACACAGAAATTCACGATCACAACTCTTAAAACAGAAATAATTTTCATGTAGACTAGGCGTTCCTCCCTGGGTTTCAGAATGGAGCTTTATATACTGGTGCAAAAGTCTATAACAGATTGCTAGTGAACTCATACAGGAAACTGAACATACCCAAGAGTTTAAAAACAAAGTAGAGGAAAACCTCGTCAGCTACTCCTTCTAAAATTTATGAGAATATTGGGACTCAAGAAAGTACATTCCACATTACCCTAATTATTGCATTAGATAAATCATTATTTTGCTACTATATAGAAGCTGATAGTGGTCTGCATATGTCACTTAAATGATTTGTTCGAAGTATTAGAGAGTAAAAAAAGCTGAGCAGTACAGAAGGGCAGACAGTGGCTTCTCTGAAACTAGCTGTTTTCCTCCTAGCATACAAATATAAAGTAATCTAGAAGTAATTAAAATAATTGTCAGTTTGAGTAGAGTATCACCAGTCATAATTTGTAGTTAATATACTTCACTGAAGTAACCAGTAGTGGTTGCTTCTTACTGTCTGATTTGTCTGGTTCCACATTCCTGATGGCTCTTCTTCATGATCGTTTTTACAGAACACAATGTGTAAATGAATGAAAGGGATGACTGCAGACAACACTGAATAAAACACTCAACTCTAGAAAGAAATACAACTTACATTGTCTCTAAATACATCTTCCCAATGTGCATTTTACAGAAATAAAAACTGAACCACCTAAAGAGCTGATATCCTGACACTAATTCGATATAGAGGCATACCTCAATTTTAAGAGAATCTTGTATTATTATTTGAAATGTACAGAACTACCTCAGACATGGTAGGATAACAACACATTTCAGCTTTATTTTACCAAACAATGACTCCTCTTGAGACAAGACAAGCCCACTGTCAAAACAAACATGGTGCTCACAAGCACAGATCATCAGAAACCCAGTTTGCATGCTTCATGCAGGAAATCAAGAATGCAGTAGACAGTAAAGATACGGTCGATCCCATGTTTCCTGTCTTCAAGAAAGCATTTGATACATATCTGCACTGTCATCTAGTAACAAAAATATGTGCATGTGGAATATCCAAAAAGAGCAGTGATTGGAGTGAAGATTTCCTAATAAAGAGAACTCAGCATGTCAGTCTTCATGAGTAGGCAGCATCAATAGAAAAAAGTAATGTCCAGTGTATTTTAATGGAGTATCATAGGGTCTCTGCTCTTTACAAAACAGATGACCTGGCAGATAATATCTATAGCCTTATGCAGCTGTGTACTCAGATGTGATATGATTATAAAATTGCTAGACTACGCAGATATACTTGCAGATGATCAGCAGCTGGTGCAAAAATCAGCAGTTGACTCCACACATAAATGACATGAAATAACATTCTCCTTGAGACATATAGATATCAACTTCATTTTCAATATTGATAGAAGCTCAAAAAGTGAATTAAAATTTATACCACAGCCATGGCTTGAACCCGGGTCTCCTGCTTACTAGGCAGATGTGCTAACCGTTACATCACCAAAGCAATAGGGCAGACACACCTGCACAGACTATCAAATCGAGGGGCCTTTCTAACATAAACTTCAATTCATGCATTCAGCCCATTTTCCCCTTCTTAAATCATCAGTAATCCCGAGGTTCCCCAATATTGTAATAGCACGCCTGCTGCAGAGTTGTAATTGTTAGCACATCTGCCTAGTAAGCAGGAGACCCGGGTTCAAGTTCTGGCTATGACACAAACTGTAATTCATTTCTTCAGCTTCTATCACTATCAAAGGTAGGTAAATTTAGTATAATACATGTAACTGGATGGAAATAAATTGTTTGACTATTCAATTAGCAGTCACTGGAATCAGTAAAATTTTTCAAGGACCAATGAGAATCTGTCCGGAGTGATTTTATGCGGAATTATTCCAAAACTCTACCAGTGGGCAAAGCAGATGCCAGACTCAGAATACTGGAAGGATCCTAAGAAAGTGTAATGCATTAATGACACAAGTTGCTTATAAAATGCTAATTTAGCCAATTACTGAGAACTGTCATTCGGTTTAAGACCCATACAATGTTGGATTAAGACAAAGGATAGAAAATATTCAATAACATTGAATGATTTGTCACAGCTCTGTTTACTCAAAGTAAGGCTGTCAACCAGATGGTCCACAAAATTCAGTGAGAGACAATATAAGGGAGTCACTATGGAGAGCCTTAATCACAAAATTCTGAGAGCCTAAAATCCAAAATGAGTCAAGAAAACATATCACCTTCTCCAGCATTCACCTCGAGTAATGACAACAACATAAAAATTAGAGAAGCTCATACAGAGAAGTACTGACACTTTTTGTTACCCAAGTATTATCTGCAAGTAGAATAGAAAAGGGGGCAACTGTATCATACTTTCCACCACATATTGATTGCTGACCTACAGAGAACAGATGTGGCTGTAGAAGAAGAAAATGCAACTACATCAAAACATATATTTTGTCCCACATCATAAAGAAGAATCACAAAAATTTACTATGGGACTTAAGTAACAGGGCCTGTCTCTCACAATAGTGTCTCAACATATTTTATATACAGCAGTTCATTTGAAAACACATTTCAGTAGAAGAGAGAGCTTTTGGCTCGCCCTTAAATGAAATCACTGATACCACAAACTGTGATCTATTTTCAAATAGTGCCAATATGCAACTTTACCTGTATTTGAATTTTCTAGCTGCAGTAGTGCTAGCCTATTCTACTACAGGTTTTGAGACTTTCAAACAACTGCTTCTGTTATGCATTTCTCGTAATTTACGAAGTGCAGATATAAAATGACATTTAATGTTACTTTCATGTAAATATCCTTCAGTATTATGAATTGGCCTCTCTTCCAAGGATTATAAGTGGAAATAATAGTCCTTTCAAATAATGTTACACGATATTAATTTTTATGCTGATTCGAAGTTCATTCACTTGACAGTTGAAAATGTGTTGGTCCATTACTCGGACCTGATGTTTGTCTTTCACAGGCAGCAGGTTACATGCAGAGAAATCTAAGCATGTCTTATAATAATTATAACAATTATTATTATTATGATTATTATAACAGCAGCAATTATGGTGGTTATATATATATATATATATATATAAAAACAAAGATTCCAAGACTTACCAAGCGGGAAAGCGCTGGCTGACAGGCACATGAACAAAACACACAAACACACACACAGAATTACGAGCTTTCGCAACTGGCAGTTGCTTCGTCAGGAAAGAGGGAAGGAGAGGGAAAAATGAAAGGATGTGGGTTTTAAGGGAGAGGGTAAGGAGTCATTCCAATCCCGGGAGCGGAAAGACTTCCCTTAGGGGAAAAAAAAGGACAGGTGTACACTCGCGCACACACACACACACACACACACACACACACACACACACACACACACACACACACGTCCATCCGCACATACACAGACACAAGCAGACATATTTAAAGGCAAAGAGTAAGGGCAGAGATGTCAGTCGAGGCGGAAGTACAGAGGCAAAGAAGTTGTTGAAAGACAGGTGAGGTATGAGCGGCGGCAACTTGAAATTAGCGGAGGTTGAGGCCTGGCGGATATCGAGAAGAGAGGATATACTGAAGGGCGAGTTCCCATCTCCGGAGTTCGGATAGGTTGGTGTTGGTGGGAAGTATCCAGATAACTCGGACGGTGTAACACTGTGCCAAGATGTGCTGGCCGTGCATCAAGGCATGTTTAGCCACAGGGTGATCCTCATTACCAACAAACACTGTCTGCCTGTGTCCATTCATGCGAATGGACAGTTTGTTGCTGGTCATTCCCACATAGAAAGCGTCACAGTGCAGGCAGGTCAGTTGGTAAATCACGTGAGTGTTTTCACATGTGGCTCTGATCGTGTACACCTTCCGGGTTACAGGACTGGAGTAGGTGGTGGTGGTAGGGTGCATAGGACAGGTTTTACACCGGGGGCGGTTGCAAGGGTAGGAGCCAGAGGGTAGGGAAGGTGGTTTGGGGATTTCATAGGGATGAACCAAGAGGTTACGAAGGTTAGGTGGACGGCGGAAAGACACTCTTGGTGGAGTGGGGAGGATTTCATGAAGGATGGATCTCATTTCGGGGCAGGATTTTAGGAAGTCGTATCCCTGCTGGAGAGCCACATTCAAGGTCTGATCCAGTCCCGGGAAGTATTCTGTCACAAGTGGGGCACTTTTGGGGTTCTTCTGTGAGAGGTTCTGGGTTTGAGGGGATGAGGAAGTGGCTCTGGTTATCTGCTTCTGTACCAGGTTGGGAGGGTAGTTGCGGGATGCGAAAGCTGTTTTCAGGTTGTTGGTGTAATGGTCGAGGGATTCAGGACTGGAGCAGATTCGTTTGCCACGAAGGCCTAGGCTGTAGGGAAGGGACCGTTTGATATGGAATGGGTGGCAGCTATCATAATGGAGGTACTGTTGCTTGTTGGTGGGTTTGATGTGGACGGATGTGTGCAGCTGGCCATTGGACAGATGGAGATCAACGTCTAGGAAAGTGGCATGGGATTTGGAGTGGACCAGGTGAATCTGATGGAACCAAAGGAGTTGAGGTTGGAGAGGAAATTCTGGAGTTGTTCTTCACTGTGAGTCCAGATCATGAAGATGTCATCAATAAATCTGTACCAAACTTTGGGTTGGCAGGCTTGGGTAACCAAGAAGGCTTCCTCTAAGTGACCCATAAATAGGTTGGCATACGAGGGGGCCATCCTGGTACCCATGGCTGTTCCCTTTAATTGTTGGTATGTCTGGCCTTCAAAAGTGAAGAAGTTGTGGGTCAGGATGAAGCTGGCTAAGGTGACGAGGAAAGAGGTTTTAGGTAGGGTGGCAGGTGATCGGCGTGAAAGGAAGTGCTCCATTGCAGTGAGGCCCTGGACGTGCGGGATATTCGTCTATAGGGAAGTGGCATCAATGGTTACAAGGATGGTTTCCGGGGGTAACAGACTGGGTACGGATTCCAGGCGTTCGAGAAAGTGGTTGGTCTCTTTGATGAAGGATGGGAGACTGCATGTAATGGGTTGAAGGTGTTGATCTACGTAGGCAGAGATACGTTCTGTGGGGGCTTGGTAACCAGCTACAGTGGGGCGGCCAGGATGTTTGGGTCTGTGAATTTTAGGAAGTAGGTAGAAGGTAGGAGTGCGAGGTGTCGGTGGGGTGAGGAGTTTGATGGAGTCAGGTGAAAGATTTTGTAGGGGGCCTAAGGTTCTGAGGATTCCTTGAAGCTCTGCCTGGACATCAGGAATGGGATTACCTCGGCAAACTTTGTATGTAGAGTTGTCTGAAAGCTGACGCAGTCCCTCAGCCACATACTCCCGACGATCAAGTACCACGGTCGTGGAACCCTTGTCAGCCGGAAGAATGATGATGGATCGGTCAGCTTTCAGATCACGGATAGCCTGGGATTCGGCTGTGGTGATGTTGGGAGTAGGATTAAGGTTTTTCAAGAAAGATTGAGAGGCAAGGCTGGAAGTGAGAAATTCCTGGAAGGTTTGGAGAGGGTGATTTTGAGGAAGAGGAGGTGGGTCCCGCTGTGATGGAGGACGGAACTGTTGCAGGCAGGGTTCAATTTGGATAGTGTCTTGGGGAGTTGGATCATTAGGAGTGGGATCAGGATTGTTTTTCTTCGTGGCAAAGTGATATTTCCAGCAGATCTTGGCACAATGTTACACCGTCCAAGTTATCTGGATACTTCCCACCAACACCAAACTATCCGAACTCTGGAGATGGGAACTCGCCCTTCAGTATATCCTCTCTTCTCGATATCCGCCAGGCCTCAACCTCCGCTAATTTCAAGTTGCCGCCGCTCATACCTCACCTGTCTTTCAACAACTTCTTTGCCTCTGTACTTCCGCCTCGACTGACATCTCTGCCCTTACTCTTTGTCTTTAAATATGTCTGCTTGTGTCTGTGTATGTGCGGATGGACGTGTGTGTGTGTGTGTGTGTGTGTGTGTGTGTGTGTGTGTGTGTGTGTGTGTGTGTGTGCGTGTGCGTGTGCGAGTGTACACCTGTCCTTTTTTTCCCCTAAGGGAAGTCTTTCCGTTCCCGGGATTGGAATGACTCCTTACCCTCTCCCTTAAAACCCACATCCTTTCATTTTTCCCTCTCCTTCCCTCTTTCCTGACGAAGCAACTGCCAGTTGCGAAAGCTCGTAATTCTGTGTGTGTGTTTGTGTGTTTTGTTCATGTGCCTGTCTACCGGCGCTTTCCCGCTTGGTAAGTCTTGGAATCTTTGTTTTTAATATATTTTTACCATGTGGACGTTTCTTTCTATTTTATATATATATATATAAATGTACGCTAATCATTTCTTTATGATCACTGCATTTGTGCCTACTTTAATCACTACAACTGCATGCCCAAAAGACCATAAGGAAAGAAGGAGTGGGTATGCGAATGTTTGAAAAGAAGAGTGGCATACCCCATATTACTCTACTCTCTCAAATTCGATATCCCGTGCGGCGAAACATTAGTTAATAAAGTGTAGCGGGACAATGTTCAAAACGGACTGAAAATACGTTCACTAAATAGAGATAAGAACATACACTCCTGGAAATGGAAAAAAGAACACATTGACACCGGTGTGTCAGACCCACCATACTTGCTCCGGACACTGCGAGAGGGCTGTACAAGCAATGATCACACGCACGGCACAGCGGACACACCAGGAACCGCGGTGTTGGCCATCGAATGGCGCTAGCTGCGCAGCATTTGTGCACCGCCGCCGTCAGTGTCAGCCAGTTTGCTGTGGCATACGGAGCTCCATCGCAGTCTTTAACACTGGTAGCATGCCGCGACAGCGTGGACGTGAACCGTATGTGCAGTAGACGGACTTTGAGCGAGGGCGTATAGTGGGCATGCGGGAGGCCGGGTGGACGTACCGCCGAATTGCTCAACACGTGGGGCGTGAGGTCTCCACAGTACATCGATATCGTCGCCAGTGGTCAGCGGAAGGTGCACGTGCCCGTCGACCTGGGACCGGACCGCAGCGACGCACGGATGCACGCCAAGACCGTAGGATCCTACGCAGTGCCGTAGGGGACCGCACCGCCACTTCCCAGCAAATTAGGGACACTGTTGCTCCTGGGGTATCGGCGAGCACCATTCGCAACCGTCTCCATGAAGCTGGGCTACGGTCCCGTACACCGTTAGGCCGTCTTCCGCTCACGCCCCAACATCGTGCAGCCCGCCTCCAGTGGTGTCGCGACAGGCGTGAATGGAGGGACGAATTGAGACGTGTCGTCTTCAGCGATGAGAATCGCTTCTGCCTTGGTGCCAATGATGGTCGTATGCGTGTTTGGCGCCGTGCAGGTGAGCGCCACAATCAGGACTGCATACAACCGAGGCACACAGGGCCAACACCCAGCATCATGGTGTGGGGAGCGATCTCCTACACTGGCCGTACACCTCTGGTGATCGTCGAGGGGACACTGAATAGTGCACGGTACATCCAAAGCTCATCGAACCCATCGTTCTACCATTCCTAGACCGGCAAGGGAACTTGCTGCTCCAACAGGACAATACACGTCCGCATGTATCCCGTGCCACCCAACGTGCTCTAGAAGGTGTAAGTCAACTACATTGGCCAGCAAGATCTCCGGATCTGTCCCCCATTGAGCATGTTTGGGACTGGATGAAGCGTCGTCTCACGCGGTCTGCACGTCCAGCACGAATGCTGGTCCAACTGAGGCGCCAGGTGGAAATGGCATGGCAAGCCGTTCCACAGGACTACATCCAGCATCTCTACGATCGTCTCCATGGGAGAATAGCAGCCTGCATTGCTGCGAAAGGTGGATATACACTGTACTAGTGCCCACATCGTGCATGCTCTGTTGCCTGTGTCTATGTGCCTGTGGTTCTGTCAGTGTGATCATGTGATGTATCTGACCCCAGGAATGTGTCAATAAAGTTTCCCCTTCCTGGGACAATGAATTCACGGTGTTCTTATTTCAATTTCCAGGAGTGTGTATATATATATATATATATATATATATATATATATATATATATATATATATATATATATATGTGTGCAGTTTTGCAATAAATCTTTTACTTTGCAGTGGAGTGTAGGTCACTGTTGTGAAACTTCCTGTTAGATTCATACTCTTTTAAGTTGGATGAAGACCTGAACCTGGACCCAAGGACAGCAATATGATGGTTTGTGTGGGAGGGGGCTAGACCTGGGGTGTGGTGTACTTTTAATATCATGTAAGATGAATGGCAACTTGTAGGAAGCCCTAACAAAGTTCTAGTTCTGAACCTGTTAAAAACCTATGTAATACCAACTTTTAAATCATGTCCTTAAAAGGAAAGCAAGTGACAACATTGTTGTTTTTTTTCCTCTCTTCTATTGCCCTCCATATATCTACACAGTTTTAATAGCTTTGTCTGGTATACACTTCCATCATGCAACAATGTTCCATGTTTGAAATTAAATGTTCTACGCCTTTCTGCATGTGTAATTTCTTTTTAAATGAAGGACCGTTATTATAAACAAAAACAAATGAGAAGCGGAACACCCTGAAAAGTCTCAGATAGTACAAAAACAGAACTGCACCTAACGGACATGAGATGTATCAGTCAGATGGAGCAATGTTTCGTAATACCTCTATGGTCACCAGACATCCTTCTGAATCAGTGGCTCAAATAGTACATATTGACTTTCCCATTTTTATTTTTTATTTCCTTTTATTTGAATAAATATTGGAGGAACTGTGATTATGACACTAACCACAAGCTATACAAAAGTAATAATTTGAAAAAAGAAAGTTTTTATCTCTGTTTCCTGCTTTGTCTTTCCTATATGCAACATTGGACAATGCCTGACAACCTCAGAAAAAAAGACTGTATAATGTTCAATGTGTGCAAACTGAAACTCCACCAAGAACTACGAACCTTGTAGCAGTGAGGTGGTTTGTGTGCCTCAATAACACTAGCCATAACACATGTGCGACTATACCTGAGAGGCAAGACTAATATATTGTTCCTGAAGACAGGCAGCAACCTCTCCATTTGTTGAAGGAGCAACAATCCAGATGAGTAACTGATCTGGCCTTGTAACATTACCCAAGATAGCTTCCTACATTGATACTGTCTACAGTTGGGAGCAAGGGTGAACTACAGCCATTATGCTCTTCAATGAAGTGCAGCTCTCCTGTATGGTATTTTAATGATGCTAACCTCTTAGGTAAAATATTCTGGAGGTAAAATAGCCCAGTTTTCAGATCTGTTGATTGGGACCACTCAGGAAGGTGGTGTCATTAGGAAAAACAAAACTGTCCTTGTATGGGTTGGATTGTGAAATGCTGAACCTGTTAATAAGGTAGGTCAGTTAGAGAGCTTCTACATTTGCAATTCACAAGCCACCTTACAGTGCATGGTGGAGGGTCATTCATGTACTACTGTCATTTACCCCCTTTCCTGTTCCAGTTGTGAATCGTTTGTGAGAAGTATGATTGTCAGTAAGCTTCCAAGTGAACTCAAATCTTTCTAATTTTAACTTTTTGGTCTTTCTGCAAAACAGTATGAAGCAATATATTGGATGATCCTTCTAGGGACCTATGCTCTCAGAACTTTAACAGTAAACCACACAGTAATGAACAATGTCTCTCTTGCAGCATCTGCCACTGGAGCTGGCTGAGCATTTCTGTGATTCTTTCAGGCTTACTAAACGAACCTGTAACAAAACATGCTGCTCTTCTTTGGATCTTCTCTATTTCCCTTGTCAATCCTGTTTGTTATGGATTCCAGATTGCCAAGCAATATTCAAGTACTGGCCAAATGAGCATTTGTAAGCAACCTCCTTTGTGTGTAGACTAAACTTTCTGAGGATTCTTCCAACACTTCTCAGTCTCCCATCTGCCTTACCTGTGATTAGTTTTATATGGCCATTTCATTTTAAACCTCTCCTTATGTGTACTGGCAGGTGATTGTTCTCCAATCTTTTAACCATACAATAATGGGTCTCCCTGCATATTTATCCTTAATACATTACATGTGTTTTTGTTGAGGGTCAACTGCCAATCCCTGGACTAAGCATCAAACCTCCTGTAGGTCTTCTTGCATTTTGCTACAAATTTCTAATGTTGTAACTTCCCTGCATACTACAGTATCATCTGCAAAAAGCCTCATGAAACTTCCGATGTAGACACTAGGTCATTTACATATACGGCGAAAAGTGCTGGTACTTTAACATCCCTTGGGAGTGTCCCAAAGTTACTTTTATGTATGAAGATTTCTCTTGATTGAAAATGACAAGCTGTGTTCTGTCTGCAAGAAACTTTTGAATCCACTCACAAAGCCAGTCTGATATTCTGCATGGTCGCATTTTGTTCATTAGACAGCATGTAGAACTGTATCAAATGCCTTCAGGAAGTCTAGGAGCACAGAATCAACATAGGCACCAGTATCTACTGCTTTCTGGGTCTTGCGGACAAAGAGGGTGAGCTGAGTTTTACATGGCTGTATCCTGCTGAACAGAGATTTTTGATCTCCAGATATCTCACAATATGCAAGCATTACACATGTTCCAAAATTCTATAACAGAATGATATCATAGACAAAGGTCTGTAATTTTCTGAATCAATTTGACAACCCTTCCTGAAAATGGGAATGAGCTGCACTTCTTTCCAATAACTACGAACACTTCACCCCTCCAGCCATTGATGGCACACTGCTGTCAGGTCCAGTGACCTTTGATCTGTTGAGTGATTTCTATCCCACGGTCACTTATTTCAGTGTCAGTCATTTTGATGTATGTACACTGATTTAAAGGAGGAATCACATATGATCTTACTCTGTAAAACAGTTTTGGAAAATGATGTATAGTTGTGTGTCCTTCTCTGCCATTCCGGTCAAAGAGTGGCTGGACAGGGAGCTTCGATCTTTTTACTGATTTTAAATATGACAAATGCTTCTTAGGATGTTCTGTCACAAACAGAATTTTACTTTTGAATTCACTGAATACTTCAAGAATGGCTTTTCTCATGCTGATTTTGGCTTCGTTCAGTTTACATTTGTCTGTCAGTCTTTGGCTGTGTCTAAATATACAGTGATACCCTATTTGCTTTTGTAGCAGCTCTTTAACATAGCTGTTGAAACATGGTGGGTCTTTCGCATCCCATATAACTTTGCTCAGCACATACCTTTTTAATTCTGGTGCTTTGTGCACTGATTCTCAATATTTTTGGTCCAGGAGCTGAATTTTTCTTGTTGACCACTCAGGTAATCTGAAATCTGTTTCTTGTTGCTCTTTCTAATCATAAATATGCCCCTATCTTCCTTTACATTCCTATTTACATCCAGATTGATTGATGCTATAACAGCCTTATGAGCACTGATTCCCCATTCTATGTTAACTGAGGTGAAAAGTTTGGGTCTGTTGATAACCAAGAGATCTAATATGTAATTTTCATTAGCCAATTCTCTGATTAGTTGCTCAAGGTAATTTTTTTATCAGGAATACAGAACAATTTCACATGATTCCCTGCCTCTGCTATCTGCCTTAATCATCTGAGTCTCCCAGTCAGTCTATAGCTGGCAAGTTGAAGATCTCAGCCAAAACTGTAAGATGACAGGCAAATTTACATGAAAGCTTCTTTAGATTTCCATTCAAATGTTCAGCCTCTACTGCTCCTGATCCAAGGGGTCTACAAAAGCATCCAATTACCACATCTGATCTATCTTTAACATTAATCTTTACCCAGTTATTTCACATTCAGAATCTGTACTAAGTTCACTAGATATTATTGTATTTTTCACACCTCCGCCACCAGCATTCAACCTAGCTTTACTATATATATTCCAATCCAAACCTAGAATTTCACTCCTACTAACATCTGGTTTCAGCTAGCTTTCTGTCCCCAGCAGTGAGTGGACATTGGGACCATTTATAAGCGAGATCACTTCTGGAACCTTTGCTTAGACACTCCTGCAGTCAACATTCTAATAATTTCTTCCTGCAATCTGTCATGACATATTTTCCCTGTATGAAATCAACAACTTATATGATCTGTGGAAGTAATATACAATTTCTAAGCAGAAATATTCGCCTACCTTCCTTTACATTCCTATTTACAGCCAGACTGATTAATGTTGTAACAGCCTCATGAGCATTGATTCCCTGTTCTAAATTAACTGAGATGAAAAGTTTGTGTCTATTGGTAACCAAAGGACCTATTTTGTAATTTTCATGAGCCATTCCTCCTAAAAAAGCTGCATCGGTACACTATGCAAACTCTGCTATCCTAGTGGTTGCTTCCTGTGTGTAGTACATATCTCACCTATTAAGGAAGATCCTACAGTTCTCAATCAATAGCAGAGGTCAAGAAATCTGCATCCAAGATGATCACATAACCATCTGAGCCTCTGGTTTAAATCTTCCACTTGCTACCAAGGCAGACGACAACAGTTGGTTCTGGAAATGATGATGCAAAATTTGGAACTCCTTGTATCCTGTTCACATGGTTAGTTGTCTTCACCCAAGCAGCCAGCCATCAGTAAGAATTGAGGATGGCCCCTGGACCCAGGTGTCAAGCATCATTCATGTCAACATCAGCCATGATTTGCTCCCAAAAGAATCCACTGTGCTGCTCAGTCACTGCTGACAAAGCCTGCTTTACATCTTCTACATGACCCATTACAAAGGGAAGGTGATAGGTCAAAGCTAGGTATAGTGAGGACTGACCTTTTCCTTCGCATTTCTCCTGCATACTTTTTCAACACATATTGCACACATCTCTCCCTTCTCCTCCCTTGGTCATTCTCCTCTTCTCCCCTCTGCTGCTCTCCTTGTACTTCTCTCCTCTCCCTGACCACCTCCTCCTCCTCCCTCTCCCAGTACATACCCTACACCTCGTTTCTCTGTCCGTCTAGTCCTCACCCCCATCACGCCATTTCCTCCTCACTTCCCTCTCTGCTCATCTCGGCTGCTCTCTCCCAATCCCCTTCTACCATTCCAACTGCCTATCTCCTCCCCTCCCCTCTCTCTGTTCATCTCTCCCTCCCCCTCTCTTTTTGACCATCTCCACCTCCCCCTATCTCTGTCCATCCCTCCTTCCTTCCTCTCTCGGTCCATCCCCTCTGCCCGGCTACTCCTGCACTACTCTCCATCCATCCCATCCTCCATTCATATTGACCTTCCCCCAGAGATGACCATCTGCATGGGTAGACCACACAAAGCACTCTGACAAAGCAGGGCAGTACACTTCCCACAACACACCTGTTGTGTAGGGCAACCTGCACTTCAGGAGCTGGAAGACTATTCTTGCCCTAATGGGTAGGCCATCCTGCACAGCATGCCAATAATGCAGGCTGTTACTATTCCCACGCAACAAGCCTGTCATGCACGGCAGCATAGATTGCCAGGAACTGGTAAGAACACGTTTTTGCCTGTGTCTCCATTCCTATTGGAGCTAGGACATTATAAACCCCACTGTGCTGATACTCGCGGGGCCTGCGGCTTCTGTGCCAAATTTGTTTGAGATCAATCCAGGGTTTTGGGGGCAGATTCTGGACATATGTACATACACTCTGATTTGCACATGTATGTTCATCTACATCTAGAGCCATACTCCGCAAGCCACCTGACGGTGTGTGGGGGAGGGCACCTGGAGTACCTCTATTGGTTCTCCCTTCTATTCCAGTCACATATTGCTCGTGGAAAGAAAGATTGTCGATATGCCTGTGTGTGGGCTCTAATCTCTCTGATTTTATCCTCATGGTCTCTTTGCAAGATATACGTAGGAGGGAGCAATATACTGCTTGACTCCTCGGTGAAGGTTACTCTTGAAACTTCAACAAAAGCCCGTTCTGAGCTACTGAGCGTCTCTCCTGCAGAGTCTTCCACTGGAGTTTATCTATCATCTCCGTAACACTTTCACAATAACTAAATCCTGTAACAAAGTGCGCTGCTCTCCCTTGGATCTTCTCTATCTCTTATATCAACCCTAACTGGTACAGATCCCACACCGGTGAGCAGTATTCAAGCATTGGGCAAACAAGTGTACTGTAACCTACTTCCTTTGTTTTCGGACTGCATTTCCTTAGGATTCTTCCAATGAATCTCAGTCTGGCATCTGCTTTACCAACGATCAACTTTATATGATCATTCCATTTTAAATCACTCCCAATGCCTACTCCCAGATAATTTATGAAATTAACTGCTTCCAGTTGCTGACCTGCTATATTGTGGCTAAATGATAAAGGAACTTTCTTTCTGTGTACTTGCACCACATTACACTTGTCTGCATTGAGATTTAATTGCCATTCCCTGCACCATGCATCATTTCGTTGCATATCTTCCTGCATTTCAGTACAATCTCTTGCTATACTACAGCATCATCTGCAAAAAGCCTCAGTGAACTTCCGATGTCATCCACAAGGTCATTTATACAGATTGTGAATAGCAACGATCCTACAACACTCCCCTGCAGGACACCTGAAATCACTCTTACTTTGGAAGACTTCTGAGAATGACATGCTGTGTAGGAACTCTTCAATCCAATCACACAATTGGTCTGATAGTCCATATGCTCTTACTTTGTTCCTTAAATGACTGTGGGAAACTGTATCGAACACCTTGCGGAAGTCAAAAAACACAGTATCTACCTGGGGAAACTGTGTGTCTATGGCCCTCTGAGTCTTGTGGACGAATAGTGTGAGCTGGGTTTCACACGATCGTCTTTTACGAAACACATGCTGATTCCTACAGAGTAGATTTCTAGTCTCCAGAAAGGTCATTATAGCCGAACATAATATGTATTCTAAAATTCTACAACTGATCAACATTAGAGATATAGATCTATATTTCTGCACATCTGTTTGACATCCCTTCTTGAAAACGTGGATGACCTGTGCCCTTTTCCAATCTTTTGGAACTCTACGCTCTTTTAGAGACCTATGGTACATGGCTGTAAGAAGGGGGGCAAGTTCCTTCGCGTCATCTGTGTAATATTGACTAGTATCCCATCAGGTCCAGAGGCCTTTCCTCTTTTGAGCGATTTTAATTTTTTTTCTATCCCTCTGTCATCTATTTTGATATATACCATTTTGTCATCTGTGTGACAATCTAGAGAAGGAACTACAGTGCAGTCTTCCTCTGTGGAACAGCTTTGGAAAAAGACATTTGGTATTTAGGTCTGTAGTCTGTCATTCTTTGTTTCAGTACCATTTTGGTCATGGATTGTCTGGACACGTACCACTTTGACATAAGACCAAAATTTCTTATGATTTTCTGCCAAGTCAGTACATAGAACTTTACTTTCGAATTCATTAAATGCCTCTCACATAGACCTCCTCACACTACATTTCGCGTTGTGTAATTATTGTTTGTCTGCAAGGCTTTGGCTATGTTTATATTTGCTGTGAAGTTCCCTTTGCTTCCATAGCAGTTTTTTAACTCAGTTGTTGTACCACAGTGGCTCTTTTCCATCTCTTATGATCTTGTTTGGCACATACTCATCTAATGCATATTGTACGATGGTTTTGAACTCTGTCCACTGATCCTCAACACTATCTGTACTTGAGATAAAACTTTTGTGTTGAGCCATCAAGTACTCTGAAATCTTTTGCTAAACAGAAAAATCTCCCTACCTTTTTTAATATTTTAATTTTCTGCGTTAACTGTTTCAAATAGTTCGGGTCTGTCACCAGAAGGTCTAATATGTTATCGCCACCAGTCAGTTCTCTGTTTAACTGCTCTAGGTAGTTTTCAGATAATGCACTTAAAAAAATTTCACTAAATTCTTTGTCCCTGCCACACACGTTTGAGTCTCCCAGTCTATATATGGTAAAATAAAATCTCCACCCAAAAATTTAACATGGTTGGGAAATCTACTTGAAATATTTTCCAAATTTTCCTTCAGTTGTTCTGTCACAACAGCTGCTGAGCCAGGGGGCCTATAGAGACATCCAATTACCATGTCTGAGCCTGCTTTAGCCGTGACCGTCACCCAAATTATTTCACATTGCGGATCTCCATCAATTTCCTTCTATACTATTGCACTTCTTATCGCTATAAACACGCCTCACCCTTCACTGTTCAGCCTGCCTCTGCGGTATACATTCCAATCTGAGTTTAGAATTTCGTTACTGTTTACATCTGGTTTTAGCCAACTTTCCATCCCTAGTACTACGTGGGCATTGTGACCGTTTATTAATGAGAGCACTTCTGGGACCTTTCTATAGGCGCTCCTGCAGTTTCCTATTACCACATTAATATTGTCATTCCCTGTTGCGTTTTGCCTGCTGCTAACTTGTCATGTCTCTGGAGGTGTCTTCTGAGGCCTAGGGAGGGAATTCTCTAACCTAAAAAACCCACATGTGCACTCCATACGTACTCTGATACCATTGTGGCCGCTTCCTGCATGTAGTGCATGCCTGACCTATTCAGGGGGACCACAATAGCGAAGATCGAAAAATTTGCACCCAAGATCTCTGCTGAATCATCTGAGCCTCTGGTTTAAGCCTCCCACTTGGCTTCAAACCAGAGGACCGCAATCGGATCCGGGAATGACACTACAAATAATTAGATCAGATTCCACCCCACGAGCGAGGCTTTCCGCCTTCACCAACTCCGCCAACCACCTGTATGAACTGAGGATGACCTCTGAACCCAGATGGCAGGAGTCATTAGTGCCGACATGAGCAACAATTTGCAGTCGAGTGCACCCAGTGCTCTCTACCGCCGCCGACAGGGCCTCCTCCACATCTCGGATGAGACCCCCGGCAAGCAGACAGAATCAACACTGGCCTTCTCCCGTGACCTTTCCACTATTTCCCTAAGGGGCTCCATCACCCGCCTAACATTGGAGCTCCCAATCACTAATAAACCCCTCCCCCCGTGTGCCTGCTCGGACCTTGCTAAAGGAGCGGCCACATGTCCACTCACAGGCAGAGCGGGCAATGCCACATGGCCGGCATCCACATTGACCCTCCGCCTCGTTCGATGGGAATGCCTTTGAACCCACCACTCCCCTTGGGGAGAGGGTGGCCCAACTGTGCCGGGTACCTGCAAAGATGTCTCGACAGCAGGGACCGTGGGTGAAGCATAACACCTGGGGTTTACCCAGCAACACGCCAAACTCCCCACTGCTGCTACACTCCAAGGCAGCAGCCTGAAGACGGCTGACCGTGGCCATCAGCATGTTCAGCTGTTTGTGAACAGTGGCCAGCTCCTCCAGTGTCCGTACACAGCAGTCACACATCCTATCCATCCTAAGAAATCAACAATTTACACTTCTTGTGGGAAACAATGAAAACTATGGAACACTATTACTGCTACACAAAAATTAAAGCTTCCTAAAAGCAAAATCCCATGGAAATAGAAGGGACAAGTAAGAAAAACACAGTTAATACTTAAATTTACGTAGCTTACTGCACAGGAGATGTGAAGCAGACAGTGGTTATGACGACACTGGCAGTATAACAGATTAGTGAAGTGCAGTTGCAGGAAGGACAGGATTTCTGGTCAAATAAGTGCAAGGTTATCAACACAAAATGGAGTAGGTCTAATACTGAACACGAAAAAAGAAATGCAAGTATGCTACTATGAACAGCATAGTTCCATACTATCAAAGCTAAGAAAGACACACAGCCGAGACCTGCCACTATAGTATAAGTATGACAATATTCAGCAGATGAAGAGACTGAAGAAATTTATGGCGAGACAAAAGAAACCATTCAATTAGTTAAGGAAGACTGACTAACATTTAATTTTGATGGGGACTGGAATCTGGTATTAGAAAAAGGACAAGAAAGGAAAATAATAGGAAAACATGGACTGAGGCTTAGGAATGAAAGGGAATAGAATTTTGCATGAGCACAATTTAACCATTACTAAAATTTGGTCTAGAAATCAAGAAAGGAGGCTGTACACCCTGAACAGATGTAAAGACACCAGAAGGTTTCACACATATTATATAATGACATATCAGCATTTTAGAAATCCAATTTTAAACTTTTCAGAGGGCAGATGTGGACTCTGGCCGTAATTTACTAGTAATGAAATAAGTATTAAAAATTGAAGAATTTGCAGTAACTTAAGAAATTAAGAAGCCATGATCTGGATAAATTGAAAGAAATAGTGGTTGTTGAGAGTTTCTGTGGGGGCATTAGGCAATCATTAATTGAAACAAGGGAAAGGAATAGAGAGATCAAATAGTGAAAGTAGCAGGTGATCAAAAACATTAGGACCAGAAGAAATCTTTCGATAACACAAAAGCTATTGAATTTAAATGACAAGAAGAGAGAATATAAAAATGTTCTAAGCGAAGCAGGCAAAAATGAATACAAACATCTAACAATGAAATTGACAGAAAGTTTAAAATAGCAGATCAGGAACGGCTAGGAGAGAAATGCAAAGCTGGAGGGAAATACACAGCTGAAGAGACAAGCTCACCATGGGGGAGTATGAATATTAAAGAAATCTTTGGAAAAAAGAGAACCAGGTCTATGAATAGCAAAAGCTCATATGGAAAGACAGTATTAAGCAATGAATAGAAGACTGGATGATGAGAGGAATATACAGAGTGAACTTGCACCGAAAATATTGTGGAAATATGAAGTGCTATCAATGTGTGGTTTTCACAGAATAGATTGACAGTCAGGGGCTCGTATTGATAGCCAATACACAGGCTGTAATAATAATTTGAAAGCGTATTTTTTTGTGCAAACATATACATTTTTAAACAGAACAATGCCTATTGACAATAACAAACTAAAAGTGGGGTAAGTTAGAATATTAGTGGTGTTTGTAGCCAGATTTTAGTGCAAGTAATTAACGAGATATCTTGTTTCAAAAAGTTCCCACACCAACACATATACAATACAAGTGGTAGCACACACTAAAGAACAAGACAAGCGTTTACACTAGTTATGTGGATTCTGACCAGTAATGAGACAATTGACTATCACAGGTTGGGTCCAAAATGACAGCGGTAATACATGCTTCCAGTCTGGTATGGAATGACTGCTGCACACAGGCTAGCATTTCACAGCATTTCTGAGCACACTGCAATGATACACCATTACATTTCATTGGGTGTACTGCAGCTGGGTAGTTGGTTACAGTATTTCCTCTAGTGTAATTTACTAAAACAGCTGCAGTGTTCTCTAACCAAAATGGATAAAATAATTGGAAACAACTTGTGAAGACATGCTGTAGTACTTTGTGCACTATGTGCTGGACAGCCATCATTTTGGTATCACAAGTTCCTCCTAATCTGTAGAGGATCATCATCTAGCACCCGTGGAAGATAGTCTGTTATGAGGTCGTGATACCTGTGCCTGTTCAGTGTTCCGACTATGAAAACTGGGCCTGTTATAACTGATGATTCACTATCCCACACCACTCGTTTACACTCCATGGACACTGATGTTCCACCTGACAAAGCCAACAGGGATTGCCAACAGATCAACAGTGCACGTTTCAGCAGTTTACCTTGCTGTGATTGGTAACTGTGGCTACATCACCAAACAAGATACATGATACATCTGGAGTATCCTGCCTTAAAGCCCACATACAGAAGTTAACATGATTCTCTTAATTGTTTCCATGAAGCTCTTGATGGAGAGAGGTGTGATAGGGATGGAACTATGTTGATGGAATATGTGTAGAACTCTTGCCTGACTCATGCCAGTTCTTTGTGCAGTTTTACAGAAGCTTTTGTGCAGGTAACTGCAACAGCGCGAGAAAATTAATTTCCTACTCTTCTGTTTCCACTTGTTCCCTTTTATTACATTGTCTGTGTGTTACACTACCACTTTCATGTTACTAGTTAAAGATATTGATAAATAAATGCTGAGATGTTTGACGTCTACTGGGATATCTTGCCATGTACACCATACAAGATGAACTGCATGCTTCCTACACTCTCGATACACCATGAGCATTGTGGCTTCACCATTGCCCACTCATGACCTATTGCTCAGACTGTCATACAAGCAAGTCATGACACACTCAAGGAACACACAAGCACACTGTAAACAAACAGAACAACATATGTAACTAGCAAGTATGCATGTCGAATAGCACAAATAAATGTTGGTGTGGAAACTTTTCAAAATGCAATATCAACCTGCACTAGAATCCTGCAACAAACACCACTGACATTCTAATTTACCCTCCTTTTAATTTGTTAATGCCAATAGACATTGTTCCATTTAAACAGTGCATGTCTGCACAAAAAAAGCTCTCTAAGTATTATTACAATCTATTGGCTAACAATACAAGCCCCTGACTACCAATCCATTCTATGAAAACCAACTTTTAGGTGGTTCATCCTTATAGGAGTGATATATAATGGAAACAAATTTGAAGACAATGTAAGAAAAGGAATGAGGATGTGGGTGAAAATATGAGGGGAACTATGGTACTGTAGTAAAAATTTGACAGATCACTGAAAAGCCTAAGCCAAAACAATGCACCACGAGCATAAAACATTGTCTTAGGATTATTGAGATCCTTGGGAAAACCGACAATGCCACAACTATTCCACCTAGTATGCAAGATATACAAGACAAGTTATAAAATCCCTGACTTAAAGACGAACGTAATAATTCCAATTTCAAAGAAGTCATGAGCTGACAGGTGTCAATATTGCTGAACCATCAGTTTAATAAGTCATATTTGGAAAATTCTGACACAAATTATTTACAGAAGAATGGAAAGAATGGTGGAAGAAGGAAGGTCAGTTTGGATTCTGGACAAATGTAAGAAAACATTAGGCAATACTGACCCTACAAATTATCTTAGAAGACAAGAGTGAAAAAAGATTGACTTACATTTATAATATTTGTAAGTTCTGAAAAAGCCTTTGACAATGTTGAGTGGAATATGCACTGAAATCTAGACTGTACTAGGAATAAAATACAGGGGACAAAACATTATCTACAGCTCATACAGAAACCAAATAACAGTTAGGTCACAAAATAATAGTGGAACTATACACAAAATAATTTTGTGTTGAATCAATACTTGTTTGACTTGTGAAAGGTATTGTTAATAATCTCAGTAATTTTCTAGCTGTGGAAGGTATCAATGATGATGATCTGGGTGGAGATTCCAAGCTGCTTTTATAAAGTTAAATTCTTTTTCATATTTTCAGCCAAGCATTATTAGATGTAAATAAGGTTTTTATAAGTCCATTTTCTGTAAAAACATATTTGATATTGTTTAGAAACAGGACCTGTAAAAACCATATTTACTTTGTGATCAGAGGCAAGAATTATAACAAGAGCTCGAAAATGTACCACAAGCACCTGTTTTAATACTGACACTCTGTAAGATATTCTGTGTTACTACCAAGAGTTTCAAAATCCCCACCACCGTTATGTTGTAAGACAATCTAGTGGGTCTCCTAAATTCATATTTACATGTATTTGCTAATCTACAAACCCTCACACCTATCTGTGACTAAAGTTGATTCCGATATGGTAGTTTGGCATGGTCTTTGATACAGCAAATCTTGTAACAGGCAGTCTTACACAATTAACAACCACAGCAGTTATAAAACCAGACAGTTTGCTCATACACTATTCAAATGATGCCTCTGTTAAAGATCTACCAAAGCACAGCACTTCTTTAAAGCAGTTTGTCTGCTGCCATTGATTTCTAACACACTTATTCAACTGAAACTTATTATATTGCAGTATTATTAATTCAAAATTCAGTGGCACCACTATCTGTAATTGGGGCACTGCTGACTGAGGTTTTTGTTTTGTCCCTTGAAGGAATTATTTCTTTTCTTACTGTATATTCTTAAATGATTTTCTTTTGTCCCTCTTGAGGTTGGAATATTCAGACAGTTTGTCACGCACTTCTGATTTCACTTTTTCTCTCTCTTTTGCTCATGTCTCACGTTTCTGTCTTACAACAACTGACAAAAATAGCAAATCTTTCTTCACCTACTTCTCACAAGCCAAACATTATTTTGCATCCATTACTTTGACTCAAAAAATGCATTGTCTTGATACACAAGCATATAACTGAAACTGCTTGGCAAATGATGGTGGTATTTACATTGATGATGATTGACAGCCATTTTAAATTAGATCAAACTATGAATAACTGGGCATCAGCTGTGTTAGGTACAGATGTTCTACCCATTCATGACATGTGAAAATTTGTGCTGGAGCATAACCTGAACCCACATTTCCTGCTTATCGCGAGCAGTTGCTTTACCATTAGGCTAACTGTGCATGCCTCCTGGACTGACTCAAATTTCCACATGTTACACAGTCTACAACACTATACCATAGTCTCTTACTTTCATCACTGAATGCTCACAGCCTAATTCTTTATTCCCGTGTTAGTGGGAATAAGGATACGGGAAATCAAGTGTCCACCTCAGCATGTTGTATTTACACTGATGATGACTGACAGCTGTTCGAAGCTACATAAAAATTAATTTGCTGAATGCGAATAACCACATGTCAGCTGTATTATGTATACATGTTCTACCTTTTAATGACATGTGAAAATTTATGTTCAAAGAGATTTTGGGATTGCAACCAGTCATCGTAAACTTCATTCCATGATATTTCAACTGGACACTTGCCAGTCATCTTCGGGTGAGCCATCGAAGACTGACGAAGACATTCTCTGCTGCATCTTAATAGCACGCTGATAGTACTGCCGGGATGCATCAGAGTCACGGTGACAGAAGGGTCACACCACACAGCAGCAGCGCCCTCACTGGTGCAACTGCAAGAATCAGCTATCTTCGGCACTGTCACTTGCCTCAGTTATTGAGTATTCTGGCATCTCTGTCTGGAGCAAATCTCAGAGATGGAGGGATTCCAAGCATTATTTAGCTCGTAGTTGCTGTTGTGGTTCATTAGATTTTCCGTGATGTGTATTTCAATGGAGTCCCAAAAAGATGTGGCCAAAATTAATGTTTTACCATACTCTATTGAATGTCCATTGGAGGTACTATGTTCCGCAATTGCAGGCTTGCTGGGTTGGAGGCAAGTGAAATCTTTATGTTCTGTGCAAAGTTCTTCCACTGTGTGTGTTGTTTGTTTTATATAGGCCATACCACACTGTGTTCTGCAGTAACAAATTATTGTTCACTGATCCCAGCAAGTCCAAAATCTTAGATGGTGGATGGGAGATCACTTTCACCTGATGATTATTAAGGATTATTGCTGTTTTAAAGGAAATAGTTCCAATGAAGGGAAGAAAAGCTAGGGATTTTGCTGGCACATTCTCCTCTTTATTCAATTCCCAGTTATTGATTTTAGCTGAGAATGTCCTGTTAATTTGCCAGATCGAGTATCCATTGTTTCTGAACACTGTCCTTAAATGTGCAAGCTCTTTAGGTAAATTATCTGCTTCCGACACTGTATGGGCCCTATGTACAAGTGTTTTTAGTATATCATGGTTTGGAATGGGTGATAGCAACTTGAGGATTGCAAGTACAAATCAGTGTGAGTGGGCTTATGGTAAGCAGAATGTCCCAAAGAGCCACCACTCTTCTGCCTAATCAAAACATCCAGGAATGGGAGACAACCATCTTTCTCTAATTTCATAGTGAATCGAGTGTTCTCGTGAATGGACTTAAGATGATGTAAAAACTCCATTAACTTATCTTCTCCATGGGGCTACACTATAAAAGTATCATCCCAAGTACAAACAATTGGTTTAGAAAGCACTAATTCAAGTGCTCTTTCCTGAAAACCCTCCATAATAAAGATAGCCACTAGGGGAGACAAGGGGCTGCACATAGCGATGCCGTCTGCCTGTTCAAAATATTCTTGGTTAAACGTACAATAGGTTGAGGAAAGAGCATGTTGAAACAAAGCAGTGATGTCCAAGTGAAACTGTTTGCCAATTAGTGTCGAGGCATCAACAATAGGTACCTTTATAAAAAGATACTCTACATCAAAGGTACTTCTTGCTGATTCCTTGGAGCTAACTAGTAAACAGTTTCAATCGAACATCACTGCTTTGTTTTGACATGCTCTTTCCTCAACCTATTTTACGTTTAACCAAGAATATTTTGAACAGACTGACGGCATTGCCATGTGCAGCCCCTTGTCTCCCCTAGTGGCTATCTTTATTATGGAGGGTTTTCAGGAAAGAGCACTTGAATTAGTGCTTTCTAAACCAATTGTTTGTACTTGGGATGATACTTTTGTAGTGTGGCCCCATGGAGAAGATAAGTTAATGGAGGTTATACATCATCTTAACTCCATTCGTGAGAACACTCGATTCACTATGAAATTAGAGAAAGATGGTTGTCTCCCATTCCTGGATGTTTTGATTAGACAGAAGAGTGACGGCTCTTTGGGACATTCTGTTTACCATAAGCCCACTCACACTGATTTGTACTTGCAATCCTCAAGTTGCCATCACCCATTCCAAACCATGATATGCTAAAAACACTTGTACACAGGGCCCATACAGTGTCGGGTGCAGACAGTTTACCTAAAGAGCTTGCATACTTAAGAACAATGGATACTCGAACCAGCAAATTAACAGGACATTCTTAGCTAAAACCAATAACTGGGAAGTGGATAAACAGGAGAATGTCCTTAGCTTTTCTTCCCTTCATTGGAAATATTTCCTTCAAAATAGCAATAATCCTTAATAATTTTCAGGTGAAAGTGATTTTCCACCCACCATCTAAGATTTCAGACCTGCTGGGATCAGTGAAGGGTAATTTACTATCGCAGAAGGTAGCAATTTACAAAATACCTTGCCAGTGTGGTATGGCCTATATAGGACAAACAACACACACAGCAGAAGAACATTGCACAGAATATAAACACTGCACTCACCTCCTGCAACCCAGGAAGCCTGCAATTGCAGAACATTGTATCTCCAATGGACATTCAATTGAGTACGACAAAATATTAATTTTGGCCACAGCAACATCTTTTTGGATACTGTTATAAAGGAATCCGTGGAAATTTGTATCACAGAAAATCTAATGAACGGTGACAGCAGCTACCAGCTCCAAATGCTTGGACTCCCTTCATATTTGAGATCTGCTCCACACGAAAATGCCAGAATACTCCAATAACTGCAGTGCGTGACAATGCAGAAGACAACTGGACAACTGATCCTTGCAGTTGCACCAGTGAGGGCTCTGCCGCTAGGCAGTGTGGTCCTTCTGTCACTGTGCCTCTGACACATGCACGGCAATACTATGAGCGTGCTACACAAGACAGAGCTGAGAATGTCTTCATAAGTCTTCAATGGCTCACCTGAAGATGAGTGGCAGGTGTCCAGTTGAAACATCATGGAATGGAGTTTACGATGACTAGCTGCAATCCCATAATCTTTCAAATATTTAATTTGCTGAGAAAATTCTAAATTTCGCATACTCTGTCAGACAAGAATTTGAACCCAGATTTCCCAATTATCGCAAGTGCTCGCCTTATCATGAAGCTAGACATGTGCACCTCCCAGCTGTCAGGCAGACCACCTGATGCCAAGTTACTTGTATTCAGTGCACCTATTTTGATCTAATTTTGAACAGCTGTCAATCATCATCAATTAAATGACATACAAAGGTGGGCACTAGATGATCATTCATCGGTGTCAATTCTGAAAGCCCTATTCTCACTGATGTGGGAATAGGGAATTAAGCTTCGAGCATTCAGTGATGAAAGAAATACAATGTGTCATATGGAAGTTTGGGTCAGTCAGGGAGGCCTGCATGGGTACGCTAATGGTAAGGCAACCACTTGCGATAAGTGGGAAATGTGTGTTAGAGTCCCAGTCTGGCACAAATTTTCGTATGTTGTTAACAGGTAGAACATCTCTACCTAATATAGCTGATGCCAAGTTGTTTGCGTTCAGCAAATTTATTTTGAGATAATGGACAACATCAAAGGGTTAGTTCAGTATGCCTGCATACAGATAAAAAGGTAATTTAGTGTTGGGAGACTCTGGTGGATAGGTACATCCAGTTAATCAGAAATATTCCCTTTCTTAACGCATTCACTGTCAGTTTCCTTTGCAAAGTGTAAGCACTATATCTCAAGTGTAACTGTCCGCATGTGGCGTCATATTAATGTTGTTCATAGTGCTGACACAGAGAGATGGGAAAGTGAAACCCAGTAACAGCACACCACTTATTTCTCTTCAATAGTAATAATGGGGCCACAGAGGTTCACACTCCCACCCAACATACAGAACACGGTCAAGAATATCATACACCCTTCTTCATAAGACACAGGAAAGAGTACAAGACATTGACACTAAGACTGGTAAGAAGGAAATTACAGCATCACCTCACTTCTTCTGTAAAGAATTTGTGCTGGTGTCTAATATGCGTGTTTCGTGCAATTCTTTTACTTACACTGGCACCAAGTTTGCTGTTACATGATTCCAAGATTAGTGACAGTTTTATTTAATCATTACATCAAAGCCACTAGTCTTCCTCCTGAGATGGGTGCATAGCTTCCTACACATAAAACTGTATCCACATCTCACTTCGGTCCTCTGGCTTTGCCACATCTGTGTTGGATGTAAATTTATTAAGCTGTACAGTCAAGTCAAATCATATATTGTATTTTGTAAATCTCGTTGGGAGTGACCTTTTGAGATGTAAAACAAGACATTACCAGGAAAAGTAGTTGTTAGTGTTGGCGTTACCTAGAATAGTAACAACATGAAGGCAACAAACATCGAACTGACACTTAGTATACCACATGCTCAAATATTCAAATGAGTGTATTTCAGTGCAATCACTCAAGGTAGGTGGTATTACCGCCATCTACATTCTGTTCTTGAGGAAAGATTACACAGTGGGTGTCTAAATCAGAAATCACAGTTGAGTGTTGTTTGTTTGTGAGATGATCATGTTACATCTCATTTAAGAAAGTGTACTGTCTACCAGCAAGTGACCAAATATGACTGTGGCAGGATCATGGCCTATCGAGACGGCAGTGTATCGTTCCGCGATATTGCATCTTGTGTCGGTCAGAATCCTAAGACTTGTGGGGAAAATAGAATTTAAGGGTCCAGTAGCACCATACTCAACACACTCCAGGACCTCAACATCCTCAAACAACTAGTCCCAAGATGACAGACATAGTGTTCACTCAGCCAAGCATGGATGTACAGGCTCATCCAGCCACATCCAATACCTTGAGTCATGAAATTGGCTTGTTCGCAGCAAGACAAATATTTACACAGACAGTGTGATGATGTCTGGAGCAGCAATGACTGTCAACATGGTGACCGTTTGGCTTGGCTTTCCATGACACAGCAGCAGAGACTGGCACATTAAACAACAACACTACACACAGGACACAGACAAGTCCTGGTCAGTGTACAGCTGCACAGAGGGCACGTCAATGTGTGTAGTATCTGAGGGGAATGAACACTGCCCAACTGCATTCACCATCATCATCATCATCATCATCATCATCATCATCATCATTATCATACACACCCAACACCTGGCATGGTGGTATGGAGTGTTACTGGGCACACAACCCGATCACCTCTGGTTATCATAGCTGGCAATTTCAACAGGAGGCACAACATTTCTGACATGATAATGCTGGTAATCGTGCCCTAACTTCTGTGTCTTCGGGATGTTACATTCCAACAAGGCAACAAAAACCAAGTATTGCCCATGCTGTCCTGACCTACCTGGAAACAGAGGGTGTTTGTTTCCCCAGACACCACATTCTCCAGATTTCTCACCCGTTAAAACATCTGGTCATGGATTGCTGAGAGATTGACACACCACCACTCACTGGCCAATGCAATTGATGACTTCTGGCAGAGAGCTGAAGCAGTTGGAATGACATACCTGTATCTGGCATCCATGCTCAGTTCTCTCTGTTGTTCAGCCAAATTAAGAGCCATTGTTGCTGCCACTGTTGACAGTTCTGAGCAATAAACTTCATCTGTGGTACATCCCTAAATTACCTACAAATTTAAATATGTATTCTTTCTACTATACTGTATACTTTTGTCTCTTACTATTTTTCCCAGTGCTCTAGTTGTAATGGCTGGTAGTTTATTATTAATGATAACCTGCTGTTTTCTATATGTGCTCAATGAAGCTATAAATGAACATCACATACATTTTCAGGAAGAATGCCAATGAGAAAGTAAATTGTTATATTTCGCATTATACTAACTGCCTGTCACTTAACTTGTTATTTGCTTAAAATTTATTTTATCAGACTGTGTTCTACTTAGTGCTGGAATACATATCTGTTTACAGTTTCCATTACTAGCATAATTATTACCAATTGGCAATCCCTCAATTTAGATAATCAAATAGGTTACAGATAATCTTTCCTTATGACTACCAGCAGTCAGCTCATTGTTTCTACAGCAGTGTATAAAACATCATTCAAAGTATTCAGAGTTTCCATCAATATTTTTCTGTATGTATTCTAGTTGTCTACATTATAGTTTTAACTAAACAAGTAATTGTTCACCATATCCTGCTGAATCAACAGATAATAACAGAGTTTCCATTGAATACTATCTTACACTGTGTTCAAATATAACTGTGCAACATCCCATTGAAATGATGTTCATTACCCCATGGCTCAGGGGTGTACAACACAAAGGTAGTGGTTCCTTCCTTCGATTAGTGGTTCTTTCCTTTGAGTATATACATGTGAGTTACTATTCTATTTTTTAAAAGAAGCAGCAAATCATGAGCTCTAATACTACTCAGTACACCAGAGAGAAAAAATGATGAGCCCTATACAAAAAAGGAGATTATTCTGGACCACTACAGATCATAATCGTATAATAATAGTAGTAGTAGTGGTAGTAATAGTAGTAACAATAATAACAAAAACAGAAATTTCAACTGAATAACTTATCAAAATTATAAAGTAAACTAAAGACTGGTCATAACTTACCTTCATGGAACAGAATTCCCAGTATTGCCAACAGAAGCACTTAAAACAGAAAATAATATTGGCAGCTTTCACATAAAACATTACTCTTGTTTTGTAAATAAAATCACCTTTTCTTGTTGCCACTTAATTTATTTATCCCAGATGCGTTTCACCTTTTTCTTATTCTAAGGCAGCATCAGTGGGATCAATAACGATACAGTTTTGTTATTTTTAGATTATTAAACAGTTCATGTCACAATTTTTTATGTAAAAAAGTAATAACTTATGGTTTGCTGACGTGTGTTTCCTCTAATCTGGTCTGGAGGTCACACTAACACAGTATTATTGAAGGTCAGAACACAAAATTGTGCTTATACGTCAGTAATAAAGTGTTGGTGCGACCTCCAGACCAGATGGGAGGAAATGCAGATCAGCAAATCATAAATAATTACTTTTTTACATAAAAATCATGATGTGAACTATTTAATAATCTAAAAATAACAAAACTGTTTTGTTATAGATCCCACTGATGATGCCTTAGAACAAGAAAAACGTGAAACGTGTATGGAATAAATAAATTAAGTGACAGCAGGAAAAGGCAGTTTTATTTACAAAGCGAGTATTTCTAAGCTTGCTGCGGAGGATGGCCACGCGAACAAACTTGTTAAAAATTACTCCTTCAAGGAGGAAAGAAAAATAAGTTAATGAAGGTGAAAACTATAAGAAGGAGTACAATTTACTCAGAGCCTAAGTCGAGAAAAACCCATCTGCTGTGAGCACGAGGGGAGACAAGATGAAAGACAAGGCATCTAAGAAAGTGAGATATTGAAATTAGTGTACTAATGAGTGTAGGTCAGAGGTGATAGGAGCAATAAAGTGAGAAATAATGGTGGATTAAAAGGAGGAAGATAAAAGAAAAAGTTGGAAATGGAACACTTTTAAGGAATAGGACAAGAGAGGAAATGAGAGAGACAAAATAAATAAGTAAGTAACTAGAAAATAGCATTCTACAAACCACTGTGTAAGGTGTGGATTATACAGATGTATCTTGAGTGCAGGAGGATGGCAGAATAAGGGAATATGTAGGAGAACAAGTTCCCACATCTACCATTCACAGGAACTAGTGCTGGATCGGAGGTTCCATATGGCCTATGTGTTGTAGCAGGCAGTCTGCCTATGCCTATGCCCAGTCATAATGACTGATAATGGTGGTAGTCATGCCACAGGCGTAAGTTGTGCACCGGCATCACACAGTACTCTGTTGCAGAGCCTGCTCTACAACATTAGTCACGACCTCAGTGCCTGTTCCACCACACGTGCCATTCAGATTCTTCTCCCAGATACTGGTTTCTCAGAACTCCACAGGTGGGAACTAGCACTTCAACATATCCTTTGTTCTCGCCACCAACCTGGCCTTAATTTACATCAAGTCCTTCCGTCTCGGCACTTCTTCACAGCAACTACTCCTTTCTTCCCTCTATTTTAGTTTTCTATATCTTTCACTTTCTGATCTGTCTATATTTCATCGTCCCCCTCCCACCTCTGTGTTACATACAATTCAATTAGCTTCCCACTGTTATTAACTAATGCACGATGTTTCAGTAGTAATCTCCGTCTTACATATTACCCAGTCTTTCACCTTTAATCTCTCAGGTTTTCAAATCTTGTCTGGTGCAGTACCCAACTGTCTGTCTTTCCTTCTTACCCCGCCCAGTAAGTCTTCCCTGACCCAGGATTCTGGATGACTTTTCTGAACTGTACCCCTTTCCCTAAACCTCTCAAGTCCTTCTCCTTCACCTCTCTTTCTTCCCCTTCAATTCTTCTGCCAGGAGGAGTCACTGGCTCCGAAAGCTTGTAAAAGTTAAACCTTTTTGTGAATGCATTCTCTTGCCGTCATTAGGTGAGTAGATTTTTTATCTATCCATTTACATTACATTGTCAATAACTGATTATTTTCTGAGCTTTTAGTGGGGAAGATTTCGTACTGTTTTGCTTTATTTAGCACTATGAGCCACAACTTGGCTAATTTCAGTCCTCGTTTTCTGTTAAAGCTGTTTTTATGCTTTCTGATTTCTATGGTCTCTTTGCAAGTCTTAGCTTAGCAATGATTACATCCTGATAAACCATAGTATCGGTGAAAAGGAGGAGAACTGAAATTAGATCCTCTGTGTTCAATAAACCAAACAGTGTCAACTCTTCATGACAATGAGCACTTTTATACACATTCACGTAAATTCACAATTTTAGGAAGGAGTCTGATATCACTAACTGTTATATGGATATATATGGCTTGGTGAGATTGATTGAGTTTGATATTGCTTACTCAGTCTTCATGAACTCTGAGGATATCTCTAGCACTGAGAAACAAAATGTTACACAGTGTAAACTGCCTCAGACCATGGACTAAAGCCAATAAAACAGAAATCACACAGCACGCAAATACTGTCTGTGAAAGCCTACATTGTATCACGTCACCATTTATTACCAAAAGTAGGAGCATAAGAGGTATCAAACAAAATGTGTTACTGTAATTAGGATTCTTTGGTAGAGAGGACAACACACATTATTTTGGGTGTCGAGTCTATGACAGGTACAGAAATAACTTCAGGAATGTCCCCCGGACATGCGTTGGGGCGCTTGCTGTTTGCAGTGCATATTACTGACCTACCATACAATACCAATAGTAACCTCAATATTTTTAAAGATGACACATTTATTTATAGCGAAATACAGTCTGATAAAGAGCTGCACAAATATATATTCTTGATAAGATTTCAAATTGGTGTAAAGACTGAAAACTTACTTCAACTGTATAGCAATGAAAAATTGTGTCTTTCACAAAATGCAGGAAAGTAGTATCTCATGGCTGAAATACCAGTGAGTCACAATTGGAATCAGCCAACTCATACAAATACCTGGGTGAAACAATTTTTAGGAATATGAAATGGAATGATCATATAGGTTCAATCATAGGTGAAGCAAGTAAGAGACTTCAGTAGATTCATAGGAAACAGGGAAAATGCGTCCAGTCTGCAAAGGACACTGCTCATAGAACAACTGAATGTTCCATCTTAGAATATTTCTTGAACGGGTGGGACCATGCCACAAAGGACTAATGGGGCATACTGAAAGTATTGAAAGGACAGCATAAATGGTTGCAGGTGTATTTGACTCACATGAGAGCATCACAGAAATGGTGAAAAACTTGAATTTGGAGGCACTAGAAGATGTTCTGCAACTGTCCCACAAAAGGTAACTTATGAACTTTTGAGAATCAGTTTTAAATGAATAATAAACAAATATACTTCAGCATCTTGCCTATTGCTCCCATGGGGACTGTTAAGATATGATTAGACTAATTATAAAATGCACAGAGGCATTTAAGCAGTCACTATTCCCCTGCCCATAAGCAACTGAGATGAGA
Organism: Schistocerca gregaria; assembly: GCF_023897955.1. Classification (NCBI taxonomy): domain Eukaryota; kingdom Metazoa; phylum Arthropoda; class Insecta; order Orthoptera; family Acrididae; genus Schistocerca; species Schistocerca gregaria. Next base: position 1,069,342,373 of record NC_064920.1, on the reverse strand, counting down.
AGAAACCTTAATATGTGATAAAATGCACAGCACACTCTTCCTCGCACTCAACAGTGGTAGTGTGCAAGTATGTAGATACAGTTAACACACATATAAATATTTAATTACATTTTCTACCCTCACTATGAGTGTTTGTATGTTGTTGAACCACATCCGTATCTATGCTCTGTGAATCAGCATAAAGTGTGTGGAAGAATGAACTTCTCATTGCACCATATATAAATATTTCTTCCAAGCCCATACACAAAGAGTGTGGTAAGAATGATCCCTTATATGTAGCCACACATGTTGTTAATCATCTAATTTTACTTTCCTAGTCACTACAGAAGTGATACATTGGGGTCTGCAGAATATTTTCACGTTTCACATGCAGAATGGCTTAAAGTTTTTACACGGTATTCGTTGTCTTTCGTCCCGTGTATCAGTTGAGAATTTGCAGCATTTCTGTTACATTCTCCCATGAAATAAATGGGTTTGTCACCATCTGTGCTGTCATTCTTTGAAAATGTTGAATGTCCAACACTGGTCCAATGTGATATGAATCTCTTGCCATACAGCAGTATTGCACGACGGCCATTGAAGTGATTTATAAGTAATCACTCTCAGTAGAATACCTGCTGTTTTCCAATATCCTGCCAATACGTTGAAGGCTGCCATTTCTTTCATACATCATAATGTTCATAGCCAGATCTGGTACCGTGCGCCGCAGAATTTGAATCCGCGGCAGACGTCATGGATGTCGAAGACCCATAGAGGGCTCTGCACTATCGCACCGCAAGCTGTGGCAGAGCACACCTCCTGGCCCACTTTTAGTGTGAGGGTGCCACAGTGGAACACATGGTCCCAGTGCCCAATAGCGGTGCCCTCAATAGCGTACTTAAGTGCTTGCCTCTCGCTCAGCCAGCCAGTCTAATCTCGCATACGTCGGTTTGCCCTCGCTTCTCGCTAGACAGCTAACTTCCTTGTTCTGTGGACATGTTTGTTTCCTTGTGACTCCGTTGGTCGGTTTGGTTGTATTCATTTTGTCCTTTGTTGATCGTGTCCGTCCTCTCCCGTTGCACTGTTGTTCGCGGGTCCCGCCGCGCTTTCAGTCATTGCTACCACGTGACAGTCCTGGTCACAGTTACAACACCAGATGTTTTATTACTCTCAGACACTTTTCTGACAGTAACAGTCCCATTCTCAACTTCCTAATCTTTTACTGAAAGGAAACTGTATTTTCATTTCTTGAAACACGCAACCTGATATTTCTCTATATTACAATCTACTGTTCAGAGCTGACAAGAATTTCTTCCATTTTTACTGTAATACACTTACTCATTGATCATTACAGGTGCCAGACAAAAATATGGTAACACTAAAGACTACAACTACCATGTCTAATACAGTGAAGAAAATGGTTGGCATTCAAAACAGCTTCCAGGCATCTTGGAGTGAATAAATACAAGTCCTGTATGGTTTTCAAAGGAGTTTTATACCATTCTTCTTGCAAAATGGTGGCAAGTTCAGATAACAATGATGGGGGTGGATAGTGATCACTCAACCTTCTCTCCAAAGTAGACCACAAATGCTCAATAATACTAAGAACTAGTGACTGTAGTGACCAGAAGAGATACAACAATTCATCCTGGTACTCACAAAACAAGTCCTGGATGATGCAGCCTGTGTGAATAGGGGCCCAGTCACCTTCCAACACAGCATTACCATTGGGGAACAAACGATGTACCACAAGATAGACCTGATCAGACAGAATTGTTGGCAGTAATGTACCTTGCAGACTAACCATGGGGGCCATGGAACAGCACGATAAGGCAGCTCAAATCATTACTGAAACCGCACCATGTTTCACTCTTGGCAACAAGCAGCTAGCATCATAGGCCTGGAATGGTATGCCAAGAAGCTGGAAACAGTGTGAAACAAGATTTATCTGACCAAACGATTTTCTTTTATTGCTTCATAGTCCAGGTTTTATGGCTTCAGCACCAAGTTTACTTGTTATGGGCATTTGCATTGCTGATGTGTTGTTTCGGAATTCCAGCTCACCCTGCAATTCCCCACTTACGGAACCCCCGTCATGTTGTTTTCATGCTGACAGGGTTCGCAAGTGCGACAGTCAGTTCTCCAGTTACTTTTGCAGCTGCCATCCACTACTTTTCATCACAAACCTCTTCAATGATCATCTGTCACAATAAGTCAACACACCCTTTTGTATGCATTGTGACTTCACAGATGATGTTTCTTTCACTTTTCCTGCATGTGGCATTTATCTTTCACCAAACAATATACTGAGGACACTGCACAGGTGCTGGTGGTGGTCAAAAACAACAGCACCAAAAGTGGGCTTGGCTAGCATCTGCATTTACATTTATTTTGTCAAACGCGTGTATACCAACTACAGAAAGTCTGAGAGAGCAACTAATGCTACCCATTAACTTATTAACATATGATATTGACAATATGGTGCTATTACAGTTCTAGGGACAGAACTGTCTGTGGAAGACTGCCCATCCATGATAACATACTGCACTCTGCACATCAAGGATTGTTTTTAGTCTGGTCATAAATCTAGTCATAGCTGAACTAAGTAAATCATATGCATGGGATGACAGTGGCAGGTTTTCTAACTACTTGAGAACCATTGTGCCAATACTGTGCTGTCCGTTTCCTTTGTATTGCTTCTAATAAAACAATTTCAACTATAAACTGTTATACTTACTGCTGTACTTTTCATTTTCTCAAGTACATAAACAGCTCTGCCCATTTATCTCCAAAGTGTGACATTAAAGTGTGCTGCCCTTACCGTCAGGTACTCATTTTTCCATGTTGACCGACTATTTCCTATGAACATATTTCCCTTAGCAGGTGCCAGTGTGGTACTGGATCGAAGGTTTCACTAAATTCTAAACACACTGAATCTACCTGATTACCTCTTCCAATAGTTAATAGGATATCGTGTGAAAGGCATGAACTGGTCTTATCCAACCAATTTTATCAAAATGCATGTAGAGTGCCAAGGAGAAGACAATTTGGTTCCCAGTAATTAATAGCATTTCAGCCCAGAATATGCTCTTGAATTCTTCTACTTAGTATCACTGATAGCTTACACACATGACTAACATTTCCTCAATTTTGCGAGAGGTGGTGTAACAGTATTTTACTACAATGGTTATGGATGACGTAACTCATCCTTCTGGCAAATAAACATATACCAAAAGAATAAACAGAAACATGAAGGAATTATTGGACTGGGACAGAAATCTGTATAAGTGATGTACAAGTACATGTACATGTAGAGACAAACAAATGATTACTATATCAGAAAAATTGCTGAGCTATTCATGAGAAAGAGCTTCACAAATTGAGAAAGTCAATAATATGTTGGTCTATCAATGGCCCTTATGCAAGTAGTTATTTGATTTGGCTTTGATTGACAGAGTTGTAGGATGTTAGATCATTGAAATACTGAGCTGGTTGGAGGGCCCTGTCCATAACACTCCAAATGGTCGCAACTGGGGAGAGATCCGGTGACACTGCAGGCCAAGAGAGGATTTGGCAAGCATAGAGACAAACAGTAGAAACTTTTGCAGTTTGTGGCCGGCCATTATTTTGTTGCAAAATGAGCCCATGATGGCTTGCCATGAAGGGTAGGGAGTGTAAAATTTTGTTTACATACTGCTTTGTTTAGACTTAGACCATGGTCTAGGAGTAGCATCTTTGATTCATAATCAAAATGTCTTCAGGCCTAAGTTCAAATCATGCTGCTGCTTACATTTTGATTAATAATCAGCATTGGCGGCCAAAGATTTCTGGCATAAGAAGTCACCCTCAGTCTGCCAACAGCCTTGTCAAATAGGGCAGAGGAGCGGACAGAGGTTCAGGGCACTCTCTTGTCTTAGGGGTGGGAAACTGTCCTTAAAGGTGGAAGAATTGGCAATGATCAGCAGCATGAGGATGCAAAAGGAAATGGAAACCACTGCATTAAAGACACGTAACGTGTATCCGCAGGACATGTGACCTGTAATTGGAAAAGTGTCATGATGATCTCTCCATTGGTAAAAATTCCAGAATAGTCCCTCATTCAGATCTCCGGGATGGGATTGCCAAGGTGGAGGTTACCATGAGAAAAACATTGACTAATCAACAGAAGAATAACATTCCACGAGTCGGGTCATGGAATGTCAGAAGCTTGAACGCGGTAGGGAAACTAGAAAATCTGAAAAGGGAAATGCAAAGGCTCAATCTAGACATAGTAGGGGTTAGTGAAGTGAAGCGCAAAGAAGACAAAGATTTCCAGGCAGATGAGTATAGGGTAATATCGACAGCAGCAGAAAATGTTAGAACAGGGGTAGGAATCGTTATGAATACTAAGGTAGGGCAGAGAGTGTGTTTCTGTGAAGAGTTCAGTGATAGGGTGGTCTTATCAGGATCGACAGCAAAACAACACCGACAATGACAGTTCAGGTATACATGCTGACATCGCAAGCTGAAGATGAAGAAATAGAGAAAGTGTATGATGATATTGAAAGGGTAATACAGTATCCAAAGGGGACAAAAATCAAATAGTCATGGGGGACTGCAATGCCACTGTAGGGGAAGGAGTAGAACACAGGAGAATATGGCCTTGGGACAAGGAATGAGAAAGGAGAAAGACTAACTGAGTTCTGTAACAAGTTTCATGTAGTAATAGTGAATACAATGTTTAAGAATCACAAGAGGAGGAGGTATACTTAGAAAAGACTGGGTGATGTGGGAAGATTTCAGTTACATTATATCATGGTCAGACAGAGAGTCTGAAATCAGATACTGGAATGTAAGGAGCACCCAGAAGCAGACATACACTCAGATCACAATATAGTAGTGATGAAGAGTAGGCCAAAGTTTAAGACATTAGTCAGGAAGAATCAATTTGCAAAGAATTGGGATACGGAAGTATTAAGGAATGATGAGATACACTTGAAGTTCTCTAAGGCTATAGATACAGCAATAAGGAATACCTCAGTAGACTGTACAGTTGACAAGAAATGGACACCTCTAAAAAGGGCCATCACAGAAGTTGGGAAGGAAAACATAGGTACAAAGAAGGTAATTGCAAAGAAACCATGGATTACAGAAAAATACTTCAGTTGTTTGATGAAAGGAGGAAGTACCAAAGTATCCCAGAAATATAAGGTGCTGAGGAATGAAATAAATAGGACATGCAGGGAAGCTAAGACGGAATGGCTGCAGGGAAAATGTGAAGACCTTGACAAAGAAATGATTGTCAGAAGGACAGACTCCGCATACAGGAAAGTCAAAACAACCTTCGGTGATATTAAAAGCAAGGGTTGTAACATTAGAGAGTGCAAAGGGAATTCCACTGTTAAATGCAAAGGAGAGAGCAGATAGATGGAAAGAATACACTGAAAGCCTCTATGAGGGGGAAGAGTTGTCTGATGTGATAGAAGAAGAAACAGGAGTTGATTTAGAAGAGATAGGGGATTCAGTATTAGAATCAGAATGTAAAAGAGCTTTGGAGGACTTAAGGTAAAATAACACAGAAGGGATAGATAACATTCCACCAGAATTTCTAAAATCATTGGGGGAAGTGGCAACAAAACAACTATTCATGTTGGTGTGTAGAATGTATGAGTCTGGCGACATACCACCTGACTTTCAGAAAGGCATCATCCACACAATCCCGAAGATGGCAAGAGCTGACAAGTGTGAGAATTATCGCATCCAAGTTGCTTACAAGAATAATATACAGAGGAATGGAAAGGAAAATTGAGGATGCGCTAGATGACAATCAGTTTTGCTTTAGGAAAAGTAAAGGCAAGAGAGAGGCAAGTCTGAAGTTGCGGTTAATAATGGAAGCAAGATTAAAGAAAAATCAAGACACTTTCATATGATTTGTGAACCTGTAAAAAGCGTTTGAGAATGTAAAATGGTGCAAGATGTCTGATGTTCTGAAAGAAGTAGGGGTAAGCTTTAGGGAGAGATGGGTCATATTACAACAGCCAAGAGAGAACAATATGAATGGATGACCAAGAATAAAGTGCTCATATTAAAAAGGGTGTAATACAAGGATGTGGCCTTTTGTTCCTTCTGTTCAATATGTACATTGAGAAAGCAATGATGGAAATAAAAGAAAGGTCCAAGAGTGGAATTAAAATTCAAGGTGAAAGGATATCAATGATACGATTCGCTGACGACATTGCTATCCTGGGTGAAAGTGAAGAAGAATTACATGATCTGCTAAACGGAATAAACAGTCTAATGGGTACACAGTATGGACTGAGAGTAAATCAAAGAAAGATGATGGCAATGAAAAGTAGTAGAAATGAGAACAGTGAGAAACTTAACATCAGGATTGACGGTCACAAAGTAGATGAAGTTAAGGAATCCTGCTACCTATGCAATAAAATAACCAATGAAAGACAGAGCAAGGAGGACGTCAAAAGCAGACTAGCTATGGAAAAAAGGCATTCGAGGCCAAGAGAAGTCAACTAATATCAAATATCGGCCTCCATTTGAGGAAGAAATTCCTGAAAATTTATACCTGGAGTACAGCATTGTATGGCAGTCAAACATGGACTGTGCGAAAACCAGAACAGAAGAGAATCACAGCATTTAAGATGTGGTGCTACAAAAAATGTTGAAAATTAGGTGGACTGATAAGGGAAGGAATGAGAAGGTTCTATGCAGAATTGGAGAGGAAAAGTATATGTGGAAAACACTGATAAGCGGAAGGGACAGGATGATAAGACATCTCTTGAGACATGAGGGAATGACTTCCATGGCACTGGAGGGTGCCATTTGGACAACTCCTTCATGTTTTTGTCTAAGAGTTCATTTCAGCTAACCTGTAATCACCAACACTTTTATGCTTTGTTTAGGACTTTATTTCCTAGTATTGTTTTATACAATTATCTAAAATCTTAAGTTACTGTGTTCAGTTAAATGTTTTCCTAGGGCTCAATAAACTATTTGCTTGAACCTGAGCCACAGATCCCGTATATTCATTGTTGCATTTACTGTAGCTCTCACGTCTGAGAGACACGATGACCACCTCCTTATGTAATTCACCACTTTTTTTTAAAACTATTTATTGCCATTGTTGCTGCAATTGCTTGTGATCATCTCCTGCTGATTATTTATTCAGAATTATTAACCTATGTATTTTGTCTAAGAATTTTCCACACAACTTTTTACATACCTTATTAACAGTATTTTAAGTTCCTCTTTAACCATCCAAAATTAGTATTTTCGATCGAAGCAGACTGTTCTCATATCAATAACAATTTTGTAAGCCCTTGGCAACAGGTATTTGGAAATCTCACAGATATTTGGGGTGATTGCATTCAGTTTCACTTTTTGCCATCTAATTTTCATTCTCTCTTCTCTCATTCCATTTGGTTGAAGTATTTAAATGGTTGGACTTGCTCTTTTAATATGCTTCTACTACAAAAATTATTGGGTCAAATGAAGTGCTGCATAAAATGTGAACACAAGGTTTTAATTCACTCTAATATAGCAGACAGAACTTCCTCCCCCCCCCCCCCCCCTCCACACACACACACACACACACACACACACACACACACACACACACACACCAAAAAAAGAAAAAAGGATGTATAAAGTTGTATTGATAAAGATTCTATGTTAGTCTTGTATTCTTGACAATACACTAAAAGAGAAGTGGAATAGCTCAGAAACTCATGAAGCAATTATAATTACTGCCCCCAAAACAGCGCTTAGTCATTATGAACAGCCAACACTTCCCCACACCTGTATGACACAGGGATTCCCTGAGATCATGGAATATTTGTTCCCAAGGGCTATTTAAGTGCTCCTTGACAACAGAGCTCTCCAAGTCTCAAATTGTTGAGGGACATGCTATATTAGCATCAATTTATCTTCCATGTGAATTCCAGACATGCAGAATGGAACTCACTTTCAGAGAGGTCATGTACCATGACATTTGAGTGAAAAACTCACCTTGTAGCATACCTTCCACCAAGAAAATTCATTGGGGTGTGCACCATCACCCACAAAAAATAAAAGCATTGTTAATAGTACCAGTATGCTGTATAAAAGTTCCCATTGACAAAACCTCCACATAATCATTCTGGAAAACACGGAGGCAATGTCTGACTGTTGATTCTTGACCAAATCTCCAGCATATCTCTGTGGTTTCATGAGAAAAATGAAATTTTTTTCCACATACAACACCCTCTGCAACTGTTGGTTGTCCGGCTCATTAAATGGGGAGTCATCAGACATGGCTCCACTTTGTGTAATTTCACTGACACACCCCCACCCCCCCATGAACCATGGACCTTGCCGTTGGAGGGGAGGCTTGTGCGCCTCAGCAATACAGATAGCCGTGCCGTAGGTGCAACCACAACGGAGGAGTATGCCAGACAAACGTGTGGTTCCTGAAGAGGGGCAGCAGCCTTTTCAGTAGTTGCAGGGGCAACAGTCTGGATGATTGACTGATCTCGCCTTGTAACATTAACCAAAACTGCCTCGCTGTGCTGGTACTGCGAACGGCTGAAAGCAAGGGGAAATTACAGCCGTAATTTTTCCCGAGGGCATGCAGCTTTACTGTATGGTTAAATGATGATGGCGTCCTCTTGGGTAAAATATTCCGGAGGTAAAACAGTCCCCCATTCGGATCTACGGGCGGGGACTACTTGAGAGGATGTCGTTATCAAGAGAAAGAAAACTGGCATTCTACGAATTGGAGCATGGAATGTCGGATCCCTTAATCGAGCAGGTAGGTTAGAAAATTTAAAAAGAGAAATGTATAGGTTACAGTTAGATATTGTGGGAATTAGTGAAGTTCGGTGGCAGGAGGAACAAGACTTTTGGTCAGGTGAATACAGGGTTATACACTCCTGGAAATGGAAAAAAGAACACATTGACACCGGTGTGTCAGACCCACCATACTTGCTCCGGACACTGCGAGAGGGCTGTACAAGCAATGATCACACGCACGGCACAGCGGACACACCAGGAACCGCGGTGTTGGCCATCGAATGGCGCTAACTGCGCAGCATTTGTGCACCGCCGCCGTCAGTGTCAGCCAGTTTGCCATGGCATACGGAGCTCCATCGCAGTCTTTAACACTGGTAGCATGCCGCGACAGTGTGGACGTGAACCGTATGTGCAGTTGACGGACTTTGAGCGAGGGCGTATAGTGGGCATGCGGGAGGCCGGGTGGACGTACCGCCGAAAGGCTCAACACGTGGGGGGGTGAGGTCTCCACAGTACATAGATGTTGTCGCCAGTGGTCGGCAGAAGTTGCACGTGCCCGTCGACCTGGGACCGGACCGCAGCGACGCACACCAAGACCGTAGGATCCTACGCAGTGCCGTAGGGGACCGCACCGCCACTTCCCAGCAAATTAGGGACACTGTTGCTCCTGGGGTATCGGCGAGGACCATTCGCAACCGTCTCCGTGAAGCTGGGCTACGGTCACACACACCGTTAGGCCGTCATCCGCTCACGCCGCAACATCGTGCAGCCCGCCTCCAGTGGTGTCGCGACAGGCGTGAATGGTGGGACGAATGGAGACATGTCGTCTTCAGCGATGAGAGTCGCTTCTGCCTTGGTGCCAATGATGGTCGTATGCGTGTTTGGCGCCGTGCAGGTGAGCGCCACAATCAGGACTGCATACGACCGAGGCACACAGGGCCAACACCCGGCAGCATGGTATGGGGAGCGATCTTCTACATTGGCCGTACACCTCTGGTGATCGTCGAGGGGACACTGAATAGTGCACGGTACATCCAAAGCGTCATCGAACCCATCATTCTACCATTCCTAGACCGGCAAGGGAACTTGCTGTTCCAACAGGACAATGCACGTCCGCATGTATCCTGTGCCACCCAACGTGCTCTAGAAAGTGTAAGTCAACTACCCTGGCCAGCAAGATCTCCGGATCTGTCCCCCATTGAGCATGTTTGGAACTGGATGAAGCGTCGTCTCACGTGGTCTGGACGTCCAGCACGAACGCTGGTCCAACTGAGGCGCCAGGTGGAAATGGCATGGCAAGCCGTTCCACAGGACTACATCCAGCATCTCTACGATCGTCTCCATGGGAGAATAGCAGCCTGCATTGCTGCGAAAGGTGGATATACACTGTACTAGTGCCCACATTGTGCATGCTCTGTTGCCTGTGTCTATGTGCCTGTGGTTCTGTCAGTGTGATCATGTGATGTATCTGACCCCAGGAATGTGTCAATAAAGTTTCCCCTCCCTGGGACAATGAATTCACAGTGTTCTTATTTCAATTTCAAGGAGTGTAAATACAAAATCAAATAGGGGTAATGCAGGAGTAGGTTTAATAATGAATAGGAAAATAGGAATGCAGGTAAGCTACTACAAACAGCATAGTGAATGCATTATTGTGGCCAAGATAGATAAGAAGCCCACGCCCACCACAGTAGTACATGTTTATATGCCAACTAGCTCTGCAGATGATGAAGAAATTGAAGAAATATATGATGAAATAAAATAAATTATTCAGATAATGAAGGGAGACGAAAATTTAATAGTCATGGGTGACTGGAATTCGTCGGTATGAAAAGTGAGAGAAGGAAACGTAGTAGGTGAATATGGATTGGGGCTAAGAAATGAAAGAGGAAGCCGCCTGGTAGAATTTTGCACAGAGCACAACTTAATCATAGATAACACTTGGTTCAAGAATCATAAAAGAAGGTTGTATACATGGAAGAATCCTGAAGATACTGACAGGTTTCAGACAGATTATTTAACGGTAAGACAGAGATTAAGGAACCAGGTTTCAAATTGTAAGACATTTCCAGGGGTAGATGTGGACTCTGACCACAATCTATTGGTTATGAACTGTAGACTAAAACTGAAGAAACTGGAAAAAGGTGGGAATTTAAGGAGATGGGACCTGGATAAACTGAAAGAACCAGAGGTTGTAGAGAGTTTCAGGGGGAGCGAAAGGCAACAATTGACAGGAATGGGGGAAAGAAATACAGCAGAAGAAGAATGGGTAGATTTGAGGGACGAAGTAGTGAAGTCAGCAGAGGATCAAGTAGGTAAAAAGACGAGGGCTAGTAGAAATCCTTGGGTAACAGAAGAAATACTGAATTTAATTAATGGAAGAAGAAAATATAAAAATGCAGTAAATGAAGCAGGCAAAAAGGAATACTAACGTCTCAAAAATGAGATCAACAGGAAGTGCAAAATGGCTAAGCAGGGATAGCTAGAGGACAAATGTAATGATGTAGAGGCTTATCTCACTACGGGTAAGATAGATACTGCCTACAGGAAAATTAGAGAGACCTTTGGAGATAAGAGAACCACTTGTACGAACATCAAGAGCTCAGAAGGAAACCCAGTTCTAAGCAAAGAAGGGAAAGCAGAAAGGTGGAAGGAGTATATAAGAGGGCCTATACAAGGGCGATGTACTTGAGGACAATATTACAGAAATGGAAGAGGATGTAGATGAAGATGAAATGGGAGATACGATACTGCACGAAGAGTTTGACAGAGCACGGAAAGACCTGAGTTGAAACAAGGCCCCCGGAGTAGACAACATTCCATTGGAACTACTGATGGCCTTGGGAGAGCCAGTCCTGACAAAACTATACCATCTGGTGAGCAAGATGTATGAGACAGGCGAAATACCCTCAAACTTCAAGAAGAATATAATAATTCCAATCCCAAAGAAAGCAGGTGTTGGCAGATGTGAAAATTACCTAACTATCAGTTTAATAAGTCACAGCTGCAAAATACTAACGCGAATTATTTACAGACGAATGGAAAAACTTGTAGCAGCCGACGTCGGGGAAGATCAGTTTGGATTCCGTAGAAATATTGGAACACGTGAGGCCATACTGACCTTACGACTTACCTTAAAAGAAAGATTACGAAAAGGCAAACCTACGTTTCTAGTATTTGTAGAGTTAGAGAAAGCTTTTGACAATGTTGACTGGAATACTCTCTTTCAAATTCTGAAGGTGGCAGGGGTAAAATACAGGGAGCAAAAGGCTATTTACAATTTGTACAAAAACCAGATGGCAGTTATAAGAGTCGAGGGGAATGAAAGGGAGGCAGTGGTCGGGAAGGGAGTGAGACAGGGTTGTAGTCTCTCCCCGATGTTATTCAATCTGTATATTGAGCAAGCAGTGAAGGAAACAAAAGAAAAATTTGCAGTAGGTATTAAAATCCATGGAGAAGAAATAAAAACTTTGAGGTATGCCGATGACATTGTAATTCTATCAGAAACAGCAAAGGACTTTGAAGAGCAGTTGAACGGAATGGATAGTATCTTGAAAGGAGGATATAAGATGAACATCAACAAAAGCAAAACGAGGATAATGGAATGTAGTCGAATTAAGTCGGGTGACGCTGAGGGAATTAGATTAGGAAATGAGACACTTAAAGTAGTAAAGGAGTTTTGCTATTTGGAGAGCAAAATAATTGATGATGGTCGAAGTAGAGAGGGTAGACTGGCAATGGCAAGGAAAGTGTTTCTGAAGAAGAGGAATTTGTTAACATCGAGTATAGATTTAAGTGTCAGGAAGTCGTTTCTGAAAGTATTTGTATGGAGTGTAACCAGATATGGAAGTGAAACATGGACAATAACTAGTTTGGACAAGAAGAGAATAGAAGCTTTCGAAATGTGGTGCTACAGAAGAATGCTGAAGATTAGATGGGTAGATCACGTAACTAATGAGGAAGTATTGAATAGGATTGGGGAGAAGAGAAGTTTGTGGTACAAATTGACTAGAAGAAGGGATCAGTTGGTAGGACACATTCTGAGGCATAAAGGGATCACCAGTTTAGTATTGGAGGGCTGCGTGGAGGGTAAAAATCGTAGAGGGAGACCAAGAGATGAATACAGTAAGCAGATGCAGAAGGATGTAGGTTGCAGTAGGTACTGGGGGATGAAGAAGCTTGCACAGGATAGAGTAGCTTGGAGAGCTGCATCAAACCAGTCTCTGGACTGAAGACCACAACAACAACAACAACAACAGCAGCAACAACAACAACATTCTACCCTACATCTTCAATGTATTTTGATGTCATGTTGTTAACTGGGGAAAACCCTGAATCTGTTTGCACGGTCACCTTCACAAAGCTTATTGCGCGAAGTATGGTTCAATTATTCTGCATCCTAGAGATGTTTTCTGACATTACTTTGCGTTGCTAATTGTCATCAGCTGTGATGGAGAATGACACCAAAGCATCCTGCCGCAGTGAGTCCATACTTGCAAAATTATGCTATCAGATATTTCAGTGACATATGTTGCATGATGGTATTAACTCACTAGTGTGTATCTACCAATTACTCAGCAAGCCACAGTTTGTGCCATATTTACTTGGATGCTAACAATGGACACTGGTAACTCCTATGGCTCCAACACCACATTGTCAGTCATACATCTCATTGGCACTTCTGGGTGAGAGCAACATTCTTCATCTTCCTGTAGTACCACCAAACAGTTATACTCCAAGCTGTACAGATAATTCATTCTCTCCAGAAGTTGTCAGGATATTTTGACTTAGGGACTAAGTGTTAAAACTGGTCTATGATAGTGTTTTAGTTTATTTTACCTGTTGCATTGGAGATATGTTTCTTCTGCAGTTTCTTTTTAAACTTTCAAACTGTTTTTCACTCGCTATTCTATTACCAATAAAGATTGTCCCTCTGTGTGAAAATGTGAGCAACCTCTCTTATTTTCCCCTGAGATGAATGTGTCTTTGTCTTCACCCATACTGCAATGTTTAGTTTTGAGGTAACAACTGAATTGTAATGGTCAAAGTCAGTCTGTGGCATTCGACAAACTTTGACTAAAGAGCTCAAACTTCTTTCTCCAATCTAACTTTGGGATTTTCATTTGTAAATATCTACTTTATTATTTCAGCTGTTTTAACATTATGAACTAAGTTTTTGAAGCTGTCTCAGTTATGTGCAGCAGAAAAATGTTTACTTTAACTGCAGGAAAAAGCACTGAAAATTAATGAAGATGTATTTATGATAACACGCAGTTTTAGAACAGGTTTCAAATTATACTGAACATGCTTTGACATAATTATTTTGGGTGGACAGAAAATACATTCCCAAGAGTACCATAACACAGAAACTGATAACAAAAAGCCCTAAGCCTTTTAATACGACCAGAAGAGAAGACCATAAGGGTGATGTATCACTGACTCTGAATACAACATTAAGGCAGAAAAATTTTTATTCTATAGAGTGCTATAAAGCAGCAAGCAGCAATCGCTCAACTGAAAGTAAGAAAATATGAAGTATCCACAACTCAACTTCCAACACTGGAATGCACATGCTGGATAATTACATACCAAGCAAGGTGGGGAATAATGCGGATGGAAAGGTCTGCCAATAAGAAAGCAAGAGTTTTCGACTACATTCTAAATTTTCTGTAACAATGCTGACACAAGGGTGAGAAAAGCAAAAAGAATCACAAGCCGTGTAGATGCCATCAATGAATTTTAAAGGAATTATTTTGCCTACCAAGAGGTCAGAAGATTCCATGAAATTTTGGCATTATGTGAACTACATCAACAGGGAAAAATTAAGTAATGAAGGTAACAACTAATTTATTTCTAAATTATTTAAATGCCACTAGGATTTTCCATTAATATATGAACTGAGAAGAAATTATTTATACAGCTCCTTCTTGACCATTCACATAATAAAACTGGTAATTGTTAATTAACCTAACCTGAAATCCTCACTTTAAAATATTTAGCACTAAATTATGACTTCAAAATTGCTTCTTTAGGTCTTCATGGAACTAGGAAAAACAGAGAAAATATACTTGAAGGAAGTCATCTAACTTCTTTTCAACCAGAATGACCTTCTAGATTATTTGAGGACAATCAAATTCTGAAGCATGTTTATAATGTATCTAAGATTCATCATGTCCATACCCCTCATATGCTACTCAACTAGTCCCAATAAAATACTTTTCATCATAATATATCTGTGGAACAGGTTCACGAAGTGTTACAAGTGCTTTTGGAAACTGACACCCACTCAGTAACATTCTAGTGTAAATGACATGATGAATAGTTGCACTTTGTTCATGCAAATTAGATGCAACACAGGTGGAAAAAGTACTCATTAAGTTTTGAAAATTCAATATGTACTTAATGAAATTATAAACAACAGTCATTGTTTTGAACTGTGCTAATGAAAGTTTTGGGAACAACAAAGTTTTAAATACAGAGTAAGAGCCTGAACTGGGGAAGAAAATCAGCTATGGCCTCTCAAAGGAACCTTCCCAGCATTTGCTTTAAGCAATTTAGGTAAATCCAAAAAAATCTAAATCTGGATAGGCTGGTCTGTGATTGAATCTTCCACCCTCACAAGTACAGGTGCACTGTCATGACACTGTGCCATCCTGCCTGGTAACAGATCATGGAAACATAATTACACTTAAGGAGAGAACAAGGAGAAATATGTGAATTTTGACAATGAACATGAATCATCCATCTTTATTTAATCTCTTTTAATCACTTCTGAAAGCTGGCAACGACTCCTTAATAAAATGCATCCAAAGTCATACTTACATACACAGATCATACAATCAGAAACTGTAAATTGCTACGCTATAAAGGGATATGTCTACAAAGTCGCAAGTGATCACGCAGGAAAATTGTTAAGCAATGAAATTATCATAACACTCCCTCAATTCCATCTGTATAATCATTTGGACACAAGTTAGTGCTAAGCATGACTGCCACAGACTAGAATACTTAAATGGATGCCACACAGCATTTTGGTCCATTAAGACCCTGTATTATTTTTGCTGAAGTCATTCCATACCCCCGGCATCACCCAAGCCATTCCATTGGAAGCATGGCCAACAGGTGTCTTGCAGTCAACTACCCATTACATCCCACATACATGTAATGGTGCTTACATTGCAGACCTGAAGGACCACCGTGAAACTTTAAGGTCTTTGAGAAGTTCTTCGAAGTTGCTTTCAGTTTGAGCACCAGCACTGCCCTGTTATAACATTCCATTTTTAGCATTCACTATGAGATCCACAACCAGTGGACTGAGAATCTCGTCAATATACTATTGTGTGTCATTGCGTGAATTTTCAGATTAAAAATAATGTGTAACATAGGTTTGCCATTTGACGAATTTATTTTTTGACATCAATGAACACTTGCTGCATCAAAATGGAATAGCAACAGTTGCTCTAGTTTGTGAAGCTATTGTTTTGGAGCCCTACTCACCTATCCCAATGATAAGATGTTCCTCACAATGTTGCTCCTGTACCACATGTTGCTGCATGTGTCCCTCCTTCAGATCACTGCTACCAAATACATTGTACCACAAATGCAGTTCATTCATATTTACTGCCAGGTCATGTAGTTCATCTAGTTTCCACAAGACATCTGGTCAAACTTCACACATGTCTGCTGCTGGCTACTGCTAGCATGTAGTAAGTGCCAGGGCAGATAACTCAAGGAAATATGGAATTTATACAATGTGATGCAAAGGTTGACACAAGAACCACGTATTCAACAGATCTGGCAAGAAAAGCTGAGTCACGTATAGCTACAGTTTTCACTGATTACATATTGCCACACAGGTCCAATATGCATTCCCTATACAATGATGACAGTTATTCCTATGACGCATATATTTAATCCTCTGGAGGTTCTAACTCTGTCCACCTCATGCACAATGTTTTCCAACCTGTACCAATTTTCACTTACTTGATATTTGTGGACTCCAGCCCATTATGTGGGTAAGGGCATAACTATATCCCAATATCCATGAAATTATCATCAGTTAACTCCAGCCCATTATGTGGGTAAGGGCATAACTATATCCCAATAGCCATGAAATTATCATCAGTTAACTCCAGCCCATTATGTGGGTAAGGGCATAACTATATCCCAATAGCCATGAAATTATCATCAGTTAAATACTAACCCACCATGCCATATCTCCAAACTCAATTGAAGTGAATTGCATATTTAAAATGTTAAAATTTCTACATTCTTTAGTGTAACAAACAAACATACAAACACACACACACACACACACACACACACACACACACACACACACACACACACACACACACACACAAATCATGAATCAGCACATATACCACAAGCGCTTATAGTGTAGGACCTAGCTTGCTGCTCCCATTCATGAGACTCGGGCAGCTGTAGACAGCTGAACGTAAGTTCATGCTTCATTTCTCGGCAACTGGAAAGCCTTTATTTTACAGACCTACGTCACTGCCTAGTAAACAAAACATGACTTGACATGCAATTCTTGTCGAAGAGGGATAGGAGGCCTCATCAGAAGCAAAATTAGAATCTAACTTAACTCTAGGTCTTACATGATAACACTGAGGGTACAATTAAAGAAATTTGGAATCATACAAAGGGATACTGGAAATCCCAATTCAAATATGGAAGAGGAAGAGAATAATGATCGTGGTACACTGTTTATGTTGTGACACAAACCGTACAGTTGCTTATGGATGGTAAATGTTAAGTGTACACAGTTTCAGATATAGTTAACATCTGAAATTCTTACAGTTGCTATAAATATTACTTAAACAACATTTCTCAAGAGTATACTTTTTGCTAATACCAAAACTTAGAAACTTGAAACTATCTCACATTAATCTTAGACAGAAACAAAAGGTTGCATTTGAGGAAATAATAGTCCAAAATGAAGTTACAACTTGATAAAAATAGGGAAGAAGAAAAATAAAAACAAGAATAAAGATAGAAAGCATTGTTAACCACACAGCAGCAAACTGACAACATAAAAAGATGAAAAATTTGCATGCTTTCATAACTACAAGGGAGATGGAATTTCTGAAAGAAATCAGACTGTATGATTATACAATAAAAAAAAAATCTAGTCTTCTGATCACAATGGAAAAGGCACAATTATTAATATGTGGAGCCCAAACACTGCAGCCTGAAAATGTTTGTAACATTGTCTCATTTCCAAGTGTCAGACTGTTATGTTACAGTAACTATAGATATTTTCTCTATTTGCTTAATTTTTTTAAAAAATTGTGTCACTGTTTTGTCTCAGAGATAAACAGCTTTTGTTTGCTGATGTTAGAAACATGACTGGCACAAGAGCAATACAACTGAACAGAAATTATGAACTATGAGAACAAGAAGTTTATTTACAAAATTTTAAATATGTTGCAAAACAGCAACTGTGTAAATCTGAAGATATTGAAGAATCAGCCAACTAGTTGCAAAACAAAGATTTATTCACCCTTTTCCTTGGTTCTGATATTTCTAAAAATATCTCCTTTAGAAGTAGTGGGCCTTGTTACATCACATAATGGTACATTCGGTTAGATGAAGCCAAGCAGCTCTTGTTATGTATATGCAATTGACAAAACAAGGATTATCCCAAGCCATGGTTTCAGATAGCAGCCAGATTACATCTATCGTACTTCAGAATGAATGCTCACTGGTAAATGCCAATAGGTAGAGGCGCCTGTCAACATAAAATTGAAACCAGAGTCACAGAATAAAATATTTGCCTTAGTCTCTGGCATGATGTACATGTGATGATGATGATGATGATGAGTCCCATACTCCGTTTACCGAGCGTAGGGGAGCGACGCGGGAGACCCGCGCCGCCATACTAGGCAAGGTCCTAGTGGAGGTGGTTTGCCATTGCCTTCCTCCGACCGTAATGGGGATGATTGATGATGATGATGAAGACGACACAAACACCCAGTCATCACGAGGCAGGTGAAAAATCCCTGACCCCGCCGGGAATCGAACCCGGGACCCCGTGCTCGGGAAGCGAGAACGCTACCGCGAGACCACGAGCTAGCTTATGAAAATATTTTATCCTGTGACACCTGTTACAATTTTATGTTGACAAGGGCCTCTACCTATTGTCATTTACTAGTCACCATTCATTCTGAAGTACGGTACATGTAACTGACTGCTATCTAAAGCCATGGCTTGGAATAATTCTTCTTTTGTCAATTTTATATATGACAAGAGCCACTCAGCTTCATCTAAGCTAATGTACCATCATGTGATGTAACAAGGCCCACTCCTTCTGAAGAAGATACTTTTAGAAATATCAAAACCTAGGTCAAGGGCTAATAAACTTTTGTTTTGCAACTGGTTGGCTGATTTTTCAACCTCTTCAACTTTCTTTACTTTTGAACTAAATCAAAAATTCTGAATGGAATCTGGTTGAGAAGATACACACAACACTGACTGTAGCAATATAAAATTATTGTGTGACGTAATTTATTCGTCTTCAATTCAACTATGTCAAGATTCTAAATCTCTCTCTCATGTTTCCACTGCATTAAGGGTGCACAGGTTTCTGTAGCTAGTGTTCTTGTTTTATGGCAAGTATAAGTTTACCATCTCACTTTGCATCATTAGTTTAACAGAGTAATGTTAAACTGTTTCAGTATAAACTGAAAAACACTCTTATCATGTTCAAAGTCACATGCATAGGACTACAAACTTCACTGTAAAAAGTTTTGGTTATCATGTCTGTTTACCATCCACTCTGTATGATTTTCAGTTACAAGAAATAGGGCTACTCATTGAATGCATGACAAATTTAAAGAATGTCACTGCATACACATTTCAAATCACCACGGATTACAAAAGTTAGACAACTGTTTTCAAAGGAGAATGTTACATCATATGAGTTGTGATCAAAAAGTAAATGAATTTTTTTTAATTTCATGGGCTTTACACATTCAATTTAAAAATATACATATTTTGTTGGTACACATGTTTCTGATGTATGACTGCATTTTCTGCTGGTTTTCATAATTAGTTTATTGTTGACAGTCAAAACTGTTACATGTTTTCGAGTGCTCAGTGTTCTTACTGTCGAAAAAGATGGAGCAAAGAATTTGTATTAACTTTTGCTTGAAAAATTGGATAAAGTGCAGCACAACATTGGAAATGTTGACAGTGGCTTTTGGCAAATCAACTATGAGTAAGACATGAGTTTATGAGTGGTATGAACATTTCAAAGAGTATCAAGAAGACACTTAAGACAATGACTGCCCTGGATGCTCTAGCACATCAATTACTGATGACAATGCAAAAGAAGCAAAGAAAATGGCACTGTAAAATCACTGAATCACCATCAGTGAGGTTGCTGATGATGTAAGCATATCCTATGACTCATGCCAAGCAATTTTTTGGATGTTTTGGGCATGAAATGTGAAGAAGCAAATTTTGTTCCAAAACTGTTTTAAATTTTGACCAAAAACAACATCACAAAGACATCACTCAGAAATTGCTGAATGAAGTCAACAATGACCCAGAACTTCTAAAGATGGTTAAAGCAGGTGATGAAACACGGGAATACGAGTATGACAGCAAAACAAATACCAAACTGTCCCAATGGACACTGACTGAAGAGTGGAGATAGAAAACATTTCGACAAGTTCAATTACTTGTGAAGGTTCTACTCAATGTTTTCTTTAATTCAATGGAATAGTGCACCATGAGTTCCTGCCTTATGGTTGTGCAAACAATAAGGTATACTACCTGGAAATGATGCACTGTTTGCATGAAGCAATCCAAAGCAAAGAAAATAACCAGAGTTGTGGCAAAATCACTCTCGGAAATTTCATCACAATATTGCTCCCGCTCTCACCTCAGCACTTGTTCGTGATTTTTTTGGCAAAAGACAAATTACATTGCTTCTGCCACTGTATTTGTCAGACATTGCAACTTCTTTCTATTCCTGAGGCCGAAGAGAACAAGGAAAGGATGTCATTTTGTCACAACTGATGAGACAAAAACGGAATCACTGAGGAAGCTGTCGAACATCATAACAAAAAGTGAGCTCTGTAAGTGCTTCCGATATTGGATAAAGCACTGTCACAAGTGTATTTATCTGAAGTGATTACTCTGAAGGGGGCCAAAGTTGGTGCTGATGAATAAATGAAGTTTCTTTAAGAAAAAAGAATTCGCTTTACTTTTTGATCACACCTCCTACGTCAACAAAGATTTTCCTTAATAGCTTGGGATCACAAAGCTGAGTAAAATTTTTGATACTTGTCTGTTAAATAAAACCATTGTTCACATCATGTTGATGGCACAATAATGAAAGTCAGCTGTTTTGGTCATATCCAGCAAAAACTACAGTGAAGGAAATAAATCCTAAATAATAAATATGCAACTGTTTACGATTCAGTCTATTCGTGTAGACAGGTACCACCTCTCAAAGATGTATTTCAGAAATTTAAGTAAAAACCCAAACATTGTATTGAAATATTGTATTTATTAACATTATTCATTAAGAATAAATAATAGCACCTACACATATAGGCTCAAACCAAACAACAATATGTGAAATGGAATGAAGGAAAGACTGGTTTGCTGCTTTACTATGGAGTGAACAAAATCTATTCAACAGATTTCTGTCAAAAAACACAAGAAAGACACACACAACACTGTAAGCAGAAAAGGAGAGCTGAATGGATGATGAGATTTTGGAAGGTAGCATAAAAACTTCATCCTAAGTGAAGTCAAGAACATACTTTCCTTCTTGACGTAACTGGTCTGTGTTTTTTGGAAACAGTATAAAATTAATCTGACATTCATTTGCATATAAAAAGGAAATAAAAAGAATAAGTATTCATTTTTTCCTCCACTATTTACAAATACACATAAGTCTTAGAATCAATACTAAATTGACTTCAGCAATGGAAGTTTTATGGCCACCAGTTCAAACTCTTAAGTTGGCACAATCAAAACCATTTAAAGTATGTCATGATTGTGGCAGAAACTAACAACACATAAAAGATGTACGAAAACTTATTTTTCTTAAATAAAAATTTAATGAAACTGTAACATGCTTGAAAAACATGCAATTACAAATTGCAACATCCTTTAAAAAATATTACTCAGGTTCATATTCAAAGATTCTGTTTGCCATCAATTTTTGAGCAGGATAATTACTTCATAGTAATTGTTCATTAACTGACAACTTTCTCCCACATTCCACAATACAAAACTTTCACAACACGCATATTTTGAGGCAAGATTTGCTTTTTCTATAAATAATATAAAACATAAGAAAAATATAAACATCTAATAATATTCAGTCTGTTAACAAATATGACAGTCTACAGAAGTAAGAAATATACCAAGGTTCATTTACAGTCTGACCTGCAGTATTACTTCTGGTATGCAAACTTAGTGCTTGTACATGCCACATTACACTTACAAATGACAAAATGCAGTCTATCTTTGGCATTTATCGAACTTGGAAAAACATCAGAAAAATCAAATTAAGATTCCAGTTTGGGAAAGGAATGGATTCATGAAAACACTTTCCTCTACTACAATGTGCCACTTTGGTTCATTCCTTAATGGAATCTTCAATGTTGACATCCAATATGTGACACTTACTCATCCTCAAATGGTCAGCATGCAAAACAATAAATCATTCACTGAAAAAAGAGAAGTACTTTTATAAGAAACAATTACTGACACAACTGCAAAATAAGTATTCCACAGAAAAAAAGCACAATACAGCCATCTCTGGTAACTTTGTATCAATTTTAGATCAATTTTCATCTAATTAAGGAATGGTACAAGCAGATAAACTACAACATTGCACAACATGCGGTGGTCAGTAGGTACCAAGTAATTATACGTTATGTCATTGTTGCTGTTAGATTCCACCACCAGGTTCCTCACCATAGAAAGTAAAATGGTTTGTCACTCATGGTGACTGGGTAAGGAGTGGGAAAGAATTAGAACTTGGCTAGTGAAATAGAGAGAAAAACTAAAAGCCCGAAGACCACATGTAATGCAAGAAAAATTAACATATGATACGTTCTGTGGAGAGAGGACAAAATTACAAACCCCAGTTTCTAAATCCATCTCAAAATGCAAATGTGTAAAAGTCACAGCCTACACATGCTTTTCATTAATTTCCCTCTGAATGTTTTTCAAAATACACTAAGTACAGTTTACATGAACAACTTCTCAGCATTTACAAAGAACAAAGATACAAAACCCCATTTTTAAGTGCTATCCTCTAGTAACAGGCTTCATGCAAGTCTGTTAGTCGCTACCACAATCTTATGTATACAATATATACATTATTCATTAAATAACAGTCAAAGTTCAATTATTTGAGAATAATTAAACAGTTCATCAACTGAACAGAAAAACTTGACTTTTAGATCTATGCATTCAGGATTGTGAAAACTGACTCACACACATGTATGTAACGTTCACGCTAGTCTTAACTACTATGAGAAATATTTCACAAAACTTTACTTTTAATGACTAAATTTGCTGGACTCATGAGACAGCAAATAAAATTAGTTTAACAAGTACTGAACAATACTATTCCATCATTTTCTCTCAATCACATTCGCACTGAAAAAGGTTATCACAATGTCTTTCCTCCTCAAGGGGGATAGAAGTTTTATTATAAAGTCCTTTGTAACTCGTTAAACTCACATTTTAAGGAGGCACACGAATGGTACATCTAGGTCAGTGTTAAACAGGGCAATGATTTAAAAGATAACAGGGAAACAAAATTTTTTTAGAAATTTCAGATACATAAGAATTATTGCACCATTAATACCCAGTGACATTTACAGACTCAGAAAAACAAATGTTGTTAGTTCCTGAATCATAAGAGTACATAGTATAAAAGCAAATGTGAATAATTCCCATAAAATATACAAACATAATTTAGATCATCAAAAATTATGAAAAGCCCATGTCAGGAAATCATCATCATTAGTGTTGTGCTAAAACTCTGTTCAGAGAAAGGAATGAAACAATACAAACAATGGAATCTGCGTAACAGAGGAATTTTACCAAAATCTGCTTAACACAGGAATTTTACCAACATTTTTAATTCCATTAAAATGTATCTAAATGTGAATAAAATAGTTTTTCAAATAATTAACACTTATTTATATATCTATAAAAAATTAAATTTATATTGTAGATAATGTAGCACAATGGGGACAAGACCAACAACATAGGTCCCTCCTCAGAAAAAGCATTAAGATCTTCTTTTATATACATTATATATAAGTAATAGTCATATAACTATATAATTCACAGTTTCTATTGAAATATAATCATCTCTGTTCAATTATACACAATCATATTAATATCGTTTTCCCTGATCAATTTCTACAAAGATATTCGGAAGTAAATTCTAATACTGTACAAATACAATTAGTCACAATCATTTTAAAACACTCAGTACACATTTGCCATAAATTAGCTGCAGGAAGCATATTTATACAGAAAAAAATCACCTTCGGTAGCATTCAGTCAGAATAACCACATCATATGGAATCTCGAGCTTATACAACAAGATGAAATCCACAAGTCTCGCAATAAAACTTACGTAAGCGTTGATTCTGTTTGTAAACACTGATTACAGAAAGTCTCACAATACATCAGTCAGCTGGAGGAAATGGTATATAGTTTTCAAAATGAATTCACACTGTGTTCTTTAACCTCAGTCATTATTACTCACATATCAATTTTTTTTTTTTGTTACATTAAGAAGGAACAATAATGAGCCCTTATCACTTTACACGTATCGGTAAAAAGTACAGCACATACAGAACACAGCTGTAGAATTTCTTCAGAACAGTTCCCAATTACTGGCAAGAACTAATTCCTCCACAGGGGTAAATTCCCAATATCAGTCTCACTGTCACAGAAGGAGGAGGAATAAGTCTTTCTAAGGTTACAACAATTAAGGCTTTGATCGAATTGTCACGTGCAAATTGTCATGGGCACACTGCATAGACTTCCGCAAGAAGGAGTAAATACTACAAAGTCACAAACGTTCCATATGTGCACATAATAAAAATATTAATTCACTTGTGAGAGGTAAAAATGGAGTCAAGAGTTCATGAAGTACAGTAGAAGAAGGGGGGAAATTGTCAGCAAGATACTGTAAACACAGCCACTCCAAAATGACATCGCGGCACAGTAGCGAGCAGCCAATGTGGACAAAATCCTTTTAAAATGTATCACATCTCATTGTCCAAAGAGTCTCTGTTGTGGTTATCTACAACAGTATTTTGTGGTTATCTACAACAGTATTTCCAGAACAGTATAAGAGGTGCATTGCTTGGTGCCACTCACAGCCTCCACTGAACCATCACTTTGATAAGACACTTCAATTCCGAAGAGCATAAAGGAATTGTGTTAGCACAGAAAAGTGTATCCTCTATAGGAAAAAAGAATTCAAGCAGATTAAAGCAGAGGCAGGCACATTCGCATGCACAAGCCACACCCAGGCCCACAAATGAGTGACCAAGATTAATTTGTTGCTAACAGGTGCACATTTCACATTAATACTAGAAAAACATAATGTGATAATAGCAATTCATTTTTGTACTAAAAAGAATGTAGTTTACAGAGTAAAAAGCACCCAAACTTATCTAAATTGCCAAGGAAAGCTGACACAAACCACAGAGTTTTCTCTATTTTTAAGAGGAGTGATTTTTTTCTGGCAAATTTAGAAATATACTTGCTTTATTTAAATAAAGATTGTTGAAGGAGACCACAAATAGTGACAAAGGCTATTAAGAAAACGGATATTATTACCACGACCAGTTTTGAGTGCTGGTATAATAGCCAAAAACCCACCCTGGCAATAAAATAAAACTTCTTCAAAGTATTTGTGATTGGCTGCAGTAAATTCAGCTATCTTCAGTTAATAATATCCACAAACTTCAACAAATAATATTTGCTTTACCTTAATCTGCCTGAAGTACTAGCATTTTTAAAGAGTGTCCACTGTGTAACTGTAATAATGTTCTTACTTAAGTGATTCTCACTTTGTTGATTGCTCATTATCTGGTCTCCCCTCCCCCTCCCACCTTCTCTCCATGCCTCTTTTCTCCCTGTACATGGCTACTGATATACTGGTGTGTGTGTGTGTGTGTGTGTGTGTGTGTGTGTGCACACATTTCATTTATTTATGTTTGCAATATCCGCATACCCTCCCTTCAGTATGGAAAAAACAGAGCACAATGTATGTACGCAGTGTTACTACAGAAATACAAAGTCAGTTTAAAAAATGTAACATCTTGTAAGATACAAGCTGGACATCTGCTTAACAATTACTAAAACTATCAGCATGAGAACAATCCTAGCAGATACAGGACAAATATTTGATCTTGAGTGTTGAAAAATGTTTTCTTCTCAGGAAGGGGAGGGGAAATAAATAAATAAATACACCCACAGATTATACGTATTCCAGAATAGTAGAAGTTGCTTTGCTATCAGTGATGTGCAACAAAGTCTGAAGCTACTTCTAGCTCTTTTCGTGATTATCCAATTTCTCCTAATCAAATGTTAATGATGAGTTTTCCTTCTTTGCCTTTTCTTCACTTATTGCTATTCCTCACAGGACTACTTCTGTACAAGAAACTGCTTAAAAAGTAATCTGATACCTGACACCTGTTCCTTTGTCTGTGTGTCTTCCAGATCTACTTCGCTTCATCGTGTTTCAGTGGTTGTTAAAAAGGCTCTGTACTGCAGTACGACACTGCATCAAGTTGTATTTAATGTTTCTACTTTAAATCCATAACATACAGCATGAAAGGTCCGGAAGTGGCTGCCGTATCTTAACAAAAGCATGCACTTGCAAACATTTATGTCTTACTGTATTATATTCAAAATCTGTCACTAAAAGACAATTTTCTTCCATGTCCTAAACTGTATTTATTTCAGAATACCAAACTTAGATCTCTGTTTCACAATAACAGGTCTTAATGATGCAACTTCCTTGCACTCATTTCAGAAATATTAGTTACATACGTCAGTTATAACAACTGCATGATGTAATCTTAGCAGATATAGTTTCTAATAATGGGGGGTATATCGAAAGAGTCAGTTGAATCTCACTTGTAAATAAATGCAGTATTACACTGGGAGGGAGGGGGAGAGAGAGAGAGAGAGAGAGAGAGAGAGAGAGAGAGAGAGAGAGAGAGAGAGAGAGAGGGGGGGGGGGGGGGGGGATCACTGCTACACAAAAAAAGCATCTGTGAAACTAAAAGTTACATCAGGCGGCAGTGAAATCTTTGTAGAATTAATCAAACCAAAATCTGAACAGTATTTCAAACATAGAATACTTCCAACAGCTTCACAAGAGTGCGAATTTTTGTGCCAGCTAACCTCAGCGTTAGACAATGTGCGGCTCTACTTCTGCAACGCAGAACTGTCCAAGCGGCACATGAAATGTGCACCTGCACCTCAGAACCACATCCCGAGTGGTGTGCTGCTGCGCGCGTAGCCATAGCCAGACAGGTTGACGGTTTACAGTACACATGCTGAGAAGACCCCCATCATCCGTCAGCCTATGTCTGCACCGTCACGAGCGGCGGCTCCCGCCATCGCACCGCTCGTGGAGGAGGTACCACTGTAAATGGCTGCTCGGTAACTGTACCTGTTGGTGGCAGGAGACCTAGCAGGCGACACGACAGGAACACTCTCTTCTGCATCCACATCACCGAAGCCAGCAGCAGTTGCCGTCGCCTCTGCCAGTGTCGCTTCCAGTTCGGGGAACTGTGCCATACGAGATCGTAAAAGGTATGCGTAGGTCTTGTACCGTTTCAACTGCAATAGGGCAATGAAATAAAGCAATGAGTACACATACTAAGTGAATAAAAATTACAGATACCAATAAACTCTTCGCTTTCTGCTAATATCTCCTCTTTATCATTAAATATGGAGTTTATAATGTTGAAATAGTGCTGTGCATCCTTGCACAAAACATCTACAGGCTGGTCTCTCTCACAATGAGGTCTCAGTGACCTAAGTTTCACCACTCTACCCAATGAATGAACTAATAGTTCTGAAAGTTATGATAGTTTTTTTGTTGTTTTGCACATGTCTACTGGCAGCACTAAGAATATTGCCTCCTGAGGGTTAATAACAGGCAGCAATTCTTTTATAATTTTCTCAAGTGAATTTTCATTACAATTTACAAAAGCTAATTTTGTCACATAAAGGTTGTCACCTAAAATTGGTCATAATGTAAGCATTTTTAACAAGGACTTTTTAAGTGTTGCTCAGGAAATAGAACACAATGGCTCCTTAAACAGGCCTTAAAAATACTGAACGGTCATTTCCCAAATTCCATAGAGCAGGTAGGTTAGCCCTATATACATACCGAGCAAAGGTGGGGCACTGGTTAGCACAATGGACTCGCATTCGGGAGGATGACGGCTCAATACCGCATCCGCCCATCCCGATTTAGGGTTTCCACGACTTCCCTAAATTGCTTCAGGCAAATGCCAGGATAGTCCCTATGAAAGGGTAGGGCCAACTTCCCTCCCCATCCTTCCCTAATCCGATAAGACTGATAACCTCGCTGTTTGGTCTCTTCCTCCAAATCAACCCTTAGCCCCTATAATAGTACAGGAAGTAAGAAAAACCATTATTTCTTTAAAAAACAAAAACTCAACTAGTATCGACAACATCTCCAGCAAACTGCTAAAAGCCTGCTGCAATCAGTTGAGTGAAGTGCTAGCTCATATATTCAATGCCTCTCTGAAACAAGGTACCTTCCCTGATAGGACAATGTATGCTATTGTAAAGCCCCTCAACAAAAAGGTGATGCTCAGATGTTACAAACTATTGTTGTATCTCTCTTTTGACTACATTTTCTAAAGGCCTCAAAAAATTAATATATGCCAGGATAGTCACTCACATACCAATCTTTGCAATAATTAGTAAAAACCAGCTTCAATTTATAGAAGGTATCTCCACAACTGAAGCTATATTTTGATTTACCAATAACGTTTTGAGATGTATTGACAAGAAGAATTTGTCTGTGGGCCTTTTTGTGATCTTCTAAGGCCTGCAACTTGTCTACCATAGACTGCTTATACACACATAAAAAAAAGAGTTTTGCACCACCGCAGTTCCAGAACTCCTGAAGATAAATGATGACTATGGATTTTGTATCAAAGACACAATCCCTTTGACTGTTCAGAGATGTCACTAAACCCGCCCAAAGATGGAAACAACCGTACATGAGCAGCGCCTATTAGACAGAAGGGGTCCGACAGCCGATCAGTTCCAGTCATTCCACCAGAAAGGAGGTACATGGCTCGTGTTGTCTGTAGTTCAACCATGCCTAGACTGTCAATACCACGGTTCAATAATGTCCACATTGTTACATAGTGCCAGGAAGAGCTCTCAACAAGGAAGTGTCCAGGTGTCTCAGAGTGAACCAAAGCAATATTGTTCGGATATGGAGGAGATACAGAGAGACAGGAACTGTCAATGACATGCCTCGCTCAGGCTGCCCAAGGGTTACTACTGCAGTGGATGACCACTACCTACCGATCATGGCTAGGAGGAACCCTGACAGTAACGCCACCATGTTGAATAATGCTTTTCGTGTTATGACTCCAACTGTGTGCAATAGGCTGCATCATGCAAAACTTCACTCCCGATGTCCATGGCGAGGTCCATCTTTTCAACAACGACACCATGCAGAGCGGTACAGATGGGCCCAACACATGCTGAATGGACCCCTCAGGATTGGCATCAAGTTCTCTTCACCGATGAGTGTCGTATACGCCTTTAATCAGACTATTGTCGGAGATGCATTTGGAGGCAACCTAGTCGAGCTAAACACCTGAGGCACACTGTCCAGCGAGTGCAGCAAGGTGGGAGGTTCCCTGCTGTTTTAGGGTGGCATTATGTGGGGCCGACGTATACCATTGGTGGTCGTGGAAGGTGCCGAAATGGCTGTACGATACATGAATGCCATCCTTCAACCAATAGTGGAACCATATCGGCAGCATACAGGGTTATTACAAATGATTTCACATAACCCCACAGAAAGAAATCGCATTGGGTTAAGTTGGGAGAGCGTGGAGGCCATGACATGAATTGCTGATCATGATCTCCACCACGACCGATCCATTGGTTTTCCAATCTCCTGTTTAAGAAATGCCAAACATCATGATGGAAGTGCAGTGGAGCACCATCCTGTTGAAAGATGAAGTCAGCGCTGTCGGTCTCCAGTTTTGGCATGAGCCAATTTTCCAGTATGTCCAGATACACATGTCCTGTAACGTTTTTTTCGCAGAAGAAAAAGGAGCCATAAACTTTAAACCATGAGATTGCACAAAACACGTTAACTTTTGTTGAATTGCGAATTTGCTGCACGAATGCGTGAGGATTCTCTACCGCCCAGATTCGCACATTGTGTCTGTTCACTTCTCAATTAAGAAAAAATGTTGCTTCATCACTGAAAACAAATTTCGCACTGAACGCATCCTTTTCCATGAGCTGTTGCAACCGCGCCGAAAATTCAAAGCGTTTGACTTTGTCATTGGGTGTCAGGGCTTGTGGCAATTGTAAACGGTAAGGCTTCTGCTTTAGCCTTTTCCGTAAGATTTTCCAAACCGTTGGCTGTGGTAAGTTTAGCTCCCTGATTGCTTTATTCGTCGACTTTCGCGGGCTGCGTGTGAAACTTGCCCGCATGCGTTCAACCGTTTCTTCGCTCACTTCAGGCCCCTTACAGACGCATCCAGAAGCTTTAAACTGTGCATACCATCGCCGAATGGAGTTAGCAGTTGGTAGATCTTTGTTGAACTTCGTCCTGAAGTGTTGTTGCACTGTTATGACTAACTGATGTGAGTGCATTTCAAGCACGACATACGCTTTCTCGGCTCCTGTCGCCATTTTGTCTCACTGCGCTTTGAGCGCTCTGGCGGCAGAAACCTGAAGTGCGGCTTCAACCGAACAAAACTTTATGAGTTTTTCTACGTATCTGTAGTGTGTCGTGACCATATGTCAATGAATGGAGCTACAGTGAATTTATGAAATCACTTCAATCATTTGTAATAGCCCTGTATAGTGAGGAATTCGTCTCCATGGATGACAATTCGCGTCCACATCGTGCACACCTTGTGAATGACTTCCTTCAGGATAACATTGCTCGATCAGAGCAGCCAGCATGTTCTTCAGACGTGAACCCTTTCGAACGTGCCTGGGATAGATTTAAAAGTGCTGTTTATGGACGACATGACTCACCAACCACTCTGAGGGATCTATGCCGAATCGCCATCGAGGTGTGGACCATCTGGACCAACAGTGCATTGTGGATAGTATGCCACAATGAATACAGAAAAGCATCAACGCAAGCGGACATGCTACTGGGCATTAGAGGTACCAGGGTGTACAGCAATCTGGACCACCACCTCTCAAGTCTTGCTTTATTGTGGTACATCATGCAACGTGTCGTTTTCATGAGCAATAAAAAGGGCAAAAATGATGTTTATGTTGAACTGCATTCCAATTTTCTGTACAGGTTCTTCTCGGAACAGAAGTAACGCAAAACTTTTTTGATGTGTGTAGAAAAAGCATTCCACTGTGGATTCCAAGGAGAATTGGGTCACTGGCTCAAATCCTATCTACAGGGCAGACAGTAGAACATAGAGAAACTTCCTGGCAGATTAAAACTGTGCGCCGGACCGAGACTCGAACTTGGGTCCCAAGTTCGAGTCTCGGTCCGGCACACAGTTTTAATCTGCCAGGAAGTTTCATATCAGCACGCACTCCGCTGCAGAGTGAAAATCTCATTCTAATAAGACACAGTGTTAGACGATAACAATACACAGGCAGGAGGGGTAGAATCTGATGGAGAACAGTAAATTATGGAGTTCCACAAGGTTCTGTCCTTTCTCCACTGCTATTTCTCATATAAATCAATGACTTGTCTTTGCCCTCAAACAAAGCAAGCAACATTACAATGTTTGCAGATGACACAAATATTGTGATAGACAATAAGACATTACCTGACTGAGAATTAAATGGCAAACAATTACTTGAGGATGTTCTGAAATGGTTCTCGGTAAATTCCCTGACTATAAACCTCAGCAAAACCAATTCCATCCATATCCATTCTGGTTATAAAAGCCCACTGGAGATAAACACTGCATATGAGAGACAACAGATACAAATAGTAGACTGTTTGAAATTCTTAAACATACATATACACTACTGGCCAAAAAAATTGATACCAAGAAGAAATGAAGATGATAAACGGGTATTCATTGGACAAATATATTAAACTAGAACCGACATGTGATTACATTTTCACGCAATTTGGGTGCATAGATCTTGAGAAATCAGTACCCAGAACAACCACCTCTGGCCGTAATAACGGCCTTGATACGCCTGGGCATTGAGTCAAACAGAGCTTGGATGGCGTGTACAGGTACAGCTGCCCATGCAGCTTGAACACAATACCACAATTCATCAAGAGTAGTGGCTGGTGTATTGTGACGAGCCAGTTGCTCGGCCACCATTGGCCAGACATTTTCAATTGGCGAGAGGTCTGGAGAATGTGCTGGCCAGGGCAGCAGTTGAACATTTTCTGTATCCAGAAAGGCCCACACAGGACCTGCAACATGTGGTTGTGCATTATCCTGCTGAAATGTAGGATTTCACAGGGATCGAATGAAGGGTAGAGCCACAGGTCATAACACATCTGTTCAAAGTGCCGTCAATGCAAACAAGAGGTGACCGAGACGTGTAGCCAATGGCACCTCACACCATCATGCTGGGTGATACGCCAGTATGGCAATGACGAATACACACCTCCAATGTGCGTTCACCGAGATGTCGTCAAACACTGATGCAACCATCATGATACTGTAAACAGAACCTGGATACATCTGAAAAAATGACATTTTGCCATTCGTGCACCCAGGTTCGTCGTTGAGTACACCATCACAGGTGCTCCTGTCTGTGATGCAGCATCAAGGGTAACCACAACCATGGTCTCCGAGCTGATAGTCCATGCTGCTGCAAACGTCATCGAACTGTTCGTGCAGATGGTTGTCGTCTTGCAAACGTCCCCATCTGTTGACTCAGGGATCGAGACGTGGCTGCACGATCCGTTACAGCCATGCAGATAAGATGTGTGTGATCTCAGCTGCTAGTGATACGAGGCTGTTGGGACATAGCACGGCGTTCTGTATTACCCTCCTGAACCCACCGATTCCATATTCTGCTAACAGTCATTGGATCTTGACCAATACGAGCAGCAATGGCGTGATACGATAAACTGCACTCGCGATAGGCTACAATCCGACCTTTATCAAAGTCGGAAACGTGATGGTACGCATTTCTCCTCCTTACACAACAATATTTCACCAGGCAATGCCGGTCAATTGCTGTTTGTGTATGAGAAATCGGTTGGAAACTTTCCTCATGTCAGCATGTTGTAGGTGTTGCCACCGGTGCCAACCTTGTGCGATTGCTTTGAAAAGCTTATCGTTTACATATCACAGCACCTTCTTCCTGACTGTTACATTTCGCGTCTGTAGCAAGTCATCTTCGTGGTGTAGCAATTTTAATGGCCAGTAGTGTAGATAACAGGTTTAGCTGGGAACACCACATCCAACAAACACTGAAAAGGTTTAGTCTTGACATTTGCCGTCTGCATAATCGCCAAAACTGAAGACATCAATGTCTCAAAATTTGCTACTTCCACTCACTTCTGTGTTATGGAATAATCTTCTGGGGCTATTCATTACTTTCATAAAAGGTCTTTACAAGCCAGAAAAAA
This sequence comes from Schistocerca gregaria, assembly GCF_023897955.1. Classification (NCBI taxonomy): domain Eukaryota; kingdom Metazoa; phylum Arthropoda; class Insecta; order Orthoptera; family Acrididae; genus Schistocerca; species Schistocerca gregaria. Next base: position 1,069,308,769 of record NC_064920.1, on the reverse strand, counting down.
ATTGTGCGAATATTGTGTTAAGTCCTTCCAAGAACCTCGTATCGCAACCTTTTTAAGCAAATGTGAATGCTAACCACTACTTCACAATATCTCTTTTCGATCATGACATTCACGCTTCACAGTTCCACTCAATATGAAATGAATGACACATGCCATCATCATAACACAAGAAGGAAATATGACACACATTGTGACCTAAAAAATTTGCAAAAAGGTTTAAATACATACGCACGAACGTCTTCAATGCACTTCCAAGTAATATGAAGTGTCTACGAGGTAATTATGTACTATTTAAAAGTACTTTTAATAATTTCCGGGTATGCAGCCGGATCCCGTCGACATTCTGCATTCGTGGCAGAATGTCGACGGGATCCGGCTGCATACCCGGAAATTATTAGAAGAACAAATACGCCGGGAAAATTTCAGAAGTCATATTTAAAAGTAATCCAAAGGAGTTCTTGCTTGAAAAAAGTTTCTGTTCTCTAGAAGGATTCTATAGCAGAGATAGCCAAGATTACTTTCCACATATTATCGTGTATTCCCGATTCAATATAACTTGCTTCTTTAATTAGATTAATTGGTGATCTTTAAGTCAAGAAGATGGTCACTTTTACTCTGTAAAAATTGTTTAGATAAGATCTGAAAATTGTATCTTAAACTCTGTTTGGGAGTGTAATTATAACTTACTAATTGTGTTACTTTATTAGTATTTTCAGTTTGTATACTTAACCTTTGTTTGTTATCCTGATGGTAACAAATGTAATACAGAATTAAATGTTTTGACTCATTCCACATTAATGCATTACCATGCAAAAATGGATCTATGGAATTAATAAATTAATAAATCAAAAGGGAATTGATTTTGAAGTAAATGTTAAAAGGAAACAGTAATTCCTAGTACATACGAGATGTTCCATCTCTAAAAATAATAAAATAATAACAATAATAAGAAATTAATGAGAGAGGGGGTTACCATCACCACACAAATCAGCAAACCTGGTACGAGCAACTGGCATCATACAATGTATATCTGTGGGTCTACACACCAGTCTTGTATCTTGTTAAAAGCTGGAATGACCCATGACCTTATTCTCAATTGCACTTGACACTATTTTGCTGCAGTGACCTACAATGAACTACAAGTAAAATTACAGTCAGCTCTTTCATAACTCATACAGAACACAACACATATTCCATTAGATCCAGTGGCCTTCCCTATATCACACGATTTCATTCCCGAACATTCCCTCTGCAACCAGCACTTTCAAATTGTTACTGAATGAAGGTATTTCAGCTTCAAAAAGTCAACTTCTGCTTGTCAATATGTCAGCTTCCAGTTTGCAGGTACTACTTCTACCTTCATTTTAGAAACCCTTTCTCTTTGAAACAATTAATGTGTATCATAAATGTAAGAAACAGTGAATCCTATCAGCGAAGTGTAAGTGACAAATATACAAACCTATACATAAAAGAAGGCCCATCTGCAACTACTGGGAAGGAGAAAGGCTGCAGCACACAGTGATCTAAACCAGAATGTAATGATGTAAGTTATAACTTGTATGAACACACAGTCTCACCTCGTGATGCAGGTACGCATCCTTCTCCCGGTAATTGTGCAGCACAAGGCCCCGAGCTGAGCGGTCTGGGGGATTTCGCCGGTGCTCTTCCAGCTGTGACTCCAGACGTTGCACACGCTCTTCGTGGTCACGTAGTTGTTCTCGCTGCACACACAGAGATAAACAGAAGTTTATAGTTGTTCCCACAGAAAATTATCAGAGACATAAGAAGCAATAATTACTGACACAGGGAACAGAGTTAGCAATTCACAACACTTTAAATTATGCAAAGCTCATAGTGGAGAACTGCCAAGAGAGTAGAGATGAAGAGGCTTGCAGGGAACACAGCTGCAACAAACCAGTTTTCGGACTGGAGAATCACCACCATACAACTGGTTAATAAGCCATCCAATACTGTGCAAAATGCTTTTCAGAAGCCACAAAATAGTATACCTAGGGATGGGTTTCGCATGACTGACGTTTCCAGAATTTATTATGGCTGGCATGGAGGTGGTCATTATGTTCAAAATAACTCATCATGTTTGAGCTCAGAATATATTATGAGACAATACAACAGATAGAAGACTATGCTATTGGACAGCAGTATTGTGTATCACTTCTGGTACCCTATTCCTTCAAGGGTACTAAAGCATTTTATGACTGAAACAAGGGCCATCTCAGCTGCTAATTCTCTACAGGAAATAATAAAGACAGCTCACTGATTTCGAACACGGACTAGTCATTGGATATCGTACGAGTAATTAATCCATCAGCAGCATTTCAAACTTTCCAAAGCAGCCCACGTTGACTGTAAGTGACGAGTTCATGAAGTGGAAACGTGACGTAACAATCACAGCTAAACCAAGACCAGGCAGGCCTCCTGTAACGATGTACAGGCCCATCGAACATTGTGGAGGATGGTTGCAGAACATCACTTGATATCACTGGAAGGAATCACTTGAGTTACAAAGTGCTAATAGCAGTTCAGTTTGCGTAATGACTGTGCACAGGGAGTTAAAAAGAATGGGATACAATGTTTGAGTAGCTCCTTGTACGACATATATTTCTTCTCAATGCTAACCAATTGTCGAAGTGTAGAGAGTGACAAGCACTGGACAGCGGATAAATGGAAACAAGTGATCTGGAGTGATCAATCATACTGTACTCTGTGGCAATCCAATGGAATCTGTTTGGGTTTGGTGAATGTATGGAGGACATTACTTCAACATTGGCACTACATATGATGGCAAGTAAAGAGGAGGTAGTGTTATTGTATGGGGTGTTTTTTATGTTCAGGGTATGGTCCCCTTATTGTGCTTAAGAAAATGCTACATGCAGAAGGATACGAACACATTTTACACATTGTATACTGTGAACAGTATAGGAACAGTTTGGAGACAATGATCATTTGTATCAGTATGACAATGCCACCTGTCATATAACAGCATCTGTAAGGCAATGTTCCAATGACAATAAGACTCCTGAAATGACTGACCTACACAGAGTCCTGATCTAAATTAGAAGACTATGCTTCAGACCCCAGCATCCAACATCACTACCTTCTTAGCTTGGTTCATGAGGAAGAATGAGCTGCCATTTCTCCACAGACATTCAGACACCTCACTGAAAATGTTCCCAGCAGTGTTCAAGCTGTCAGAGACAAGTGGACAAGCCCTTCATTTATGTTCACTAATAGGTATCCAGATACTTTGATCACACAGTGCAGGATTCCTTCGAATAAAGATGATGTAATTCTTGGGAAACCTTAATGGGTCAATTCAGAGGAACTGTATTTGAAGAAGACTGTCCAACCATTGTGCTGTCACCATAAGGGTAATGACAATGAGATTAGGAAGATTAGGGCATTTACAAGACATACAGACAATCACTTTTCCCTTGTTCAAATGGTGAATTAAATAGGACACAAAATTGATAATTTTGGTGCAAATTACCCAAGACCATCCACTTTACAGTGATTTTCACAGTATTTATGTCACTGCAGATTTCTGATTTTCAGAAGTTACCTTTAATTTCAGTTCCTGTGCCATCTACGAGTATCTTGACACTAACTTTGCTGCCACTGGCAGCCTTTGCAAAGGAACAGAACTGCCCTTTTGACAGGCAAATGAGTTTCATTCAGCATCTCTCCAGCTATAGTCCACCATTTTGTAATACACTTTTTGTGCCAGTGCTAGCTGCAATACCTCCCTTCTCCATGAGGACACCTGCCACTTCTCTCTTCTAGGAATCCGGCTCTCTTACCTTCCCTACTACCGAGCAACTCATGATGTACTGTTCTCCCACCTTCACAGGTCTAGAGTCACTATCCCACCAGCTGTATGCTTGCCAGCTTTGTATCTGAACATACTGAGCTTCACATTGCACACGCACATGTCCAGTCTCTGCTTCTGCCAGCTCATCTCAACAAATCATGTCATATATTTCAAGACACAACCCCCCCCCCCCCCCCCCACCATGTAATACTTCTGTTGGAGGCCTGGCTCAAACCAAGTGTTCCCACAAATTTGGTAAATCTAGACAGCTGCAACCTTTCTAAGACATGACAGAGTAACAAATGAGGAGGGGGTGTATATATGCTCTGCTTTTTCACCATCCATTTTTTCACACATCGAACAATAATGAAGATAAACAGATGGAATGCATGTTGATAGAGACCAAATTCCTTAACAGAAAGTGCCCGATATGTGACCTCTACAAACTCCCTAACAAAGGCGGGTTTGCCCGCTTCAAAAGTGCTCTTTTGAGTCTTGAACCAATATAAAAGCATATAATTATTTAAAAAAAGCATATAATAATAGATTACAATATAAAATTTCAATGGAATAGTGCATCTAGTGTGAAATTTAAGTTTATGCTTCCTCCTTCAAACTTATCACTAGTTCAGCTTGCTTCTACCTTCATGCGAACAGTAGTCGCACTCTCATAGGTACACACTAAACTCTCACTAATCTGACCATCAGTAGATCAGCCTCTCAGCAATTTGGTCTACATCCAGCCTCTAGTTGCTCAAGCAAAAATGACCAATAGAATAATGAATGTTGTTAGTTAATTACAAGGTAAACAATCAAATAATGGAAAATTCTGTATGGAATAATGGCAATATTATGAAAAGGATAGTTGCTACTCACTATATATGTTGAGTCACAGATAGCACAACAAGAAGACTGTCAAACAAAGCTTTCGGCCAAACAGGCCTTCTTCAGAACCGACAACACAACCCGCAAGCGCAAATCACACACGCAAGACCACAGTCTCTGGCTGCCACGGCCAGACTAAGAGCAGCAGCACATGGTGGGAGAAGCAAAATGGGTGGTGAGAGTGAGGAGGAGGCTGCAGCAGGGAGGGGAGGGATAGCAGGAGAGAGATGGTGGATAATAAAGTTCTGTTTGCGGGCGAGAGGTGCTCATATAGTACCAGGTGCAGAAAGTTGGTTAAAACCTAAAATTTGTAGCAATGAGTTTGCTGGGGCAAATTAAAAACCTATGTGTATACTGAAAGAACAGGCTAATCAGAACTGGAGGTGGTGCATCCATCGCTGTAGACTAGAGGCTCAATTCCACTGAGGTAGAAATTGAAACCACATGTGAAATTTCGACAAGACTTGGTATCAAAGGTGGGCTTAAATTTATAATCGGGTCAGATCAACCATGATTCGCCACCAGACATAGCTGAAAACTTCAGTTGAAACCTCAGTTTACTATTTCACATTTTTCCTGAACATACTGTCATCATATCAGTAGATCTAGATAGTTACAGTTTTGTAACTGAGGTTATGACAAGACACCATGCGAGACAAAGTACATGATTCATAAGTAAACTGCTTAAATAGATAATTCAGGAGCTGACCCACTATGGGTATGTATTTGGTCTAAAGACAACAAATATACTGAACTTCTTTGAGATAGTCAATATTAAAACTTGTGCCAATGACCATAAAGCAGCTGTAACAACAGTGTTTGCCAAAATACAAAGGGCAAATAGAATAAGTAGAAAGACTTACATATTCAGTTAAGGGGCAGTAATGTTATTTATCAAGGAGGAAAGTGTCTAACAAAGCGAGTTCTGGGGAAAAGAAAATTTAGGGAGACTGCATTGGCTGTATAATGGAGTGGAACAGAAAGGATTTTGCTCTGATGGGAGTGGGTGTTTCTGCCATGAACATTACAGTAAGACAAGAGCATTACAATCGAGGAGAGAGATGACGGACAGTGTTCATGGATAAGACAGTAGAGAAGATGGGTGTGGAAGTGGAAATGGAAATCTCTGCACTTGTTTGCACACAGGATTGCTGTGCATATGATGGTTGAATGTGATCAAATAGTCGAAAATTACAAATATAAGTAACACAGGCTTTCATAAACAGATACAGGCCAGGCACCATGAACGTTCCTGACAAATGAAGTGTTAATTGTATGTACAAGCTTCTTTCTCAGTTCAAGAAGGAAGTGCTTTTTATATTTTTGTAGGACACTGTTATGTGCGCAGTCCAATTTAGATTTTCGTCTATTATTACTCCTGGACTGTTTACTCAAAGACAGAATCTGATATTTGTCTCATTTGTGGTTAAAAGTGAAAGGGATTGCCGGTATTTCAGACATATGAGCATAGAATGACCAACCAGTAATCCTTGGTTTGGGAGGGTTAAGCTTTAACCCTGTATCCAGTGCCTATTTTGATAGTACAAGCAGGTCAGCACTGAGATTCTAGATAGCTATCTTCAGGTTTATTGGTTTTGCACTCACGTACAACTGGAGATCATCAGTGTACATGTGGTATCTGCAGTAGGACAAAACTGACAATACGTCATACCTAATATTGAACCCTGGGAGCCCCTGATATTACCTGCCTTCAGTGTGACTCTATGGTGCCACACATGACATGTTACTAGTGAGATGTCAGGCATGAGTGAAACCATTGCACTGAACTTGGTGAGAAATTTAATAGGCTGCTAAGTTTGAAAAGTAAAATGTCGCCATCAATAGTGTCAATGGTGTTGTTGACTTCTAAGAATCACCTGATAGTTGCTTTTCATGCATCTATGGCAAGCTTCAGATCACCTGTTACCTTTATTAAGGTAGATGTCATGCTGCGTTTGTATGGAAGCCTGATTTGTTTTTATCTAGTAGTTTGTTTGTAGTAAGGTAGTTTGGTAGCTCATCATGGACTACAAATTTCAAGGCTTTGGAAACTGCAAATGGGGGAGAAGTTGTTGAGGTTCTGGAGGAATGTGGATAGGGTGTCCTCACCTTCACTCCAACAAGCCACCTTCCTAGATGTTGACCTCCACCTGAGAGATGGCTACATCAGTACCTCCGTCCATATCAAACCTACTAACCACCAGCAATACCTTATCTTACGAGTCTCCCACCACCTCCAAAAGTCCCACAGTCCTGTCACAGAGGAGCATTTCCCGCGTAACTCAGTGCCATCTGGGACTGGAACAATGGAATTACATTCTCTGCCAGGGTTTCAATTACCTCTCTTTGTGCCCTGAAATGAGAAATGTCCTGCCCACTACCTTTCCAACCCCTCCTACAGTGGTATTCTGCCATCCACTGAACCTACACAATACACTCGTCCATCCTTACACGACCCCTGCTCCCAGTCCCTTACCTCATTGCTCATACTCCTGTAATAGACCTAGATGCAAAACCTGTCCCATACATCCTCCTACCACCATCTTCTCCAGTCCAGTCACTAACATCTCCTATCCCAAACAAATGCAGGGCTACCTGTGAAACCAGTCAAGTGATTTACAAGTTAAGTTGCAGCCACTGTGCTGCATTCTATGTAAGCATGACAACCAACAAGCTGTCTGTCCGGATGAATGGCCACTGACAAACAGTGGCCAAAAAACAAGTGGACCACCCTGTTGCTGAACACGTTGCCAAACATGATATCCCTCACCTCAATGACTGCTTCACAGCCTGTGCCATATGGATCCTTCCCACCAACACCAGCTTTTCTGAAGTGTGCAGGTGGGAATCTTCCCTGCAATACATCTTACGTTCCCATAACCCTCCTGGCCTCAACCTTCATTAGTCAATGTCCTCACGCATCCAGCCCCCTCCCTGTTGCCATTCCTGCACTACATATGTGTCATTTCACCGCCAAACAGTCTTTTAATTTCTTTTTATTTATCTCCATTCCGCTATTTAAACCCCCCCCCCCCCCCCCACCCAACTTCTCTCCTGCCCTCTGACTAAATTGCAGCACTCCACTGTTCACGACCCCTACCATACCATCTCTCCCCCTCTCTGCCCCAGCCTCCTCCTTACCCCACCCAGTTGGCACTCCCATCATGTACTGGTGCTGCTGCTTGCAGTGTGGTTTCAGTTGTCCGAGACAGCAGACGTGTGTGCAAGTGGTATTTGCGTGAGTATGTGTGAGCGTGTGTGTATGTATGTCTATTGCTGACAAAGGCCTTAATGGCGAAAGCTATAATTGTGTGAATCTTTTTGTTGTACTTATCATGACTCAGCATCTCCACTATATGGTGGGATGCACACTATGGTATTTTAGGTAAAACGACTCTCCATTCAGTTGGCATGATAATGCATGTCAAAGACCCCATATATATATATATATATATATATATATATATATATATATGACTTCCTAAAATCCTGCCCCCAAAATAAGATCCATCCTTCATGAAATCCTCCCCACTCCACCAAGAGTGTCTTTCCGCCGTCCACCTAACCTTCGTAACCTCTTGGTTCATCCCTATGAAATCCCCAAACCACCTTCCCTACCCTCTGGTTCCTACCCTTGCAACCGCCCCCGGTGTAAAACCTGTCCTATGCACCCTCCCACCACCACCTACTCCAGTCCTGTAACCCGGAAGGTGTACACGATCAAAGGGAGAGCCACGTGTGAAAGCACCCACGTGATTTACCAACTGACCTGCCTGCACTGTGACACTTTCTATGTGGGAATGACCAGCAACAAACTGTCCATTCGCATGAATGGACACAGGCAGACAGTGTTTGTTGGTAATGAGGATCACCCTGTGGCTAAACTTGCCTTGGTGCACGGCCAGCACATCTTGGCACAGTGTCACACCGTCCGAGTTATCTGGATACCTCCCACCAACACCTACCTATCCGAACTCCGGAGATGGGAACTCGCTCTTCAGTATACCCTCTCTTCTCGATATCCGCCAGGCCTCAACCTTCACCTGTCTTTCAACAACCTCTTAGCATCTGTACTTCCGCCTCGACTGACATCTCTGCCCTTACTCTTTGCCTTTAAATATGTCTGCTTGTGTCTGCGTATGTGCGGATGGATGTGAGAGTGTGTGTGTGTGTGTGTGTGTGTGTGTGTGTGTGTGTGTGTGTGTGTGTGTAAACGATAAAGGTCTGTTTGCCCAAAAAGCTTTGTTTGACAGCCTTTTTGTTATGCCTATCTTTACTCAACATCTCCACTACATGCTGAGTAGCAATTATCCTTTTCATAATGTTAAACAATGCTATACATGTTTGAAATGGTGACTTTTTTATCGTTTAGTGTCGTGACTTCTAAGAGTACACAGATTATGCTAGATCCCAAGCAGAGAAATGAAATTAGAGAAGTTGAACTGAGGTTCTGTGCAGAAAGTCATTGATGGCGAGTACGATGTCGGACGAGCAACTATTTATGACCAAACTTAACAGATGAGGACATAATCAAAAGTTATGATGAAAGTGATGAAGAAGAGGACAGAGGACAGAGAACATGAAGATATCTCGCATCACTGGCATGAAGTGGCAGACATCATCCTGTAGTACATTCTGCAATTGTTGGAAACATGCAGTACCGATTTAATGCTTGTAAAGTCGCTGTGTGATAAAGCATACTGACATCATTTATCATCATGACATAACTAAAAATTTGGAACATTTCGTGTCCGCCCATGACATAAGTTTCATGACAAACTGGCTAGAATGTCCTAGAAAGAAACTGCAACGGACTACATAATGAGACTTCAAACATGTTTATTTCTCTGAACTTGTAAATGAGGCACAAAATTGGGGGTGGTGGTGGACATCTCCTACACCATTCTGACATAAATGAAAAACTTCATGGGTTTATTAACAAACTTACTCAGCTACATGACAAGTAGACAGCCACCTGGACCTCGGCTAACTGAAGAGCTAAAACAGTGAATTAATCTCAGACATGCTGCATGCAGGACATATAACTATGCTGCATGCCTGAAAATCATATTACTTACAAGCAGATACAGAACAGAGTTAGTCAAGCTGTGAGAAATTCAAAACTTAGGCATGCAGATATATTAAGTGACAACAGAAGTGGAAAAACCTGCATGGCCATGGTATAGGCAAAGTAAAAGCTGCAGCTGACTCCACAATCCCAATCAGTGGCCGGAACCAGTACTCTACATTACCTACAACCACAATTGAACGACAAACAAAACAGAGACTTTTTGATTACTTAAACAGGTAAATGACTGTACCCATGTAAATTCTATATAAAGCACGTTACTTGCAACACCATCATAAAACCCATCACGCATATCGTCTGCACCTACTGGATACGATGGCATTGCAGTCCAATTGATGAAGCTTACTGCTGCAAACTATAACATATATCTTCAATCACAACTTAATCACAAGTGTTTTTCCTGAGGCCTGGAAATAAGGACTAGTTAAGCCCAAACATAAAAAGGACATTGCCACAGCCTGTGCCATATGGATCCTTCCCACCAACACCAGCTTTTCTGAACTGCGCAGGTGCGAACTTTCCCTACAATACATCCTACGTTCCCATAACCCTCCTGGCCTCAACCTTCATTAGTCACTGTCCTCACCCATCCAGCCCCCTCCCAGTTCCCATTCAAGCACTACACAGTCATCATTTCATCGCCACACGCAGATTTTTAATATTTTTTTTTTTTTAATTTCTCTGCTTTCCGCTACTTAACCCCCTTCCACCTTCTCTCCTGCCCTCCATCTAAACTGCACACCCACCATACTATCCCTTCCCCTTCTCCCCCCCAGCCTCCTCCTTACCCCCACCCAGTCAACATTCCCATAATGCACTGGTGCTGCTGGTCACAGTGTGGTTTCAGTTATCTGAGACAGCAGACATGTGTGTAAGTTGTGTTTGCGCGAGTGCGTGTGTCTACTGCTGACAAAGGCCTCAATGGCCAAAATCTATAATTGTGTGAATCTTTTTGTTGTGCCTATCATGACTCAGCATCTCCACTATAAGGTGAGTAGCAACTTTCCTTCCCTAATATTGTTACATTCCATCCTGGATTTTCCATTGTTTGATAGTGAGCATCCCTACAGAAGTCAGCTACCTGGGTAGCACCCTCAGTTGTGTCACACACCTCTGAACCATTTAGGTAGACTCTACAATTCTCAACCCTATGGCGCAAGTCTGAGAAGTTGCAGCCAATTTTGTCATATGATATTTCACGTCTCGTCTCTGATTCAAGTCTTCTAGTCAACTCAGACCACGAGGCTGTTCTTTCAGAGCCATAACCATATTAAGTGCTATATTTATAAATTCTGGTATTGTTTTCCAATGTTGAACAGTTCTTAATCATAATCGTCAGAAACCAGTATGAAGCAGTTGTTCGCATGTCTAGCCACTTAATTCTATACAGGAGGGTTGAGGGACTACAAATACACCTTTTGGACACTTTTTGCAATGAATAGTTTCTGTATTGTCAGTTGTGGGATTGAGGCCCCCCCCCCCCCCAACACACACACACACACACACACACACACACACACACACACACACACTAACACACACACATGTGTGAGTGTGTGTGTGTGTGTGTGTGTGTGTGTGTGTGTGTGTGTGTGTGTGTGTGTGTGTGTGTGTGTCCCTTCTGAACAATTTTTATGTATAGGTACTCCTGCAAGTATAAAGCTAATGAAGGAATAGAATGCATATAATTTCTGTGTCTTCAAGATTCAAACACTGTGCAGAATTTTGTAAATGTTACAATGGCCACAATGAAAGTCGTGAAAAGCCCACTCTAAAAATTCCAATTCCAACAGTGCAACAAACCCTAATCTGCAGATGCTACGTCACATGATGCAAATTGTGAAGTCATTAGCACAATCACTCGACTACAGACAGCACTTACAAAATGGTCGACATCAGTGTTTTGCTTCAACAGCTTGCTGCCACTGAATTCCTTGTCAAAAAGAGAAAACATGCTGGCAAAATTCACCACAGACTTCAACATTCCTATGAAGATGTCTGCAAAAGTGGCAGCAGTATAAGGAGATAGGTGAAACATTTGAAAGGTGGAAACACACATATGAGCCTTGTAGTAGGTGTCATCGAACTGTCTCCATGGAATGCAACAAAGGAACATTGTGACTGACTTTCTTGAACTGGACAAATCATAAGGGCTGCCTGCACTTTTGAAATTCTGTAATGCATTGTGTTATAAATGCCCTGGGAAGGAGATTAACCGGCAACAGAATAACATGCATCCTCACACTCTCATATCGCTACGAAGGTGGTCATGACATTTGAGTTAAAAACTCGCTCCCCACACCTGACTTGGCATCCTCTGACAATGTCTACCACCCTTTCTGTTCTGTCTGATCAGATGCAAGGCCAACATTACAGGTTGTTTGAAGACGTTTGGAAAGCGGTGCATCAGTGTTTTCAGGAAGCTGGAATGGAGTTCCTTCAGGATAGTTTCAAACTTGTATAATGATGCGAGAAATATGTCCAAATAAATAGAGACTATGTTGAAAAGTGACAGAAAGTATGTAGATTAAGATGATGTACTTGGTTTGTCTAAAAACAGAACACTAAAATTTTAAAAATTGTTGCTGATTACTTTCAGTAAAACACTCATATTATGTACTTCATACATATGGCTTCAACTGGCAAGGCTAATATAATAAACAGAGCCATGAACACTAATGTACCCACCAGACTTAGTTTTGTATGACTGCAGGGAAGGAGAGGCCTCTGGAACTTCCGCTGAGATCCCACGGCACTGGCCAAAGGTTGGGCTGAGAAACTGGCAGCCACAAAATTGATGGTGTCTATCCATGACTGCAGTTCCTTTGAATCACTGAAAATAAATGTTCGAAATGAAGAATTACTACATTTGTAGAAAGACTTCTTTTCAGTGGTGATATAAACCAAAGGGTTGTACAAAGTGCTGAAGCTTATTAACACATACACATTAAACAACACAAACAGAGACTGTATTCAAATGTAAACTGAAAACATGGGCATAATTTACCATTAAGACAAGTCAAAAACGAATCCCAAGAGCATGACGTTTTAGTAGTATCAACTGGAAATACACATATCACAAAAAGTTTTGCATCATACCGGTTCCCACAGTTGCTGAAGATAGCCATTGACCGTGGATATTGTATCACAAACACAGTCCCTTTGACTGTTCAGAGACATCCCTAAAACTGTCCAAATATGTAAACAACCACGCATTAAAAGCACCTATTAGATGGAGGGGGTCCAACAGCCAATCAGTTCCAGTCATTCCACCCGGAAGGAGGTACATGGCTCATGTTGCCTCTAGCTCAACCACGGCTGGACTGTCAATACTGTGGTTCGATGGCTTCCGAGTTGTCACTTTGTGACAGGAAAGGCTTTCAACAAGGGAAGTGTCCAAGCATCTCGGAGTGAACAAAAGCGATATTGTTCGGACATGGAGGAGATACAAAGAGACAGGAACTGCCAACATGTCTGACTCAGGCCGCCCAAGGGCTACTACCACAGTGGATGACTGCTACCTACGTCTTATGGCTCGGAGGAACCTTGACAGCAACGCCATCATGTTGAATAAAGCTTTTCATGCAGCGACAGGATGTCGTGTTATGACTCAATCTGTGTGCAATAGGCTGCATCATGCAAAACTTCACTCCTGACATCCATGGCGAGGTCTATCTTTGCAACCACGACACCATGAAGCCCGGTACAGATGGTCCCAACAACATGCCGAATGGACAGTTCCGGATTGGCATCACATCCTCTTCACTGATGAGTGTTGCTTATGCCTTCAACCAGACAATCGCCGGAGACGCGTTTGGAGGCAACCCGGTCAGAGCTGCTCGTGGTCATAGAAGACGCCACAACAGGTGTACGATACGTGAATGCCATCCTCCAACTGATAGTGCAACCATATCAGCAGCATATTGGAGAGGCATTCTTCTTCACGGACGACAATTCGCGCCCCCACCATGCACATCTTGCGAAAGACTTTCTTCAGGATAATGACATTGCTCGACTAGAGTAGCCAGTATGTTCTCCAGACATGAACCTTATCGAACATGCCTGGTATAGATTGAAAAGGGCTGTTTATGGGCAATGGGCAACGTGACACCACCCCCCCCCCCCCCCAACCACTCTGAGGGATCTATGCTGAATTGCCATGAGGATTGGGACAATCTGGACCAACAGTGCCTTGATGAACTTGTGGGTGGGGTTCTTTGTGGGAAGCGACCAAACAGCAAGGTCATTGGTCTCATCAGATTAGGGAAGGATGAGGAAGTAAGTCTGCCATGCCCTTTCATAGGAACAATCCTGGAATTTGCCCGCAGCGATTTAGGGAAATCATGGAAAACCTAAATCAGGATGGCTGGATGTGGGATTGAACTGTCATCCTCCCGAATGCGAGTCCAGTGTGCTAACCATGATGAATACAGGCATGCATCAATGCAAGAGGACGTGCTACTAGGTATTAAAGGTATCGGTGTGTGGTCTACAACAATCTGGACCACCATCTCTGAAGATCTGGATGTATGGTGATACAAAATGCAATGTGTGGTTTTCATGAGCAATAAAAAGAGCAGAAATGATGTTTATGTTGATCTCTATTCCAATTTTCTGCACAGGTTCCAGAACTCTTGGAACCAAGGTGATGCAGAACATTTTTTATGTGTGTTCTTACACAAAGCAGGAGATCAAACAATGGAAAGTCCATGGTGAAATAATAACATAGAGATGATGTATTACTACTCAAAACAAACAGGAGGCATTGAATTACAGACAACACACACACACACACACACACACACACACACACACACACACACACACGGTCGCACACGTCCACTACCCTCAGCACTGGGAGACAGCAGCCATATGTGTGAGTTGTTGCTATGTGAATGTGTGAATTTCCACTGCTGAGAATGAGGGAATCTATCTTAGAAATTTCTCCAAATATAACCTTTGAAGTTAAGTTGCTTTACTTTGGCTATTCCTTCATGCTGCTACACAATATTGACAAGGAAACAAATGAAGAATAGTTTAGACACCATCATGCCTTACCAAGTATGGTGTACTGGAGGGGCTATGACCGCACCTTCCCCTGAAACTAGCTCGCCCAGCTACACTTAGCCAAATCTTCCGATATACTTTGAAACCAAATCAGTCAGTCAGGCCTTATTGGCCGGAGACAGTAACCACATGTATATGAAAGTAGTTGTTGTGCGAGTGTGTAAGAGCTCTGCTTCTGATGAAGGACTTTGCCCGAAAATTTATCCATTTCTAATATTATTTTCACTATGCCTGTCAACGACTCCATGCCTCCTCTACATGGTAAATACCAATCTATCCTTTCTATAATACAGGGTGGTTATAATTAAACTTTCAGTAATTGAGCCAGTTATATGGAAAAGTATTCACCATATAGGTTCCCAACTTTATAGGAATGATGTTCAGACAGTGCATTCTAGGATTTTCATTGTTAATATTGCTAGTGTGACGATTTGCATTTAGGTGACATAAGGTTCAAACACAAATAGAGTGTACATGATAATTGCAGAAAATCGACATGGGTTTGGTCAAGGTAAGCAAGGCTTTACTCGTAAAACTGTTTAAATGAAACATAAATAGTGTTGCTGCTCTTCACGAGTATTGTTGCATTAAAGGAATAAGGTCAGGTCCTTTTTCCGCTCAGGACTGAAGAACATGACTCAATGTTCGAATTAAATGGTGATTTGGGAATTGCTTAGGGAAGAGACCAAACGCATAATGCACCGCAAATTGTTGAAGAAGTTACTACCGCCTTGGCCGAGAATGCTGGACGCAATGTGTCATCTTCAAGCAGTGCACAAGCTGTGTCACAATAGCTGAACACTGAGTTGTTCACCAATGTTTTGGGCAGCAGCAGAACAATCTCTAATACGGTTTGAGCTGTCACGGATGCATACTGTCATCACATTGAGAAATGTTCGTAACCTGGAATGTAAGTGTGATATGCAATTAAAAAATGTTACCCTCTCATGTGGAAATTAAAATTAGTTTCGTTCAGTGGTGTATTTGTTATTTATCTTAAAATATAATGTGCTTCTTTCAATGGTTTATTCATTACTTCTGTTCTGCATGTCCTTACAAATGTTTCCACAAAGTTTCACTGTCAAATGGCTCAAATGGCTCTGGGCACAATGCGACTTACACCCATGCACGAGGCAGGATTCGAACCTGCAACCGTAGTGGTCGCTCGGTCCAGACTGTAGCACCCTGAACCGCACGGCCACTCCAGCCGGCGTTTTACTGTCCTACAGTCACTCATTTCTCATAGAGGCCCTCTCAACCACTGAAAGTTTGATTATAACCATTCTGCATTTTTATTTACATGCATGTGCAAAGGATTATTAGATGTGAAAGTCCCATGAAATAACACAAAAAAAATCCTACAATGAACCAGCTAACAAGTCTTCTTCATTTTAATTCACAGTTTAATGAAAAATTTATGCAGCAATCATGGAAGGTCATGAATAATTCTAACCATGACAAACTAGTTGTACTATTATGTACTAACACGATATGAAAGTAAGCTAACTTCTCAATCATGAGCATACATTTTGATACAATGTATAAGATGCAGTCATAAACAAAGAGAATACAGGTAAAGTAAGCAGTGAACGAATGTTTAAAAGTGGTAAAATTTGAATCAAAAACTGTTTTGAATTGTACAACCACCCAGGTAAATAATCAAACCATACAGCTATTGTTATAGCATTCCAATGAACCCTGAAAGACAAATGCAAAGAATTTTATTCATATACTAGCCCTTCCTCGCCAGCTTCAACTGCATATGTGTTTGACATATTATTGCACACAGCTTCTCCTCCCCCTTCTCATTATCCATCTCCTCCTGTCCCCCCTCTGGTCATATCCTCTCCCCCCTTCTAACTGTCCACCTCCTCCTTCCCTCATCTCCGTTTCTACACCCCCCCCCACCTCTCCCTGCTTGTCCGCCTCCTCGTCCTCCCTCTCTGTTCAACTCCTACTCCTCCACCTCTCCATCCATCTCCTCCTCCCACTTTCTCTGTCCAAACTAGGGCTTCTGATAAAATATTGATAAATTAATATTTTTTCCAAAAAATATCAATATATATCGACGATATTTTCCCTCCGATATATCGATATCAAACAGGAAATATCCAGTGCCAATGTTTTCATTTTATATCATATTTTTTTAACAATATTTGATAAATATCTGAACTCATTCTTTTCAAACTGCAGAAGAAGATAATTTATCTTCATTGTGTGAAGGGAGCTTTCATCACATCTAATTTCACTTTGACTGTGTGAAACAAGTATATGTGGCACAAAAGTAGTAGTCTGATCACACTGGAAGGTGTCAGTGGGAATGGAATGACAAGATTTTCGATGTGAAAAAATAGAACACCTGTTGCATCAAAAAACAATTTTTAACACATCTAGTGTGCTACTTCTTCAAGTCAGCATTCTTAAAAAAAATGGTGAAAGTGATGAACAAAAATCTAAATGACAAGACTGGTGTTTGTGGCAGGCGGAGGCGTGTGAGGGAAATGCTGACCCATCAGACACCTTTTACTGTACCACTTACATGGAGTTACCATTGTTAGTAAGTGGTTATCGCCAAGCATGAATGTGCAGCATCTTCCTTTGAATTATTGCTCGAAGAGAGATAGGCAGGCTGATAGCTTGTTGATGTACAGAACATCTAATAATAAATCAATATTTAAATATACAGCTCTAAAACCAGCAGTATACTTACAATGTGCAGCTGATATTTTTATAGACAACTACACAGATATTTTTGCCACTGATACATCAGCACTTTTTTTTGATATATCGAGAGCTGATAAGGATCTCTCTTTAAATATCGATATATTGGATTCCAGATATTTTTAAAAATATCAACAGTCCTAGTCCAAAGCCACCCCACCTCCACCTCCCTCCCTCCTCTCTGTCCACCTCCGCCCTCCTTCCCTTTGTCCATACCCCCTTCTCTCTCCTCTTTGTTCTTCTACTTCTTCTCCCTCTCACTATGTTCATCTCCTCCTGTTTCCTCCCTCTCTATGCATCTTCTCCTCTTCCCTTTCTCCGTGTGCCTCTTCCCTCCCTATCCGCCTCCTCCTCCCACTTCTCATTACTTATTTCCTCCCCCCTATCAGTCCCATTAATCTCTCCCTACTATCTCTCCCCCCTATCCATCCCCTCTTGCCAGCATTCTCTGTACATCCCCTCCTTCCATCTATTCTGAGCTTCCCTCAGTCATGCACAACTGCATGTGTGGCCCCTGCAAAACAGGCCCATAAAATAGGCCAATACTACTCCCACAAACACCTGTCCATCAGGCCACCCACTCATCGAGGATTGGAAAACTATTTATTGCCCCACACATGTAGGATGTCCAGCTAAGCACACCTATAAGGCAGACCAATACTGTTACTACACACAACAGGCCTGATGTGCAGGGCAGCCTATACAGCAGGGGTTGGGAAAAAAGGAAGAAAAGATTTTGCCCTTACCTATATTCCTATTGAACAAATACATACATACACTCCTGGAAATTGAAATAAGAACACCATGAATTCATTGTCCCAGGAAGGGGAAACTTTATTGACACACTCCTGGGGTCAGATACATCACATGATCACACTGACAGAACCACAGGCACACAGACACAGGCAACAGAGCATGCACAATGTCGGCACTAGTTCAGTGTATATCCACCTTTCGCAGCAATGCAGGCCGCTATTCTCCCATGGAGACGATCGTAGACATGCTGGATGTAGTCCTGTGGAACGGCTTGCCATACCATTTCCACCTGGCGCCTCAGTTGGACCAGTGTTCGTGCTGGACGTGCAGACGGCGTGAGACGACGCTTCATCCAGTCCCAAACATGCTCAATGAGGGACAGATCCGGAGATCTTGCTGGCCAGGGTAGTTGACTTACACCTTCTAGAGCACGTTGGGTAGCACGGGATACATGCGGACGTGCATTGTCCTGTTGGAACAGCAAGTTCCCTTGCCGGTCTAGGAATGGTAGAACGATGGGTTCGATGACGGTTTGGCTGTACCGTGCACTATTCAGTGTCCCCTCGACGATCACCAGAGGTGTACGGCCAGTGTAGGAGATCGCTCCCCACACCATGATGCCGGGTGTTGGCCCTGTGTGCCTCGGTCGTATGCAGTCCTGATTGTGGCGCTCACCTGCACGGCACCAAACACGCATACGACCATCATTGGCACCAAGGCAGAAGCGACTCTCATCGCTGAAGACGACACGTCTCCATTCGTCCTTCCATTCACGCCTGTCGCGACACCACTGGAGGCGGGCTGCACGATGTTGGGGCGTAAGCGGAAGACGGCCTAACGGTGTGCGGGACCGTAGCCCAGCTTCATGAAGATAGTTGCGAATGGTCCTCGCCGATATCCCAGGAGCAACAGTGTCCCTAATTTGCTGGGAAGTGGCGGTGCGGTCCCCTACGGCACTGCGTAGGATCCTACGGTCTTGGCGTGCATCCGTGCGTCGCTGCGGTCTGGTCCCAGGTCGACGGGCACGTGCACCTTCTGCCGACCACTGGCGACAACATCGATGTACTGTGGAGACCTCACGCCCCACGTGTCCACCCGGCCTCCCGCATGCCCACTATACGCCCTCGCTCAAAGTCCGTCAACTGCACATACGGTTCATGTCCACGCTGTCGCGGCATGCTACCAGTGTTAAAGACTGCGATGGAGCTCCGTATGCCACGGCAAACTGGCCGACACTGACGGCGGCGGTGCACAAATGCTGCGCAGCTAGCGCCATTCGACGGCCAACAGCGCGGTTCCTGGTGTGTCCGCTGTGTCGTGCGTGTGATCATTGCTTGTACAGCCCTCTCGCAGTGTCCGGAGCAAGTATGGTGGGTCTGACACACCGGTGTTAATGTGTTCTTTTTTCCATTTCCAGGAGTGTATTTGTATATGTGCTGCTTTAAAAGATGATGTTGTTGTTGTTGTTGACATTGTTGTTGTCAGTCCAAAGACTGTACAGCGTTGTTTAAAAAAATTTACATCCTATGTCCATCTAAATGTTTATTAGTGTATTAAGCAAAAATTTGAAGTAAACTGATAAAAAGCTTTTCCAGATTTTTATATGATGCTGTTGTAGTCTTCAGTCCAAAAACTTATTTCATGCAGTTCTTTGTTCTACTCTATCCTGTGGAAGTTGCTTCATCTCTGAATAACTATTGCAACCTACATCCTTTTCATCCTGCTTACTGCATGCATCTCCTGCTCTCCCTCTAAATTTTAACCCTACTTCCCTCCAGTACTAAATTGCTGATCACTTTATGTCCCAGAAAGTTCCCTATCAACAGATCCTTTCTTCTAGTGAAGTTGTGCCAAATATTTCTTCTCTCTCCAATTCTATTCTGTACCTACTCGTTACTTACATGACCCACCCACCTAATCTTCAGCATTCTTCTTTAGCACCACATTTCAAAATCTTCTATTCTCTTCTTGTATACTGTTTATCATCAATGTTTCATTTCCATGCACGGCTGCACTCCATACAAATACTTTCAGAAAAAGACCTCATTAACACTTAAGTCTCTATTCAGTGTTAACGTATTTCTCATCTTCAGAAGCACTTTTCTTGAAATTGCTAGTCGACATTTTATATCCTCTCCACTTTGGCCATCACCAGTTAAGTTTGCTGCGCAAATAGCAAAGCTCACCTACTACTTTCACAGTCTCATTTTCTAATCTAATTTCCTCAGTATTACCTGATCTAATTAGACTATGCTCCATTATCCTTATTTCGCTTTTGTTGATCATCTTATATCCACTTCCAAGATACTGTCCATACTGTTTAATTGTTCTTCCATGTCCTTGGCTCTCTCTGACAAAACTACAATGTCATCAGCAAACCTAGGAGTTTTTATTCCTCCTCCTAGAATTTTCATCCCTTCTCCAAATTTTTCCTTGATTTCCTTTATTACTTGCTTAATGTATTGACTGAATAACACTGGCAATTGGCTATAACCCTATCTCACTCCCTTCTCATCCGAACCACTGCTTCCCTTTATGTCCCTCAATTCTTATAAATACTGGCTGCAATCTGTACAAGTTGTTCATAACCTATTGCTTTCTGTATTTTACCTCTGGTACCTTCAGAAATTTGAAGAGTTTATTCCAGCAGACATTGTCAAAAGCTTTCTCTAAGTCTGCAAATACTTTAATAGTTGGTTTCCAATTCCTAAACCTATTTTCTATAAGGTGTCATAGCGGTCAGTATTGCCATATATGTTTCTACATTTCTCTGTAACCCAAACTGATCTAATCTGAGGTTGGCTTCTACAAGTTTTTCCATTCTTCTGTAAAAATTCGTATTAGTATTTTGCAACAATGACTAATTAAACTGATAGTTTGGCAATATTCACACCCATCAGCACCTGCTTTCTTTGGAAATGGAATTACTATTTTCTTCATGAAGTCTGGGGGTACATCACCTTTCTCAAAGATCTCACACACTGGTTGGAATAGTTCTGTTATCACTGGCTCCCCCATGGATATTGGTGGGTGTGAGATGCAGACGTGCCCACACACCCGTACCCCAGTCCCACACACACACATTTTTATTCTATGTATGGATATGTTTTTACTCTTATCACTATCTGTGGAGCTAGTTGGCATACAAACTTTTACTAATGTGGTGGACATTGATTTCTTCTCTGTCTTGGCTACAATAATGTGTTCACTACCTGTTTGAAGTAGCGTACCTGCATACTTATTTTCTTATTCATTACTGACCTACTCTTGCTTTACCCCAATATGATGTGTGTGTGTGTGTGTGTGTGTGTGTGTGTGTGTGTGTGCGCGCGCGCGAGTGCGCGCACGCACGTGTGCGCGAGCATGCGTGCGTGCGTGGTTGGTTGGTTGGTTGGTTGCGTGCGTGCGTGGGTGGGTGGGTGGGTGGGTGGGTGGGTGGGTGGGTGGGTGGGTGGGTGGGTGCGCGAGCACGTATGCACACAGGTGGTCAGAAACAGTGTGCTTGTAAGTGTATTATAGGTTACGCTGAAAAATAATTTGTTATGAACAGAAGAGATGTACTGCACCATTTCCAGTTAGCCAATCAGGCCATCACATGTGCAAATTCAAGCAGTCTGCCAAATACTATTAGTTTCAGCTGTTCTCCACAGCGTAGATTAGTTCTCATAATGTAGATTATAGCCTATGACTCACATTTAATCCTTACTACCTTCCCTTGTCCAGTTTCTGTATCACTCTCCTGTTTGGTTTTAGGAAACCAAATGAAGACAATCTCTGGTGGACCACACTAATTTGCATGCCCAATGGCCTGATTTACCATCTTCAATGCTAATTAACTGACCACCTTGTGCGTGTGATCATGTTTCTATATACACTGACGAGCCAAAACATTATAAACACCTGCTTAATAGCTTGTTGATTCATCTTCGGAATACAATACAGCACCGATACTGCATCACACCATCAATTCTACAATTTGTTGGTAAGTTTTTGAAGATATGGGGTATCAGACGACTACAAAAAAGTCATGTAATTCCTGTAAATAATGGGCTGCTGATTTATGTACGTGATGACAGGACCGATAGCAATCCAGAAGGGTTCCGTTAGATTCACATCAGGTGAATTTGGTGGCCAACACATCAACATGATTGCACTGTCATACTCTTCAAACCACTGTAGAATGATTCTGGCTTCGATACACAGAAAATTATACTGCTGAAAGATGACATCACCATCAGGAAAGGTATCAAGCATAAAAGGATGCTGGTGGTCTGCAGCTGAAATGATGTCTTCAATTTTTTCCACAATTCCCATTCAAGTGCAGGATAATGTTTTCCATAGCACAATAGTGCTCCCATCAGCCTGCACCCATAGCATGGTGCATGTTGGGAGCTGCTGTTTGCCTCAATGGTACCATTTGCGGAGATGACCATGAACCTGATGTAGCAAGAAATGTGATTCATCTGAAGAGCCGATATGTTTCCAACGACTCGCGGATGAATCCCAATGGTCCCATGCCCACTGCAGTCATAATTGTCGATGTCGTTTAGTCAACATGTGAACACACACGGGTTGTCTGCCGCAGAGCCTCGTATCTTTGCTAGGATGAGCTCTCATCTGCCTCTGCTCTACTTACATACTTCTCTTACCACGTCATTTGCCCGCAAAGCCACCAAGTGGCATCCAACATCACAAAGAACAGTGGTCACAATGTTTTGGCTGTTCAGTGTGTGTCTATATATTTTTCTCTAGAAGAGTGTTGTATTGGGATGGAGAAGAACTTGTGTGTGTTTCTTGATTCCAAGAACACTTTCAAAATGATATTCTGAAAGAATTAGGAAAACATTTATGAAAGGGCTGTTGTCTTATCACACACACTTAAAGGTATATTTCAAAGATACAATTGAGCATTGTTTACCAGTGGTCATCTATGGTCTAAGAATATGATATTTGAGAATCACATAAAATTTGGTTCTTCTAGCTAGAGCTGGGGAATTATGACACAAAAAAGTAGAGATCAGAGCTACTTAAAAAGCATAAGGAATGAAGACAAATATGAAAAAAATTTTAAAAATGATGAAATGTGTGATCAAAAGATAAAAAGAATACTGGATGGGCACAAATTTCAACACATGCAAGATTTTAAGTACACAGGAGGTATAATAGAAAATAAGTGGAGGGTCAGCAAAGAAATTTAATCAAGAATTACAATGGTAAAACTGCCATTTTCTAATAACGGGGAGATTTTTGCAATGGTAAGAGAATGTGATCAACGAAAATGTTGATAATGTGTTTTGTTTCGAGTGTTCTGCAGTAAAGCTCTGAAGCACTGAATATGATAAGAAAGGCAGAAGGGGCACGGCACTCTTGGAATATGAATATGGCAAAGAAGCAAGTAAATAAAACAGGTAGACAGAGAACATATGCTGAGGAAAACTGAAGAAAAGTAATTACTGACTGTAACTGACTGCACACGAAGAAACTGGAATGAGCATAGGAAATGAAAAAGAAATTATATTATAAATAGTTCTAGAATGTAATCTACATCTATATACACACTCCAAAAGCCAATGTATGGTGCACTATGGAGGGTAATGGTGTATGTCAGTGTGTAGCTTGTACAACTACTAACCATTTCAGTTGCTTTTCCACTAGCAAACAGAGCGAGGTGACTGACTATACGCATCTGGAAGAGACACAATTTGTCTTATCTTCGTGATCCTTAAATGAAATACATATTGGCAACAGCAGAGGCATTCTGCAGTCAGCTTCAAATGCCAGTTCTTTATTTTATCAATAGCATTCCCCGAAAAGAATATTCCCTTCCTTGCAGGAATTTCCATTTGAGTTCCCGAAGCATTTGGAGGATAGGTGAAATGCAGGACAGAAGACTCAATAGATGATATTAATAAGGATTACAAGGGCTACAAAAACTGGAGACAACATGGATATGCTCACAGAGCAGAAAACTTGATGATGACAATGACAACAACAACAATGATGATGATGGTGATGGTGATGATATTCAAAATCTAAAAAGCTATATGTAGTAGAGAATAGTACACATATTTCTCCTTCTAATGCCTTGTAAGCAAATATTTCTAAATTCTCATGCTTAACTGACTGATTAACATAAAAGTTCATTCATGAATAAATTCTGGAGAGTTTGTGATTAATATTTTTAACTGCTGGGACTGACATCTAAAAAAAAAAAAATGTCACTGAGCCTCACACATAATTCTAATTACTTTCTTCGTGCAAAAATCAATTTTTGCCCAAGTGATGAGTTTTCCCAAGTAATTACACCAACGCACATGAATGAAAGAACACCTACAAAATAAATGTTCCTATTTTTGTCAATTATTTTTATGGAAGACGTAGGTAGGCTCAGATATTTTAACATGAGTGTTACATTGTTTCTCTAGTTGTAGGCCAACACTAAGCACATGCAAGAATTTACAACTTCCTACAATGTTTTTGTCAGTACACAACATTATTACTGTCAATTTTGTGGTTGTTTGTCTATGGGGTGAATTGGGAACAGTAGTTCCTGGGAGTAAGTCTTAGCCAGCCAATCTGTCTCTGAAAGGAAATAAATACGGTAGTATTAGGAGTAAAGGAAACAGCCCACTAAATAGTGGAACCACTGAGTCTCTGAAGGCATGCAAAACAGAATGAATACTTCAATACCTCTCTCTCTCTCTCTCACTCTCTCTCTCTCTCACACACACACACACACACACACACACACACACACACACACACACAAAACAACAACCAACCACACACACCATAATGAGTGCCCACTGCCAAACTGTGCCCCAGAGCACAGTTGGCCACTCAGCAACAGAAAATACTACTGACACGGGAAACTCCCCAGCACACCCATTTCAGATTTAATGGTATAATGGCCCAGCGAATAGCCCATCAAAAACTGAACACAGATCAAACATGAAAAAAGTGTACTAATCTGTGAAAAAAGAAGCAAAATAGAAACAGTGAACGGTCGAAGCTCAAGATGACCAACATCACGCACAATACAAAAATTATGGTGTTGTGGTTGTGTGGTCATTGTGTTGGGCTGCAGCACAGGAAATCTGTTTTCAGATCTCCCTCATGTCCACTTTTTTCTTTTTCTTCACGAAATTATGAACTTTCTGTCCAGTTATTGATATTGTCTGTTCTTCTATAGCCTTGGCAGTTGTTTTACTATACGCTGGTTATAGAATATGAGTCCTGTGATAAGAACATATTACTATCGCAAGTAAACATGATGATAGTGAGAACAGGCGAGGCACCACATAGACCTCACAGAAATGAAAACATCAAATAAAAGGCTGTGAACTATGTTACAACAAAGGAATTCAAGAGACAAAACTTCCAAAATTGAATGCAAGAGTCATACCATGGGTTACTTACGTATAACAAACAAGAGGTATGTATATGTGAAGTCCTTTCCTTACACCTTACTTTTGCAAACAGACGTTACACCACAACACAGACACTGATCTGAATGCAGCAAACATATGTCGGAGACCAGACAGAGTTCATATTTTTGTGAGGAAAAAAAAAAAATTAAGGTAAGAGGGTGATTTGAACATGGATCTCCCACTTCACAGTCCAACAATGAGATCCCAACCAAGGCACCACGGTTACACAATTCTGCTTGATATTGCATATCTTGAGCTATGACCATTCACTGTTTTGATTTAGCTTTGTTTTCACAGTTCAGTACACCTTCTTCCTGTTTTCGTGATTAATCTGTGTTCAGTTTGTAATTGGCTATCCACTGGGCCATCTTACCATTAAATCTGATGGGTGTGTGATGGGGAGATTTCCCCTGTGAGCGCAACATTCTGTGAGCGCAACATTCTGAATTTCAAGGGCTGCTTCACAACCCATGCCACCTGGATCCCCCCCCACTCCCAACACAACGCATAGATGGGAGTCACTAATGCAACATTTCCTTTGTTCCCATAACACTCGCAGCCTCAATAACAGTTAACTCACCTTGTTCCCACATCATCATCATCATCATCCACTGCACAAACTCGCTGGCTCAGGTGTCCATGTCTGCATTACTATCCTACACATCTGCGGCCTCTCCCTCCCACACTTTCTACCCTACGCACTTACTGCCTCCCTCTGAACAATCGGCCACCCTTTCCCAAATCTCCCTCCCATTCCCTGCACCCATTCTGCCCAACACAATACCTCACCACTGTCTAAGTACCAAACTGCAGTCTCACAACATTGTATAACAATAGTTTCTCTACTTCAGAAGTCATTTCATCTGAAAGCCAGTATACTTTTCCTGAACTTGCAAACTTCTGCACACGAAGAACAACTGTAATTTGAGCTACGCTGCCAAATTTGACATGCAGGATGATACAGGTTAATGTCGTCCCATGGAAAGGATATTCATATCTCAGTCACTGCTCTGAACTCAAACAAACAAATACTGGAACATGTACTACTGCTGAAGAGATTTCTGTGCTCACCTTGTCTGAAACAAATACTCTGCCTGGTCAGCAGTCTGTAATCGAAAGACGTGCTGTTTCTTGGTGTAGTCAGTGGCTTTCGTAGCCAAGGAATGATGTATACGGATTGCATTGTGCAAGTTATCACTCAGAGCACTTTTACGAAATCCATGCTCATCTTTATGGAGATACAGTACCATATCACGTAGCGTGCAATAGAACATTTTCCACCCACGCTTCCCAAAAGGCGCTGAAAAACAAAATTATCATAGCATAAATATCAAAAGTTGTGTGTTTTTATAAAGGTCAAAAACAGAACTTAACATTTTAATTTTTTTAAACTAAAGCCAAACAATTTTCCCCAGAGATAATTAAATTTTTTGCAGGACTTTAAAAGTTTTTACATTCGGTGTTCTAAAGCTTATTTGCTACAGGACTCTATAAGTAAACACTGTACTTACAAATAGCAGTATTAAGATACTGGTACTCCTCTTAAAAAGTGACAATACTGGCCATCCTATACCAGTATTAGTTAGTGCTCAGATGCTATTTCTTGTTATATGAGGGTGATTCAAATGTAAATGGTAATCACTCTTTATATATTTATTCATTTATCATTTACACAACTGAAATCTTCAGGATTTTTCCCCTACATAGCTTCCTCCACATTCTACACATTTTTGCCAGTGATTCTGAAGCTTCAACATTCTTCGTTCATAAAAACTTTGAGAGCGCATCATAAGCCATTTGCACATGTCTTTGAACCATTTTCCCTCCAAGTGCTTCTTTCACGGATCCTAAGGAAAAATAGTCAGAGAGGGGGGGGGGGGGGGGGGGGCATAGGTGCAAATCTGGACAGTAGGAAAGGTGGTCAAGGATTTCCCAATCAATGTCCACTAGTTTGTCCTTTGTCAAATTCGCTATGAGAGTCTTAGCAATGTCTTGGGGAAGGATAACATCTCTGATGCACTTTCAGTCTTTTGTTTCAGTACGTGGCTTTTGTTAAAGTTAGCGATGGCAGTAGTAAGCTACATTCACTGTACATCGACTGTGAAGAAAGTCAATGAATAACACTCCTCTGTAGTAAAAAGAATGGTCGCAAAACTTTACTGGCTGAGAGGCAGCTTTTGGCCTTCATGGACAATCTTCTTCCTTTCTTTGCCACTCCTTATATTCTGAATTCTGGAATGTATTGATAGAACCGTATCTCATATGTGATGATGCACTTCAAAAAATCCTCCCCTTGTTACAGAATCAATTCCAAAGTCTCTTACAGATCTCCAACCTGACCAGTTTCTGTGGTTCCATTAACAACTTCTGAAACCTTCAGCACTAACTTTTCTACAGCCAAACTAATCATCAATATAGTACAAGCACTCCCAACGCTTTCACCCACTCCTGCTGTGTGATCACCTTCAATATTCTCTAACAGCACATATTTGCCTCCAGGCTTTGACTTTGGATGTCATTTTCTACACTTTCTCAGCCACCATTAAATTCTCTGGCTCATGTAAACACTCAGTTCTGGGACAGTGTAGCATCCTCAACTGTTCTTTCAAATGAGTCAAAATCTCTGAGAGTCTAACCGCTTGATAGGTTTAAAACTTCATGATAATAACATTGCTTAATAGAAGGAGGAAGCTCTTCTTCACTCATGACTTTACAGAGGCCAAACAGAGTGAAATACCAAAACAATCTGGTTCCCCATCCGTAACAAATCAGCCTTTAACACTCCACTCTTCAGCCCACCACTCCACCATCTTGTTTAAAAATGCTTGCACAGTACAATGGCACAATTACCATTTATATCTGAGTCACCTTCATATAACAGGGTTCACAATCCCAAGCAATGTCATACAACAATTTCCATCAGATGCTACATCTACCACATTGAGCAGATAAAAACTTCTGTATAAAAAAAAATCAATTTTAAATAATTCCTCTAATACAGTGTCTGGAAGACTATTAAACAACTCATATAAAAGCATTGTTAAGTCATTTTTAAATTTACTTTTTTGTCAAAGTAGTTGTCTTTAGTCCTGGTTGCACCCAAACACACCACTACACTTAATAAGTAGAATTTCTGGGTACATGAAGACTTAATTTAAATTAAGTGCAAAGAATATTCTGTTAAGTATTTACATTGCGACAAAACGTCACGACAAAATTCTTCATAGCCCATTCAGTACTTGTATTCTTTTCTGTAGCAGCAACATTCTATTTACACATCTGCTGCACAGTCCATAAATTTAATGTCATAATTAAAAACAGGTAAATAGTACTATAATAAACAAGACACTGTTCGGATGTTAACTGTATCTACAGTTGGCCAAGGAGTTATAAATTCCTACTGATTTTCCTCACAAATAAAAATTATTTGATTTACCCAGCAAAGATTTTTATTCAGGTACCTTCCAAGAAATTTTGTTGTCCACGTTATGTACATATTATTCACAAAATTGTTCTCAGTGTTGTTGGTTTATATACTGATTACTGAGACTTACTAACATTAACATGGGGGTCACAATCTTTTAAACACTTTTCTCATATTTGTTAAAACCAAGGTATAGATACTCTGCTTAAAAAGAGAAGCTGTTCAAAACTGGGAATAAATCCAAAACTTCTGGAACTGCGTCCATTTGTTAGAATGTTGAGAACATGGGTAAAAACAAAGGACACACAAAAGGCAGATAAGCCAAGGGAAGTTAAGTTCTCTTACTTTCTCCTAATAAGCAGTTTTCTATCTCGTTTTACTTTAGTTTCATACACAGAGCTTATAACTATGTAAGCTCTGTGTCTGTGCACTTATTAACTTTGTGAAGATTTTAGACAATGCAAATATTTCTTCTTCATCGGGAATTGATATGTACTCACTCTTCTTCCCATTTGGATCAATACAGCTCTTTCTCATAACATAGCCTTTCTTGTACTCAACTGCTGTAGCAGCATTAGGCACATCAAGGAAGGGATTGCTAGCTGAAAGGCTATGCTGCCCATCAGCTTGCTTTGCTGGGAGGCTGCATTCATCACTGCCAGCATCATCATCTCTGCAACATAATATTTGGGTACTAGTCATACTCAGGTCAGTCCAACTGCCACTACTGCTGCCGCCGCCGCCGCCGCCGCCGCCGCCACCACCACCACCACCACCACCACCACAACCACAACCACAACCACAACCACAACCACAGACACTAAGAAGAAAACATACTCTCAAAAATTATTATAGTATTTACCGGAAATCCAATCTCATTCAAAATTGGAATAAATCAACAACTCTAAATGCAAACATTTTAAGTTAGACTTTACCATGACTGTTATTGGATGAAACAACAGGTTTACTGTTACTGATCACACACTTTCACTTGGCCCCTCAGCAGTGAATGTTGGGAATGGAAATTTTCGATCTGCTCATAGCACATTGGCTGCTGAGAAAAGACCCACCTAGTTCTTCCACAGCAGCAAGCTCACAGCTTTCAAAAGGAATGAACGTATAATAGGTTCATGCATTGCAGAAGTTAGGGCAAAGTTGATTGCGAGTCACTAATCTACATTTACATCCATACTCCACAGCCACCTGATGGTGTGTGGCGGAGGGTACCTTGAGTACCTCTATCGGTTCTCCCTTCTATTCCAGTCTCGTATTGTTCTTGGAAAGAAGGATTGTCAGTATGCTTCTGTGTGGGCTCTAATCTCTCTGCTTTTATTCTCATGGTCTCTTCGCAAGATATAAACAGGAGGGAGCAATATACTGCTTGACTCTTTGGTGAAGGTATGTTCTCGAAACTTCAACAAAAGCCCGTACCGAGCTACTGAGCATCTCTCCTGCAGAGTTTTCCACTGGAGATTATCTATCATCTTCTTAACTCTTTCATGATTACTAAACGATCCTGTAATGAAGCGTGCTGCTCTCCGTTGGATCTTCTCTATCTCTTCTATCAACCCTATCTGGTACGAATCCCACACTGCTGAGCTGTATTCAAGCTATGGGCGAACAAGTGTACTGTAACCTACTTCCTTCGTTTTCGGATTGCATTTCCTTAGGATTCTTCCAATGAATCTCAGTCTGGCATCTGCTTTACCAACGATCAACTTTATATGATCATTCCATTTTAAATCACTCCTAATGCGTACTCCCAAATAATTTATGGAATTAACTGCTTCCAGTTGCTGACCTATTTTGTAGCTAAATGATAAGGGATCTATCTTTCTATGTATTCGCAGCACATTACACTTCTCTACATTGAGATTCAATTGCCATTCCCTGCACCATGCGTCAATTCGCTGCAGATCCTCCTGCATTTCAGTACAATTTTCCATTGTTACAACCTCTCAATACACCACAGCATCATCTGCAAAAAGCCTCAGTGAACTTCCGATGTCATCCACAAGGTCATTATGTATATTGTGGATAGCAACGGTCCTATGACACTCCCCTGCGGCACACCGGAAATCACTCTTACTTCGGAAGACTTCTCTCCATTGAGAATGACATGCTGCGTTCTGTTATTTAGGAACTCTTCAATCCAATCACACAACTGGTCTGATAGTCCATATGCTCTTACTTTGTTCATTAAATGACTGTGGCGAACTGTATCGAACGCCTTGCAGAAGTCAAGAAACACAGCATCTACCTGTGAACCCGTGTCTATGGCCCTCTGAGTCTCATGGACAAATAGCGCGAGCTGGGTTTCACACGACCGTCTTTTTCAAAACCCATGATGATTCCTACAGGGTAGATTTCTAGTCTCCAGAAAAGTCATTATACTTGAACATAATACGTGTTCCAAAATTCTACAACTGATCGATGTTAAAGATATAGGTGTATAGTTCTGCACATCTGTTCGACGTCCCTTCTTGAAAACAGGGATGACCTGTGCTCTTTTCCAATCCTTTGGAACGCTAAGGTCTTCTGGAGACCTACGGTACACCGCTGCAAGAAGGGGGGCAAGTTCCTTCGCGTACTCTGTGTAAAATCGAACTGGTATCCCATCAGGTCCAGCGACCTTTCCTCTTTTGAGCGATTTTAATTGTTTCTCTATCGCTCTGTCATCTATTTCGATAACTACCATTTTGTAATCTGTGCGACAATGTAGAGAAGGAACTACAGCGCAGTCTTCCTCTGTGAAACAGCTTTGGAAAAAGACATTTAGTATTTCGGCCTTTAGTCTGTCATCCTCTGTTTCAGTACCATTTTGGTCACAGAGCGTCTGGACATTTTGTTTTGATCCACCTACCGCTTTGACATAAGACCAAAATTTCTTAGGATTTTTTGCCAAGTCAGTACATAGAACTTTACTTTCGAATTCATTGAACACATCTCGCATAGCCCTCCTCACACTACATTTCGCTACGCGTAATTTTTGTTTGTCTGCAAGGCTTTGGCTATGTTTATATTTGCTGTGTAGTTCCCTTTGCTTCCATAGCAGTTTTCTAACTCAGTTGTTGCACCATGGTGGCTCTTTTCCATCTCTTATGATCTTGCTTGGCACATACTCATCTAACGCATATTGTACGATGGTTTTGAACTTTGTCCACTGATCCTCAACACTATCTGTATTTGAGACAAAACTTTTGTGGTGAGCCGTGAGGTACTCCGTAATCTGCTCTTTGTCACTTTTGATAAACAGAAAAATCTTCCTACCTTTTTTAATATTTCTATTTACGGCTGAAATCATCGATGCCGTAACTGCTTTATGATCGCTGATTCCCTGTTCTGCGTTAACTGTTTCAAGTAATTCGGGTCTGTTTGTCACCAGAAGGTCTAATATGTTATCACCACGAGTCGGTTCTCTGTTTAACTGCTCAAGGTAGTTTTCAGATAAAGCACTTAAAAATATTTCACTGGATTCTTTGTCCCTGCCACCCGTTACGAATGTTTGAGTCTCCCAGTCTATATCCGGCAAATTAAAATCTCCACCCAGAACTATAACATGGTGGGGAAATCTACTCGAAATATTTTCCAAATTATCCTTCAGGTGCTCAGCCACAACAGCTGCTGTGCCAGGGGGCCTATAGAGACATCCAATTATCATGTCTGAGCCTGCTTTAACCGTGACCTTCACCCAAATTATTTCACATTTCAAACCAGGACCAGGTACAGCTTCTTAGCTCTCTTTTGTAAATAATATTAATGGTCACTACACATAACACCACACATGGATTAATAAACGCAAAAATTAATAAGGGTT
Organism: Schistocerca gregaria; assembly: GCF_023897955.1. NCBI lineage: Eukaryota > Metazoa > Arthropoda > Insecta > Orthoptera > Acrididae > Schistocerca > Schistocerca gregaria. The sequence goes on along the minus strand of NC_064920.1, from coordinate 1,069,275,751 downwards.
GCCACAAATATACACAGTGTTTAATTATTGTGGTAACAGTTGGCAACAAATTACAAAAACATAGATTTTGTTAGTGATCTGAAAATATTTTTCATTTTCTTCCAATTTCTAATGTGAAGCTTCTCACTTACAGATGATATGTTTCATTTTAAGAGATTTCCACCTTCCCTTCAGGATAACATAATTCTTATGGTTTCATGGTAAAAGAGGATATTTACCATCTGAGCTGAATACAATCTAAACTGTATTGTTTCAAGAATTTCTGCGTAAATTCTACAACCACACAGCCTTCTATCCTCTCGAACACATGATATTTTAGATACAAATGTGAGAGAGCGGAATCCCACCTACTGCGTGTCACATGTCTGTGTGTGCAGGTTTAAATTCAGTCCCAGGAAGAATGTAAATGCAGTGGTCAAACAGCACTGACAAGTGGTCCATGGCCGTTTAGTGAGTGCGTACGAGAGGAGCATGGAGTATTTATGTAACTGTGCGATAATAGTGTCAGTGGCTATTATTATTGAAAAAAGAACTTTTAAAAAACTCTTAATCCAGACTTGCTAGAGGCAAGACATGTTTGTTATTTCGGTGTAACAGAGTCTTGGTTATTAAATCAACTCTGTTGCAAATGTAACTTACTTGTTTCTAATGTGAGATGACACAGGTGACTTACAAGAAGTCGAATGTTTATGTGAGAAGTGTGAAGTGTGAATTGTGAATTTTGTTCTCTGTGGAAGATGAAATATACCGACAGTGAACTAAAAGTATTCTTCGAGTACCTCCTTATTTCACAAGTAAAGAGAGAGTCTTAGAGATCCCTTTAACTAGCGTCATCTTTAGAAGTTTATAGAGATTACAGCAGCCACCTAAACAGAGAAGAAGATCGGCTGTGCACTACCAAGTAAGTCAACTCGTACAAAGGAGTTGGGAAGGTAGCGTATACACACTTCACACCCCCTTCTGACGTCAAAAATCGTTAGAAGATATGGAAACATTTCAAAAAAAAAAAAAGTTATATATCAAATTTGAGGTGGTCATATAACACCTACAGGTGTATACAGACAAGAGGGAAGGAAGGTTGATACTGCCACTTTGTATAATGCTCTTCAGAAATAAGTTAACGAGAAAGACCATTTTTTCAAAGCCGGTAATTTTAATGCAAGTGTCTGAAAACAACCTATACCTGGTATAATAGGAATATTTGGAGAAAACATTCTTAACAATAATCAAAGGAATTACGTCAATTTGCCTCTTCTAATAATTTTAAAATTACTAAAACATTTTAACCCCCCCCCCCCCCCCCCCTCGAACCTTGCTGTTGGTGGAGAGGCTTGCGTGCCTCAATGATACAGATAGCCGTACCGTAGGTGCAACCACAGCAGAGGGGTATCTGTTGAGAGGCCAGATAAACGTGTGGTTCCTGAAGAGGGGCAGCAGCCTTTTCAGTAGTTGCAGGGGCAACAGTCTGGATGATTGACTGATCTCGCCTTGTAACACTAACCAAAACGGCCTTGCTGTTCTGGTACTGCGAACGGCTGAAAGCAAGGGGAAACTACAGCCGTAATTTTTCCCGAGGGCATGCAGCTTTACTGTATGATTAAATGATGATGGCGTCCTCTTGGGTAAAATATTCCGGAGGTAAAATAGTCCCCCATTCGGATCTCCGAGCGGGGACTACTCTTTCAAGAGGACGTCGTTATCAGGAGAAAGAAAACTGGCATTCTACGGATCGGAGCGTGGAATGTCAGATCCCTTAATCGGGCAGGTAGGGTAGAAAATTTAAAAAAGGAAATGGATAGGTTAAAGTTAGATATAGTGGGAATTAGTGAAGTTCAGTGGCAGGAGGAATAAGACTTTTGGTCAGGCGAATACAGGATTATGAATACAAAATCAAATAGAGGTAATGCAGGAGTAGGTTTAATAATGAGTAAAAAAATAGGAGTACGGGTAAGCTACTACAAACAGCATAATGAACGCATTATTGTGGCCAAGATAGACACGAAGCCAATGCCTACTACAGTAGTACAAGTTTATATGCCAACTAGCTCTGCAGATGAGAAAGAAATTGATGAAATGTATGATGAGATAAAAGAAATTATTTAGGTAGTGAAGGGAGACGAAAATTTAATAGTCACGGGCGACTGGAATTCTAGAATAGAAAAAGGGAGAGAAGGAAACATGGTAGGTGAATATGGATTGGGGCTAAGAAATGAAAGAGGAAGCCGGCTGGTAGAATTTTGTGCAGAGCACAACTTAATCATAGCTAACACTTGGTTCAAGAATCATAAAAGAAGGTTGTATACATGGAAGAATCTTGGAGATACTAAAAGGTATCAGATAGATTATATAATGGTAATACAGAGATTTAGGAACCAGGTTTTAAGTTGTAAGACATTTCCAGGGGCAGATGTGGGCTCGGACCACAATCTATTGGTTATGACCTGTAGATGAAAACTGAAGAAACTGCAAAAATGTGGGAAATTAAGGAGATGGGACCTGGATAAACTGAAAGAACCATAGGTTGTACAGAGTTTCAGGGAGAGCATAAGGGAACAATTGACAGGAATAGGGGAAAGAAATACAGTAGAAGAAGAATGGGTAGCTCTGAGGGATGAAGTAGTGAAGGCAGCAGAGGATAAAGTAAGTAAAAAGATGAGGGCTGCTAGAAATCCTTGGGTAACAGAAGAAATATTGAATTTAATTGATGAAAGGAGAAAATATAAAAATGCAGTAAATGAAGCAGGCAAAAGGGAATACAAACGTCTCAAAAATGAGATCGACAGGAAGAGCAAAATGGCTAAGCAGGGATGGCTAGAGGACAAATGTAAGGATGTAGAGGCTTATCTCACTAGGGGTAAGATAGATACTGCCTACAGGACAATTAAGGAGACCTTTGGAGATAAGAGAACCACTTGTATCAAAATCAAGAGCTCATATGGAAACCCAGTTCTAAGCAAAGAAGGGAACGCAGAAAGGTGGAAGGAGTATATAAGAGGGCCTATACAAGGGCGATGTATTTGAGGACAATATTATGGAAATGGAAGAGGATGTAGATGAAGATGAAATGGGAGATATGATACTGCGTGAAGAGTTTGACAGAGCACTGAAAGACCTGAATTGAAACAAGGCCCCCGGTGTAGACAACATTCCGTTAGAACTACTGACAGCCTCGAGAGAGCCAGTCCTGACAAAAGTCTACTGTCTGGTGTGCAAGATGTATGAGACAGGCGAAATACCCTCAGACTCCACGAAGAATATAATAATTCCAATCCCAGAGAAAGCAGGTGTTGACAGATGTGAAAATTACCGAACTATCAGTTTAATAAGTCACAGCTGCAAAATACCAACGCGAATTCTTTACAGACGAATGGAAAAAGTGGTAGAAGCCGACCTCAGGGAAGATCAGTTTGAATTCCGTAGAAATGTTGGAACACATGAGGCAATACTGCTTATCTTAGAAGAAAGATTAAGGAAAGGTAAACCTATGTTTCTAGCATTTGTAGACTTAGAGAAAACTTTTGGCAATGTTGACTGGAATACTCTCTTTCCATTTCTAAAGGTGGCAGGAATAAAATACAGGGGGGCGAAAGGCTATTTACAATTTTTACAGAAACCAGATGGCAGGTATAAGAGTCGAGGGGCATCTGTATATTGAGCAAGCAGTAAAGGAAACAAAAGAAAAATCCGGAGTAGGTATTAAAATCCACGGAGAAGAAATAAAAACTTTGAGGTATGCCGACGACATTGTAATTCTGTCAGAGACAGCAAAGGACTTGGAAGAGCAGTTGAACGGAATGGACAGTGTCTTGAAAGGAGGGTATAAGATGAACATCAACAAAAGCAAAACGAGAATAATGGAATGTAGTCGAATTAAGTCGGGTGATGCCGAGGGAATTATATTAGGAAATGAGACACTTGAAGTAGTAAATGAGTCTTGCTATTTGGGGAGCAAAATAACTGATGATGGTCGAAGTAAAGAAGATACAAAATGTAGACTGGCAATGGCAAGGAAAGCGTTTCTGAAGAAGAAAAAATTTGTTAACATCGAGTATAGATTAAAGTGTGTGGAAGTCGTTTCTTATAGTATTTGTATGGAGTGTAGCCATGTATGGAAGTGAAATGTGGACGATAAGCAGTTTAGACCAGAAGAGAATAGAAGCTTTTGAAATTTGGTGCTACAGAAGAATGCTGAAGATTAGATGGGTAGATCACATAACTAATGAGGAGGTATTTAATAGAATTGGGGAGAAGAGGAGCTAGTGGCATAAATTGACTAGAAGAAGGGATTGGTTGGTAGGACATCAAGGGATCACCAATTTAGTATTGGAGGGCAGCGTGGAGGGTAAAAATCGTAGAGGGAGACCAAGAGATAAATACACTAAGCAGATTTAGAAGGATGTCGGCTGCAGTAGGTACTGGGAGATGAAGGGGCTTGTACAGGATAGAGTAGCATGGAGAGCTGCATCAAACCAGTCTCAGGACTGAAGACCACAACAACAACAACAACAACAACAACAACAACAAATCATTTTGCAGAAAGAAAAACTCTCACGAGTTCAAATGGAATGCATGAGACATAAGATGTCTGGTTGCTAATATATTACTTAATGATAAAATTAAGACTCTCATACAAGATATACATGTTAATAGAGTAAGCGACACAGGCAACAACTACCCTTTAGGCAGTAAGTTAAGGCTACTATCAAAAGTGAAGAAAACAAAGAAACTCCAAAAGAAACCACTGTATGAGTTGTTTAAAGTACACCTCCAGTTGGAATATAGTACTCTGAAACTTTATCAGCACAGACTCCAAGAAAACCTTGCTTCACTACCAATCAACAAGGACATCGATATAGAGTGAATTAATATTAAGACATGTGTCAACAAAACTGCCTCGAAAGCAATTAGGAAAGAAGATAGATAGGAAAAAAAACTCAGAATTTGAAACACAGAAATAAAAGAAGCCATTAAAGAAAAAAAGTAGCTTGTTTGAAATTTCTACAGATAAAAACATATGAGAGCTCGGAAAAATAAGGAACAAAAAGAAACACTGTGAAATAAACAGAGTGCAAAACAAACCAAGAGTCGTGACACTTCTTCATAAGCCTCTCAGAACAGAACATACAGAGTAGACAGCAATGGGCATACAAAGTCATGAAAGCCCTGAACAAGGTAGAAAAAGACGCTACCTCACTTGCCATTATACCCAATGAACAATGTATAAAGCATTGTACAGACTTATTGTGTACAAAGAAGGTTGAAGATAACAATGGGGAAAGTGTTTACAATGAAACAGTAGACCCAATTACTACGGACGAGCTCCATGTGGCTTTGAAAGTGCATGAAAAGCAGAAAAGCTACTGGAATAAATGCAGAACTAATTAAATATGAGGGGTTATCGTCAGATAAAAGACTTTTAAACTTGGTAAATGAATGTTGGATGAACTGGACAATCCCAGATCCTTGGTATACAGCAGAAGAAATCTACCTTTTCAAGAAATGGAAATTTCATTCCATTAATTGTAACTCATGACATCAATAACCTCATGAAAAGTATGACAGAAGCTATTGTTTCTGAATAATAAAATGGATTTAAATCAGGCCATCCAGGCACAGACAATGTGTTTGTAATTAAAAACATTGTAGAAAAACAATGAGAATTTAATATAGAACCCCATATCGCCTTTATCAACCTCGAGAAGGCTTTTGACCTTGTGAACCATGGTAGCCTATGGAAGATTATGTCTTAATGTGGATATCCTTATCACCTAATATTGCTAGTTGTAGCCAGTATTTTGAATTTTTATCTGATATACATCTGTCTCTATTTTACACTTCTACTTATCAAACATTTACAGAAAAGTATGATACTAATGTGTTATACTGTAGTACATTATTTTATTTCTAGCCAAAATGAACAATTGAACATGTATATTAACAAAACTTTTAACGTCCGATCTTTGCATTTACTGACTCCCAGTCTTTGCGTTTACTGACTCGCAGTCTTTGCGTTTAATGACTTTAGAAAAAAATTTGGAAACTGTGTCTCTGTACTCAAATATAAGCATTGAAAATTTTAGAAAAGTCAAACACGCAATTAAGAGTTATGCCTACAAAAGTACTGTAAACGTTAAATTTTCTCAGTTATGTAATCAGTTCTTCAGTATGATATTTAAAAAAATGGATTTCCTCAACAATTTATTTTTTGTTTGAAAGAGTGTGGATTACTGCTAAGATTTTTTAATTGTTGTGGTAGCTTACTGAAAACGGATGCAGCAGTATACTTCACACCTTCTGCACATGAGTCAAGGAAGTGCAATCCAAATGCAGATTGGATTTCTGCCAAGTAGTAACTGAGTGGAAGCTGCTAATTCTTGGGAATAAGGTGATATTGTTAACAAGAAATGACAGTAAAGAATATATATAGTAGGAGGCTAATGTCAGAATACCCAGACTAATGAACACGGGTCGACAAAGAGACTTGCACACTTACACCACGTATTGCTCGAACTGCCTGTTTCTGAGCCAAAACACAGAGGAAAGAGAATACAGCATTTTCAGTTGTTAAACCTCTTCTAAAACCAAACTGTACATTTCATAGCGAATTATATGAAATAAAGTGCTCAATTATCCTTATGTACACAGGCTTTTCAATACCTTTAGCAAACACTAATTACATAGAAATATGTCTAAAATTGTCTACATTATCCCTTTCTTCCTTTTTATAAAGCCGCCTTCCTACCAAGTACTTTAATTATTCAGGAAACTGACCATTCTTACAGGAAACATTACAAATATGGCTAACTACAGGGTTAACATGTGCAGCACACTACTTTAATATTTTGCAAGGCACTCCAACAGGTCCATGAGGGTCACTAGTCTTTAGTGGTTTAATTATTGACTCAATCTACCCCTTGTCAATATCACAAGGGAATATTTCAGTCATCAATCTCGGAAAGGCATTTGCTAAGAGAGTTATGTGATTCTCTGTAGAAACTGAATTTTTGTTTAATTCACCAGCAATGCTCGGAAAATGATTGTTAAATATTGCACACACATCTGATTTATCAGTAACAGAAATATTTTTACTACGAACTAACTTTATATCATCGACCTTGTGTTGCTGACCAGACACTTCCTTCACAATTTACCATATAGTTATAATTTTATCCTGTGAGTTAGCTATTCCATTTGGGCACCACATACTCTTTGCCTTCCTAATAACATTTTTAAGCACCTTACAATACTGTTTGTAATGGGCAACTGTAGCTTGATTGTGAGTGCTTCTAACATTTTGATATAATTCCCACTTTGTTGTACATGATATCCTTATTCCATTAGTCAGCCACCCAGGCTGTCTTTTACTGCAGGTACCCCGTTTAGAATATTTTAATGGAAAGCAACTTTCAAAGAGCATGAGAAATGTGTTAAGTAAAGCATTATATTTGTCATCTGTGTTATTGGCACTATAAACATCCTGCAACTCTTGTTTCTTAATTAGTTTTAAAGAGCTCTCTACTGCCTTTGGATTAGTTTTTCTATGTAGTTTGCAATTATATACAAGAACTGTTGCAGTACAGAAACCTTTTAGTGTTAAAATTTGTGCATCATGGTCTGAAAGGCCATTCACCCTTTCACTAACAGACTCTTATCTAGTAACGAAGAATGAATAGAAATATTGTCTATGGCTGTGCTACTGTTCCCCTGCATCCTGGTTGGAAGAAAACAGTCTGCATCAGATCATACAAATTTAGGAGATCGTCCGACATCCTTTTTCTTGGACAATCACATACAGAATTAATATTGAAGTCACCACATATAACTAAATTTTAGTACATCCTATAAAGTGAACCAAGAACCCTCTCTAGCTTTTGCAGAAATTCTCTGAAGTCAGAGTTTGGGGACTATAAACAAAAAAAATCAGACATTTACTTTAATTAAATTCAACTGCCCTTACACAACATTCAAATACATGTTCAGTGCAGTGCCATGATATGTCTACGGACTCAAATGGAAACCAGTGTTTTAAAGAACTCCTTGAAAAAACAGCCAGCTTATCTGTATCCTGGTAAAGGAAGCCTCTTAACTGTCGAATTTTGTAAGTGGTGCTCCAATATACCAATAATCTCAGAGTCAACATCTATAAGCAGTTCACTAACTTTATCTCTAATTCCTCTTATAGTTTGATGAAATATGCTAATTCCTTCTCTAGTTGGATACCTGAACTCCTCTGAAGGTGATTCCTTCGGTAGTGGGACTTCCTTTAAGCTGACTTCACTCTAAAAAAGGTGCAGCTTTAACACCAACTGCTACAGGAATTTTTCCACATGTGATCCCACCACTGCCCTCTACACTGACACCTATAAGCTTTGCCAGCCTCACCTTCCCATACCTATTGAGGTGCAGGCCATGCCTAGTGAAACCTGATCAATTGATAGACTCAACTGGCACCACTGCAATGTGACACATGCCCTCCACCATCAGTGCCCTCTCCAGTCCCACGTTAACAAACTTAGCAGCAGTGTTAAGTTGAGCCCGATCATTGTGCCGAAACAGTGGCACAAAGAGCACATTAGTGCCACCATTTTTAATAGCTATAGTTACCAGATAACTACCTACATCATACTCCCCATCCCTATGAAGACTATTCCCTGCTCAACCCACTATCACTACCTGATCCTCTTTCATAAAGTTCCTACATAACTCCCCCATGTTAACAGTCACCTGAGACAACCCTGCACTAGGCTTCACAATGCTGGTGACCTAGTACTCACTCTGTAACACTTCCTGCAACTGCTGGCCCATACTTCTGCCATGTGAATGGATGTACAGAACGTAACATAAAATCTGGATTAACGACACATTTTTATTAGAAGAGTCTCCCATTCTCACCACAGATATCAGCTGATGTAACAAACATAACATGCAGAGTGTAATGAGCCAAGTACTTGTAAGCTAAACATTACTTACAATGCCCATTCAAGTGGATAAGATTTAATTGCCTGGTATAGCTGTTTGAGCACCTCTCTTGGGAAGTTGTCACCATCATTCAGTTCCGAGAGATTTTCAATGAATTCCGTGCATGTCATCTTGCGACCAATATTTTGACCGTGAAGATCCGTGTTGAGAAGCATTATGGCACATGTCAGAGTGTGAACAGCATCTGTTAAAATAATAATTATATATTGTATTAAAACTGAGAAAGAAAACATTATTTGAAAACTCTCAAGATAATGTTGCTGAAAGTCAGATAATAGGTTTATATAATCAGTAATGATATTTTTGTACCACAGAATCAATACCCATTTGTGTTAATATAATAATAATAATAATAATAATAATAATAATAATAATAATAATAACTGAAAATGTAATAATAAAGTAAATCTACAGTCTTTTCAACAGCAAATTTTTATTCACCAATGAACATTTTGAAGCACAGCTTTATTTTTCAGTCTACAGATGGTTGCTGAAGGACCTTAATACACAGTGGTATCTTGAAAACACACATCTACTAAATTGTGTTACATTATAGAGGAATCTACTTGTGGTACCCTTTTGAAAAATAATGTGTACAGACATGTGTCTGATCTCTATGTTGTTATGAAAGAATGTAAATATTTTACTTTATATGTGTACTGTTAATTGTAATGTACTCTAAATTTTCCTGACAATGTCCAAAAACTTTTTGTTATATGGACAGAAAATAAATAAATAAATAAATATGGCAAAAAGTTATTTTCTTTGATTTCTTGCTTTTGTTACTGTATACTCTCACCCATTCAAGTTTTAGACACTAATTATGACACACATTGTGCAAACTTTGCATTTGGGCACCACTGGCGTGCCACTCATTTTGGGCCCCAAGTGACAGCTGCTGTCACACAATGACTAAGAGTACAGTGCTAAGAGAAAAATTCTCAATGTAGACTTAAGGCTGTATCTGTTTATCAATGACACAATACATTCCACTCCAAAAATTATATGCAGATTGTTTTTCTGATTAACTGAGTAAATGATGCAGTTCAAAAAATGAACACAGCGGGAAGTCCAAGATAAAGTAACAATGATGTGGAATGGATAGTGTACTACTTACAGTACATATGAGGTGTTGAGCTGCAGATAAGACCAATGAAAAGAGAATCCTTCAATATTAGGGCTTTCAGACAAAGTACTACTTCTACAGTACACACGCGCGCACCGTCACCCGTCACCTGTCACAGGGAGCTAGAGTCGAACTGCGATGCGCCTGGCATAACAGCAACCAGGGATGGGTGGTGGTGGTGGTGGTGGTCATGGTAAGGATGCAGTATGAGGCAGGAGGGGGAAGGATAGCATGTTATCCCATGATGTGGGTGGGGGAGACGCTAGAGCTGCCTGACGGGCATTCAGGGCTTTCAAGTGCAACATCGAGAAGCAGTGATGAGGGGCTAGGTGGGGGTGTTGGTCGGAGGGGGGAGGGAGAGGAGAGGAGAGAAGAAGGGAAAGGATTTCAGGTGCATTGGTGGGATGGACATGAAAAGTACTGGAGTGGGAGCAGGGAATGGGACAGCTAAGTGGGAGACAGGGACTAGTGGAGGTTTAGGCAAATGGAGAATATGTCGTAGGGAGGGTTCCCACCAGTGCATTTCATTTCATAAAAGTTTCTGTTGGTGGGAAGAATCCAGGTGGCACAGGCAGTGAAGCTGTCAATAAACTAAAGCATATCATCTTGGGTAGCTTTTCCAGTGACTGGATGGCCCAACTGTCTCTGGGCTGTAGTTTGGCAGTGGCCATTCATGCAGACAGCTCGTTAGTTGTCAGGCTTACATAGAAAGCAGCACAGTGATTGCAGCTTAATTGATACATCACATGTTGCTTTAACAGGTGGCCCTGCCTTTGATGGAGTAGGATGTGCCTGAGATAGGACTGAAGTAGATGATAGTGTGTGGGAGTATGCAATAGGTCTTGCATACTGGGTCTAATGCAGGGAATTAAGCCATGAGGCAAGAGGTCATGAAATCACCCATCTCCAGCTGCAAACCCTTCTTCTGCAATGATCTCTACCTGTTGAAATTCCATCAATGCATAATACTCGCCAACCTAGCTCTGCAAATCCATATACATATGGCCAAAACCACCTTCCAGTACCTCTTCTCCAGTCTTAAAATTCTCCTGCTCTGCAATCCCAAATCCTGAACCCCATCTCCTGGATTGAGACACTGCCCTCGTGGAACTCAAGTAAAATGTGCAATGCCACCTCAAAAACCTCCGACCTATTCATCTCATATTGCCTTGGACTACTTTCCACTATCCATCACCTCAACAACTTCCATCAAATCTCCTCTCATAGTCATCAAACCCAGCCTTACAGACCTGCTACATTTAGCTAAACCTCAATACTCCTTCAAACTACCACATAGAATCCACAATCTAACCAGACCCTTAACATAGTCAGAATCTGTCTTCCAAAAGCCTCAACCCAGTAAAGTCCAAAGGCCTTACCTTTTGCTCCACTTCCGAATTCCACCTTCACGTTTTTCAGATCTTCTCTCCTCCTCCCAATCCTTACAGTGAAAACACTTCTTTGACACATACTGTACCAATCAGACTCAATCCAAAACACACAGAACCCAGCCTGAATCAGTTTACTCCTCCATCCAACCATGATTCATCCCCACTGACTCCAAAACAATCCCTGTTCACTTCTAAAACTTTGTTATCCTTCAGTCTTGCCTCCTCCCCATTCTGCAAATCCTTCAACATGGAAAACAATCTAAAAGCTGATTGTGATGTTATAAATCCTATCTGCCAATGAAGCCTCCACCACTCTGGTTATGAACCACAGGGAATATCTGGCAGAGGGACTCTCCCAGCTATCAGATACGTCCACCTACAAAACATGCCACACTGACCCCCTATTCCAGAAACTCGGCAGGACCACTAGTTCTTTCTCAAATTCTTTGATCCATTCCAGAACCCAACCCCTAGTCCTATCTCTCTCCGCCATCACCCAATCGGGCTTGGATATTGTAACCCCTCAGACAGAATCTACACTCATGTGGACCAACACCTTCAGCCAATTACCTGCAACCTACCCTCCTACATAAAAGACACCAGCCATGTCCTCCATCGAATCTCCACAGTTCCTGTTTCTTTACCACCCAGCACCATGGTCGTCAATGTTGATGCCACCTCCCTCTACACTAACACTCCCAATGCCCATGGCCTGGCCATTATTGAACACTACCTTTTTCAATACCCATCTGACTTTGAAACTACTACACCCTTCCTGGTCACCATGACCAACTACACTGATCAGCCAGAAAATTATGACTACAACCCTACTATCGATATAAACCCATTCAGGCAATAGCAGCATCAACAGGCAAGGGATGCCTGCCAGTCACACACGCGCATGCTGCATGTTGTACCAGCGAAGATGCTGTCCGTGTGTAGAATGGGGAGGTGCGAAAGCTATCTGTGAGACTGTGATGGCCCAGACGCTTGGGACGAGCCTTTTTGGAAACTCCAGACTTGTCAGGCACCTGAGGAGTGATGTGTTTAGTGTCTAGTGTCTTCCACATGTGGTGAAACCAACACCACCCCTCACTTAAGGCTGGTGTAGACTGGTAAAATAGGTCAGGCGGCAAACTGTGGCGCAACTTACATCAGATTTTAATACTAGGCAGAGGACAAGTGTGTCCAAACACACAGTACACAGAACACTTCTATTGATGGGCCTCCACAGCCAATGACTTGTGCATCTACCAATGTTAACATATACTGCGACACAGAGACAAGCTGACGGTGCATCCATTATGCTCTGGGAAACATTCACAAGGGTATTCATGGCTCCAGTGGAGAACATGCAAAGCACCATGACAGCCAAGAAGTATCACATACTGGTTGCAGACAACATACACTCCTCAAGACTATCATGTTTCCTGATCACTGTGGCACTTTTCAGCAAGATAATGTGCCATGTTACAAGGCAAGTAGTGTGATGGGATGGTTCAAGCAGCACGGTGGTCAATTCGAATTTACGTGCTGGATCACCATCTCACCAGGTCTGAACCCGATCAAACCCACCGGGGTGACTGAATGTGGCATCAGAATTCATCACCCCCCCCCCCCCCTTCCCCCATAATTTACAGGAATTGGGTGACCTACGTGTGCAGATGTGGTGGTGACGACGACGATGATGCTGTTTGGTTTATGGGGTGCTCAATAATCAGTTATCAGTGCCTGTACAAATTCCCAATCTTTTCACAGTCCAGTCTCACCATTTTCCCAAATGACGGTGAAATGATGAGACAACATGAACACCCAATCTGTGGAGGGGCGGGGTGTAGAGAAAATCCCTGACCCAGGCAGGAATAAAACCCAGGACGTGCCAACTCTCTCCAGCGACATACCAAGGACTCATTGCTTCCATGCCGTGATGCGTTGCCACTGTTATCCGTGCCAAAGGTGGACATACTGGCTTTTAGGTAGGTGGTCGCAGCTTTCTGGCTGATCAGTCATATCCTTACTCACAAGTACTTCTGCTTTGATGGCATCACCTACAAACAAATCTGCGGTACAGTAATGGGCACCTGCACAGCACCCACCTATTCGTGGGCCATCTAGAGGATTACTTCCTAAGCACTCAGAGTCCCAAACTTATAACTTACCACCGGAACCCCCATTTTGCTTCACGTGGTCCTCAACCCAAGATGGCACATTCCTCCTGTTGACCTCTACCTGAAGGATGACTACATCAGTACATCCATCCATATCAAACCTCCCAACCACCACAGGGTGCATAAGCGGAGAAGGAAGACAATTACCGGATTTTTCCTAGATTTCCTGCTCAAAACTACAATTTTTTCTGGGTGAAAATACACTTTTTCCATGTCAAGTGACAGTAAACTTTCCCTTGGAACTGCAAAACTTACCCTTTGAATGATTAAGGTTTTATTCACCAGCTTAGAGCTTCACGGCACTTTAGTCGAAAAATAAATTTTGAAAGATCTTTAATGTATGCTGCACATTTTCATATTACATAAATATAAATTTGAACTCCACCAAACACAGCATGCTGGTTCCCAAACCACTTAAATCGAGACTGTGAGGCGGTTTCATAAGTCAATCATACCCTATGTCTCACCAGCCGATGACAGCAGACATTTACAGCGTATTGTAATTTATTTCTGTATAAAAGCCTTTTTACTTCGCAAGATATGATAAGCGTTGCGTAGTGTTTTCTAACCCTGCCGATGTTCATTAGTTACCAAGAGAGTTTAGCATCAAGTTCGAATTTTGTCAAATGAAAACAAATTTGTGTGTGTGTGTGTGTGTGTGTGTGTGTGTGTGTGTGTGTGTGTGTGTGTGTGTGTGTGTGTGTGAGAGAGAGAGAGAGAGAGAGGGGCTAAAAATCTTGCTTTTAAAAATCAAGGGATGTGTTAAATCACCAATGTAATTTACATTTACATCATTTGGTCTGCAGATGACAAGCTATCAGTGCAGGACACTATCAAGTTGGTCCTGCAAAACCACAATGTTAAACCACAGTGCGAAGCAAAACAAACAAAAACTTTCTTTAGGCCTCACTTTGTTAAATAAATTATAACCTAAATATGTTCACCTTTTATAGTTTTTCGACAAACAAGAAACCCACTGATGCTGGTACGGAGGTGCTGAAACATGTTTGGGTAAAAAGAAAAAGCAGTGTGTTTGCAAAAAGGTAGAATCCATATCCTGTAAGTATTATCTCACATTCAGTTCTTTATTATGGCACAGTGCCAACTGTGTCAGAATATGAAAACGTGCACTCGAAATCCAGCAAACAGTTGAAACTGGCCATAGTGTGGAATGAAACATTTCATTTCAAATAAATTGACAGCCTCACTGGAAAATATTAATAAACGACAAAGTTCTTTAACAAACCGACAAATATAACTTTATTGTTATGAAAGGTGATTAATACTTGACTCTCAAAACTGTGGGAATAAAAAAACAAACTAATAACATATTCTAGCCTTCCATAATTACGTCAATGTGTTTTAATTCCTGGCCACAGAAATCTGTTTTGTTATCATTTGACGTGAGACTTGTAAACGAAGAGGAAACAGCAAACTCAATAAATGTAAAAATGGGTCACACGGATACTATGGCCCTCCCTACTACAACTCAAGACTTCTCTGCGTATGTGCGAATCAGGCAGCTAAAGCGCGCTGGAAAAATTTTTCCTGGTAGCATCTGGCTACTTGTTGCTACTGCTGATAGCTAACAGCAACACTTCTGGTAGCCAGAAACAGGAGAAGGTACTGCTCATACAACTGCAAATGGACAGCTGGCAACTGCTCAAACAAACCAAATGTAAACAATTGTGATGTCAGCAGTTTGTTGTTACGAATTGTTGCACAGTCTTCATCCTAAAGTCTTTGACATATTTCAATGTTAGCAGACCTTGTGTGAGCACTGTGTTTTATTGTTGTAAATGGTAAATTTTCTTTGCAACTTAACTTTTTCCCCCTCTCGTTTATGTTTTATTGTTGAAGTGTGGTTCTGCAATAGTGGGATAAGGTAATATTCTTTCTTAGAGTATCAGTTGTTACCAGTCAAAACCACAGACATTTAACTGTAAATTAAAACAATGAAACATTCCTGGAATTCTTAAAAATTACATGCTTTTCCAGGTTTTCCCCCCGGATGAAAAAATTCTCAGGTTATTCCCCGATTTTCCAGTTGTGCCAGGGCACATACACTGTGCACCAGCAATAGCTGCACTCTAACAGCTGCCACCCATTCCATACCGAGAAGTCCCTTCCATACAGCCTATCCACCCTCAGTCATCACTTTTGTAGTGATGAACAGTCCCTCTCCAAATCATACCAAGGGTCTCGAGGAGGCCTCCACAGATCGAAATTACCATCCTAGCCTTGTAAAGAAACAGATCTCCAGTGCCTTGTCTCTCCAGTCAGCTACCACCTCCCACATATCAACTATCCAGCCATAAAGGAACATTCCTTTCATGACTCAGCACCACCCACGTCTGGAGCCTGGGTTCCAACTACCTGTCATCCTGCCCTGAAATGCTCTCCACCCCTCCCACAGTCGTATCCTGATGCCCACTGAACTTACGCAATATCCTTGTCTGTCCCTACTCCACCCCTACTTCTCAATCCTTGCCTCATGTCTCATACCCCTGCAATACACACACCTTTCCCATAACCCCCTCCCCCCTACCACCTACTCGAGTCCTATCACATGCATCTCCTATCCCATCAAAGGCAGGGCCACCTGTGAAAGCAACAACATGAAGCATCAACTATGCTGCAAACACTGACCTGCTTTCAATGTGGACATGACAACTTGCAGGCTGTCTGTCCGCAAGTATGGGCACCGTCAAACTATAGCCAAGAGAAAGTTGGACCATCCTGTTTCAAAACATACCATTCAACAAGATCTGCTTCATCTTAATGGCTGCTTCACACAGCTGCTGCCGTCACGATTCTTCATTCCAATTCCAGTTTTTCTGAACTGCGAAGGTTAGACCTGTTCCGGCAACATATCCTCCATTTGCCTAAAGCTTCACCAGTCCCTGCCTCCCATCTACCTATCTCTTTCCCTGTTCCTACTGCAATACTACTCATGTCTATCCCACCTCCTCTCCCCTTCTCTATGTCTCTCCTCTGCTCCCCCCCCCCCTCCCTCCCCCTCAACCACTGCTTCTCAACGATGTATCAAACAGCTTTATCCTGTCCCCACCACATTACTACATTATGTCAGGCAGCACTAGCATCTTCTTCTATCCATACCCTGTTATCCTTCCCCCCTCCCTGTTCATGCCACCTCCCTCCCACCACTTCCCATCCCTGATTTCTGCTTGGTCATACAGTTGCAGTGGGGCTCTAGGACCCTGAGACAGTGACCATGTATGTAAGAGTTGTGCGTGTTGTACTTATGTGAAAGTGTGTGTGTCTTTTTAATTGCAAAAGAAGGACTTTATCTGAATGCTTTAATATTTTGGGAGTCTTTTTCGTTGTAGCTGTCTGTGATTCAACACTTCCTCTATATGGTGAGTAGCAATCTATCCTTTCCATATTGTTACACCTCACAAAATGGTTGACATGGTAGTTTTTGCTGGGAAGCCTACAAGTGGGGATGCACAATTTTTAAATGACATATTCCAGAGTTTGTTTTGTGCATAATATTAATTTATTTATACGTGTCATCTATCTGTTAGTTGCTTCTGGCAGCAGGAAGGGCACTGGCCACCATCTGTAACTAACACTGCCGACAACACGGCCGACCCCGCGTTGAAGCGGGACAAAGCCCCGAAGAAAGTAACCTATCTGTTAGTTGCAAGTAAATTTAAAAGTACACCTTCATTATTTTTGATTTGCGTGCTATTGAGGGAACTTCGTGGCATTATCAACAGGTAACAGTACCATTGGCATGTTAAATTTAATTTCAACGAAGCAATGTCAACAAAATGAGGTAGAACATATGGGGAAACATTTCAACTTCTTCACATATGGTATCATAATGTAGTTTCTTCTTCACGTCAATCACCTATGTACATCACAGACTTTATGTTTTGTAAACAGTATTTACAATTGGTAAGCTGTTTTTAAAACAACCAGTGGAATTTGTCATTTCACTTTTCACACACATTTGTTACTATGAAGAGAAATAAAACAAATAAAATGGCAATTATATCAATGTTAAGAATTCTTAGTTATATGCTTAAAAGGTCTCGAGTTTATGACAAGTTCTGTTAGATTTTCTTTCTGCTACGAAAATCCTCAGTGCTTGGCTATAGACATTTCAAAACACCACAATCAGAGGACATGTGACAGAATAAAGTATTTTCCAATTCTATGCATTCTCTGACGCTATTATCAAACTTTTTACCTGAAGTTTCAGACTTAATGAAATACAAATGAAAAAAGCATGTATTCTCAGTTTCTAAAAATTACTGCTGCATTAAAGTGGCAAAGGAATATATGTGTGCCCAGATAAGGGCAAAAAGAGCAAGCAAAAGCATGCAGAGAGAGAGAGAGAGAGAGAGAGAGAGAGAGAGAGAGAGAGAGAGAGAGAGAGAGACTCAAATAACTAAAACTAAACCACCACGTCTTTAAGGTCCATAAAATTATGTTACCTTGCGAATTAAATGTGCCTGGGTTGCAGTCAAGGTAGCGTTTTGAAAAATGAACAAGAACTCTTTCCCGCTCCTGCGTCTCTCCTGTCAAACTGAACTGCTTTAGGAACTTGCGAAGGGCTATATCCAGTGTGTCACCCTCAAAATTGAAATATTTCAGGTACTCCTCAGCAACAACACGACTGAAGTCATTGCTGAAAAAGATTTACGTATGTTCAGAAAATCTAAACAAAATAATAACAATAAATCTGAAAGTAAGATACAAATGTACCAACAAGTTCATATTCACCAAATATTATGTGATCCAAAATAAAAAAACAGACAGGGATACCACTCCCATAACGGAAGTTCCACACAAAATAAGCAAATTAATACAGTCACAAGTTAAATATGACCAGTTACATAAACTTCATGTCCAGTACCCTAGTTGTTTTATCCAAGTTGCCTTGTCTGAAACCACAGAAAATAAATATGGGTGAACACATAAGGTTCTAAACCCTGCTGCTTTTAAGGCCAGCCTCATCCGGTGAACAAAATTTATCAATTCTTCTCCAGAACTATTTACTTTGTACAGGATACTTTTAACTATTTTGTTGTTCTGGATGTTTTTGCTGTCATATTTAATATTACAAATATTTGTTTTTTTAGACAAGTATTGTGAAATGTCTACCAGTACCACAACATTTCTTGCAAGGCATTTATGTATGTTGTTGCAGGAAAATGGGCTCCCACTACAATGATACAAAATCAGACTCAATAAAGAGAGAATCACGACAAGAATTTATTTTTCTGAACCCTTTACCATTCACTTGTGACACTATCTTTGCTTTTTCGATTTCTTGTTTACAACTATCTTTCAATTTCTCATTTCTAATTTCTATACAGTCATCTTCCCTTCATTTCCTCAAACACTTGCTCTCTTTTTCTTCTTTTCCAGTCCGAAGACTGGTTTGATCCAGCTCTCCACAGTATCCTATAACGTCCGAAGTAACTCCTTGGTTTCACTCAACAAATTTTATCCCCTCTCCCCAGCTTCCTTTCATTATCAAATTAAAGATGTCTTGATGCCTCAGGATATATCCTATCAATCAATATCTTCTTTCAGTCACTTTGTGCCATGAATTTTATTTTTCCACAATTCAGTTCAGTACTATCTCATAATTTATTAAATATACCCATCTAACATTTAACAGTTTTCTGTGGAACTCCATTTCAAAAGCTTCTCTCATCTTCTTGTGCGCACTATGAGAGAGTGCTGAAAAGTGATACTTCCAAGTATTTCGTGTGAAGACTCTTAAGATTTTCTAAACAGAATGGATATTATTAACATTTTTATTCTTCATGTCCACATATCCACAGTTCTCTGCCACTAGAGAGCTATGAACTGCACTGTGTAACATGGCAATGTGGAACGTAACTATGTTGATACGTGAGAAACAACGTGCTGTATTAGAGTTTCGAATACAACCAATTCGCCTGCAATTGGAGCATCCTCTCCTTCAACGTGACAATGCTAGACAACACACTACCACTGCGACATCTCAACAATCCGACACCTTGTGTTCACTGTCATAGATCATTCTCCATACAGTAGTGCCTTGGCTCCATCTGATTTTCATCTGTTTCACGAATACTTTTGAGGCCTTCACTTTAATAGAGATGAAGCGGTGCAAGCAGAGGTGAGGTTGTGGTTGTGGTTCCATCAACAAAGTCAAAAATTCTACAGTGACAGTATAAAAAAAAAAAAAAAAAACTGGTCTCTTGTTGGGAGAAATGTGTTCGTAATCCTGGTGACAATAAAAAACAAACAAAAGATACAAAGCTTAGCTAGCTTTCGGAATGCACATCCTTTTTCTAGCTGTAGAAAAAACGCGCGCGTGCGCGCACAACACACACACACACACACACACACACACACACACACACACACACACACACACCTGTCTCCCTACACTGTGCTCAGCCAATTGAGCACAATGCAAGGAGACAGGCGTGTGTGTGTGTATGTGTGTGTGTGTGTGTGTGTGTGTGTGTGTGTGTGTGTGTGTTTCCTTCAGCTAGGAAAAGGAAGTGCATTCTGAAAACTAGTCAATCTCAACACCTTTGTTTGTGTGCCTATCGATGATGCACAGCTTCCGCCTTTCAGTGAGTTGTTTTCTTTATTCCTAAACAATTCATAATTTTCAACCAAACCTTTCTCTATTGAGGAATAAAACATCTAGATGTAAAGAATAAAGATGTAGAATGTTAGTAAAATTTATTTAATTTAAATATGATTAAGAGTTTTCACATAAAATATTCAGAGGCATTACTTTCAGCATGCCCTTGTACTTGCTGTTCATGTTTAACTTCTGTACAAGGCTACACTCCAAATAACTACCAAATGTTAACAAGCTTCTCTTTTTCAAAAATGCTTTTCTTGCTACTGCCAGTCTGCATTTTATAGCCTCTTTACTTCACTCCATCTTCAGTTATTTTACTGTCCGTATAGCAAAATCTCAATTAGTAATTTTGACATCTCATTTCATAATCTGAATTTATGATCCTCACCTGATTTAATTTGACTGTGTGCCATTACCCTAGTTTTACTTTTATTGATATTCACTACATAGCTTTTTTTCAAGACACCATCCACTGCACTGAACCGCTCTTCCAAGTCTTTTCCCATTTCTAAAGAGATTGCAATGTCACTGGTAAACCACAAACTTCTCATTTCTTCTCTTTGAGCTTTAATCTCTCTCCAATATTTTCCTTTGTTTCCTTTGCTTGCTCAATGTAAAGAGTGAATAACACTGAGGAGAGGCTACAAGACTGTCTCACTCCCTTCTCAACTACTGCTTCCCTTTCATGTCCTTCGATTCTTATAACTATAGTCTCATTTCTGTATAGTCTTTAGCTCACTGCATCTTACCCAAGCTACCTTCAGAATTTCGAACAGACCATTCTAGTCACCACTGTTAAAAGATTGTCTTTTAAAATCTACAAATTCTATGATGGCCTTTTTTGCTCTTTTCTTCTAAGATAAGTTATAAGGTCAGCATAGCTTCATGTGTGTGTACATTTATTCAAAATTCATGCTTTCTTGATATCTGTTTCTACCAGTTGTTCCTTTTTTCTGTGTCAGTATTTTGCACCCGTGACTTATTAAACTGATGCTTCGAGAATATTCACAGCTGTTAGCAGCTGCCTTCTATGAAATGGGTATTATTATATCACTTTTTTTTAAGTCTAAGGGAATTTCACCTGTCGGATATATATTTCATGCCATGTGGAACAGTCCTGTCATAGCTGGCTAAAACGATAATGTAAATTTACCAGAAAATACTACTGTACAATTGAGAAAATATTTTCTTCCCTTATATTCACAACAAAATCCTGCAACGTATGAGCTGATCTTCTGAACTCTATTTAGAACACATTCTTTATTCTACAATGCCCCCCCCCCCCCCCACACACACACACAAAACAACCTGTGAAATAGTGTGATGATAAGTTCACAGTGTAACTGTGATTAGTATAATTACACTTGGGAAAATGTACTGCAAATTAAGCTAATAATTTAGCGTAAAATGAAGATAAATGTGCATCTGTTAAAGAATTTTTCTAGTTCCTTCTGTAATACAGAAGTTGTCTTTGTAACATATTCATTCTCTCTCATTCAAGATATAAAATTTAAAGCAGTGGGATATTAAAACTTAAGCATAACTCACTTTTTACTGAGGTGTCTAGATACATCCGATTTTTTGAATCCATCCAACATGTATAACCTCTTAGCGAGACGAATTGCAGATGGTATATCGACTGCCTTTGGGCTGTAGTGAAAGCTATGGAGGCTTTCAATATCACTTTCATCTTCCGATGACAGTGGTGGTGATACAGCCTTGTTTGTAACAGCTGTTAATGCTGTGGCATCTTCACTCAGAGTTGTAAGTTCATCTTCCGATTCTCTGAGCTCCTGTAAGTAGTTAACATTTTACTTTTTTCCCGAGAAGAAATTACTTACATTACAAATCTTAACTAACCTTACCAGTAAAAACTAGCCAAACAGTAAATCTCTATGTGGAAGTAAGTACCTTATGCAGCAAATATGAACCAATATACAATTATTAGGCAGTAAAACAAAATAGAAAATTAAAAATAAAAGATCCAGTATGATTACAACATAGCAAAAGTGCACTGAAGGTATTTTGTGTTCCCTGCTTTACGTCCCTAAAATCGTAAAACTATGGAAGCATTTGTGACAAAGCAAGCATATTTGTCCTTCAGAAATACAGAAGTAATGAAAGGCAACCAATAAACAGGAAGACATCACCCTGTATCCCTTGTAATCAAAAGGGCAAGAGACTACTTTATTATGGAACATTCACACATCTGTGGAAGGCAGTTACATGACATGCTGAAATACTGTGCAAAACGGAAACACTCAATTCAGACTGATATCCAGAAATGTGTCACATTATTGTCACAATGAGAAAGTTCGGCATATCTTGATTTTTAACAGTAACAATGATTTCTGCAGAGCCCTCTATGTTTCATACCTGCAATAAGGTGCAGGTAATGTCACTGAAGATATTACAGTTTTCCCACAGATTTATATTGTGACATTATTGATTAATATTAGGATACAATCAATAGTTATATTAATAAAGCAAACACAAGGACCCGCTTCTGTATATTCGTGTCCAACCCCCTCCTTCCTATTTTCCATTGCATCTTGCCCACATCACATAATGCTTTTAGTGTTTCTGCAAAACCCCGAGAGCAAATCAAACTGTGCAAACATACTTTTGACAAAGAAACACCATTCTGAATGGAAGTACAGATACTCATACAAGAGTGTAAACTCAGTTTAAACTAATATTATACCTTACAATTTTAACTCAGCACAGCAATAAGAAATCAGACTAACCAAAAAATTACACAGAGATAAAAACTACTACTATACAAATACCTGATTAAGATTAGGAGTATCAGACTTAAACTATTTACTTTCTATACACTACGTATTCTTTTTCTGCAGTTGTAAATGAAGGAATTACAACAGCACGAAGAATTGTAGTCTAGGCAGTGCCAACTATTTAAAGACTTTATGGTTTTTTGTAAGTCTATTTTAAGTCTATACACTATGTAATCTCTTTCTGCAGGTGAAGACACAGGAATTACAACAACAGGAAAGACTGAGGGGGGGAAGGGAGGAGAGAGAGAGAGAGAGAGAGAGAGAGAGAGAGAGAGAGAGAGAGAGAGAGAGAGAGAGAGAGAGAGAGGACCATGTCCACGACTATGCAGTGCCAGCTTTTTTTTTAAAGATTTTATGCCTTTTTGTAAGTTGTGTCAATGTGTCCAATTTGCTCAGGTTACTGGTAATGTTCGAACTACGATTGATCATTTCCACTTTCAGATTTCTATTGCATCAGGTCCACACTACTTCAGGACACAAAAAACATTTATTTGTAATATAAAACGCTCTCAGGAGGAGTGTGTTAAGTACGTTAAAAGATAATCTTTGGTATTATCAAAAATTTCTGAAAATGAAATAATTAATCTAACACACATACGCGCGTGCCCACACACACACACACACACACACACACACACACACACACACACACATGCGCATGTTAATGCATGTTTGCGCATGGTGATATGAGAAAAGGTGATATAAACACAGTATGCCTGCAGCAAATTTGTGGCAATGCCTGTTATTCATCACATTGCCTTTCATTTCCCCAATAGAACTAAATGCACACCAAAAACATGATAATGATAGAGGATTAAATCACAGTCTTTTTATATAATAAAGATTGCAAGCTTTCCACTCATACAAGAGGAAAACATTATATGAACAGAGAAGACAGCAGTCTGGAAAGTTATTCCAAGAACTTACGTAAATCACTTATAAAGACCTGCATATCACATATTTTTACAATTTGAGAATGGAAATTTTATATGATCTGCTACTCATTATAACTGGCAGGAAATAAACATTGTTTACTGGATTAGTTGCAATGTTTTGCTAATAATATCTGCTAAACACACTTGGCCTAAACACATTTAGCCACCATTTTTCTATCTGCTGCAACAAACATTTCTCATTTACACTACCGACTGCTATTCTCCACATAACAGGAGATGAGTCACAAGCAGCCACAACAAAAAGACTCATAAAATATTAACGCTGTCCGATAAAATCCTTCCTCAGAAGTAGCACTCTCACATATTCACACAACAACAAATCACACATACGTGGTTACCATCACCAGGCATTAAAGCCCAGCTGCAAGTAATTCAACTTTATCACCCGGAGACAGTATCAATGCGTGTGTGAGTTGTTGTACGTGTAAGAGTTCTACTTCGGAGACAGGATTTTGTCCAACGATTCAAATATTTCTAGTGTTCTATCTCATTGTGCCTGTCTGAGGCTAGATACCTCTATGAAGTGAGTAATAATCTAGCCTTTCCATATTGTTTTAATTTGATTCTGGATTTTCCGTTGGCAACACAGTAGCTGCAATTTCTTGCAATATTTAAGATTACAGAACTCCTGTGCTGCTGAATTTACAGAACAACTTGGTTCAATTCTACTTCCAGTTTCCTTCAGTTATTCCATTTTCACACGACTGTAAAAATATTGATATTGCTACCAGGAAAAAAAATTGTAGAAGGGAATGTTCTGGAAAACTAGATCAAACAAAACATGTAGTCTCCACAAATGACTGGCTGTTTTGGTCGAAATATAAGTCACCCCATTAATTTTGAGGGGAGGAAGGCAGTGGAGAAGAGATAAACCCAGTGGAGAGAAATTTATGTTACATTACCCACTCACAAAAACCGTTAACAATATGGTCACACTTAATCACATTTTTTATGATGTAATATACATAAATTACACAGAAATACCAGCCTTCTAACCACAGTCCATACTGAAGTAACCTCTTAACTTCACTACCAGTATTTATTTCAACACTGTCAGAATTTTTGCGACTCTCCTCCAAAAGCACATGACATACTTCACATGCTCCACATAAATAGAACATTTTTAGATTGAACATGGGTGCCTCATAAGAGAGAATTCCTCACGCATAATCTTTCCATATGAGTGAGACCACGATTTCAGTCTGAATACTGCTTTTGGAGAAAATCTTTACAGGGTTTATTTACAATGACATCAATAATCTGCAGGTTTCAAGGGTGGCATAACAACTATGTCTGCCTTCAACGCTGCAACTTTATTCTCTACTTCGACTGTGA
Organism: Schistocerca gregaria; assembly: GCF_023897955.1. NCBI lineage: Eukaryota > Metazoa > Arthropoda > Insecta > Orthoptera > Acrididae > Schistocerca > Schistocerca gregaria. The sequence continues at coordinate 1,069,250,373 of NC_064920.1, read as the reverse complement.
GGTGACCTGTGACGATATCCAGAACTATCGTAACTCTGTAACTGAGCGCAGCACCAGGTCTGTGATTTCAAATGGTCTATCACTAATCCTTTGTCATCCTGCCTTTTCCTTGGCAACAAATCACTTATCGCTTAGAGGAATTTTCTGTGTGCACTCTTTTACACTTCCAGAACAGGGAAAGTATATTTTTCCTCCTTCTGCATCAAGTTCTAATATGAAAGAAAATCTTTGTTTTTCCATTTCCAAATGAGGAACTTTATAGCCCTTTATAGTCCACTGGCATATTGCTTGCCATCTGACAAAAGACAGTTGTCTCATCAGTGTTGCGAATCTGGTGTGGAGGGTATAAGTGATATAAGTGACACTGCTCTAGTCGCACCATTAGACTCAAAGTTGACAAGTCTCTAAGTAATATCTTCTGACAGTCTCTGTGCTAGGGAAGAACTTCATCACACAAGTGTGCCACTTCTACACATAAACCTGAAGCACCAATCAATACTCTCACAGAATTCTGTGATACATTTGGGGTTGTCTCAATTCCAAAGGCCTGTGAATGGATTATTTGCATTGATATCAGTATACCATTTTTCCTTTTATCTTGTACAAAGGAAAGGACACTTCTTTCAAGTTTGGGAACCTTCAAATGTTTGGGTCCTCTATAGGATTTCCTTCATGAAGCAGCAATTGAAGCTGCTTATCCAATAAGATTCAATGCCGCACATTAGATTCACTCAAACTGCACCTTTTTCCAGCTTCTCTGTTACATATACCCCCTTCACATAATGAGTAACTAAGTTTAAAATATGCGTAATAGCCATGCCGATACGCCAAATTCAGTAGTTTTCTAATGATCCCCCCTCCCTCCCATCCCATCGTTACCACTCATCACTGTGATAGAAAAACTGTGCCTATTCTAGCAGGTAAAGTAATGGAACTGTGAGCATGATAATAGTCAGCTACCTAAGTTAAATACAAACAACTCAAGATGATTATTATTTCATATAAAAATATTAATATACACACATTAGCAATATTGTTATTCCATTTTAGAGTAAGAAACAAGCACAAGAGCTTAAGTTTCTATGAGGCAAAAATACATCCATATTTGTAGGTCCACACCAATAAGCTGCAACCTAATTTTTTATGACCAAGTTTTGTGGAAAAGTGGTCTTATATTTGCAGCAATATGATATTAAACAGTGTGTAAATGGTTACGGACTTAAGTCTACCGATACTAACATTTACTAAATGTAATCACATAAAGAAGAAAAATAGAGTGTTCCTCATACAAAATATCGTGATTGTAGCAAATTAGTCAACAAAAGGCACAACAAAACATCCATAAACATGGAAACCAGGTTCCTTCTCTAATCTAACAAACAAGTACACTACTGGCCATTAAAATAGCTACACCACAAAGATGACATGCTACAGATGCGAAATTTAACTGACAGGAACAAGATGCTGTGATATGCAAATGATTAGATTTTCAGAGCATTCACACAAGGTTGGCGCCGGTGACGACACCTACAACATGCTGACATGCGGAAAGTTTCCAACCAATTTCTCATACACAAACTGCAGTTGAGCGGCACTGCCTGGTGAAACACTGTTGTGATGCCTCGTGTGAGGAGGAGAAATGTGTACCATCACGTTTCCGACTTTGATAAAGGTCAGATTGTAGCCTACCGCAATTGCGGTTTATCGTATCACGACATTGCTGCTCGCGTTGGTCGAGATCCAACGACTGTTAGCAGAATATGGAATCGGTGGGTTCAAGAGGGTAATACGGAATGCCGTGCTGGATTGTAACAGCCTTGTTTCACTAGCAGTCGAGATGACAGGCATCTTATCCCCATGGCTGTAACGGATCATGCACCCATGTCTCGATCCCCAAGTCAACAGATGGGGATGTTTGCAAGACAACAATCATCTGAACGAACAGTTCGACAACGTTTGCAGCAGCATGGACGACTAGCTCAGAGCCCATGGCTGCGCTTACCCTTGATGCTGCATCACAGACAGGAGCACCTGCGATGGTGTACTCAACGACGAACCTGGCAAAACGTCATTTTTTCGGATGAATCCAGATTCTGTTTACAGTATCATGATTGTCGCATCCGTGTTTCGTGACGTCGCGGTGAACGCACTCTGGAAGCAAGTATTTGTCATCGGCATATTGGCATATCACCTCTTGTTCGCATTGATGGCACTTTGAACAGTGGACATTACATTTCAGATGTGTTACGACCCGTGGCTCTACCCTTCATTCGATCCCTGCGAAACTCTACATTTCAGCAGGATAATGCACGAACGCTTGTTGCAGGTCCTGTACGGGCCTTTCTGGATACCGAAAATGTTCGACTGCTGCCCTGGCCAGCACATTCTCCAGATCTCTCACCAACTGAAAACGTCTGGTCAATGGTGGCCGAGCAACTGGCTCGTCACAATACGCCAGTCACTACTCTTGATGAACTGTAGTATCGTGCTGAAGCTGCACGGGCAGTTGTACCTGTACACACCGTCCAAGCTCTGTTTGACTCAATGCCCAGCCGTATCAAGGCCGTTATTAGGGCCAGAGGTGGTTGTTCCGGGTACTGATTTCTCAGGATCTGTGCACCCAAATTGCGTGAAAATGTAATCACATGTCAGTTCTAGTATAATATATTTGTCCAATGAATACCCATTTATCACATGCATTTCTTCTTGGTGTAGCAATTTTAATGGCCAGTAGTGTATATAAGTACTGTACACTGTACAACAACCAAGTTTATAAGTGGAATGTTGCAGGGTTCATTGATTTGAAAGGGTAAAAAGAAGATACAGATTTGATGGACAGAAGAGAGTTCTGCAACTTACATACCAGCTTGCATGACTATAACTGAAGACAGAAGGAGGCACAGGATAGGGATGTTTTTTTTTTTTTTCACATGGCCTCAATGCAGCCAGTGGAATTATGAGAAAAACAGACATACTGACAGAGTACAACAATAATGGAAATCCCTGGATGGAGCATTACATAAAATAAGGGAAAGTCAAGCACTAACCTACAGCAGACTGATGGATGGAGCACAGAGGTACATAACAGCGAACAGCATTCATACTAGCTTTCAAGCTGTTGGTCTTTTTCTAGCAAAAAGTACACACATCCACACACAAAACCCAAACATACACTCCCATGGTTGATTATTGATACCCTATTATTGACAGCAGTCGTGTGAGCTGCAAGTGTGTCTACTGTTTCCAATTTATGGATCTCTGAGCTCCGCACATCGGGCTGCTATAGACGTACTGAAAGACATAGTGATAAAAATAAGCAGACAAATCCAACAAATAACATACAAACAATATTCCCACTATAACTAGATCAAGTTAAAAAGTGAGTAACAGCTGAGCATGAACAAGGTGGTGTTGACGGTTCATTCTGTCCAGCATGCATACTAAGGTTGCGGCAGGAACAGTTGTGAACTTCACTTCTGAATAGGTTCAAATGCCCCCTTCCAACACACAGTATTGTGCTTGCTTACAAGGGGACTATACAAACTGCCCCCTCACCAATTTGATTCACATTGGCAGGGGTGTGTAGGTAGCGACTAGGACTTCAACATACATAAATGGGAAGATGCAACTCTCAATCATTTTTGACAAAGTCAAGTTTGAAACTTTTAGGAGTACTTATATACTTTATGTGGTAACTAACATCTAAAGAGTCTGCAGCCGTGTAAGTGATTAGTTTCTCTGGATCAAATCTTGTTGCAAGTATATACCTTTTTCTTCTTTTTCCTCCTGTTTCCTTTACTTCCTTTATTTTCATTCCCACATAATTCTAATAACAGATTTACCTGCCTGTAAAAATAAATGTCAGAAGACTGCACCAGAGTACATTTTGGAGGAATTACTTTAATAGTGCATGTTGGCAAACCCTTTCCATCCTGAAAAGTTCTGATGTATGACCCAAGTTCATTTTCCCTCCAGATGAATCAAGGTGCTAAATAAATTGTTCTTCTTCCACATATGGCTTCAAGATGTTCGTTAGAAAATTCTTGTACAGTGCTGTTGTGAGTTTGTTGGACTTCGAAGATGTTTTGGTAACATTTATGTATTCGCATGCTTACTCATCAACTGATTTTTTACCATTGGTCCAAATGAGCCAGGGATCTGTTGCAAGCAAACGGAGACCATTGGTAGTAATTTTCCAGATAAGGTGACACTATACTATGCACTGTACAAATGTGTCACATTAAGCATATCCTTTTGCTGCACGAGAACCACCTTCATTCCTTGTTTGGAGAGAGTTCAGTCATACATTGACTGATATTGGCACCCTAGAACAAATATGGTTCAGAAATTAGTATTGTGTAGTCTGTAGAAACTGTATTTCAATTGACATGAGTGAATGGGTTCTTTTCTCTGTGATACCTGTTTGATCAGTGTTAAAACAACATTCTTCTCATATTTTGATATGCAGTCTCAATTCTTGCTTTGGAAATTTGCTGGAATTATGCAGTGAGGCACTTTCACTCACTGAGACATGTTGGTGATTTTTCTTTGAGGAATTCAATGTCTTCATTTGAAGAACATCATGGCCAATTAATCAGAAGTTTGAAAATGCAAAACAGGAAACTGGGCAGCAGTAACAAAAGCTCACTGCTGCAATTTTCTTGTCGGCACTTGCTGATTTATATTCTTGAGCTTCTATGAAACAGTCACAGTGCTTTATTCCAACTTGTTTGATTCATTCCTTTCATGTTATCAAATTTTATGCTTTGGAGGTATGACACACTCCTTCTGTGATGAGAGCCAAACTCGTTCCTGGATGCTCTCTCATTAGATTGATGACCCTAACCCTGTAATCCAGCAGAACATACTCAGTAACTCTTTTCCTTACTTCTCCTCAGGTTCATAATAGTCTGACGAAGATGAAGCGAGTTGTTTGGTTTCATCAGGCAGACATCCTCCACTGATTTATTCGTGGGCAATTGGTTCACCTCGTAACATGATTGGATTCTCCACTAGCATTTATGAAATGTAGTGAAATATTTCTTCCTCAGTATCCAAGTGTTCTTGTGTTGTTAGCGGGGAAGGATTCAAAGTGATGACATTGTTTTGGAGAAAGAGCTGTACTATATACGAGTGCTGTTTTTAATAACATTTTTTAAAATTTCACTGTAAAGAAATTTGGCTTCAGAATCAGGTTCACTTTCTCTTGCTGCTGAAGTACCAGCCTCACCACTAGATTTACTCATAAAATCAGATATCTTGGAGCACTGGCTAGTACCTATCTCGGGGCTTAAATATGAATGAAGTATTTTCCAGGTTTGTGAATGCTGTTCCTTTTCTCCCTTCATCAGCCAAACATCATGGGGGCATATGCGGCTGTTTCTGATAGCTCACAACTATGTACAGGAATACCAGGAAAATGGATTCATTTGATAAGCCATAGTGTGCCTGGCCCTATACCAGGAAAATGGGCTCATTGTGGGTCAAAACGTACCTGCACAGACACTGGAAAAATGGGCTCATAGTGAGTTGGAACTTACCTGCAGGAATATGGTTATAATGGGAAACTACTTTCAAAATTTTACAGAAAAATTTGATTTTGCAGGGTCAATATTATGAAAATAATTAATGATTCATTAGGTATTGATTATCTGCACAGTCATAATAAACCTGTTGTCCAATTATGTAGGAATGAAAAAAAAAAAATACCAGCAGTGAGATTTGACCCAGACAACTCACATTTATGAAGCTGAGCCCCTCTTCTTTCAGCTCCAGACTCCCCGAATACCAGCAATAATACAAATTGTGTAACCATGCCTAAAATTTTCACATTGTCTTTTCAAAAATAGTTGAGAGTTGTGTGTTTCTGTTAATAAGTATGTCAAGGTCATGTGCTCTACACACCCTGTCAATATGAATCAGATTGGTGAGGGGGAAGTTTGTACATTATCCTCATTAGCTGGACCATAATATACTACTAAATTTCCTGCACATTATCACAACTAGTTTTAGACATATGTTGGCATGAAATGACCACATGACAAAGGAAAACAATACAAATCACATAATCTGCAACTGACTGAGGTAACTAGTGCTTGAAGTAGCAGAGTAATACAACAACACTGAGCAGAAGGGCTGACAGAGGTCATTTCCTGATTGTGTGTTGCTATGGTAACTTCCTTTAAACAAATAGCAGCCATCACTTTGTTATTCTGATACAGGTACAGAATATTTTGCAAAAGAAGAACCACACAATAAGTTTCCATAATATTAGGCAACTAAGTGCCCTATCTGAGTACATGTTTTAACACTGCACCAAGGTTTCAATTTCCCACTACTTGGTACCTACAGGGTGAAGATAAATAAGTCGCCAGGTCCAGCGATACTCCGAATTCGGTTTTGAAGAGAGTACTCTACAGCATTGGCCCATTAATTAACTTGTATTTAGCGTGAATCTCTCAACCTCTCTTTCCCAGTGCCATGTCCGAAGCAGATGGAAAACAGTGCAGGTGACTCCTGTATTTAAGAAGGAAAGAGTACAGAAGTGGGAAACTACAGACCAAGATTGAAAACAATAAATTTCTCAGAGACACAAAGCTTTTGTCTACAAATCAGCATGGATTTAGACAGCAACACTAATACGAAACTCGGCTTGCATATTTCTCATATGATACCCTGTAAGCCATGGATGAAGGGTAGACAGAGATTCCATATTTGACACAATTCCCCACTGCAGACTGTTAACAACGACCTGTGGCTATAATAGGTCCCCACACATGCGAGTGACTCAAAAACTTCTTAGGCTCATTTGAAAGTGTTGTGTTAACAATTATGACAGGAAAAATATTAGCTGCTAACCACTCACTGTGTGTATCACGAGGGTGATGGAAAATGGGTGTCCACAGGTGCAGAGATCAACCTTCTATGTGATGTATGTATTACACATCACAGACAGACACCACTGATAGTCACGAAATGTTCAAAACAAACCACTAACTTGCACCATGAGCATCTAATGAAAAGTGGGATGCCACAGTGATCACCAATGTTCACACCATGACTGAAGGCGAATTCCCTAGTACAAGTTATAAATCATACAGGGTATTCAGCTGTGCATCCACTCTTAGAGAATGCAAACAGAATCATATTGGAGTAATAGGTGACGAGAACTGATGGAATGTGATGGCATGCAACCACACGCAATACTGTCTGTTATGGGGCTTATCGTGAAACTGACACTCCTTTAAGGCTTAGCTGCAGATAATGATATAATAAGTTTTATAAGCACAGAAAAAAACCATCCACAGGCTGAATTTGTCTTGTGGTTTCAGGTGGTATGAACTGCAATGTCACGTACTTTTCAGGATGGATAGTTTGCTCTGAAGAAGTATGATTTTTATATGCAGACCAAAAATCAAGAAAAAGCAAGTTATTATGATCAGCTATTGGCCAAACGCAGTGTTCATACCATAGTTGTATTTCTCTTATGACCATTTTCCCCACTCTTGCTTGCTGTAATGTAAGTATTCCCTACTACCTTTGCAAGATCACATACAGCACCCCCAACTTCTTTCAGCACAATAAATATTTTTCCAGTCAATTTACTATGAAGATTAACAGTCACCGTAATTGTATACAAATGTGTTAAGGCACCAATGTTGGTTCATCTAGAAACAACTCTCCTGGTACCTCTAATTTCAAGCATTCCATTAATATTCCAACTGGTTGGAGTTGACAAGAAATACCTTAATTAACGTTGGGTAAGTTTGTTTATCTCATCTACAAATTTTCAGGGTGGTTCCACAGTTTACTGTGCATTGTCAAGTTGAATCTTTGTTTGAAATTTCGTTATCTTATGTGTTCCAACTCTGTAGCACTTCGTCATCTTGGGTGTTCCATTTCTGTAGCACTATTTGAAGTTCTGCAACCATCCGCTGCTTCCATTGAAATCACTGTAATGTACATCGCGCGCAATTTGATGTGCATAATGTAATAGGTCATTAGCATGCACATCCTGCAAACTATATCGAGCATCCTTGAAACATGCGAACACCAGTTTCTGTAACAAGTGAGTCTTGTCCTCCCTTGAATACCTATAATTTTTCTTATGCAGTACACAGTCATATTGCTGAAAACTTATTCAAAATCTGTTCATAATTGGTTTTTACTAAGCTGCAGATGATCTTCCATGTATGTAATTATGTTTAATACCTGCTACTTGTACAATAATCTACATTTCACCGGAGACGGGATTTGTGGCAGGCACCCTGTCCAACAAGGATGATGATCTTCATGGATCTACACCTGTTTCAATATCACATTAACTTGTTAATTACATATCGTCAGCACTGTACTCCTCGTGTACATTGTTTGCACAGTCGAGCGTACATGACACCACAAATTCCACTTACTGAATTTGCAGAAATGCTAATATTTCATCAGCCACTTCCTTCTCACTCTGCGAAATTCCTCAGTTTTGTTTCTGACGAAATGTCAACTGCAACTGTTGTTGTACTCATAATGCAACGATTGCTTTGTTTATTGTTGCCATTGTTCTGCTTTGTATTAGCACTGTAGCACTGTTGTGACACGCTCATTGACTAAGCTGTTTGACTACACACTGTGTCCATCATTGGGCATCGAATGCCGTGATCGTCACTGACCTTTTGTGACCTCACAATCGTGGCGATTCCTTATCAGTAGATTATCCTGGATGGCAAATGTTCATCAGAAACAAGGGTATTGTCAGGAGTGCTCCAGGAAAGTGACAAAACCACTCTTGTTCTATACATACATAAACGAACAGACAGCTGGGGTGAAAAGAAATCTGCAACTGTCTGTTGATGACACTGTAGTGTAAGGGAAAGTGTCACCACTAAGGGACTGTAGGAGGATACATGTTGACTTAGCAGAATTTCTATTTGGTACGATGAATGGCTTGTTCTAAATGTACAAAAATGTATGTTAATCCAGATGAGAAGGGAAACCAATCCTCAGCCGTTCAAATACAGTATTAGTGGTGTGCTACTTGACACAGTTTGTGATTGAATGTCTAGACAACACACTGCAAAACAATATGAAAAGGAACGTGCGCTGTAGTAGGAACGGCGAATGGCCAACTTTGAAAAGTGAACTATGAAAGTGAAGCTCATCTATAAAGGATGTTGCACATGAAACACTAGTGCGAACCATTCATGAGCACTGCGTAAGTGTTTGGGAGCCTCACCACCAGCTCATATTGAAGGAAGACATTGAAGCAAGTCACAAGTATGCTGCAATATTTGTTACAGGCAGGTTTGATCAACATTTGACAATTATGGAGATGCTTTATGAACTTAATTAGGAATTCCCAAAAGAAAGACAATGCATTTTTCATGAAATACTGTTGAGAAAATGTAGAGAACCTGCATTCGCAGCTGCGAATTCTACTGCACGATTCTACTGTTGCCAAAGCAGATTTCGCGTAAGGACTGTGAAGGCACAGTCAGAGACATCAGGACTCATACGGAATCATATGGACAGTTGTTTTTCACTCATTCCATTTGCAAGTGGAAGAAGAAAAGGATTCACCAAAAATCATATGAAGTACCCTCTGCCTAGCACCATATACTGGCTTGTGGAGTACATACATAAATGCAGAAGTAGGCGTAGTTATAGAAATGAAACTCAATTGACGAAATTTAGAAGGTGAGTCAGGGATGCTTTCTGGGTGTTTTGGTGTAAGGGAGCTTTTATCTCCAGTGGTTGCTTAGGGACTAATAACACAATAATGTCTTATTCAGTTGGTCACCACAATTACTTTTGTTTCTGTGAAAACATCTTTACAATAATAAAAAAGCCTGTTCTCTGCAATCACCAAATTGCACAACACAAAACAAGTAATACTGCCAGAAAAAACGTACCCTGGACACAATAGAGCAGTACTGAATGGAAGCTTAAGGGTGAAAAATAAAGTGAGCATTACTGCCGTAAACAGCACAAACTGTGACTGAATGGAACAAGTTTGTTTCCAAACAAGACACACAGCACATACCATCAACATCTGCACTGTTGTGCAAATATTTTCAATGCAATAAACATATAAAGATACATGGAGGTAAGAAATCAATTGAAATGCAATTACTCTGTAACTAGTCACCGTCGAATCCTTAAAATATCCCTTAGCAACTTCTGAAATTTCGTCAGTGTAGTTCAGATTCGCTCTGAATACTCCACAGGAAGGAAGGTATAGTAAAGAACTCAACTTCACTATGGCCTCAGGTGCATTACTCTTTAAAAAAAGAACAAGGAACATTTGTGTTAAAATTCCATTATATCCTTACTCCCAAGGTGGCAAGGGAGCACTGTTCCTACAGTGAAATATGCTCAGATAGCTCAATAGTGTCCTCTAAAGCTTACGTCTGGGTTCCAGCTTTGGTCTGTAATACAATTTAACTGGTCAAAAATGTACATCATCATCATCATCAGCAGCAGCAGCAGCAGCAGCAGCAGCAGTGGATTGTATTTTCACCGGGAGAAGGCACCAAAAGTAGTCTTATGCAAGCAAAGACACCAACAATTGTCAATGATTATTTAGAACTGCCTTAAGAAATGTCAATGAGGATGATCGAGGAGACCCAAATTCACATTTTTCTGAACAAAGATTGATTTTATATTGTGTCATTTTATTGACTACATACAGACCTAGGTGATTCGTTTAAACATAATTTCCCCGGTATAACTGCCTACAACAACATGAATACTATTGTACTTTGTAGATTGTCCAGTTATCTGTGATATTACTCAGGACATAGGGAAAAAATGCAATGCATGACATTACACAGCCATGTATATGTCAAAATTATCGTAACAAACTGTTGATCAAACTTATTACATAAAAGTTTGTTGATCAAACTTTTTACATAAACATTAATTTAAGTATATTATTAACCACTTTACTTCCTTAATTATACCTCTTCTCAAACCAAATTCCCCTTTTCCCACCCTTTTACTGTTCTACGTCCATATCTACATGTACCATGATTATAAAGAGATAGAAGTTGTTCACTTATACCAAATTCCTCACTTGCGAAGCGGCTTGAATTTCCAAAATACATGTAGCCATGCTACAAAATTAACACTGAAGCATCGGGCAACTACAAATCTAGCTTCCCTAAGCTTCACTAGAAGTCACACAATGTTCTCTTTGTAAGAAATCAATCATACCTCAGGAAGTGGAGTGGAAGAACAGGGAAAAATGATGCTTCAATCAGTTTACAGGCCATGGACACAAATGCACACCAAACAATCAAACAAGGGCATCACACTCTACCTTAAAACATTAAGGCACTAAGAAAACAAAAAGGCTGTCTAGATGCAAAATCTTACATAAATATAATAATCATATACACACTCACATTGCCCTGCATATTGCAAATCTGTAAAGGAAAGGTCTTTGCTGTATTATTTTATTTTTATACAAACAATAGAGGCAGCAGTCTCTCTCATGTTTGAAACAAGATTATTTATTTATATTTCATCTGCAGAATTCACACACAAATGCAATGCATACAGTACAATCAACTTGCCAGTTTTCTTAAGAAGTTAAAAATTATAAGTATTGCAATGCTCACTAAGCAGCTTTTAAACTGAAGCTGTCCTGTAACTATCTAAACAACTGGCCCAAGTTGTACCACAGTCAAGTTACTGGTAGAAAATTCTTACTACCACATTAACACACTTCTAGCATAAAACTGTTAACAGAAGAATATACACAATGTAAAATTCAGATGTACTAACAATATGAATTAGGACAGACTGCTACTGTATTACAGGGATTGAGCAGCATACATATTGGATGTTATTAATCTGAAGGACAATGCCTCTTCTTGGATGTCGGTGCATGCACGCACACACACACACAGTTATGCCAACAAACTCAGACACACATGGCCAATTCTATATCCCCACTACCCACTGCAAGCAGCATCGCTACTCATCAAAGTCATGCCACAAAGCCCAAAGAGTGAGAAAAATTTTGTGTGTGTGTGTGTGTGTGTGTGTGTGTGTGTGTGTGTGTGTGTGTGTCATTTCTATATCTGACAAAAGGACTCTGTCTGATGGCTTCATAACCAACAGCCTACTTTTAAATGTGTGTATCTGCAACTCAATGTCACTTCTACATAATGAGTAGCATTTTATCCTAATTCTTATTGTTATTAACTAATGAATTTGATTGTCGGTATATGAGAGAATCAGGGGGCCAAAGAGATGGATTTAACCTTTGCAAAACATGTTTTAGTAGAAAATTATTTGTATGATGGACATTATAATGTTCTACATATTGTTAAGAAAAGCAGGAAGATGACACTATTGGAATTATTTGAAATCAATAAACACACAACACTGAGAGCTGGCTTCATTTTAGGTGAACAAATACATTAACTTTCTAAACTGCTTCCATTCTTCTGTTCAATTAGGTTTTGGCTAGCCATGTGCAAGAGAACCAGATTACAGTACTAAAATCAACTGTTATTATTAATTTTTAAATGTAACGGTTCCCTCCATATGATACCTGTACCTGTATCACTAACAACTCTGTAAGTGAATGTAATTTAACTGTGATTTCAACATACAGTTGTCACTTTATGATGGTCTAAGCATCCAAAAATCAATTTTTGAGTACTGCAGAAGATCAAAAAAAGGCTTCCTTCTTATGTTAATAAACACAATAAGAAAACAGTACTGAGCAAGTCTGGCAACTCATAAAAACAGCCACAGAAGACAAAAAATACATGAAGGTGGCAAAAAAAAAAAAAAAAAGGGTTTATAATACACACATAAAATGAGACTGGCATAAATGCTTTGCAACAAGAGCCTACATTCAAAAATATTGGATGGTAGAAACCCTCCACTAGCTTGCACAAAAGCAATGAACAAGAAGATCCAAATTCTTGAGGTCTAAAAATTGCTTTAGGTCTCAGTAAGTTTTAAAAAAATCTTGTTGTTCTAATTTTGTGGTAACAGAAGCTGTTTAGGTGTTCCAAAGTGCAGGAAACAGTGTTGGAACAAATTTGTAACACAGTGGCATCTAACAAATAAAATTTTGCATAATACATTACTATACTTTCAGGAAGACTGGAAGGACAGTTACCCACTTATTTACAGATGAAGTAAAAAGCAACGAACACTGGGGAGAAGTAACAAATATGAATTAGCGGACATTTTAGAATTTTCTCAAGCTAATAATAATAATAATAATAAAGAAATAAAACATATTTATTCACTGATAATTAAATTTTTTACTCTATTCAGAGTGTATGTGAAAGTTAATTATATTTCAAATTATTCTGTTAGCCTGAATTAATATGGTAAAAAACATGATTTATCTCCAAAACAATAAACAACTGTAATGTTAAGATACATACAAACAACATATCACAGTTATAAAACTCGACAAAACCTAAAGCACTGTATCAAAATCTATAAGCCTTAATTTTTTACTCTGATGTGATGGCAATCAACAGGCAAACAATGCTATAGGCACTAACCTGATAGCCTGAGAACTCTGGAGTAGTGGCTGGCGTGCCATCCATTACGGCATTCGTGCGAGGTGGACCTTGCACTTGGATGACAATGCGATGTTCAGCTGTTTCCGCAGCCGTCATCGCGTGGCTGTTGCGCTCACTGGCAAGCAACGTCGAATCGCTGTCGCTCGGATCGCTGACCTCCATTAGGTCCCGCGCGCTCAGTATGTCTAACGTCTCCTCCTCCTGCCACAAGTGCCACACTCACAAGCCATCTGCCAATCAGCAGTTACTTAGTATCCAATGCAATAAGCAACTACACTATCAATATATTAAAGTCACTTACACTGAATGAAACAGAATCTGTTACACCAGGAACACCTTGAGCAAATGCTACCAAACTGATACTTGAGGATTTACATGCCTTTAAGACACGTACATTTAACTCTCATCTTTATCCCAGTTTATTTTCAGTGCAGAAAAAAGTTATTACTGCAGGTAAAGAATGGATCGAGTACATTATGGCTGCTCGTGTGCCTAATGTTACTGGAACTTTTCAGGTGGAGATCGCAACATCACATGCTCATAATGGCAGCTTATCGCCATCTTTCAGACTCAGAGAAAGGTTGAATCATTGGCATGAAGGACATGGGAGCGTCACATCAACAGATCACAGCGACAGTTCGCTGTAGCACAACAACTGCAGAATGAGTGGTGACATGATTGACTCAAAACAACAGGGTGGCAGAAAGAGTCAGCATGGGATCGTCCAGAATGACTACACCATGAAAAGGTCATAGGACTGTTTGACTGGCTCTGACAAATGGTTGACTAACAACAGCTGAAATCCAGCCAGAGGTTGCAGGTAGAGTGTCACTATTAATTGTGGGGAACAGGTAACTGGAAGCTGGGTGAGGTCTCGAGTTTCTGTGCACCATATCACAACAGACTCTTATGGTATGTAAAGCCAGAATCAACTTGGAAATCAAATGGCATTCTGTGGCATTTCAAGACAAGTCTCACTTTTGTTTCCTATGTTTATGTAGATGACCAGGTGGAATGTCACCAGATGCAACAGTTTTGGAGACTCAACAGCTATGCATTTCCTGAAATTGTGGTATGGTTAGCTACTGGATATGAAAACAAAACTGATTTCTGTATTGCTGAAGGGAGGCTGAATCCTTGCGAGTATGTGGCAAGAATGATAACTACCGTTGTCATTTCCTTTATTAGTTCTAAATGGCATATTCCAGCATGATAATGTACAATTCCCCATTGTACATCACACCAAAATTATCTTAGAGAATGTACGGATTCTCAACTGACCTGCCCTACCCCCCATTTTTTCACCCATATAGCATGACTGGAATGTGATGGGAAAGTGTATTCTTTCGTACCAGGCTGCACCCAGCAATTTTCATGAGCTGATATCGGTGACAGACATCAGTTCCGAATGGAGTGAAAGCTTAATCATTTAACAACCATTACAGAATGAACACCTCCACATATTTTGTTAAATAAGAAACTGGTGCTTCATGGTATAACACTTTACACTTACATCAGTACATTCAAGCAAAAGCCTCACTCTGAGTTGAAAATAAATTTCTTTCAATAAACTTCACAGTGTAGCTGAAATCACAAAATGAAAATTGAAAATTTCTAAAAAGAATAGTTTTCTGTTTTTTAATGTGTGTCTTGTTATTATGATTACAAATATCACAAAGCAGCAGCAACCCACAGCAATTTAGGCAAGGTTACAATTTTTTGTTTAAAATAACATCAGAAAACCCTTTGAGGGTAGTCCACCATTGCTTTACAGAATTCTGAAAGAATAATGCAACAGATATTGCTGCTGTTTCCACATTTGCAGCCACAAGTTAGTACATAAGCAGTTCAGCAGTTTTCTAAAATTTTCATAAATGAACACTTGACTTGAGAAGCATTAGTACTACAGACTGTGTTTATTATTAATGAATTTTCAATAGAACAATGAATTATTTAATTTTCTTTCAGCAGTGTATTACCTTCAACCACTTTGGGATTCCTGAAGGTATGAAAATGAGAAACAGTCCCTTCTCTCCATTTTTCCTTCTGTTGTAAATGTATTTTAACGTTTACGTTTACAGAATGGCATCAGTGGTCAGAAACTACTGCTTCATTAATCATTACAATTCACAACATATTTTTATCTAGGAGACTTACAAACATTAAACACTTTATAATGCTATGTTTTGTTGTTTTTGTCATAATCACAATGTTGTTCTCCAGTGTGAAGACTGGTTTCATGTAATTCAATGATAAAAACTTTTCTGCTGTCATCCTTTATGATTTTAGAAAATACAACCTGTCACTGCATCTGGAAATGTTCCTGTCTGGCATTTCCAGAAGATGGGTGACTGCTGCATAGCTTTCTGTGTGAAACAAACTGTTTTGACTTGCTACCCAAACTCCCTGATCAGCTCTTTTGAATCTACAAATGAAGGTGACAGCGAGTGTATCTGCAGATACCATTGACATTATTGTGTAGCTGTGTACCATGTTAGTTAAGTAGATGTCTTTCGATTTCTAAATCGAACCCACTACTCTGATCCATATTGCATAAATTCTATCGACCGTTCCTAATAATAGCTCTGGTTTTTGCAACAAAATTTTCACATGCAATAAGTAACCAGTTTCATTATCCAGCTTTTTAGTTGTGGCATCATGTGTTATTTTTTTTTGACACAATACCATATTCTTTTTGAAAATGCACACTCATCCAACAGACGCTTTAAACCTTTTCAGTTCCACCTCCAGTATGGTTTAAAACACCCCACTGAAGTATATTAATGTTGTGGCTTGTCATTGTATTCCTGAATGCATTATTAAATTTATCTAGACAGATTGTGTTGATCTTAGAAAACTGTTGTTGGTCTGTACCTCAATTTTCAAATTATTTGCTCCAAATGTACAGCTCATTATGTATACTCCTGTTATGGACAGAGGCAAAGTGGTATTCAACGAATTTACATCTTTAAAGCAGGCTTCGCCACCACTTACTTCCTAATTTTCACACATCTGTTCACTGTACCAATGACACTGTTCAACAAATGTGACTGTGGTGAAAAGGCAGCTTCATTATCATCATCCTTTTGTGCCTCATTATCATCATCCTCTTCTAAGTATTGAATGTTAGTCCATTATTTTGCTTTACATCTAGCATATCTTCATCTGTGAAGTCATCTACAATTTCTGCAATGACATTGAAGATATAAACAACAGCACAAAGAAAAACCTGTGTATTTTCGTTTGGCTTGTATAAAAGTTGATCAAACAGCAGCAGATACCAACTTTTCCCAGTCACGACTTTTAGGAGTTGGTCTCATTGTGTACTGCTCCTGGACGTGGTTCATCAACATTAAAAATGCAAACCATTCCACCGTATTGCACTTTGGGCTTGATGACGAGGTAGTTGCAATGCAGTAGAGTGAGTGAAAAACAATTGCACTCATATGTTTAAAACCTTTACTTTCAGAAGATTGTGACTGGCGTACTATCATATTTACGGCCCAAATTTTCACGTTGAGTTGACTGCTGAAACCGACACCTAGCAGGTGCGCTCTTTTCTCCTAAAAATATGAGGTCAAATTGGTGACGTCTCCTTGTGAGTATAGAAAGGAATAATATCATAAAACAAATGAATGTTGGACACATATATTATGCAAACGTTCATGACTAGATCGAGTTGTCTCGATTTTTCACTATTTGCACTGTATTCAACTACATCATAGTAGTAATGATTCCGCATGACCAAATATAGAACAAATTTCTGTTTAATTTGAATATAGAACAAATTTCTGTTTAATTTGAGGTGGAAATATTTTTCTAAATTTCTGGACTGTAGGAAGGCAGGAGAGAGATTTCTTGCAAGCTGCAACAGTTTGTCCTTCCCAGATCAGATGATCACCCTAGATTATGCCAATGTTATCTAATGTTTCATGAAAATGTCCACTGATCATCTTTCAGTGAAACATGAGGGTGAACTGTGACTTCGGGTGGATTAAACCCAGATTTTGTGCCCATCATGATACAGAACAAATACCATCATTCATAGCTGATACAGCAGTAGCAATGTTGTTAGATACTTGTGCACAACTCAAAACTGTCAGCATGAAAGTGGTAGTTACAAAAATGGTGTATAGATGAAATATTGTATATATACAAAGAGAAAAGCAACAGAAAAACAACAAAATCCTGAGGGACTCTGGAGAGCACATTTTTCCATGATGACTTGACCCACAGATGACTCACTACATCTCTTTCTGAGGTAGTTGTTGAACCATAGTATTGCACTGTTTGAGAAATTCAGCTGTTTCATTTTGGTAAGTTATATATTGAAATAAATAATATTGAAAGCATTGCTGACATCAAGCAGTGCTAAAATGGTAGCTTCACCTCTGTCCATAGCGTCTCTGGTGTTGTCAATTTTACTTAGGTTACGGGAAATTCAGTGTAGTTTGGTGCTAACTCTTCCAGAGGAATGGTCAGTGCTTAATGTGCTTTCATTATCTTCCGCATATGGTCAATTTCACATGAATGATTGTTATGAGTGCCCCAACTGTCGTTTTTCCTCACATCCCGTCATCTGTAATCTCTTCATTACTTAAGAATAATCACACTGTCCACCAAAATGGTGATACAGATGCCCAATCAAATAAAAATTTAATAAATAAATAAATAAATAACATAAATGCAAAAGATAATTTTTATTTTACCTGGAGTGAGTATATTCAAAACAATAACCACAATCCCATCTTCAAGATTTTGTTTTGAAAAAATCGCAACTGAACAAGTTTGATTTTGTTCTCATCAAAGCTGGTTGAATTAAGTTCTCTAACAATAATCAAAGAAGCAGGCTGTCAAAAACAACTGATAGCATTAGCTGTGTTATTGACCCTACAGCAGCATGTGGCACAGTTTGGAAAAAGGTATGAAAGTGATCCCCTGCAAAATTCCTCTCATCATGGTCAATGGCGTGATTTTCAATAGATGCTTCGAAACAATCATCTGTAAAGCACTCAAATGAACTTTAACAATAGCCTCTTGCAGGCATCTGTCCTAGCTCTACAGATTGTTTATTTTAACTTTGAACTACCTAATATCTTGAGAGATTTGCCCCCCAGTTTTATTGCAATATTTTCCATTCGTGGCATATGGCACTGTAGTCAACAAAATTGAATTTGCCCGCGAAAGGCAAAGGTCCCAAGTTCAAGTCTTGGTGCGGCGCACAGTTTTAATCTGCCAGAAAGTTTCGTATCAGCACACTCTCCACTGCAGAGTGAAAATCTCATTCTGGACCAAATGTCATAGATGTAGCCTTAGAAAACCTTTAGTAATTCTTTAATAATTATTTTTTTCAAAAAACCTTTTACCCACTTTTTATCCCCTTAGTGGCTGAACTTCCAAAAATGCTGAAACCTTTTTTTTTCCTGACTGAGAAACCAAACACCAATTTTTGTAGTTACAGCTTCAAAATTCCCTTAAGAATGACACCCTTCCAAAACGCCCTTCATCTTCTATTTCACCTCCTTAGGAGTGGGATTTCAGACAATCCACTCTTAAACGATGCCTACAGTATAAGATCCACACTCTCTCCGAACATCAAGTTTCTATCCTTAGCGGTTTGGGCTGGGCAATGACGAGTCACTCAGTCGGTCAGTGTGACCCTACCTCACCCCCTCAGAGGTTGACGTTCCAAAAACAGTAAAACATGTATTTTCTCCACCTGCAACCAAGAAGCCAAACACCAATCTTCAAAGATTTAACTTTAAAAATGCTTTCATAGAGAAATATTTTCGTAAGATATTTCACCCCCTACTTCACTCCTTAGGGGTTGAATTTTCAAAATCTGTGACAAGTGTACATTTTATTTCTAACAGAGAAGCCAAATAAAAATTTTCATAGAATTAGCTTCAAAAATGCTTACTTAATGAAATATTTCTATAAAAACTTTCATCCATTTCTACAAAAACTTTCATCCCTCATTTCACTCTATAGGGCCGAATTACCAAACACAATGAAACTTTTTTTTTTTTTTTTAATGAGAAGCCAATTTTAATTTTTCACTGATTTATCTTTGAAAATGCTTTCATAATAAATTATTTTCATAAAAAAATCTCATCCCCTATTTCACTTCATTAGAGG
The DNA here is from genome assembly GCF_023897955.1 of Schistocerca gregaria. Lineage (NCBI taxonomy): Eukaryota > Metazoa > Arthropoda > Insecta > Orthoptera > Acrididae > Schistocerca > Schistocerca gregaria. The sequence goes on along the minus strand of NC_064920.1, from coordinate 1,069,230,685 downwards.
ATCAATTTACAAAAACACTAAAACATGTACCGGCCGAAGTGGCCGTGCGGTACCAGGCGCCGCAGTCTGGAACCGCGAGACTGCTACGGTTGCAAGTCCGAATCCTGCCTTGGGTATGGGCTTTCCGGGCCGAAGACCCACACGTGTAGCCTTGATGAATGCAAGTCACAAAGCTTTACACCTCGCCTGGGCCCGTCAACACCGATGTTGGACTGTTGATGACTGGAAACATGTTGCCCAGTCGGATGTGTCTCGTTTCAGATTGTATTGATGGATGGACGTGTACGAGTATGGAGACAACCTCATGAATCAATGGACCCTGATTATCAGCAGGGGACTGTTCAAGCTGAGGGTGGCTGAGTAATGGTGTGGGGCAGGCATAGTTTGAGTGTTATGGAACCCTCATACATCTAGATACGACTGCAGGTGAGACGTATATAAGCATCCTATATGATCACCTGCAGCCATTCATGTCCATTGTGCATTACAACGGACTTGGGCAATTCCAGCACAACAATGTGACACCCCACATGTCCAGAATTGATACAGAATGGCTCCAAGAAGACTCTTCTGAGTTTAAACACTTCCACTGGCCACCAAACTCTCCCGACATGAACATTATTGAGCATATCTGGGATGCCTTGCAATTTGCTGTTCAAAAGAGATCTCCACTGCCTTTGTACTCTTCCAGATTTGTGGACAGCCCTGCAGGATTGATGGTGTCAATTCCCTCCAGAATTATTCCAGACATTAGTCAAGTCCAAGTCATGTTGTGCTGCGGCATTTTTGCATGCTCGCGGGGGCAGGTGCACCACTTTCTTTTGCTCTTCAGTGTATACAGACACATCGAAAACCATCTCTCAGAAGTTTGGACCTGCCCACAATTCAACCCTGGAAATAAGTTAAAAATACATAGCGGACACTGAGAACATCTTGACAAAGAACCTAAAAGTTACTGGGAAACGCTTTCACCATTGGAGACTGCCAACTCCGTGTCACACAAATGGAAATTTCTACATTCCACCTGGACGACAAGTCAGCCACCTCAGAACTCAGTATTTACTTTCAGAACAAACTATAGTCTCACAATCAACATTCAAAATATCTAGGTAATGCCCTCAACAAATTACTGAGCTTCAAGAATCATCCATTAAACACAGCTGCCAAATTAGGACTCACAAAATCTTGCAGAAACCTGCTGGCACTTCACAGGGGTCTTCAGGTGGCATGCTATGGACTTCAGCTTTGGGTCTAGTCTATACAGTAATAGATATTATGCGCCTCTTTGGCTCAATGCTACTCACACTAGTTGCATCCACATCCAACAAAATCAAACTATGTGTCCTATAAAATGCATAATGAAGGCAACCTCAACCTATTGGCTTCCTGCACTAAGCAATATAGTTCCTCCCTGTCTGCAGCGACAGAACTCACTCGTTAGGGAATTCATAGAGATTGAGAACAACCCTCTTCCACAAATCCAGAGAGAGAACCAGACTGCATTCTAGATATACATCCTTAGAGAGTGCACCAACTCTGGGTGCAAACTGATCGCTGGAAAGAGGAGTGGAGCAAACAGGAACCCCATCTCCCACCCACCCCCCCTACCTCTCACGAAATGCCTTGCCTCACGATGACACCACCGAGATTCGGCAACCCTCACAATGTCTAGTCTACCCTAAACAGAATACAAACAAACCTTGGCAGATGTGCTGACTCACATACATGGAGAAAACCAGAGTCTCAAGTGCAATTGAGGAGCTGCTAGGCAAACATATGGTTTATGCCCATAATGAGAGCCTTCACTTGTGACTGCTCTAAAGTCCTGCATGCTACCAAAAAGGCAGTGGCATACATCAGCAATAAGGCTATTCGGCTTCAGTTGTGTTCCCATATATTTTATGGTTTTGTATACTTTATGTATTTTTATATCTTTTTTTTTCTTTTTGCATTACCTGTATCACTAATGCTTGTATTGTCAATTACTTTATGTACTTAATTCAGGTGACGCAGTACATAATATGCTAATTATACAAAAAATATTATAAGAGCATAGTACGTGTAATCAACATTCTCTAGGAGGAAACTGTATGTAGTTCATGAAGAATGAAACATGGACTGGCACATAATAACTGACATGACACTTAAGCAGATTTGGAATGTTATCAAATTCACAGGTCACCACTATATTTGAAATTTGTCTTATACAAGTCTAAATTGGACAAAGATAATAACTTCAATAAAGTATGTAGTACAGAACGAACCCATACCTGGAAGTCGGGGCTAGAGATGTTGGAAACTGCTTCAGACTGCGAAAGGTCACCGTTAAGGGGTGGACCGTGCCCCCCACCACCAGGTGGCAATGAAGATGCAGGTGTAGGTGCTGTGTTGCTGGAATTACTCGACATGACAGATGAGCTGACAGAGGTCGGGGAGTTGGGGCTGACCTCGCCAGAGCTGCTGTCACTCCGCGCATTATATGTCCATACTATGCGCTCGGCAGCAGCAGCAGCCGTACCAGATGGGGACAAAGCTCTTGCTCCTGAAGCCATACCTGCACCACCTGAAGTGGGTGTTCCACCGCTGTCTGCATGTGGATCCAACAATGTGTTCAGTGAGGATGTCACGTCCTACAACACAGTAAAAATCTATAAGTTAGTGTAGTTCAGCAGCTAGCACAGCAGGATTACACTGTCATTGAAAAACTATATTTCAATTTTAATTTGTTTCCTCAGGTTCTATAGGACTATGGTTACTCACTTTTGAAACAAGGCATTGTACAATGCAATGAATAAAATTATAAAAATCTAGAAAATTAATAAAGGATATGAGAACAAAACAACAGCATTAGTACATACAAATAAGTAACATTTTACAAGAGACACTATACTACCTTGAGGAACTCCTGTAGAGAATAAAAGGATATGCCACAATTAAGCCTCTCAACTAATATTTGGAAATGTGTGGTTTATCCTCATATGTCATAGAAGCCTACTGCAAATAGTACCTGAACATACCTGTTTATAAAATGGTGTAAACCAAGGTCTGATTATTTTTCTGTCCAGTGTTCACCATACCAAGCTTCAGTCATTTGTGAATGACTATGTTACTACAACCTATGACAGAATTTGACATAGCTGGATAAAAACATGCAATGTAAACCACCTTCCATGTTTCATACTTGGTGGCGGTAATGCTGATTTTTACAATAATCACAGACTCACTCAGTTTCTGTACAAGACCCAGGACATATTTCCTAGAAAGCTTTTCATCTATCTCCAGTCCTACGAATTTGAAATATTTTTTTCACTTACTATCTGAGCATCTTCTTGTATTAAAATGTCAGGCTGTAAAGGATAGTTAGCCTCGGATAGTCAAACTCATTAATGACACAAAGCACCCAAGCTCCTATCATGTAGTGAAAAAAAGTCAAAAACTTATTTCCTATCCATGATATTGTGGCAATGAGGGAAGGAACGTTACTTTGACACCAAAATACACTCACACTCACAAAAAAGGAATCTCAACAATGCAACATATACATCCAAAAGACAATGTCTCTTCAAATTTTGCACCAGTCGCATAACAGTGGCACTGGTAGTGCCACTATGGGGATGCAAATCGAGTATCCTTTAAAAATTTGCTGTAACAGTCATGAGCATTGCTTACCTTTGAGACGACAAGGTGAGTTGATGGTAGTCAAGAATGCCTTCACCCTTTCCAGTCCAAGTGTTCTACTCCCTGCATTCTCCAAAACTCTTATTTATTTTATGTATGTAAGAATGTAAGGCATTACAGTTTATTATGCTACTGTTCTAAGAAAATAAAGTGCAATATGACTTCACCTGACAACTTTATTATATTTTACACTAGTTTTTAAAACTATATTGGTGTCCGTTTATGGTTGTTTATAATTTTTTTCTGTATGGTATACCTTAAAACATTCTGGGGGAAGTCCTGGCTTCCTCTTGCAAGTTTCGCAGTACAAAATTGCTTCTCTTTTTCCTACTTTCTCCTTGCATTTGCTGCATACCATGCATTCCTTTGTCAATTTTTCTTTTGATTCTGCATTATAAAATGCATCTTTCCATTTAATTTCCCCTCAATGTCAGACAATGATAGTCTTCCTCTTTTCTCTGAACTTTTATTTCTCACATGGCCGACTAGCTGTGTGACTAGATCTAGATTTCTTCTCTGTACAAAAGGGGAGTCTACTGTTGTTCTCCACATTCATTTTTGTCTATCAAGTAGAGAATATAACTATTCACAACAGCAACTTCAATCAGCAAGAGACATAATTTTTTTCCACCACTGGTAAGACCACCTTGTAAAACCATAGCACCCTGTCCACTCCTCCTTCCATGAACTTCATGTATTCCAAAATAACACTGAGTTTCAGGAATCACACAGGGCTCTTTCTTCCTATAACCAGTGGGTCTGAGGACCAAAGAATGTACTCAACATAGTCACTAATATCTTGTCACGAAATGAAAGACAATTTTCATCTCACTCTACAGGCACATAACTCACATTCAACAAGCTTTTGTCATCTTCAAACTGCATGGGAAATCCTTCCTAAAAGGCATAACTGCACCTGTTCCATGAAATTTCATTTTGTGCCATTTCCAAGCAAGATGAGGACTTATGTAGGACCTCGCTGTAAAAATGTGATATACTGAACAACCTACACAACCTAGCAATTGCTGTGCTGATTGAACCACTATTCAGGTTGCAAAAGGTAAATCAGAATGAATTAAACTTTTTGTAGTTGTTTTTCCATAATATGGAATGTGAGAAACATAACCACTTTCTGAATCAGACGGACAGAAAACTTTCAAACCCCACTTTGTATGTTTCCTTGGACAATAGCACTTGAAACTAATTCTTCCTTTGGATCCTACTCTGCTCTCATCTACAGCCACATCTGTTTTTGGTTCATGAAGTTCTTTGCATTTACTGTCAATTTACTCACTAACATTCTTCATCCTGCTCCCTCTCGTGTTTTGACACTCGAGAACTGTGACAGGAGGAACTAAATGCAGTATCCAAAATATTTGAAAAACAAAAAGAGAGACAGGAGAATACATCCTTGAAAATTGGAGTTCGTTCTAATCAGACTTCTGTAAAATAGTCCACTAACTCTGCCTTCAGATTCAAGGCCTTGTTCAATATCACACCAAGAAAATCTTCCAATTTTTCTAATGAAACATCCCTCCATGAGTGCCACATTTAGTGTTTTTGTAAATAATGTAAATATTTGTAGCTTTCACAATTTCACTAACATAATTCTCAGTGAAGAAGAGATGAAAATATCGATGTTCGGAGTTTGGTCTCACACCATTAGGAAAGGTGAAACCTTTTTGTGTGACAGAAAATTGAAACGTCACGAGTTCACCATCGCCATAACATTAAATTATCCAGGTATTTTGCTACAGGTTGTGTCCTTTTATCATTGCCCACATCATGAGTACATTCTGATTCATTACAACTAATATCACTGCACAGAGAGCAAGTTTCTTCCCAATCCCTTCCACTTTCATCACTAAATTCTGCTTCATCCTCAATGTCTTCGAGAAGCTACCTGGAAATATCATTTTTATTTACAGATTTTCTGCCAACCACTATCCTATTATAAACGAGTGAATGCAATAGACTTTAAGTCGTAAAATCTTCTTACTAAGTGCTGCCACGTACCTAGAGAATTCCAACAATGGAGTGGACGAAAAGCACTATAATGGAAATGTGTCAGACATTGTCTGACATGAGAGCTTCAGCAAAAAATTGCAGTGTCTGATGTAGGTGAACAGCGGATCAGAAAGGGATAAGACAACAAACAAGCCATTATTAACAACTCACTGAGTTTGAACAAGGTCGTGTAAGAGGGATACAAGAAGCTGGATGTTCCTTCTGCAATATTGCAGAATGATTTGGCAAGACTGTAGCCACAGTACACGAATGCTGCCAGCAGTGATCACCAGAATGTACAGTTGCAAGAAGATTGGGCTCTGGACACCATGTGGCACTACAGAGAGGGAAGACCATCATGTTCGTCATATGGCTCTGGTACATCGTATTGCATCTGCAGCAACCATTCGAGCAGCAGCTGGCACCACAATGGCACAACTAACTGTTACAAATTGGTTACTTCAAGGACAGCTCTGAGCCAGATGCCTTGTAGCTTGTAGCCTGCATTCCACTGACCGCAAACCACGGCCTCTCACGACTTCATTGGTATCAAGAGAGAGCTCAATGGAGACTAGGGTGGAATTTTGTTGTGTTTCCGACTGAAAGCTGGTACTGCCTCAGTGTTAGTGACGGCCATGTGTTGGTAAGGAAGAGGAGAGTTCAGGGCCTGCAACCAACCTGTCTGCATGCTAGATACAGTGGACCTGCACCTGGAGTTATTGTACGGGATACAGTTTAGTATGACAGGAGAAGCGCTCTTGCAAGTATCCCACAGAGACTGACAGTAAATTTGTACGTAATTCGACCTGTTGTCATGCTTTTCATGAACTGCATTCCAGGGTTTTCCTGAAACGATAACGTTCACCCACATATGACTACTATAGCCCAACATGCTCTAAAGTGTGTTGACATGTTGTCTCAGGCTGATCAAACACACAATTTCTCTCTAGTCGGGCATATGTGGGAATAATATGACAACTCCAGTGTCGTCTACAGCCAGCATTAAACTGTCCCTATATTGACCAAGCAAGTGCAACAGGCATGGAATTCCATCCTACAAACTGATACCTGTCCAACACAATGCACAATGCACAGCCTGTCAGTTACACCTGTTATAAATGTACGAGCATTTCATATTTACAATGGCTTATTTCAAGCTTACATTAACCTGTGATCTTGCAATGTTAATTACTTAAATATATTATAATGTAATCAGATTGATAAAAAAATCTACTCACCAAGTGGCAGCAGGAAAACACACACATAAAAGAAGATTATACTATTTCAAGCTTTCGGAGCCACTGGCTCCTTCTTCCAGCAGAACAGTTGAAGAGTAAGGAAGAGTGGTGAAGGAAAAGAACTGGAGAGGTTTAGGAAAAAGGGGTAGATTTCAGAAAAAGTCACCCAGAACTGCGTGTCACAGGAGACTTACTGGACGGGATGAGATTTGAAAACCTGAGAGCTTAAAGGTGGAAGACAGGGTAATATACAAGACAGAGCGTACTGCAAAAACATTGTGTATGAATTAATAGGAGCAAAAAGCTCAGTGTATAGTATGTACAAGGTGGGAGGGGGGTGGCAAGAAATGAAAGATGCAGAAAACTAAAACATAGAGAAGAATGGAGTAGTTACTCTGAAGAAATGCTGAGACAGAAGAAATTAATGTAAATTAAGGGCATGTGGATGGCAAGAAGCAAGGACACATTCTAACACTGGTTCCCATCTATGGAGACCTGAGAAGCTGGTGTCTGGGGGAAGAATCCAGATGTCACATGTGGTGAAACAGACACAGGGGTCATGACTATTATGTTGTAGAGCATGCTCCGCAACAAGACATTGTGTGTTGCCCATATACACCCTCTGCTTATGCCCATTATCCTAACTGATAACTTGGTGGTATCAGGACATTGTAAAATCTCTAAATACATTTTCCCAATTAAATGTCACATGATCATATTGTAAATCCCATGCCACTTTCCTTGATGTTGATCTCGTCCTGACCAAAGACCAGCTACATACTTCTGTCCACATTAAAACTACCTACAAACAACAGTAGTTACATTTTGACAGTTGCCAACCTTTCTATGTCAAAGTTCCCTCCCATACAGTGTTGAAATTTGAGACAAACATATTTGTTCAGATGCAGACTCTTTACAGCATCACACTACTATTCTCAACTCAGTCTTCATGGACGTAATTACTCCACCAGCCTTGTTCAAAAGCAGATTTCCTGGGTCATCATATCTAATTTTGGTACTGCTGATACCTCCGAAAAACAACTTCAGAGCACACCACTTCTCACTCAGCATCATCCTGGTTTTGAATGTATTAATCAGCTATTTCGACAAGGCTATGACTTCCTAAAATCAAGCCCTGAAATGGGGTTCATTCAGTCTGAAATTCTGCCCACCACACATAGAACAGCTCTTCAACACCCTCCCAATCTCTGCAATACCCTTTTCTCAGTCTTGCATATTACCCTGTCTTTCACCTTTAAGCTCTCAGGTTTTCAAATCTTGTCCGGTGCCGTCCCCAACAATCAGTCTGTCCCGATCATCCCGTCTGATAATAATCCTCCCGACACGTGGTTCAGGGTGACTTTTCCAAAATCCGCCCCTTCTTCTTAAACCTCTCCAGTCCTTTTCCCTCATTCCTCTTCTTTCCCTTTCAACCCTTCTCTTGGAAGAAAGAGCCACTGGCCCTTAAAGCTTACAATGATATAACCTTCTTTTATGTGTCTGTTTTCCTGCCACCTTTTAGTGAGCAGATTTTTATCTATCCAATTACATTGTTGTTGTTGTTGTTGTTGTGGTCTTCAGTCCTCAGACTGGTTTTATGCAGCTCTCCATGCTAATCCATCCTGTGCAAGCTCCTTCATCTCCCAGTACCTACTGCAACCTACATCCTTCTGAATCTGCTTAGTGTATTCATCTCTTGGTCTCCCTCTATGATTTTTACCCTCCACACTGCCCTCCAATGCTAAATTAGTGATCCCTTGATGCCTCAAAACATGTCCTACCAACCGATCCCTTCTTCTAGTCAAGTTGTGCCACAAACTTCTCTTCTCCCCAATCCTATTCAATACATCCTCATTAGTTACATGATCTACCCACCTAATCTTCAACATTCTTCTGTAGCACCACATTTCAAAAGTTTCTATTCTCTTCTTGTCCAAACTATTTATTGTCCATGTTTCACTTCCATACATAGCTACACTCCATACAAATACTTTCAACCTGACACTTAAATCTATACTCGACGTTAACAAACTTCTCTTCTTCAGAAATGCCTTCCTTGCCATTGCCAGTCTACATTTTATATCCTCTCTACTTCGACCATCATCAGTTATTTTACTTCCTAAATAGCAAAACTCCTTTAATACTTTAAGTGTCTCATTTCCTAATCTAATTCCCTCAGCATCACCCGATTTAATTTGACTAAATTCCATTATCCTCGTTTTGCTTTTGTTGATGTTCATCTTATACCCTCCGTTCAAGACACTGTCCATTCTGTTCAACTGCTCTTCCAGATCCTTTGCCCCTTTGCCGTCTCTGACAGAATTACAATGTCATCGGCGAACCTCAAAGTTTTTATTTCTTCTCCCTGGATTTTAATACCTACTCCAAATTTTTCTTTTGTTTCCTTTACTGCTTGCTCAATATACAGATTGAATAACATCGGGGAGAGGCTACAACCCTGTGTCACTCTCTTCCCAACCACTGCTTCCCTTTCATGCCCCTCGACTCTTATAACTGCCATCTGTTTCTGTACAAATTGTAAATAGCCTTTCGCTCCCTGCATTTTACCCCTGCCACCTTTAAAATTTGAAAGACGGTATTCCAGTCAACATTGTCAAAAGCTTTCTCTAAGTCTACAAATGCTAGAAACGTAGGTTTGCCTTTCCTTAATCTTCCTTCTAAGATAAGTCGTAAGGTCAGTATTGCCTCACGTGTTCCAACATTTCTACGGAATCCAAACTGATCTTCCCCGAGGCGGCTACTACCAGTTTTTCCATTCGTCTGTAAATAATTCGCATTAGTATTTTGCAGCTGTGACTTATTAAACTGATAGTTCGGTAATTTTCACATACATTATATTGTCAAAAATTACTTTAATATGTTACCTAGACAAACTTATTCCCAAAAATTCATTACTCTACATTATTTATTTTTAGACATCATGATTTTTGTTCCATCAGGATATTACCTTTTGCACATTCATGAAGGTTACAGCACTGCAGCATTGCATACAAGTGAATCACTGACTGTGTAAAAAATAGAAAAGAGAAAAGAAGATAACGGGAGAGGTTGTGACGAAGCAAGCTGGGACATTTTTAGTTCCCCTCTCCTTTTGCCATCTGCCTCTTTAAAATTAATTTTTATTTTTTAACTGATTACCATTAACATACCTGAATATAATCTGCATTTTCATATAAGAGAAAGCTGGCCCTTAGTTTTAAAGAATTTAACACAAGACCTAATTTTGTGCTTAGTTTTATGGATGTAATTGATTTTCTAATTTATTTTGACTATTCCTAGTAAGTATCTTTTGTTACAGGGTGAAATCAGTGATTGTTTCACAACTTAAATTCTATTGTTGGTGTATAAACAAATATAAACTCTGTACTAATTATAATCATTTGGAGGAACAACTAATAGTATTCTTAAAGTATTTATTTGCCTCTATTCAAAAACATGTTAGCAAAGCCAGCCCTTCTTTAATTCCAAAGTAATTAACACTTTTGTCATAGTCTTGATTGCGTACCTATATTTGTTAATTTCACAACTGAAACAAATAAATTGGCCTAAACCTTGTAGTAGAAGAAACTGTTAAAAGGAAGGAATATATCGATGTATTCATTTAATATAATGAGTTAAGTTTTAATTATAATTTCCGTAACTTAAAAATTGAACAATGTGAAGATTCAGTACCTATTATTGTGATGATATATAAGGGCCCGATTTTTGGTCACCAGAAAGTCAGTCCACAGCCGAGTTTCAGATGAAGAACCTGTGTTGGTTAGAATGACAACAATGCATAAACGTAACAGCAAAATAAGTGTTACACAATTAGGCCGTGTGTTAAAACAGTGACAGTGTCCGCTGCATACGTACCTTTCTATTCTTCAAGAACTGTGAATTTTGTGGATAGGCTTTTACTGCTCATAGATGTTCAACATTAAACTATAGAAGCAGTATGTGTATGGTTCGCCTGCAAACTATTAACGAGGATTGTAGGAAGTTAGAACAATATTGCACTGGCCACATATAACTGTGTATTATTGGGGGAGAATTGTGAAAAGTGAAAGTAAAATACTGTGAAATGCGACTGTGCACCTGTCGGCTACTTTGTTTACACAAGACAGTACCGCACGTCCACCCCCTATTTTTTCAGCCAGTACGACAACACCAAGGACAACATACGAAAAAACAAAGGAGGCGAACCGCTACAAGGTATGGTGTTGTAGAAGGATGCTAACAATACAATGGATTGATAAGGCCACAAATGAGGAAAATCTCTCCAGTATCAATGAAGAAAGAAATAATTGGAAACACTGAACAGAAACAGCGACAAATTGATAGAATGTGTTTTAAGACATAGAGGAATTAGTTACATGTATTAAGAAAAGGTGTAGAGGGATGAAAGTTGTAGGGAAAGACCAAGATTAGAAGACAAAGGAGACAATGAAGAAGAAGAAGAAGAAGAAGAAGAAGAAGAAGAGGACGAACAAACACAGAAAGCGAACCTCTTCCTGAAACTTTCACCCAGCTAAATGATCTACACATTTCAGACCAGCTGTCTGGGAGTTTACCCACAAAATGTCTGTATCGGCTGCTATTTTGGCATATATCAAAATGTCTCTAACATAAAAAAACTCTGCTACGAGTAACAGAAGCCACCATTTCCAGTAAGCCGTAGATTGGGTAAAACCCTGCTCTGCATTATACTGGTTCTTTTGGGAGCAACGGTCTGATGTAGTATCACAAGTGAAGTGCCTGAAGTAATTTGTGCACCAACCAATGCAAGCAAGTGACTGATAGGAACTCAAAAGCTTGTCTCTTTCCATGGTCATTTTCAGAATTTTATCCAAGAGAAGGGGAGGCAAGATTTAAAAATTGTTATTTTTTTATCTAATTGCTTGTGTTAGATGGAAGACGTGTATAAAGAAGTAGAGTTTGCAAGAGATACAGACAACTCATTTTATCTCAAACGAGTTGACAGCTGCCCACTCAAAAGCAATTTTTTTCCCTTTCTTTTTTGATTAGGATATGCAAAGTAGAGACCTATTATCAACACAATTATGGATGAAATCTTTCTGGATGGATGAAATCTTTCTCGAGTTAACAATCCTAAATTGGACTCTTAAAGAATTAAATGCAGGGCATGTACTCAGTTACAAAACAAAGCAGAAACATAATCACAAGTGTTACTTTTATTAATTTGCCAGTGATATTTGGTCAACATTGAATAGTAAAAAACTGAAATATAAAAAAAGGTCATAGTGATTGAGGAAATCCTGTTGGATATTATTAACAACAATTAAAGAAAAATACCATTGAGTAATACTTCTTAATGTGAAAATACATCAAATAAACATTAGAAGTCAGTTTTTCTACCTCTGGTCAAAGTTTGTTTACAAAGCACCACATGTGATCATGATAATTAATTTATTGCATTATTTAATGCCTTCCAGTTTTTTTAGCTGCAACTGGCATGATTAGGTTGAACCAAATGTGTTGTAGAAAGCACATCCCAGGCTCATCATTGCACTAGATAGATGCCTTAAACCTTCAAAACCGACCATCAAATTCACAGTAGAAATGGACACTAAAAGCCTAGAGTCGAATCAAAACTGTCTTTGTCTCCTCAAGTTGACATATATGTAGCAATACCACTTATGTTACAGAGTTTTTAACCCTATACTGGCACGTTGTGATCTGCTGCTCCCCATAATGGTCAATAAGGTGCCAACTTCTGAGGGTACGCTTCAACTTTGAAATTTCGAACTTCTTTTTTTTTTCTTTTTTTTTCTTTTTTGGCAGAAAATTGCATTTTTCTCATTATGACTTCTGCATTTTGGTACAGATATGAAACAGCAAGATCATTATTTTCAGGGTTTACTAAAATTACTCTACCATGTAAAACTGAATACAATGTCAGCAAGCTATCACGAGTTTCATTTGTGCACAGAATAAAAGTAAATTACTTTTGTCATTAAATTGTGCAACAGGGGGAGAAGGTGTCCTCACAGGAGCCAGGAATGGGCATCAGTCAGGTGTATACAATCATACTGCTTAACTGCTGGTGAGATTAGATGTGGTGTGCTGGTAGTTGGTGTATCGTACATTGTGTGATGATGATTCAGTAATTTTCTGCAGTTCAATATGGTGTTACAGAAACATGTGACAGAGAAGGGTTTCACAATTCTGATTCAGCTCTGTTCTTCAGAGGTTCATATCTGCCGTGACTGTAGGGTGGTGTAGAAACAGCTGCTGTGCAAAGCAAACAGCATAATTTCTCGTAAATAACATGATAACCAACCAAACCCAAACTATGTAGCAATTTCTAAATTCAAAGTATTTCTTGTTTTTTTTCAGAATCCTAATTATCCTTAGACACATCAAAATTCTAAAATTAATGAAAAAGATTATGGCTATATTCCAGGAGGCGTATCTGCAACACCTCAGTCCCAATTGCTGGGGCCTTTGTCGACTGCTTACAGTATGCAGATTATGGTGAAATAACATCCAGTGCTGTGATTACTATGCCAAATATGGAGTAGGTCTGAATGCTACAGAACTTTATTAGAGTAGTCTTATTGGAGGTGGCATGCCCTTTCTTTTCCACAAAACAATGAAGGTGTCCATAATCATGCTTGTAATGTGTTAAATATTCAATGTGGCATTGGAATCTTGGAGCTAGTTCACAGTTTTCATATACTCTGAAGTAACAGATATTTTAAGTATATTATATATGGGGGAACAGAGGGGGGGGGGGGGGGGGGTGGCGTGGCATTTGACATCCACTGCAGCATAAAAATCTAATCTAGCTTTTCCGTGCATCACAGTCCTCAGCTAAAGGCATCCACATTTTTCCAAAAAGACTTTTAGTCTTCTATTCACCAGCCACTGAACTAGCTTATGCCCAACCTATCTTACCTCCATTTCTGTTTCATTAAGTCATAATTTATGTTTTCCACTCTAGTCTGTTCCCTGATGGTACATCTGTTCGTTTTTCTATTGCTCTTAGTAACCCCCAACTTATACTCCCTATGTTTCATCAAACAGCTCCCCCCTCCTCCCCAAAAAACTTTTTCTTCATAAAAGCACTATCTCCAAATGTGAGTAATATTTTTGCCTCTGGCATTTGTTTCTGCTACATTATGATACAAGGGCCAATCACTGCTGCAAATGTCTAAAATGAAATCTCTGATATACTGAGGCATTTTCTGTAACCACATGTAATAACTAATGGTACAAATCCTATTTGCTTTGGTTATAAGGTAACAGCTGAAATGCATGACAGTGCTTGTCAGTGATGAGGTCTCAACTGTGATTCCGTATGAATGCACAAATCTTATTAGGCACTGTTGAGTAACATTATTAACTCACAATCAATAATATGTTCTGGGCTATTATGCCATAATTGAATTGATTTCACATTTAAACCCAACGTTTCATACCCATCTGTGGAGGACATTTTCAAGGGAAGATCGTAGCTTCTTTGAGCGTCCGATTCACACTCAGCTCAGTAGCAACCGATGGTGTGAATCACACACTCAAAGAAGCTATAATAATCCCTGAAAACTTCCTCCATAGATGGGTACAAAATGTTGAGTTAAAACATGAAATCCATTCAACCATGGCATAGCAGCCCAGAACATTTTATTAATTGTGACATTTCCAACTGTGAAAGTTTACATTTTACAATCATTATAGCTACCTGGTAGTACCCAGAGAAGCCACTGCTTGTAACACATTCAGCCACTAAATAAGCTCAAACTGACTATCAGGTATTCATAAGTCACCCACAGCTATCAGGAGCCCGGCTACCTGTTTTACATCAGAGATTTCAAGGTGAAAGGTAAGAGTACTCAAACAGTGAACATAACAATATAGTGGTATCCAAGATGCTCAAATTAGTTAAGGCATGGAGAGATAAAGGAACATAACATACTTTCAAGTGATTATTTAGCATTTATAGCCAATTCAATATTTTTAACCTTGTAAGAAGATGCACAGACTAGTCCAAAAATTTTCATTCTCCCCAGAAAATACACCCATTCTGTATAGATGAACATATCCTCCAAAGAATGTCTATTAAATTAATTACGAGTACTCAAGAATGCAACAAAAGTAAGTAATCCTCCCAAACCCTTTGAGCTTTCCAGCAGATATTACATACAATGTGTTCATTCTGCAACACCTCACACATGACATACTATGTCCATTTTAACTGCAAAGAGGAAGACAAGTTGGTAAACACTACTTGTCTCCACTGGGTTCCAATCCAGATTTGAAATGGTCGATGCAAGTCAAATTATTTTTTCCGGTGATGTGCCAACCATCAGTATGGGTTCAGGTGTCATCCATTTGCTTCATAATGCCACATGCATAGGGTTCACTGAACTTTTGGTGGCAGAGGCAGACAGGTGTCTGGCTTCCCTCGATCAGCTGGTGAGCTGTCCAACTACTGTTGACACCTAAATTCAGTGGCTAGGTGGCACATAGCTCTCCAGCTTTCATAATTTATCTCTCACTCCCTCTCCCCCCCCCCCCCTCGGTAGAGGCCATATGTCCAGAGTGGAGGAGAATACCTCATCGATGTCTATGTCGACGGCACTGAGGGATGGGTCCTTAGCGAGCTGCAGGTGATCTTCCGAGCGCGAGGTGCGCACGGCGCTGTAGGCAGTTGCTGCTGCTGCAGGGGGCGCCGCCTCGTCGCGCCGCCCCACAGGCGACGCCCCCGCAGAGTTGCTGAGCGCGTGCCGGCCGCCCAGCTCCGCTTCGCTGGGGCTCGTCGGCACGGAGTTGTGGTGGTGGTAGTGGTGAAACGCTGCGTCCGCTGCAGACGTTGCTGGGTACGAGTGCTGCCGTAAGCTGTCCACCTGTTCAAATAAGAATATAATATCACAGGCCTTTAAATAAATAAATTTGACAGGAAGCAGTTTATTCACATAATTCAGCATTTGAGTAAAAAATTGTTTTTGCTCCATGACCACAACTTTTCATTTGTGTATGTATCAATATCTGGAAAAGAATTAATATTTTCTTTTGCCAAAGACATTTACGTGACATATGAGGTGTGTTCAAAAAGTAAGGCGACTTTATATTTTTATGAAAAAATATTTATTTATTCATCAGTATTTATTGTTGTCCCCTTCAAAGTAATCCCCTTCAGACACAATACACTTGTGCCAACACTTCTTCCAATCCTTGAAGTACTTCTCACACACACTTTTTGGTACAGCCTTTAGTACATCCAGCAGTTTTTATTTTCTCAATCGTTTAAAATCTTCGTCCTTTCATAGGTATTTTCAGTTTTGGGAACAGGAAAAAGTTACAGGAGTCAAATTCCAGTGAATATGGTGGCTGAGGCATGACTGTCATGTTGTTTTTAGTCAAAAAACTCTCACAATCAATGATGAATGAGCAGTTGCATTGTAGTGATGAAAAAGCCATGAACTGTTTCCAGATATTTTTTGTAGATTGCTTCTTGCAAACGGTGCACAACATCAAGGTAGTACTCCTTATTGACCATACAACCTTGAGGCAATAATTCATGATGCACTACCCCATGGTAACTGAAAAAAAGAGTGAGCAAAACTTTGACAATTGATCGAACTTGGTGTGCTTTTTCGGTCTTGGCTCTCCAAGATGCTTCCATTGGGGCGTCTGGACTTTGGTTTCGACATCATCACCGCAAATCCATGTTTTGTCATCAGTTATGACCCTTTTGAGCAAATCAGGATCATCAATGACGTCATTCAAGGGCTCCTGAGTTATGCTCATATGACGGTTCTTCTGATCAAAACTGAGACTTTTTGAACACAGTTTGCCAACACATGTATCATGCCCAAAACATCCAAAAACGTTGCACGACACGAGCCAACCAATATGCTAACTACCTCAGCAAAAGTAATTCAATGATTTTCCGAAACCATTTTCTTCACAGCTTCAACGTTAAAATCTGCTGTTGATGTGGTGGGGTGTCTAGCAGACTCACCGTATGCCACTGTCAATATTTTAAGTGTTTTAGAGCACTTGATTCTATTTTTCACTCAAAATTTGATGCAAATTCTTTGCTCCATTTTTTATAATAATCAAAAATTGCCGAACACACTAAAACATATCTAACCTTTCTATCTGTCAAAAATAGACAAAGTGTGACGTGCCGTACACTTGAAACTGTGAACATATGTTTGTGACATGTGTAAAAAGAAGAAGAAGGGGGGGGGGGGGAAGAGAGAGAGAGAGAGAGAGAGAGAGAGAGAGAGAGAGAGAGAGAGAGAGACAGAGACAGAGACAGAGAGAGAGAGAGAGAGAGAGAGAGAGAGAGAGAGATCGATAATCGAATTATGTTGCCCACACTTACTTTTTGAACAGCCCTCATAATTATTACAAGCAATGCTTCTCAGCTATTTAAATATATAGTTTCTCAAGATTTTGGTGAGTAATGAGGCAGAAGAGAAAGAGTAAAACAGCTCTGCGGTTCAGTATTGGATGCAAGCAGATGGTGTTTGTACAATGAATGTGAATATACTGGGCAGCTACGAACTACTTCTCACACCACTGAGTATCCATGCTGAGTTATGGTTACATTTACTGCTTGGAATGTGCATCCTACTTCAGGAGCAAAAATGCAAAACTGTCCATACATTTTGCTGTGATGCTTACATAGAAAAGGTGGATGTTCTTTAAATGGGCAATATCTAAAAAAAGAAACTTGTTTCTAGCATATACAAGCAATCTAGCACATACATCAATAATAACATAAACAATAACCTGTCTAGTGCACTACATTGTCTGTGGTTCTACATCTACATCTACGTCCACACAGATATTCCACAAGCCACCGCATGGTGTATAGCGGAGATATCCTGTACCACTGCCTGTTATTTCCTTTCCTGTTCTACTCACAAATAAGAGTGAGGGAAAAATGACTATCTATATGCCTCTGTATTAGCAGTAATTCCTCATATCTTATCTTCATGGCCCTTACACACGATGTATGTTGGCAGTCAGCTTCGAATGCTGATTCTCTAAATTTTCTCAACAGTGTCATCTTCCCTACAGGGACTCCCATTTGAGTTCCCGAAGCATCTTTGTAACACCTAAGTGTTGTTCGAACAACCGGTAACAAATCCAGCACCCCACCTCTGAACTGTTTCAATGCCTTCCTTCAATTGGACCTGGTACGGATCCCAAACACTCAAGCAGTACTCAAGAATAGGTTGCTCCAGCAACCTCCAACTACCACTGTTACTGTTTGGCTAAATAATGACACAGCAGAAGTTCTACGAGTTTACATCAGTTGTGCTAACTCAATAATGCAGCCTCAACAGCAACTGTTACAAAACAGGTTTATCTACCTAAAGCTACATTCATTCTTTACGAATGCCTTAGGCACATGCTAAACTAATGTAAATCATGAGGATGTCTTCATTTTTCTTTTCTTTTCGTCTCTTCTAATGACAATACTTCCAGAGGTAAAATACTGAAACCACCTCCCATAAACAAAATCTGAAGTTAGAAACATTCAGTACACTCTACTAAATGTTGCTAACTTCAGATTTTGTTTGTGGGAGGAGGCTTCAGTATTCAACATAAGTGTTAATCTCAATCCTTATTACACTGACTTGACAGTACAGTTACTAGGAATACAATGACGAGTACTAACACCATATGAGTGGGAGTGACATAGGGATGGTGTATGGGAAGTATGGAGATACCAACAAAATGTGAACACAAATGCTCTGGGACGCCAGGAACAGCTGAACAGGAACATGGACAGCCTACCACAGTGTTGTTTGGGCAGTGGGTACTAGTCACTAATCACTGTACATAGAAGAGAAAGATGTAGCACTTCTTGACTATGTATCATGGAGCATTTAATGTCATGGAGATGACCTCATCAGTTAATGTAAAGGAATTGTTTCTCACCAAAATGTCTATAATGCACATCAGTTGTGTGTTTAGTGGGCATGGTGAATGTTGTACCACAATTAGCTGTGACCAATTCAATACGCAAATGGGCAGACAGTAGGCATAAAGAAAGAGCCTCTAGCAGTTAAACAGCACAAGGCAAAAGACGCACCTCCTACTTCGAGGTCACGTAATCAATGACACTGTTCGATTCTTTGCAATATTACACTGGAGTAACATTTATTCTTGATATTTGTTTTATGGGTAGTTTTTAGAATGTGTTGTATCCGACTGGATTTGCTGTTTTTGGATCACTCCTACACGCAATTTTCTTTGTAGGTTTATGACTGGTTTCTTTGGTTGTTTCTTGTTTTCTACTTTCTGTTAGTTACTCGTTTCGAAGGAGTGACAGGATAATGGAAAATTCCTTTCATAGGTGGCAATTTAATGGGAACATTTAGGATGATAGGAAAACGGATATGCACAAGGATGCAAGAACTGTTGCCGACTTCAGATAATAGCTGATTTACCTCTGTCCTGAGAGACCAGTACGGACTGATATGCGGACATGTGAGGTGAGAATGTCTTTAGAGAAAATGAAGGAGACAAGTTGCAAAAAGGAAATCTTGCCCACATGGCCTGACTTCCATAAGCCCGGGAGGCATTGGCTGTACTGTCTTCTCACCAGAGTAGTGTTGGCAAATTGCTGTGAAAAAGGGAAACCTGAGGGGGTTGAAGAAGTTCAAGTTGGAGGGAAGTGGTATTACCATTAACAGTACAGCTTGTGAGATAGTTGGGATCAGAAGGTTAATTATGGCTATTACCCTACAGAATTTAACTTACCTTAATGCCACCCTCAATCCTGAACTTACGTATTCTGAGACAAATTTATACAATAACAATAAGGGAAAACTTCAATGGAGCAAATGTTATAACATGTTCAAAATTTTCAAGAAAACCATCAACACAAGATTATATCATCAAGCATTTCAGCTACCAGTTGCGGTATGTTTCTACCAGGTATTTGCATATTTTATCTCTATAATAAATGCACACACACACGGTCTACAGATCCACTGATGCATTAGTTGCCAGTCGAATGGTTAGTCAGCATAGGCCGCATGAACAGTTGATGGAAGTAAAACACCTATATTAGTCTGCAATTAATTAAGGACTGTATTGTAATAAGGTCCTGGAGACCACATGCTGGTAATAAGCTTATGTTAATAGTGGATAAGGGAGAAACCCATGTGTAACAGATCATAATTGGAGCTGGAAGAGTAATTTTAATTGAAGACACGTCTTGGAAGATTTGGGGCAAATCTTTCGAAAGGGGGAAAGGGGGGGGGGGGGGGCATGCTACGCCTTGGAAAAGTTTGGCGTGCAAATTGTGAATTCTTAAAAAGTTTTATTTCTACCACAGCCCGGCAGTAGAGGCCAACCCAACCAATAATCCCTGGACATTGTTGACACTACGACAAAACACACTGAACAGACAGGAGTTTGCAACACCAGTCAACAGTCAAGCATGTGGAACAGCAAATATGGTGTGAAGTCTTTGGCACAGAAGGGGGTAAATTATGCTGCCACAAAAGTCTTTGGTCACCTACCAAACAGCATCAAAAGCCTGACAGATAGTCAACCAACATTTAAAAATAAATTAAAAGAATTTCTAGATGACAACTCCTTCTACTCATTGGCTGAATTTTTAGATATAAATTAAGGGAGGGAAAAAAATTAACTTAAGCATTAGTGTCATGCAATATTTTGTGTACTGTAATATCTTGTACAGACATCTTTCATTAACCTGACACGTTCCACATCATTACGAAGTGTCGTATTCATGATCTATGGAACAAGTATTAATCTAATCTAATCAAATCTAATCTAGTCATATTTTGTAACTTGGGCACTTTCATGCTACTGAGAAATTCACAATTTAACTGGGTTTAGCAACCCGTACTTGGGGTAGAGTGAGCTACAAAAATTGATACAACAAGTTCATTAAAGCAAACATACTCATGTCCCTCCAGTAGGATTAAGTCAAAAGTGTAGCTACACTGGCACAAATAATCGAGCTCAGGGTTTCAAACCATTCAGTCTTGTCACCACTCTGTCTGCATCCTGAACAGGAGAAAATGAAGTGTTTGTGAGTTTCAGACAAACCATGACCCATCCTTAGTGACAAAGATAAGTTGGCTACATACCGCTGATTGACTCATCGTGTTCCAGTGAGGAATGTCTACCTGTGGCATAGCAGCCGTGGAACTTGCGAAGCTACACCACTGCAGGGAGCTGGTGTGCAGCCAGCATCTGCTCCATGAGAGACTTCAGC
Organism: Schistocerca gregaria; assembly: GCF_023897955.1. Lineage (NCBI taxonomy): Eukaryota > Metazoa > Arthropoda > Insecta > Orthoptera > Acrididae > Schistocerca > Schistocerca gregaria. The sequence goes on along the minus strand of NC_064920.1, from coordinate 1,069,209,520 downwards.
CAGTGGACTGCAAGCTGTCTTCATTCTGACTGGGGGAGGCATGCACTCTCTGCCTCCTAGCTACCTCGAGGTAATCAACACCATCTTGATTGATCCCTGGGGATGAGTGACTGGGGTATTGCTGCTCAACAATGGGCATCAGGTGTCAGCTTCTGTACCCAAGCACACAAAATGGCAACCACGAGTAAATGTGGGATATGTAGCTGAGAAGACTCCGGAGGACCTGGGCAGGCTCACACACTGTAACATATGCTGGCGGACTGCTCAGCATCGAAGTAGCGGCTGCCCGTGACCAACGACAATGGACATCACCAGTGAATCAGAGCATTTGTGCATTGCAAGCACGCAATGTGCCAGTGAGGATGGTCAGAGTACTGTATAAAACTGATCGAATCAACACCTGTCAATACTACCACTATGAATGAAAACCCTGGTGTAAATCTGCCATGTCCCTCACCATTTCGCTTATCCATCCTGAGAGGTAACAGCCCAGAGTGGGCTGCATTGTTAGAATGCTTGGGTCATAAGTAAGGAAGAAATGATATGGATGAATTTCAGCAACATCAGAACTACAGTTAAAAAGCAGTATTAGATTTAGGGAACTACACTATTTCCCAAGCCTCAATACAAAATTTGAAGGAATGTGGAGGTATGAGCACTTGAGATGGAAAAAGCATCAATAATTTTTAATAAAAAACTAGGTAAAAGTTGTTAAGTGCCTGGAACTGCTGCAGCATTGAATCATTGTTGTGTGTGTATCATGCTCATATGCGCAGTTTGCCTGGATATAGTGTGATCTGGAGAGACCCAGGTATGGCAAAACAAACTTTCAAAACCAGAAAAAGAGCTATTAGATCTCTGAAAGGTCACAACTCTTTAAACACTTTGAAATACAGATATGTCCTGGCTTGTCCATTTATGAATGTGTGTACCTTCTGAAATCTCACCATGAATTTTCAATGTTGTACAGTTTGGTTCATAATGTGAGAACAAGAAACAGAAATGACTTTTCACAGCAACAACCGCAAAAGACCTTTGCCAAAAAGAGTACTTTATCAAATAAAAGTATTTTTTAGTTCACTGCCTGTTAAAATCAAGAAAATAAAATAATTAAAAGAAATCCGCAAACTGAAAGGCAAAAATGGAACAATATTTAATATGTAGCTTCTACAATACTGAAAAATATCTGAATGTGTAAAAGTAAAATTATTTACATACTTCTATGTAAAATCATTTTAGTCATATGTAAGCTTGCTAATGTTAATAAATTAACCATATGAAAAGGAGTCCTACTGCAAACTGGAATTGACCATGAAACTATTTGTTTCATACATTCACCACAATGCTCGTGCCAAGGCTCCGTATTTAAATCGCAAGACACTCGTGTTCATCAGGTGGATGCAATGACAAGTGAAATTGAGCAAAATTACTATACTATGTTCATAGTGATGAACTGTTAGCACTGCACAACAGTATATGCCTACAGCAAGACGTGGTTGCAAAAGTGGCAATGCAGCAGCTACTACTAGTCAGTTTTGCAACTCTTACAGAATGTGGCAGACATGATGACAAGCAGACCTTTTATGGGTCACTCGGTGCCAAACACTGGTAAGTCTGTGACTTGAAAAAAATAGTGCAGTTCCCGACATCGAGGGAGAGCCAGTGCCTGGAGCTTGCCTGCTATGTTATAGAAACTATCCACTTCTTATTTGCCTCATAGGTTAACTACCCTGGCACAGTTTAGAGTCGCCTCCTCACAAAATTATGGCAGCCAAAATGTGTTTCCAGGTTTTGGTTCTTGAGTATGTCAGAAATGATCATTCTCCAGCTTCCATTTTTTCTGAGATTTCTTTAATGGTTTAATTCACAATGGGATTTTTATGTGCTTTGAAATAAAGGATCCTGAATGTGTCACCTGATATCTTACTAACAGATTCCCATGCGACTCATCCTTAGGTTTCAGTTTCATGCGCCTGCTCATGTGCATGTCTTGGCATGTGACAACTTATTAAAGGTTCCATACCTTGCGCCGCACATGAATGTGGCAATTCCAGAAAACCTGTGAATTTATTTGCACTATAAACCTTGTTTTTTACCTACAAATACATGAATGGTGAAATACTTTAGGCTTGTGATGCCGAACTCGAAATCTTGACTACATAAATACCTTAGTTTTATATGGGTCACTCATGATTCCGTAAAAGTTTCATGCAAATTCTATTGTTAGTGCAATTTCTATCCTCTATAAAACTTAAACTACTTATAGCCTATAAACGTTACGAAATTTGAATACTCATTTTTTACCATTTTTCGTTATTTTACATTTCTGAATGGAAAATTAACATGCATTATCTTCCAACACAAACTGTTACTCGCTAATGCGACAATGAGCACTCAGAATTTTGACTCACACAACAAGAGAAAAATTTTGTGGAAAGTCAATCTGCATCACTTCAGTGTCTTAAAGTCTATTTTGATTTCTTGTCTTAAATTCAGGAGATTGTGAGTTTTTCAACCGAGCATTGGAATTTAATTTAATTTAATAATTTGCTTATTAATTTTTAACACACAATTACCTTCTACATGTTTTGGCAGTCTATCAACATAAATTTGTTTCCATTTGACTTCTGTTTCACCAACCTCTTCATTTAACCTGGTTGGGTCTTAAGCCTCCAATTTTTACACTTTATACATGAATTCCTCATGCAAGATTTGCTTCTCACATCACAGACTGTGTGATCCTGCAGCTCCTTACTACTTGACAAATGCTCTTTACCAGTGTCATTTTCATTGATTTCGTCAGACAAAGGGTAAAAATTACATATTGGACCACCTTGTCTGTTTCAATATGGTGTGAACATAAACATTAGGTTTTGCTAGCGGTCATTTTGTTACCACAATTAGACTTTTTGCTTTCACATTTGCTGGTTTTATCAACTCATAGCCAAGTTGTCCCTTCCAACCTAACCCAGACCTCAGGCAGGACTACAGGTCAGTCTATCACCACAACCATGATCTAAGGACATGGAGGGGAAGGTGGGGTTCAACATGTAACTTCAGCCAGATACAGTTAGCATGATATGTGCAGAGACATACAGTTTGAAGTGTTACTTGAACCCGAAAAAATATTTTTCAGTCACAGTGCATAAAAATAGTCTTTCTTTATGCACTCCATTTTAGTGTCTGCCACAAACTGCTGATACGCTCTATTAATCGAGAGAGCCATTTGACATTTCTGCAAAGCTGTACATTTCTACAAAGCTGTACATTTCTTATTCTCAGGATCTTGATGGGTTACGCTATTTGTGTGTAAAATTTTTAACCATTTGCATGGTTTTATCAGAAACCTTAAGATTAAATTTACATTTTTTGCGTTTGCTTCAACATTCAAAATTCCTTGGCACTGTAACAATTAATCTCTTCGGTACAGCATATTTCTTTACTGGACTGTATGGAAGTATCTCTTGTATTCTTTGCACTGTATGTCCTAAAGCTTGTGGGATTTGTATTAACCTAAATAAGGTTCCACTGAGGATGATTCACTGACTTAAGTGGTTAGTCTTACTTCCCCTGTACTCCTTACCCCTATTCTTTCTTATTGTTTTCTGTTTCTTTTAAATCTAAACAATTTCAAAGTTCTTCTCTTGCCATTTTTCTGAAGTCTTGTCATCCTATTTTCTCTTTTTCTCTATGTTCAGCTGATTTCAAATAAGTTGTTCTTAAATTTTGCAAGCTGTTCCTCTTTCTTCATTTTAGTATCCATTATCTGTTACAAAAAGTATGTATTGATAAAGTAGAATTAGTACTAACATCTTAGTGAGACATTACTAGATAAAACAAATGTAATTATTTAATAAAGCTTTCACAAAATAATTCTACCACAAGACTCATCCAGCACAGCACCAACTTTTCTGAAAAAACAAAAATCTTTAGGTTAAAGTTAACCACCATAAAGTGTGAACATTTGTACTTATATAGAGTAAGATTCGTTGCTGTTAAATATCACATTTTAATCAACATTTTTGTTCCGTATGAGGCATTCAAACACTTTAGATTAATTAATCTCAGAATTAAATGCCTCTAATACTGTGACCAACAAAAAATGCTTTGTAGCAGGTACTACACGGTTCCAATCAGCCCACAAGAAATGCCATAGCATTCAGTAAACCAAATGACGAAAAAAATTTGGTATAGTATGCAATGTGAAGATAAAAATTCCCTACAATCACAAGTGAAACTGGTCTCGCCTTTTTAAGTCTAAAAAATAATTACAGAAAATTGTCCGCATTTTCCCTCATCGAATATGAAATATAACAGAAAAATCTGGAAGCAAAACCACAGCAAAATTCTTTCATTTCAGACTCCAACCATTGTGGAAAGGCTCTTGATGAATACATTGTACACCTTCTTGGATTTATTAGGTATTCTAAAAGCTTACAATTTTAAAAATACTGTGACATACACTTTTTTTTCTAGGAGCCTTGATTTTTGCTAGATTCCTAAAGGAAATGAAGATCTATTTTTAATGGTTTGCCAGCAAAGAAATATGAAATTGGCGATGAATGACTAAGCAGAAAATTGAACACGTATTTTCTACGAGTCAGTGTTCACCTTACGTGATGTTGGGGCAATCAAAAAAATATATAAATCTGGCAACCGAACAGGGATCTGACGCTGCTCTTCCATATAGTTAGGTCCAGTGCCTCAACCGCTGCACCAACAATCTTGGTCTACTTTCGTATGAGTACCCACGAGCACGGAAAGGATATGAGAAACAGGAATACGTAATTAATTTCATATCGAATAAAAGTATGTCTGAAATGGCCAAGAAAACTAGTCTGACTGCCAAAATAAACTTCCGTGTGAATGACAGAAAATCTTCATTTTTACACGCTCAGAAATCGTATACCGACTGTGCTTTGCTTAAGGTGTAAGCTGATCTCTTTGACACTAATTTATAATAAAGTCTGCATCAATTCACCACTTTCAAACATCCATCAAAATTATACAGAGATCCGGGAAAAAAGAAAGAAAAATATGTTTGCGTAGGAGATTGGTTTTGGCACTTAGAATTCAAACAAGGAAAACTGTCCGTCAGTTTTGGGTAGAAACCTTTTATGTTCAATGTCAGTTGGTAGAGACTGCTTTGATTGTCTTACAAAGGCGTACTGCAGAATGTTGCGCTATCCAATCTTTTCTTTATGCCTACCTGTATTAGAGGAACATGGTGGTATCGGGGCAGGAAGATGTTTCAACATACAGACAGCGTAGCACAAGAGTAAACAAGAATGTAACTGCCAGGAATAACGAAATAAACATTTCCAAAAAATATTTTCACCGGGATTGAAAGAACGATATGTACAGACCTCCGTAAATTTCACTATCAAGCCAGGTACATCACTAGCCAAATTATCATAATAACAACAATAATAATAATAAACACTGCAGTGTTATTAAAACTGCCCGATGATATCAAGGATACTACGAAAGTATAACTATTTAACTGGCAGATAGTTTTTTTTCCTAGCCTAGGAATACTTTAAAATCGTTAAGCCTGCTTTTTAAAATATCTCTATTCATTCTCATGTTGCATTCGATTTTCATATTTTAAATTTCATTTGCCCCCATTAGACAGCATACTAGAATCCCTTTAGCCTACTGGGCGTCATAGAATAGAAGTATTTGTTTCTACTCTCTGCTGGACGTCTACGAAATACAAGTTGCGCTTGTCTACCTACTTAAAGTAGGCTGTGTCGGTGATGGGGTTACAAACTCGAAAAAAATGCGTGAAATAGTACTGCTTCATCTAGAAACTTCATAGCACTTGTAACCAAGATGGATTCTGAAACGCGCACTAATACCTCATTTTTAACATTTATTAGTTGGCCGTAAAGTTTACTGTGATTTTTGTAAGTCAAATCTAAAGCAAGTCTAAAAAAGGTAAAAAGAGCCTGTCTAATCGATGGATTAATTCTCCACACCCGCATTATGATGACAAGACCATAGCAAGTTATTCATGAGTCGTGGCTATCTCACTGCAATTTATAGTTCAGGAAATGAAGCAGTGTAAATATTTTAAAACCGGGCATAGACAAACGTAAACGGCTGCCAATATAAAACGAGAGTTTTATGTGCAGCATTCCACGACCGACCTGTCCCATCGTCATAGCAGCTGTTCCGCCATCTTAGATTTCCCCGACGATCCTTCGTAGAGTTTACTAACTACTGTCTGAGCTTTTGTTCTCACTGTATTACCATGGCAGTTCCTGCATCATTGTGATATGATCCCAGTATGAATAAAAATAAATCCCTTAGAAACGTAATCCAAACATCAAAGGGATCATGCATCGGCGTCTTTTCCAGTATCTTTTGTAAAGAACAATTCTGTCTATTACCTGGCGGAGCTTTAGCGTCAGACTTGGAAACTTTTTTCTAGCTACTTAAATTGTGGCCATACCATGCATGGCTATCTGAGCGGTACTCCGTACTCCAATATTACGTAAAATCTTTACCAGGAAAATAATTTTAGCTGTTAATTACGACTTGCTCATGAAAATAAGTGTAACCTAAAATGAATGGCTAAACAACCGAAACGTCATAGTAGGTAAAATGGGCATGAATAATAGCCGATGCAAAAAATTATTTCTCCCAAGAAAAATAATTTTGATTTGCTTTGATTTTGTATTTCAGCTGTTAACCTGATATTTCAGTCTATATCATTGCGCTGACAAAAGTTTCTACTGCGTTATGACTCGTTGAGCGGCACTTAAACGGTCAACAATATTGTGCGAGAGCCCATCACCTTGATCCCACAAAGAAGCCAAAAGGTTTTGTCTTACCGAGGAACCTTTGGTGCAGCCTCAACAGGTTAAGGACTGGACATGGTTGTTGTTGGTACTTCTGATACAATTGGGGCTGAATCAGTTCACCAATGTGTGAATGTAATCAAGAAGAGCAGACAATTGAACATTTTGTCAAACGCTGTCCACTTCATTCATAACCTGGAATTCCCGATTCTCACAACCAGCTTAATTAACTGGTTGAAAAACAACACGGACTTTAAGGTTTTATCTTGTCTAATATCATATTTATAGAATCAGTTTCCTTATATCAACTGTGTATTGTATAAAATCACCATACGATTATATAAAAACGCCCTCCCTAGACTGCTCACTGATGTCAATTATACTGTCGATAATACTGGGATTCCGAATGTTGGACGATAAAGATGTTGCTGCTGTGGTAACTGCTCTACTTTGTTGAAAACATAAGAAGATGGATGAAAAATTGCCCTCAGGAGCTTGAAGTATGATTCACGAAAGTTTCTCGACAGAACAGAGGTTGAATGGAAAAAAAATGTTCAGTTAACGTGACTACTAGCAGTTCTTTCGAAGACCTGAAATTTTCTAGTGCAGTCTCACCTTGCAATATTTGTAACAGTTATGGAAACGTGGCATGCGATAACAGGCGCACTAAAAACTTTTTTGAAATATATTGCTCTGCCCAGAACTATAGTGCCGTCTGGGGGTAGCATTAACAATACCCTATAGCCCAACGGTCGGCAACTGGCGGACCACGCTAGGTAAAAAACTGGACTGCCAACAACATTTTGGTAGTAGGGTGACCAAACGTCCCGGAAAACGGGGATTGTCCCGGTTTTCATCCCTGTGTTCCAGTGCCCCGAAAATTTGTTTCGGGACGCTCAAAAGTCCCGGAATTCAGTTTTTAAATACATTTCGTGAAACTTTCTCAAATTTTTGGGATTTTGCTATATTAATGGAAATGCGAGAAATTACTATATTTTAGCTTATTTGTCTAAAATCCCCATTGTCCAATACTAGTAATCACAGTATCAGTATTGATACACTCAGGCAATAATTTACTTTGAGCGGTACTTTGGCCAACAAGTAGTAAGTTGTATTATTGTAACAGAGCTATGAAACCGTCCGATTGTCGCGCCACTTACTCACACACTCATTGTCAGAACACTGTAGTAGTTGATGTTTTGTCAGACAAACTGCAATAGTGTATTATTGCTGCAGTACTGTGGAACGCAATGCCGAAACATGCCTGCAAGATCAGTGACTGTTATTCCAAGGAATGGAATTTCATTAAGAAAGGTCGTTTTGATTACGAAGCAGTACGTAACTGTTTTATTAGTATAAGTCATGGTGGACGTTCCGACATAGTTCATCACTTCAGATCAAAGAAACACATTAACAGATACAGTGCACCGAGCTGCAGTAAAACTCTACAAAATTATTTTGTGAAACATCAGCCAAGTGATGAGACGAAAGTTCGAGCAGCCGAGTTTTTTTAAAAGCTGTGACTGTCTTCAGCATTACTCTGAGTTGGTAATAATTGCAAGTTATTTATTTGCAATCCCAGCTCATAATGCCATTGTGGAAAGAATATTTTCGTTCATGAATATCCAGAGGACTGATGAAAGAAACAGAATGGAGGTGGACTCTCTTGAAGCAATCCTGCAGGTCCTGTACAACTACAAAATGGATTTTACCGAGTTTTACCACTGTGTCTCAAAGAACAAAGACACGATCAAGAAGGCTGGAGGCAGTGAAAAATACCTTTTTCTCCAAGGACAGTCAATTCCATCTAAAGTGCTCAGTAATATTAAAGCTCGTGTTAATATTAACTGATTAAAAGTTGAATGGCTGTAAAATTCTAATACATTTCTTTATTACTGTATACGCTTATTAAATGTCATTAATTGTACAGATAATCTAGATTATATCAATCTTTTGCATCCTCTTATTAGTTATAATAATCGGGTTCACAAAATGTATCAACGAAACATCAATATATTTAAAATTAAGAAACCTGGGTACATGTGGACTGAGGTGTCCATTGCCAACCAGGTGAATGTGTCCCGGTTTCCACCGAAAATAATTTGGTCACCCTAAAGTATTGTCAACAACGCCATTTAAAAAATCATTTTTCTGTAGCTAACAATACGTTTTAGTGTTGCCCTAACCACTTTCAATACTGTTTTGCAAGTAGTTACGTGACTCATTTGGTTTGAGTTCTTAATGGTTAGTAAGTAGATTAAATACCCATTCGCTACGCCTACGTAGCGCAGCAGGGTGCGCTGAAGAGCGGAGAGCAGAGCAACCTGGCGCGCCGGCACAAGCGTGCTGTGTTGATCCACACAAAAGCTCTGCACACCCGAAGGCAACACAAGAGTATTATTTAATGAAATAGAGAATTTTATAACTCGATCTCTGACTCTGGCAATATATGAAGTCTCTTTTAATGGGAGTAGGCATATTAATTTTAAAACAATTTTTGAGTTCGTATCCAACGAAAGCTTAAGGCCGCTAAAGAAACTTTGATGTGAAATGACACTGTCATCTTTCGAGCGGGTGTTCACGGAGGCGGCGGCGGATGTGTGACATGGAAGCGGCTCCTTTACAGTGGATCGGCACGTGCTTTGTGCAGGGCGGCGGTATCTTTAGAATTTTTACGCTGCGTGATAGAGCTGTTTCAGTTTGCATCATATGCAACAAAACTGTCGCTTGCGTTAAACGTGCTAATTTAAAGCGACACTAGTGAACATCTCATCAACAATGCCATAAAAATTCCCATGTGAGTTGTGTAGCTTTTCAAAACACAATCTTTAGGCATATCTACATTCTTGCAAAAATAAATAAATAATATAAAATAAAGACGGCCTTTCAAAACCGCTCTATGACCAGACAAGCAAAAATCTGCCGAAAAAGCGTTGTGCGTATCTTGGGCATTCAATACACAGCAGAAGCCAATTTCAAACACTGAGATAGAAAAAAGTTGGAAGTGACCGCGGCAGTTTTTGAAGAAAAAATGAACGTTGTTGACGCAATTCATAGAATTCGTTGTCAACAACAATCAATACAAAATGAACCGGCACTGACAGTAATATTACTTTACTCGAACTTCGGCAGAAGACGCTTTGCCATGCCATAGCACTTGAATATTTGACACTTTAATGAAGAACAAATGTCCAGTTTCGTGCGACTTTTTGATATTGAAAGTAAATCACGTAGGAAAGAATTACTAGCAATATTGCCTTTTAAAGACAAGACTCGCGCAAAAAATTTATTTAGTAGTTTTGATGACTATATCAAAAAAAGTCATGTTATGATAAAATGATGTCTCTTTCAAGCGATGGTCCCCCGGCGATGATCGGCAAAGAAAAGGGACTAGTGAAGAAAATCTAGGATAAGAATGCTGGGCCACTACCTTATTAGCAAATAATTCACCAGGCAGCTCTTTGTGGATAACTTAGTATCACTCTGATATGCGTAATGAATAGCGTGAGCAAGTTGATTAACTTTATGAGGTCTCGTTCTGTTCTTCAGCACAGACAGTACAAAGAGCTGCTATGTGAGTGCGATTCGTCGCATTCTGACTCAATGCAGCATAATAATGTCCGTTGGCAAAGTAAATGCCAAGTGATTAATAAAAGGTTTTGGCAAACAAGAGAAGAACTAACCTCTTTCGAAGACAAGGAGGTAGGAGTTCCTAGCGATCGAGCGCAATATTCTATCTGTGGCTTAGGAAGGAATTTGCTGCAAAATTCCAAAATTTCGCTGAGATACAGAAGTCGCGATTCTTAAAATCGTCTCTTGAAATTTCTCCAGCGGCAGAATGAGTGTGTGTGTGTGTTTGAGGTTTACGGGCGCTAAACAGCGTGGTCATCAGCGCCCAAGCGCATAGAAACAGGAACACAGGCGGTGAAGGGACGAAGACGGACGCCGAACAAGGAGAACGGCTAAAAGACACAGGCCTGACGCAGTTCCAAATGCGCACATACAGAGGCAAAACAAGAGGAGAAGAAGCACACTAAAAAAGGAAAGGAAACACAAGGAAAAGAGAACAGATACCGAAGTGAAACAAGGAGGTAATCGTGACTGGCGGACCTCTTACCTAAAAACTGGGTGAGCCAGTCACCCAGCAGCACATTAAAACCTTCTCCCTAAAATCCGAGGCAACAGATTGGACAGGACACAAAACCGTAAAACCTTAACCACAGTCGCTGCGTCGTCTTGCAAAATAGAGGGCAAATCCGGTGGCAAGGAAACCACCGCCCTCTGGTCAGAGAATAAAAGACAGTCAAGTAAAATGTGGCGGACAGTAATCTGGACGCCACAAGCCCTGCCGGAGTAAAAAACCATGCGTGAAGGGACTGTGTCCAATGCGGAGGCGAGTGAGGAGAACCTCATCCCGCCTGTATGACTGGTAGGCCGTACGCCATGGTCGCGTAGTGGCCTTTACCAGACGCAGCTTATTGTCAGAAACTGCCAACCACTCCTCTTCCCATTGATGCATAACACGAAAACGCAAAAGGGAGGTTACAGCATGGAGGGGGACGGCACATTCAACAACGTGAGGGAGGGAACATGCATCTTTGGCAGCCACATCCGCCAGTTCGTTGCCCCTAATACCCACGTGCCCCGGCACCCAGCAGAAAGAAACCTCCTTCCCCTGCCGTTGCAGGTGGAGTAGGGCATCATGGATGTTCTGGACGACCGTATCCGCTGGGTACAAGTGTTGAATGGTCTGAAGGGCACTCAGGGAGTCAGAACAGATGAGGAACTTAATACTGGGAACACATCTCATCTGCTCCAATGCCCGCAGTATTGCAAACAATTCGGCATCGACGATGGTAAACACCGCAGGAAGCCGTAACTTGACGACTCGATCAGGGAAAACAACAGCACAACCAACAGTGTCCCCCTGTTTAGAGCCATCTGTGAATACAGGTACATGGTCCGGATGCTGGTTTAAAATATCGTAAAATAAGGAGGTAAAAACAAACGCCGGAGTGCAGTTCCTCCGGTTCTCCGACAAGTCTAAAAGGATGCTCGGCCTCTGGAGCAACCAGGGAGGCAGGCGAGTAAAACCTTGTCGTTGGGGGGCCACACGCTCCACACCAAGGGACTCAGGCAAATGCTTGGCACGAATCCCAAATGGTTTTGTTGCCCTGGGACGACTGGAAAAGAGACGTTCCATAGGCGGTCGGGCAACGGTAGGGTACGCAGGGGAGGTAGGACAGGCAAGGAAATGACACACCCGTCGCACCATGAGGAGTTTCCGCCGGATGGCGAGCGGCGGTTCCCCTGCCTCAGCACACACGCTGGGGATTGGACTGGTACGGAAGGCACCAGTGGCCAGCCTGATACCCTCATGGTGTACTGCGTCAAGGATCTTCAGATACGAAGGCCTTGCTGACCCATACACGGTGCAAGCATAGTCAAGACGCGATCGGACGAAAGCCCTATAAAACTGCAGCAGACGCGCCCGATCTGCTCCCCAGGACCGATGGCTCAGACACTTCAAAATATTCAGTGCCTTCAGGGCCCGCACCTTGAGGTCTTTAAGGTGAGGCAACCACGACAACTTGGAATCAAAAGTGAGGCCCAGGAACTTCACAGTGTCTCTAAAAGGAAGAACGGTGTCCCTCAGACGCAATTCAGGGGAGGTAAAAAGACGCCGAGAACGATTAAAATGAACACACACAGATTTGTCTGCAGAAAAGGTAAAACCCGTCTTTGCAGTCCATGCCTCTAAGCGCTTTATCGTAAGCTGTAACTGCCGACTAGCACTGACAAGACTGGAGGAAGAACAGAAAACAGCAAAATCGTCCACAAACAAGGAGCATTGGGCAGGACTCCGGATAGTGGGCGTGATACTGTTAATAGCAACGGCAAAGAGGGTGACACTTAAAACGCTGCCCTGAGGAACACCATTCTCCTGCACGTACAAATCCGATAGCACATTACCAACACGATATCGAAAGAGGCGGTGAGAAAGAAAGGACCGAATGAAGATGGGGAGACGGCCACGAAAGCCCCACTCATGGAGTTGATTGAGGATAAGGCGGCGCCAAGTAGTGTCATACGCCTTATTAATGTCAAAGAAGACCCCTAGACAATGCTGGTTACGTAGAAAGGCCTGCTGGATGGCGGCCTCAAGCAGGGTCAAGTTGTCTATAGTGGAACGACATCTCCGAAAGCCACACTGAGAGGGGCTAAGGAGCTGCCTGGTCTCGAGCAGCCAAACCAGGCGGCGGTTGACCATGCGTTCCAACGTCTTCCCAACACAGCTCGTCAAGGCAATACTCCGATAACTACTGGGATGCGTTCGGTCCTTCCCTGGTTTGAGGAGGGGAATCAAAATTGCCTCCCTCCACGAGTCAGGGTACGTGCCAGATAACCATATCATATTGAAACAGTTCAGGAGAACTTCCTTGGATGGCAGCGACAGGTGCCGCAGCATGCTGTACCGGATTTGATCATGACCAGGCGCAGTATCATGAGCGACAGACAGCGCAGAATCCAGCTCCCACATTGTGAAGGGGCAGTTATAGGGTTCAGAATTTAGAGACCGGAAGTCCAAGTGACCCCTTTCGACGGCAGTGCGGTAGCGGCAGAAATCTGGATCACAGTTAATAGTGGCGGTAGATTCCGCAAAATGCATGGCCAGTGTCTGGGCAATATCTCTCGGCGCCGTGAGGAGACATCCCTGATGCAGCAATGCCGTGACAGGTAGCTGGCTGAGTTTCCCGGAAATCCTCCTGATGGCTTCCCATACTTTCGTAGAACTAGTGGAGCGAGAGATGGAATTCAAGAACGATTGCCATGACCGTCGTTTGCTCTCTTTAATCACCCGCCGCGCTCTGGCCCTTGCCACTCGAAAGGCCGCAAGATTGTCAGCTGAGGGACGGCACTTGAAGCGGCGCAGTGCTGCACGGCGGGCGCGGATGGCTGAGTGGCACTCAGTGGTCCACCAAGGGACAGGACGCCTCTTGGGATGACCGGATGACCGTGGGATGGACGATTCAGCAGCATGAGAGATCACGGCTGCAACATGGTCTACCCATTCGTGGACGCTGGCACGGTGTTCCAAAACAGCCAGTTGGCTGAAAAGTGTCCAGTCAGCTCTGCAAAGGTGCCACCGGGGCGGCACTGGTAATGCCACAGCCTCATCCAGGAGGCGAATCCAGAGGGGGAAGTGGTCACTAGAATGGAGGTCAGCTGCAGCCTCCCACAGAGCAGAATCCGCGAGTGCTGGAGAGCAAAAGGAAAGGTCAATAGCCGATGACGATCCGGAAGCAGTACAGAAATGAGTGGGAGCACCAGAGTTGAGGAGGCACAGTTCTTCAGACATCATGACGCTTTCCAGAATGCGACCCCTGGGGCAAGTAGTCGGAGAGCCCCATAAGACATTATGAGCGTTGAAGTCCCCCAGAAGAAGAAATGGGCGAGGGAGTTGGCTAATAAGGTCCGTGAGAGCCTCAGTGTCTATCGCATCCGGAGGTGGTAAATAAACAGAACAGACTGTGAGCCTCCGACCCACAAGAATGTCAACTGCAAATGCTTGCAAGTCGGTGACGAGAGGGAGCTCAGATGAGGGGTGCACATCACGGACAAAAACTGCAACACCACCCTTTGCCCTTTGCCCCGTCAGATCATCTTTTCGATATGCGGTATAGCCGCGTAAAGAAGGAGAATCAGTGGCCCGAAAATGTGTCTCTTGGAGACATAAGCACAAGGGGCACTCTCGTATGAGGAGTTGTAATTCGGCCACATGCGTCCTGAAACCATTCAGGTTCCACTGTAATATGGGAGCCAGTGATCAGGGTGGCTGAACTTTCACCCTGCCTCTGTGCTTTGGAGGAGAGACCGTACTGGCCGGAGATTTATTCCTGGGGCGAGAAGATCGCCCCCGGTCGACATCAATGTCCATAAGCTCCGATGACGACCCACGGGAGATGTCAGACAGTACGATGGCATCATCATCGGACCGACGCTGACTAGTCTCCTCAGGTGGCAGAACCTTCATCTTCTGAGGCTTTGTCTTGGGGGGCTTGGAATGCAGAGCCTTGTCAACAGTTGGAGGTTGACTCGCCTGGGCAGAAGGCGCCATATGGGGGGAGGCTGGAAGTACCTCAATGTCAGCAACCACGGCCTTGTCCGATGTAGCGGGGAGAGCCGCAGATTGCAATTCAACTGCAGCAGCACAAGTGCACTGGCAAGCGCAGGTTTTAGTGCTAACGCTAGCAACCTCCGTTTGTGTAGCAACAGTGGCCAGTTGTACCGGTTTTTTGAGAGCGGAAGCGAAAGATGTGGAAAACACAGGAGGTTGCATGGCCTTAAAGATCTTCTTGGCCTCACCATAGGGGATGCGCTTAGATGTTTTAATCTCCTGTACCTTCCGCTCTTCGAGATAGATGGGGCAGATCCGGCTCCAGACAGGGTGACTCCCAGAGCAATTCACGCACTTCACAGGCGATGAACAATCGGCTCCATCATGGGCAGGCTGACCACATTTACCACACGTGGCTATTCCATTGCACCCCAACGTAGTATGCCCAAAGCGCTGACATTTAAAACAGCGCATTGGGTTGGGGAAATATGGCCGTACGGACAAACGTAAGAACCCCGCTTTAACATGCTCCGGGAGTCTCGGGCAACTGAATGTGAGAATAAACGAGTCAGATTTGACGAGGTCCCCATTGACTCGTTTCATAATGTGCTGCACGTCAACAATTCCTTCGTCAGCCCACTCAGATTTTAGCACGTCTATGGGGATATCCACCAAGTCCCTACACGCCACAACACCCTTACTATAGTTCAAAGTGGAGTGGAGCTCGGTCTCGACAGCGTACTCTCCTAGACAATTTGCTTTCCGAAGGGCAGCGACTTGACGGGAACTAGAAGTTTCAACTAACAGAGTCCCATTGCGCAGTCGCTTTACAGATTTCAGTGTTCCTGCAATTCCCTCAAGACCCTTGTGGATGTAAAAGGGAGAAACCCTCTCAAAGCTACCCTCCTTCCTTTTAATAATCAAAAACACATTCTGATTATCAGCATGTGCTCCGTTACTACATTCTGTTAAATCTCTAGCAACACCAGGCGCTGGAGGACTCGCAGCGCGTAGCCGCTTTTTCGATTGGGTGTGTTTTCCTACCAGCGGCCCACCCAAGCCACTGGTAGGGGGAAAAGTAGAGGCCGAAGGGTCCATTGTGGTCCCACGAGCAGCTAGGGAACTAAAAGTCCGCTCAGACAGAGCCCCGCGTGCCTGAGTAAGCCTTATACAACTGGGGTGCGGCAGGTGCCCCAGAGGTTGCCCGCTTGCGACTGTTCCACCCCAACAGCCATGCATCTTCTAGGCGCGGAGCACACCGAAAGATTGAGGGGTTTTTATAGAGGTTGGCCTTCCTCGCAATCCAGGCGGTCAAGCCAAGATTACCATTCCCCGCAGCACACAACGTTTCACCGCCGCGCCGTACGGTGGTCGCTGAAGCATGTCCGGGGGTTACGGTGACAGGACACCGGCGGCGCAGACCAGTCCCCAGCTCAGGACCCCGGGGTCGCCAAGCCCGTACTCAGCAAGTGAATGCTGAGCCCCTGGGGGGGGGGGGGGGGGGGGCGGCAGAATGAACTGATGTGGCTGCGAAGTTGTTCTGCCATTCAAAGCCTTTCCTCCAAATGGAGATATCATTTCCTTGCAAATGTATAGAACTGCGTCCACCGTAGAATATTTGAGGAAAAATATTCCAGAAAGATAAGGAAATTGCAAAAAAAATTGCCTTTTACATGCTGTTATGTTTGACTCCACATATGTTCGTCAAACTCTGTGTTCTCCAGTGTCTATCGTATGTGGTCTATCTACTGTTGAATCGCCCATACTGCTGCTTTGATTGTCGTCACTGCAGTAGCAGCTTTTGTACAAAGTCTTTCGCTTCTATGGTCACACAATAAAGTCACCATCAAGAAATAAGAAAGGTACTTCCTAATGTAATTTATGACGGAGATACAACCATTTATTTATTTATTTTTTAAAGAGGCACTACCTCTCAAGATTAACGGTCGCCCACCTTGAACACCGCTCTTCGCATAACCCGTTCCCTGCGTGAACCTAGCTTTTAAAACTGCGTAAGACCGCAAATGTATTTTTTCCCATTGATTTTTGAGTACAGTTATGCCTACCTGTTGCTGTTCACATTATTCTCCGAGTGAAAATTAATATTAGCAAGGAATGTGAGTTTTTTTGACCTCGACATAAATTTTCAAAAGTATCCGGACGCCACCTAAAATTACTTGCTGACCCCTGACCTAGCCAGTCTGTCGCGTGCTGGATATCTCTGTGTTCGTTGTTGTGTTGAAAATGAGTCGTGCATCAAGACGAGAGAGTGTTCTGATTAGAGCACCTCGAAAATTATAAACCACTGCCAGCATTGTGGAAAGTTAGGGTAGATAAATACGAAAACAGGAGTGATAAGAATGATTCGTATGATTTCTTGCTCAGAGAACATGTGGAACTGTATCCTACAGCCATGAAGGAAGGTGTTTGAAACACACTAATTAATGGAAAGTTATGATACGTAAATATTTGTGCGTGCGTGCGCACGCGCCCTAATTCTTGTAAGGGAGGGGTAATAAAATTTGGTCCATATTTTCAATACGTGAGTACTCCTGATGCATTCTGTTTCTCGAAAATTCGGTATTATATAGATTCATTGAAAGCTTTTTTGTAATTTGGAGCAGTCAGTGAACTGAGTAGTGCGTATTTTGTCCTTAAATCATTTAGCGAGGCAGAGAACGTAAAGCATGGTTCAAATGGCTCTAAGCACTATGGGACTTAACTTCTGAGGTCATCAGTACCCTAGAATTAGAACTAACTAACCTAAGGACACTACAGACATCCATGCCCGAGACAGGATTCGAACCTGCGACCGTCGCAGCTGAGCGGTTCCAGACTGAAGCGCCTAGAACCGCTCGTACACAGCGGCCGACTGGTAAAATATGGAAATTATGGTACAGATCAGAGGCTGACACAATAACCCCAATGTTCATTCTCTATTTTGCACATAGTTTATCATCACCCATTGTGTGGTGCCATCTTTCTCTGATACATACATATAACACACTACTGGCCACTAAAATTGCTACACCACGAAGATGTCGTGCTACAGATGCGAAATTTAACCGACTGGGAGAAGTGCTGTAATATGCAAATGATTTGTTTTACAGATCATTCGCATACGGTTGGCGCCGGTGGCGACACCTACAACGTGCTGACATGATAGTTTCCAGCCGATTTCGCATACACAAACAGCAGTTGACCGGCGTTGCCTGGTGAAACGTTGTTGCGTACCATATTGTTTCTGACTCTGATAAAGGTCGAATTGTTGCCTATCGCGATTGCGGTTTATCGTATCGCGACATTGCTGCTCGCGTTGGCCGAGATCCAATGACTGTTAGCAGAATATGGAATCGGTGGGTTCACGAGGGTAATACGGAACGCCGTGCTGGACCCCAACGACCTCGTATCAGTAGCAGTCGAGGTGACAGGCATCTTATCCGCATGGCTGTAACGGATCATGCAGCCACCTCTCGATCCCTGAGTCAACAGATGGGGACGTTTGCAAGACAACGGTTCAACGACGTTTGCAGCAGCATGGATTATCAGCTCGGAGACCATGGCTGCGGTTACCCTTGACGCTGCATCACAGACAGGAGCGCCTGCGATGGTGTACTCAACGACGAATCTGGGTGCACGAATGGCAAAACGTCAGTTTTCAGCATCATGATAGTCGCATCCGTGTTTGGCGACATCGCGGTGAACGCACATTCGAAGCGTGTATTTGTCATCGCCATACTGGCTTATCACTCGGCTAAATGGTATGGGGTGCCATTGGTTACTCTCTGTCACCTTTTGTTCTCATTGACGGCATTTTGAACTGTGGACGTTACATTTAAGATGTGTTACGACCCGTTGCTCTGCCTTTCATTCGATCCCTGCGAAACCCTACATTTCAGCAGGAGAATGCACGACCGCATGTTGCAGGTCCTGTACGGGCCTTTCTGGATACATAAAATGTTCGACTGCTGCCCTGGCCAGCATATTATCCAGATCTCTCAACAATTGAAAACGTCTGGTCAATGGTGGCCGAGCAACTGGCTCTTCACAATACGCCAGTCACTACTCTTGATGAGCTGTGGTATCGTGTTGAAGCTGTATGTGCAGCTGTACCTGTACAAGGCATCCAAGCTCTGTTTGACTCAATGCCCAGGCGTATCAAGGCCGTTATTACGGCCAGAGGTGGTTGTTCTGGGTACTGATTTCTCAGGATCTATGCACCCAAATTGCGTGAAAATGTTTTCACATGTCACTTCTAGTATAATATATTTGTCCAATGAATACCCGTTTATCATCTGCATTTCTTCTTGGTGTAGCAACTGTAATGGCCAGTATTGTATTTACACAATTTGTTTCTGAAGTGGTGCGAGAATTATAAACCCATACGTTCCCCCCCCCCCCTCCCCCTAGATAACATCTGTGAAGTAACTGTAGCAGAGTACAAAGGCCGGAAACGTTCAAGTGTGAAATAGCAACACCTTGCTCGCACTTTACTGCCCATCAGGTTCCCCAGCTGGTGACCTGCGTGTAGCCCACTTCACCCTTTACATCGGCGTACTCTACTGTGTGTGTGTGTGTGTGTGTGTGTGTGTGTGTGTGTGTGTGTGTGTGTGAGTGAGTGAGTGAGTGAGAGAGAGAGAGAGAGAGAGAGAGAGAGAGAGAGAGAGAGAGGACATCGCGACTGGACCAAGAAATAAGAAATGAAGTGTCTACAAATACGTACCATCGGATGA
Source organism: Schistocerca gregaria (assembly GCF_023897955.1). NCBI lineage: Eukaryota > Metazoa > Arthropoda > Insecta > Orthoptera > Acrididae > Schistocerca > Schistocerca gregaria. The sequence goes on along the minus strand of NC_064920.1, from coordinate 1,069,189,862 downwards.
ACTCGTGTCCTGTTAGAACGGATGAATGGCTCTGTGATGAAGATAGCGCACGAGAAAAATGTCATTAAAGTCTACTTTGTAATGACCCAACCTGATTCCTAGTTTTGCACGGTGGCCCAAGACACAGTGATTTACGGGGTGGCTTTAGAATTCGTTGGATGTATACTCTAGAATGCAAAAAAAGTGTGCTAAGCTGTTCGCGCGGCGACTGCAATCAAATCACACTAGTTTTGCATCCTTCTGAGGGTTGCTGCAATGCTCTGCATTTCGTGTTGCACGTTTTGCAGATTCCATGTTACAGGCTTCACGGCTGTTTCCAACGAATTTTCACACAAAAACAAAGGTAATCGGGTAAGAAGCAGAGTACATGACAATTACATAATCACTGTGCAACGAGACTATGGCAACTTTAGACAAAATGCTCAGAAAATATCCTTCAACAAACTCCGAAATTTTGTTCATGGAGTTCGACTTCACGCAGTATTTGTATCCAGTTTTAGCACTACTGTTCAACAACTATAGCCCCAGGTGAATGGATGGAATGGACTGAATTAGACTGGATCGATGTTTTTTAAGAGATTAAAGTACCAGGTCCTCGGTCCCGCCGTCCCGGAAGCGTCAAACTAAAATGAGATGGACAGACAAATGGGAAAGGAAGAACGGAAGGGACAAAAACCGTCTGTAAAGAAAAAAATGGAGCACCGTAAAGTGGGTGGCGTACGCAGGCCGAAGACAGCTGAAGAATCATTGGGATAAGGGACGAGAGGCTCAGCTACGTCCTACCAACATGCCCCCGATCATTATAAACGACTGGCGAGACACACACAAGGGTCGTACCGATGTAGATATGCCGGTTTCCGTCAGATCGTGGCCTGTACTTGGATGGGTGACCGTCAGCGTACACTGCGCACCTGGCAATTTTCCCTTTGCCTTTGCGACAGGAGGGGCGGTGGCGTGAAATTTCTCATCACCAGTCTTCGCGCCCATGGCCAAGGTTAAATTCCAGCCCCCTAATCGGTGTCTCATGAAGTGGGCGCACGTGTTTACGGTGATCCATAAACACGTGTCGGACGTGAAGTGGGGAAGCGCGGAGCGATAAAAAGCAAGTATGTAACAAGTGGGGCTGCGGCAGGCAGTGTTCTGTGACTGACGCTGAAATTTGCAGTGATTACTGTCGAGACAAGTCACTGCGTTCAGAGAGGAACGAGGCCCGTATAGTATGGACATGGTGGTACGTTTCTCTTCATGGAACGTGGTGGATGGGAGCAGCTTCTTGTTGTATAGTATGGATGGGCCGAGACAAGGGATTATTTTGTGGTAGGCCTTCTGAGTAATTCTGCATGAAAGGGAATCTTCTGCTGTGAAGTGACATCATTCGTTGCTTATTGTCACTGTGTTTTGCAAACTCGTGGGCGGTGTTAGCTGGTCTTTGCCTCCTAGCCCCCTCGGCAGTACTGAACTCACATCGCGGAACAGACGTTACTGGTGGTTGTTTGCCCACCGGGTTAGTGTGTACGCTGTGGTGCGAGTACACAGTTCACAGTACAGTGATGTGGGGACTGGGTTATAGTGCACTTTTTGATATCAAATCATTTTCACGGACCTGTGGAGTGCTAACTGTATCACCGGACCCCATCTGGATTTTCCTGATCCTTGCTGTACAGCAGGAACTGTATCGTATGGTGTCTCTACTTGATATGAAACTTACGAATGGTAAATATCTGCTATCTGTGTGGACAGTAAACAGAAAGACCCGAAAAAAATAACAGCGATTACACGAGTGGAAATAAACCATGCTTGTGACAGAAGATGCAACTGCATGAGCCATTTTGCCGATATTTGCAAGTTATGTAAACGTTTGTTTCGCATCTTGATGTTCCTTATGTCCTATATTAATGTGCTTCTAAATAAACTCCTGGAAATGGAAAAAAGAACACATTGACACCGGTGTGTCAGACCCACCATACTTGCTCCGGACACTGCGAGAGGGCTGTACAAGCACGGCACAGCGGACACACCAGGAACCGCGGTGTTGGCCGTCGAATGGCGCTAGCTGCGCAGCATTTGTGCACCGCCGCCGTCAGTGTCAACCAGTTTGCCGTGGCATACACATACAGAGCTCCATCGCAGTCTTTAACACTGGTAGCATGCCGCGACAGAGTGGACGTGAACCGTATGTGCAGTTGACGGACTTTGAGCGAGGGCGTATAGTGTGCATGCGGGAGGCCGGGTGGACACGTGGGGCGTGAGGTCTCCACAGTACATCGATGTTGTCGCCAGTGGTCGGCAGAAGGTGCACGTGCCCGTCGACCTGGGACCGGACCGCAGCGACGCACGGATGCACGCCAAGACCGTAGGATCCTACGCAATGCCGTAGGGGACCGCACCGCCACTTCCCAGCAAATTAGGGACACTGTTGCTCCTGGGGTATCGGCGAGGACCATTCACAACCGTCTCCATGAAGCTGGGCTACCGTCCCGCACACCGTTACGCCGTCTTCCGCTCACGCCCCAACATCGTGCAGCCCGCCTCCAGTGGTGTCGCGACAGGCGTGAATGGAGGGACGAATGGAGACGTGTCGTCTTCAGCGATGAGAGTCGCTTCGGCCTTGGTGCCAATGATGGTCGTATGCGTGTTTGGCACCGTGCAGGTGAGCGCCACAATCAGGACTGCATACGACCGAGGCACACAGGGCCAACACCCGGCATCATGGTGTGGGGAGCGATCTCCTACACTGGCCGTACACCTCTGGTGATCATCGAGGGGACACTGAATAGTGCACGGTACATCCAAACCGTCATCGAACCTATCGTTCTACCATTCCTAGACCGGCAAGGGAACTTGCTGTTTCAACAGGACAATGCACGTCCGCATGTATCCCGTGCCACCCAACGTGCTCGGGAAGGTTTAAGTCAACTACCCTGGCCAGCAAGATCTCCGGATCTGTCCCCCAATCAGCATGTTTGGGACTGGATGAAGCGTCGTCTCACGTGGTCTGCGCGTACAGCACGAACGCTGCTCCAACTGAGGCGCCAGGTGGAAATGGCATGGCAAGCCGTTCCACAGGACTACATCCAGCATCTCTACGATCGTCTCCATGGGAGAATAGCAGCCTGCATTGCTGCGAAAGGTGGATATACATTGTACTAGTGCCGACATTGTGCATGCTCTGTTGCCTGTGTCTATGTGCCTGTGGTTCTGTCAGTGTGATCATGTGATGTATCTGACCCCAGGAATGTGTCAATAAAGTTTCCCCTTCATGGGACAATGAATTCACGGTGCTCTTATTTCAATTTCCAGGAGTGTATATTCATGAATGAATTAGATTATTTTTTGGGTTTTAGTAATGCTGCTGTTAGCTTCAAATTTTAGTAATGGTATTACTGGTATTAAGTGAAAATTTTCAAATAAGAGTGTAATGGGCAATCTGTACAAAGTTATAATAGAGAGGTGTGTGTTTATACCCGTAGAACGAATGGGAGTAATTGAAAGGTTCGCACTAAAATTTGTGTTTGAATAATTGAGTAGTACTCGTTTTGGAGCCAAGTATGTGCTATTAGTATTACGGCGTTATCAATGTGAAATATAGAATAACTTACATGTTTGGAAATGAGTGATAGGGAAGCACTGTGGTGTTGCTTTCGAACATGAACATGGTATTTCTGTAATAGTTTATTATTCAAAGTGTTCCTGCTCTGGAAGTTAACGGCACTGTCATTTCTATGAAGATTTTGTTTTGATGAGATTGGTAACAGACCAGATAAATGTAATATTCTTGTCTTAATAAATGTCACTCTGTACTCATTTTCAGAGTTTGAGTAGTTGAAGATCCCGGCACCGGGTTTAACACTCCTTCTCTTATTATTACGAAAATGACACTACACTACACTACACTACACTACACTACACTACACACACACACACACACACACACACACACACACACACACACACACACACACACACACATTAGTCCCTTATATATTTCAAATTCTAAAGATGGCAGGGGTAAAATACACGGAGCGAAAGGCTATTTACAATTTGTACAGAAACCAGATGGCAGTCATAAGAGTCGAGGGGGCACGAAAGGAAAGCAGTGGTTGGGAAGGGAGTGAGACAGGGCTGTAGCCTCTCCCCGATATTGAGCAAGCAGTAAAGGAAACAAGAAAAATTCGGAGTAGGTATTAAAATCCATAGAGAAGAAATAAAAACTTTGAGCTTCGCCGATGACATTGTAATTCTGTCAGAGACAGCAAAGGACTTGGAAGAGCAGTTCAACGGAATGGACAGTGTCTTGAAAGAAGGATATAGGATGAACATCAACAAAAGCAAACCGAGGATAATTGAATGTAGTCAAATTAGATGAGGTGATGCTGAGGGAATTAGGTTAGAAAATGAGACACTTAAAGTAGTAAAGGAGTTTTGCTATTTGGGGAGCAAAGTAACTGATGATGGTCGAAGTAGAGAAGATATAAAATGTAGACTGGCAATGGCAATGAAAGAGTTCCTGAAGAAGAGAAATTTGTTAACATCGAGTATTGCTTCAAGTGTCAGGAAGTATTTGTATGGAGTGTAGCCATATATGGAAGTGAAACATGGACGATAAATAGTTTAGACAAGAAGAGAATACAAGCTTTCGAAATGCGGTGCTACAGAAGAATGCTGAAGATTAGATCATATAACTAATGAGGAAGTATTGAATAGGATTGGGGAGAAGAGAAGTTTGTGGCACAACTTGACCAGAAGAAGGGATCGGTTGGTAGGACATGTTTTGAGGCATCAAGGGATCACAAATTTAGTATTGGAGGGCAGCGTGGAGGGTAAAAATCGTAGAGGGAGACCAAGAGATGACTAGACTAAGCAGATTCAGAAGGATGTGGGTTGCAGTGGGTTCTGGGAGATGAAGAAGCTTGAACAGGATAGAGTAGCATGGAGAGCTGCATCAAACCAGTCTCAGGACTGAAGACCACACAACAACAAATTAGTCCCCTACACTTAAGGCACATAGCTGTCCTATTTGTCGAGGGAAATGTGTCTGCGAGCACGAAGGATATGGAAAGCCTTTCCAAAAAGGCGGCTGAATCTGCCCTTCATGCACAGTCTTTAATGATGCGAGTCATGTCAACAAAATGGGACGTAAGTAGGACTTGCCTTTTTGTGCGAGTTGCGGGGCAGCACGGCGGCGGCAGCGCAGCTGTGCTGCGTGCGCGACAGGTTGAGGATGACGTCGCCCGTCATCATGAAGGCCTCGCAGCGCGGCTGCGGCGGGCGCTGCTGCGCGGCGCCGGTGGGGGAGGCGGCGTCGCCGGCGGCCGGGACGGCGGGCGCCGGGGAGGCGGCGCCGGGGGCGGCGGGGGGCGGCCGCGGCCGCGCGGGCTCCTCGCGGCCCGCCAGGAAGCTGCGCACGCGCGCCTTGATCACGGGGTCGCGCTTCAGGCGCAGCCGCACCGGGTCCGCCGACAGCCGCAGGCACTTGAGCACTGCCGGCAGCGCAACGCAGCACCACTTACTCACAGGCTCGCCACATATGCCTCTACTCATTAACTTTTCAACTTTACGTAAACATTTAATACAGGTAATACACGTCAAAATGTGACCCCTGGTAACACGAAAAATGTCGGGCGGTGTTCAATCCCTTGCCACACCTTTTGTGACATGGCTGGTGCAATTGTGCCCGACGAGCACATCGTGTCTGGGCATTGTAATAAAACAGCCCATTAGGATCTTTTGCCACCCCCAAAAAACTTACATTTTATTTTATGCTTAATAGTTTAATAGTTTAATGTACTACGCTACACTGCACCTACACCAGTAATTAATCTGTTTGAGACAATTTGTGTAAAATCTGAGTTTGATATTCTATTCCGCGCTCAATAACAAGCCTGTGAACATGCTAGGAATATTTTGTTTTCAATAATTACTTAGTAATTGATCCAAACTTGCTACGTCGACGAGTCTGTCAATCAATACTTATCAAAAACCGTGATCATCTACATAAACAAAGCGTATTTTGCAGCTTACAATTTTATTTTCGACAGATCTGCCAGCTGACAAAGACGTTATTTGGAATTCATACATATGGCAGGAGTATTTGTCGCTCTTTCTTTCGACTGTAATTAACTAAAATGTAATATGTACTGTTATATTCCGGGAAGTTGTAAATTTCGTTGGAATTCTTACCGAAAATATGTCCGCGTCCACAACAAATTGTAAAGCATTATTTTCGTTATTTTTCTATGCAGGTGAATTAGTTTAGTTACGCACTTTTGTCGTTTCTTGAAATTTGTAAATTCTGATTGTCTGTGATTGTTGTAAATCATACAAATATCAGCGGTTTGCTAACAGCAGGGAGGACTTTGTTACCAACCGTCAACAACAGAGCACGCAAAACTTCGTTTCATATTTTTCGCCGCCGAACATCTTGCGTGTGAATAAAGCGATTTTAAGGAAGATCCGTACCTCGAATTTATTTCGTACATTACACGAGTAGTTTTGCATGTACAGCAGCACAGAAGGACCCGGAAGTATTTGCAGCGACGCTACACTTCAAGAATGGGGATCGACAAGCAAATTTCTCATGAAAATTTTTGGTTACAACATCTCCATCTATAAATTAATCAACAGTTCTACATTTGTTACTTCAATCAATTTGTTGTAACAGTTGCAACTCAATTGGTGGAGACCCATTTTTTTAAATTCTTGCGGTTCACGTTCTCGTGAAACTGCGATGTAACTTGGGGCATAAGCTTTCAACTTTTACAAGTCTGCAAATATTTTATTTATCAGCAATCCATATTATACACATTCCACAGCACCCTGAATAATCGTCTCGGAACAGTTCCATTCCAGCATAGCCCACAGCACAGCAAAAGACCTGTGGTGAGGGTGGGTATGTCTGTCCCTTCGTACTGATGTGTTAGGGAAGAACTAGGCAGCGTTCGTGGTTACTCTACGGCCTTGAATTTGAGTAGTATGCACTTTTATTAGATGAGTGTCTGCGACCATGACCCAGATCTCACAATCATATAGTACACCTGAAAAGACCACCATCTTCCAGATTCGTAATTTAGTTTCGGTGGTCAGCCCGCTGAGCTTGAACAATGAGACACTATCTGACAGTGTCGCACCACTGCAGGTCCCTTCCGTTTATAGAGGGTTGTCTGCTTGTGGGTCTCCTGATAGTCAACATCAATGTGTAGCATTTCGTCCGGTCTATTTTAATTTACCACAAGTTACACCATTGTGTAATTTGATCAAGGTAGCATGCTGAGCACGATGTAATTGGGGTTCAGGTGGCTAGCACAAATGGCAGTATAATCTGTAAATAGTGCCACATGGGTGCTGCCCCCTTTTGGCACGTCGATGTCTACATCTACATCCATACTCCGCAAGCCACCTGACGGTGTGTGGCGGAGGGTACCCTGAGTACCTCTATCGGTTCTCCCTTCTATTCCAGTCTCGTATTGTACGTGGAAAGAAGGATTGCCGGTATACTTCTGTGTGGGCTCTAATCTCTCTGATTTTATCCTCATGGTCTCTTCGCGAGATATACGTAGGAGGGAGCAAAATACTGCTTGACTCTTCGGTGAAGGTATGTTCTCGAAACTTTAACAAAAGCCCGTACCGAGCTACTGAGCGTCTCTCCTGCAGAGTCTTCCACTGGAGTTTATCTATCATCTCCGTAACGCTTTCGCAATTACTAAATGATCCTGTAACGAAGCGCGCTGCTCTCCGTTGGATCTTCTCTATCTCTTCTATCAACCCTACCTGGTGCGGATCCCACACTGCTGAGCAGTATTCAAGCATTGGGCGAACAAGCGTACTGTAACCTACTTCCTTTGTTGTCGGATTGCATTTCCTTAGGATTCTTCCAATGAATCTCAGTCTGGCATCTGCTTTATCGGCGATCAACTTTATATGATCATTCCATTTTAAATCACTCCTAATGCGTACTCCCAGATAATTTATGGAATTAACTGCTTCCAGTTGCTGACCTGCTATTTTGTAGCTAAATGATAAGGGACCTATCTTTCTATGTATTCGCATCACATTACACTTCGCTACATTGAGATTCAATTGCCATTCCGTGCACCATGCGTCAATTCGCTGCAGATCCTCCTGCATTTCAGTACAATTTTCCATTGTTGCAAACTCTCGGTACACCACAGCATCATCTGCAAAAAGCCTCAGTGAACTTCCGATGTCATCCACCAGGTCATTTATGTATATTGTGAGTAGCAACGGTCCTATGACACTCCCCTGCGGCACACCTGAAATCACTCTTACTTCGGAAGACTTCTCTCCATTGAGAATGACGTGCTGCGTTCTGTTATCTAGGAACTCCTCAATCCAATCACACAATTGATCTGATAGTCCGTATGCTCTTACTTTGTTCATTAAACGACTGTGGGGAACTGTGTCAAACGCCTTGCGGAAGTCAAGAAACACGGCATCTACCTGTGAACCCGTGTCTAAGGCCCTCTGAGTCTCGTGGACGAATAGCGCGAGCTGGGTTTCACACGATCGTCTTTTTCGAAACCCATGCTGATTCCTACAGAGTAGATTTCTAGTCTCCAGAAAAGACATTATACTCGAACATAATACGTGTTCCAAAATTCTACAACTGATCGACGTTAGAGATATAGGTCTATAGTTCTGCACATCTGTTCGACGTCCCTTCTTGAGAACGGGGATGACCTGTGCCCTTTTCCAATCCTTTGGAACGCTTCGCTCTTCTAGAGACCTACGGTACACCGCTGCAAGAAGGGGGGCAAGTTCCTTCGCGTACTCTGTGTAAAATCGAACTGGTATCCCATCAGGTCCAGCGGCCTTTCCTCTTTTGAGCGATTTTAATTGTTTCTCTATCCCTCTGTCGTCTACTTCGATATCTACCATTTTGTCAACTGTGCGACAATCTAGAGAAGGAAGCACAGTGCAGTCTTCCTCTGTGAAACAGCTTTGGAAGAAGACATTTAGTATTTCGGCCTTTAGTCTGTCATCCTCTGTTTCAGTACCATTTTGGTCACAGAGTCTCTGGACATTTTGTTTTGATCCACCTACCGCTTTGACGTAGGACCAAAATTTCTTAGGATTTTCTGCCAAGTCAGTACATAGAACTTTACTTTCGAATTCATTGAACGCCTCTCGCATAGCCCTCTTCACACTACATTTCGCTTCGCGTAATTTTTGTTTGTCTGCAAGGCTTTGGCTATGTTTATGTTTGCTGTGAAGTTCCCTTTGCTTCCGCAGCAGTTTTCTAACTCGGTTGTTGTACCACGGTGGCTCTTCTCCATCTCTTACGATCTTGCTTGGTACATACTCATCTAACGCATATTGTACGATGGTTTTGAACTTTGTCCACTGATCCTCAACGCTATCTGTACTTGAGACAAAACTTTTGTGGTGAGCCGTCAGGTACTCTGTAATCTGCTTTTTGTCACTTTTGCTAAACAGAAAAATCTTCCTACCTTTTTTAATATTTCTATTTACGTCTGAAATCATCGATGCAGTAACCGCTTTATGATCGCTGATTCCCTGTTCTGCATTAACTGATTCAAATAGTTCGGGTCTGTTTGTCACCAGAAGGTCTAATATGTTATCACCACGAGTCGGTTTTCTGTTTAACTGCTCAAGGTAGTTTTCAGATAAAGCACTTTAAAAAATTTCACTGGATTCTTTGTCCCTGCCACCCGTTATGAACGTTTGAGTCTCCCAGTCTACAACCGGCAAATTAAAATCTCCACCCAGAACTATAACATGGTGGGGAAGTCTACTCGAAATATTTCCTCAGAAGTTAAGTCCCACAGTGCTCACAACCATTTGAACCATTAGGTCGGAGGGTTCAGCAGGTGAACAGGTAGGGGGAGTGAAGAGGGGAGAGTCACGTGACACGCCAGTGTAGCGTTTACACTTGCGGGCGCTGTTTGCTGAAATAAATCAGCCCCGTTATTTTTTAGCCAAAGTTCGTGTTCCTTAAGGCACTGTGTCGTGAACTGTTATGCAAAATGAACGTTGTTCAGCAGCAGTGGCAATTTATTCCCATATGCTGACTAAAAGCAGAAAATAATAAAACAAAATGGAATTTAAATTTATTAATATTAGGTTAGTAATCATCACTTTGCATCTCTCTAATGGCACATGAATTATTCAGGTATAATTAGAGTGATCCAAAGTGTTTATTTACACACAACTGAGGACGACAGTGCAACAAAAGTTAAAGATGTTAAATTTATTAAGTTTCTTTTCGAACACTTTTCCGGGGAACTGTAGGTTATTTTAAAGGTCACATTACATTTTTTCACTGAAGCCAAATGTATATTTTGTCCGTCTGTATTTCTCAAATACATTTTAAAAACCTCAATTACTTTTTCAGTTACTAATCTTGTATTTAAGCAAAAATATTTGCGCAACTTTGTGCCTGTAGAAGTGCTACCAATAGCACTGTGCTGATATCGATAACAGTTGTTGCAAAATATGTAACAACAGTTAGATTACATTATATTACACGGGACGTAAATATGTCACTACAATTGGTATAGTATCCTCTCAATAATGCGTTTAAATGTTTCATAAATGGCTCAGACTCACAACTTGGGCGCACTATATTACGACTATTAATTTGCCATGAATTTCTACTATAAAATGGTGCTTATTGCAAAAGCTAAGCGTACAAACATTTTTAGCTTGCATTCGTTGTTAATATTCGTGGCAATTCCGCCTTCAACTTCACTTAATATCGACTACACACGCAACTCCAAGCTTGACAACTATGAATGATGAAGCATGCGCGCCAATGTTCAGAGCCCGACTGCAGACTAACTTTGCCCAAACATTAGACTGCTTGATTGTTCTTCAGTCTTGGAAACTTGGTGCAAACATACGGAATTATGTTGGTCTCAACGTGCATACCGACAATTGCACAAAACGCTTGATTATGCATGCTTGCAAAGCTTTCGGATCTGTGTCTGACTACCTTAGCCTGAGTCCACACTAGCGAATTGTTTGTGGAACGTCAGCTGCGCAGTAAATGAACACACACTGAAGCCACACAATCGCCTTCGACAATCACTTTTTACTGGGTAGACGATAAATCAATGAAAACTGCGATAAATCAATGAAAACTGAACGTTAAACAAACCAAGTTCAGTACGCCCTGCTCAGACATTAATTTCTGGATAGTGTGAGAAAGATGAAACAGTAGCAGAGTGGTGTGTGTTTTGTTTGGGGATGGAGACCAGACAGCGAGGTCATCAGTCTCATAGGATTTGGGAAGAACGGTGAAGGAAGTCTGCCGTGCCCTTTCACAGGAACCAACCCGGCATTTGCCTGGAATGATTTAGGGAAATCACGGAAAACATAAATCAGGATGGCCGGACGCGGGACTGAACCGTCGTACTCCCGAGTGCGAGTCCAGTGTGCTAGCCACTGCGCCACCGCGCTCGGTAAACATTAGCAGATAAATTTGCTTGGGTGCGTTTCAGTCCGTCAGCATAGCCTCCTCAGCGTTACCTAGCGAAGCATTTTCATTCTAGAAAAATTTGTTACTATAATGAAACTAACAGTTTTTTCAAACTTCTATTGTCTTTTAGTCGCAAGGTAAATTGTTACCAGATCGTCTTCACTGTCTGTTTCTTAGTTGTTGAAGGTCCTGAGTACTTCGCAAATCAAACTTTGGTACAGCCTTATCTACCGTGGCCGCTACAAGAGACACGTTCAAAAGTTAATGACAATTACCGCTGGTGTAAACAGTACGCGGTTAGGTGGGCGTGCAAAAACAATATATTAGATACCTCATCCAGAAATGCACCCTCTCGAAACCTGGCGAGCAAGCTACACCGCGATGCAGAGCGCCTCTCTTGCAGAGTCTGCCACTTGAGTTTGGTCAACATCTCCGTAACGCTATCACGGTTACCAAATAACCCAGTGACTAAACGCGCCGCTCTTCTTTGGATCTTCTCTATCTCCTCCTTCAACCCGAACTGGTACGGATCCCGCACTGATGAGCAATACTCAAGTATATGTCGAACGAGTGTTTTGTAAGCCACCTCCTTTGTTGATGGACTACATTTTCTAAGGACTCTCCCAATGAATGTCAACCTGGCACCCGCCTTACCAACAATTATTTTTATATGATCATTCCACTTCATATTGTTCCGCACGCATACTCCCAGATATTTTACAGAGTAACTGCTACCAGTGTTTGTTCCGCTATCATATAATCATACAGTAAAGGATCCTTCTTTCTATGTATTCGCAATACATTACATTTGTCATCTGATGAATTAGTGTAGCTTTAAATAAAAGCAAACTCATTACGGATCCGTCTGGTAGGTCCTTATGAAGTTTTGCAGTCGTCATTTGGTAACATGTTAACTGTAGTAGTTATAATCCTTGCTTATGCGTTGTAGTCGAAAAGCCGCAATTGTTAGCAGATTCAGTACGTCATGGAAGAGTGACAATGATTTAGTTATCTACACTCCTGGAAATTGAAATAAGAACACCGTGAATTCATTGTCCCAGGAAGGGGAAACTTTACTGACACATTCCTGAGGTCAGATACATCACATGATCACACTGACAGAACCACAGGCACATAGACACAGGCAACAGAGCATGCACAATGTCGGCACTAGTACAATGTATATCCACCTTTCGCAGCAATGCAGGCTGCTATTCTCCCATGAAGACAATCGTAGAGATGCTGGATGTAGTCCTGTGAAACGGCTTGCCATGCCATTTCCACCTGGCGCCTCAGTTGGAGCAGCGTTCGTGCTGGACGCGCAGACCGCGTGAGACGACGCTTCATCCAGTCCCAAACATGCTCAATGGGGGACAGATCCGGAGATCTTGCTGGCCAGGGTAGTTGACTTAAACCTTCCCGAGCACGTTGGGTGGCACGGGATACATGCGGACGTGCATTGTCCTGTTGAAACAGCAAGTTCCCTTGCCGGTCTAGGAATGGTAGAACGATAGGTTCGATGACGGTTTGGATGTACCGTGCACTATTCAGTGTCCCCTCGACGATCACAAGAGGTGTACGGCCAGTGAAGGGGATCGCTCCCCACACCATGATGCCGGGTATGGCCCTGTGTGCCTCGGTCGTATGCAGTCCTGATTGTGGCGCTCACCTGCACGGCGCCAAACACGCATACGACCATCATTGGCACCAAGGCAGAAGCGACTCTCATCGCTGCAGACGACACGTCTCCATTCGTCCCTCCATTCACGCTTGTCGCGACACCACTGGAGGCGGGCTGCACGATGTTGGGGCGTGAGCGGAAGACGGCCTAACGGTGTGCGGGACCGTAGCCCAGCTTATTGGAGACGGTTGCGAATGGTCCTCGCCGATACCCCAGGAGCAACAGTGTCCCTAATTTGCTGGGAAGTGGCGGTGCGGTCCCCTACGGCACTGCGTAGGATCCTACGGTCTTGGCGTGCATCCGTGCGTCGCTGCGGTCCGGTCCCAGGTCGACGGGCACGTGCACCTTCCGCCGACCACTGGCGACAACATCGATGTACTGTGGAGACCTCACGCCCCACGTGTTGAGCAATTCGGCGGTACGTCCACCCGGCCTCCCGCATGCCCACTAAGCGCCCTCGCTCAAAGTCCGTCAACTGCACATACGGTTCACGTCCACGCTGTCGCGGCATGCTACCAGTATTAAAGACTGCGATGGAGCTCCGTTGTTGTTGTTGTTGTGGTCTTCAGTCCTGAGACTGGTTTGATGCAGCTCTCCATGCTACTCTATCCTGTGCAAGCTTCTTCATCTCCCAGTACCTACTGCAACCTACATCCTTCTGAATCTGCTTAGTGTACTCATCTCTCGGTCTCTCTCTACGATTTTTACCCTCCACACTGCCCTCCAATGCTAAATTTGTGATCCCTTGATGCCTCAAAACATGTCCTACCAACCGATCCCTTCTTCTAGTCAAGTTGTGCCACAAACTTCTCCTCTCCCCAATCCTATTCAATACCTCCTCATTAGTTACGTGATCTATCCACTTTATCTTCAGTATTCTTCTGTAGCACCACATTTCGAAAGCTTCTATTCTCTTCTTGTCCAAACTAGTTATCGTCCATGTTTCACTTCCATACATGGCTACACTCCAAACAAATATTTTCAGAAATGACTTCCTGACAATTAAATCTATATTCGATGTTAACAAATTTCTCTTCTTCAGAAACGCTTTCCTTGCCATTGCCAGTCTATATTTTATATCCTCTCTACTTCGACCATCATCAGTTATTTTACTTCCTAAATAGCAAAACTCCTTTACTACTTTAAGTGTCTCATTTCCTAATCTAATTCCCTCAGCATCACCCGATTTAATTTGACTACATTCGATTATCCTCGTTTTGCTTTTGTTGATGTTCATCTTATATCCTCCTTTCAAGACACTGTCCATTCCGCTCAACTGCTCTTCCAAGTCCTTCGCCGTCTCTGACAGAATTACAATGTCATCGGCGAACCTCAAAGTTTTTACTTCGTCTCCATGAATTTTAATACCTACTCCGAACTTTTCTTTTGTTTCCTTTACTGCTTGCTCAATATACAGATTGAATAACATCGGGGAGAGGCTACAACAGAAAATGAACAGAAATTTGTTAACATCGGGTATAGATTTAAGTGTTGGGAAGTCTTTTCTGAAAGTTTTTGTATGGTGTGTAGCCGTGTATGGAAGTGAAACATGGACGATAAATAGTTTAGGCAAGAAGAAAACAGAAGCCTTCGTGTGTGTGTGTGTGAATTCCCAAGGGACCAAACTACTGAGGCCATCGGTCCCTAGACTTACACACTACTTAAACTATCTCAACGCTAAGGACAACACTCACACCCATGCCCGAGGGAGGACTCCAACCTCCGCCGGGAGGGGCCGCACGATTAGTGACATGGCGCCTCCAACCGCGCGGCCACTCCGCGCGGCAGGAGCCTTCGAAATGTGGTACTACAGAAGAGTGTTAAGGATTAGATGGGTAGATCACTTAAGGAGCGAGTACTGAATCGAGTTTTGGAGAAGAGGAATTTGTGGTACAAATTGACTATAAGAAGGGATCGGTTGGTAGGACATGTTCTGAGGCATCAAGGGATCACCAATATAGTATTTGAGGGCAGTGTGGAGGGTAAAAATCGTAGAGGGAGACCAAGAGATGAATACACTAAGCAGATTCAGGATTTAGGTTGTAGTAGTTACTTGTAGATGAAGAAGCTTGCACAGAATAGAGCAGCATGGAGAGCTGCATCAAGCCAGTCTCTGGACTAAAAACAACAACAACAACAACAACAACAACAACATTGCGTTCCAACATTTTGAATTATCTTGAAGGTAACGATTTATTGACAAAATTCAATACAGATTCAGAAAATATAGTTCTTGTGAAACTCGACTACCTCTTTTTCTCACGAAGTAATCAGTGCTACCTACAGGGGATGTCAAACTGACTTCATATTTTTAAATTTCCAGAAGGCTTTTGGCGTCGTTCCTCAAAAGCGACTTCTAATTAAGTCACAAGAACTCCATTAAGCGTTGGCATAGACAACTCATAGAGACAAGTTGCCTAAGCGTCGTCAAAAACTCCAGCCGTTCTTCGTGATCAGGGAAGATATCCGATAGAGTTCGTCAATCCTTCCAACACAGCCCCACACTTATGCAGACACTCATTGGGGGTGACCGAAAAAACCTCGCACTCCGCTCGGTGTAAACATGTTGAGATTCCTCGAAAGACTTTAAGGCAGAATAGTTTTCAGCGATATCAACTGCAAGGCCGACAAGCAGATTGTTCGAATATGGGATTCAGAACACCCGAGGCGAATCATTGAATACGTCAGAGATGCACAGCTTCAGATGCGGCTGACACCAGAAATTGAAGACTCCCAAGATTTCATTTGCGAACAGGATTTTGCACCATCCCACCACTTACCTAATAACGTGGGAGGGTATCTGAATGAACATTTCCTACAGTGTTGGATAGGTTCCACTGGTCTTGATGGGGCGTTGCTGAGATGGTCTACGAGGTTCCAAACTTGACAACGTGCGATTTCTTTTTATGAAGCTCTGGAAAACAACGCGTCTTTATCTCAACGTTGGTTCGAGACCTGACGGAGCTGCGAGAGCAAGCACAGAAGCTTTTGCTGCTGTTAAGGCGCGTACACACTAGTCCAACGAAGGCAAACCAACGACAGACAATGGATTCGGTCGAGCTTTGGTCGCCAACGCACTGGCGTTCGGGACTATAGTATTCTGCCGTGCAAAATAGCAGTTGGCTCTGATAACTTGCGGGGTTGCTCCCATTTTGTTGTTGTCATAAAGTAGCGTTTTAATAACAGTTTCACAGGCCGGTATTATGAGGGAAGAAAAGGATTTCGCAGCCGTCGCATCTACAGCGTTCTGCGAGTGAAAGGCACAATTTCGAATTGTTACTGCATTATGTAGGCCCTAAAATTTCCGATGATGACACTTCCTTTAGGAGAGCTGTAGCTGCAGTAATAAGGTATCCAGAAGGATTTCATTTTCTTTTTCACATTGTGCACATTATTTTCAAACAGCTCACAATTCCGCTCAAAGCACCTTATCTTTTCAATTTGTTTTTACAATCGCAGTTCTTGTCCCATAAACATTCCTGTTCAAAATAAAACTATCAGCTTTAATTCTGTCTCCGTATTCCACTCCATACTCCAATATTTTTAGACATAATAAATATATACCTTGGCAATTGACACAGCAAATCGCTACTGAACCAACGAATATTCGACTCGGCGTCAACATTAGGAGGCGAGTCACTTGCCGAACTCAACGCCAACGCTTTGATGTTACTGTCGGCAGTCCGACTCCGATTTGCCGCCTGCAGACATTTAGAAATTTTGGCCAACGAAGCATTTGACTGGCCTTCGTTGGTCCAGTGTGTACCCGCCTTTACAAGAGTATGGGAGGAAATGGACTATCGAGACTAGATTTCTGCCCCTTACTTTTGGTATACAAAGGATTCACTTGATGGAACGACGTCACCGAAACGAAGAACAAAGGAGGTTAGAGTTCTGAATAATCCTCACCAGTCACGTCAAGAGACCCCGCAGTGTGAAAACAGGAGTGTGCTGTTAAACTAGTCCGAGACGACTTGTCCAATCTTTTCCCGCCAAACCCGCTGCTTCTGACACGTATTCGAGCAACGTACTGCAACTCTTTCAGAGCAGCCCAATAGAACTAAAGACCAAAGCGTATACGAGGTGTTTTTCATGGAATGCCATCTCTTTCCCTCAGATGTAAGTTCGCTTGATTTTTTTATCTTTGGAGAATGTTAAATGATAAAGTTTACAGAAACAATCTCCATACACTCTAACAGTTGAGAGACGGGATTCAGTTGGCCATTTAAAGAAGTTTAATAGACGAAGTTCGAAGAGTGTTGGACAACGTGTTCGAACGGTGTCAAGCTTCCCTTGCCGCAGAGGGACGTCGTTTTGAACTCCTATCTGGTGGCTGCTGCATTACTCTGTGTTTCGTGTTGTTTGTTTTTGTGATTGCATACCACAAGCTTTTTCGGTGTTGTGATGGTATCTCCACGGAACGAAGGTAACTGACGTAAAAAGCCGACTGAGCTATAGTTGCGTTTATTACTACGTACTTAGTCACCGAAGCCACACAGCTCACTGATATCAATATAGTCAGAAAATATTGCTTAAAAATTTCGACATTTTGGTGAGTGGATTTCGCTTTCCCTTTAGATTAATTCCGTTCTCTGAGGAAGATAACAAGATCATCATCATCATCATCATCATCATCATCATCATCATCATCATTATCATCATTATTATTATTATTATACTGCTTACTGCACCAACTCCCAAGCGCTTTTGAAGAGAGATGCAGCTACTTACGTATGAAATTAATAGTTTAAAATGGAACAACGTCGTCTTTACGCATTTCACAAAAGCGTAGTGAACTTGAGACAAAAGCCACGGTAAAACAGCGAAAGAATCACTGACAGAACTACGTGCATCGTTCCTGGTGCGTAGCGATACGTACCGTGGTACTAAGCAAATGAGGTTTGAAGACGCATGGGTACTAAATAGTTTTTAGTACCCTTTATTGGGCACCCGTAATATTCTATCGACCTCAGTTGTGAGCCTCTAGAGAAAAAACAGCGGGCTAAGTACATATACATTCATAAACCGCAAGCCACCCAACGGTGTGTGACGGAGGGCACTTTACGTGGCACTGTCATTACCTCCCTTTCCTGTTCCACTCGCGTATGGTTCGCGGGAAGAACGACTGCCGGAAAGATTCCGTGCGCGCTCGAATCTTTTTATTTTTATATTCGTGATCTCCTCGGGAAGTATAAGTAGGGGGAAGCAATATATTCGATACCTCATCCAGAAACGCACCCTCTCGAAACCTGGCGAGCAAGCTACACCGCGATGCAGAGCGCCTCTCTTGCAGAGTCTGCCACTTGAGTTTGGTCAACATCTCCGTAACGCTATCGCGCTTACCAAATAACCCAGTGACGAAACGCGCCGCTCTTCTTTGGATCTTCTCTATCTCCTCCGTCAACCCGACCTGGTATCCCACACTGCTGAGCAATACTCAAGTATAGGTCGAACGAGTGTTTGTAAGCCACCTCCTTTGTTGATGGACTACATTTTCTAAGGACTCTCCCAATGAATGTCAACCTGGCACCCGCCTTACCAACAATTATTTTTATATGATCATTACACTTCAAATCGTTCCGCACGCGTACTCCCAGACATTTTACAGAAGTAACTGCTACCAGTGTTTGTTCCGCTACCATATAATCATACAATAAAGGATCCTTCTTTCTATGTATTCGCAATACATTGTATTTGTCTATGTTAGGGGTCAGTTGCCTCTCCCTGCACCAAGTACCTATCCGCTGCAGATCTTCCTGCATTTCGCTGCAATTTTGTAATACTGCAACTTCTCTGTCTACTACAGCACCATCCGCGAAAAGCCGCATGGAACTTCCGACACTATCTACTATCTCATTTATATATATTTATATATATTGTGAAAAGCAATGGTCCCATAACACTCCCCTGTGGCACGCCAGAGGTTACTTTAATGTCTGTAGACGTCTCTCCATTGAGAACAACATGCTGTGTTCTCTTTGGTAAAAACTCTTCAATCCAGCCACACAGCTGGTCTGATATTCCGTAGGCTCTTACTTTGTTTATCAGGCGACAGTGCGGAACTGTATCGAACGCCTACCGCAAGTCAAGGAAAATGGCATCTACCTGGGAGCCTGTATCTAATATTTTCTGGGTCTCATGAACAAATAAAGCGAGTTGGGTCTCACACGATCGCTGTTTCCGGAATCCATGTTGACTCCTACAGAGCAGATTCTGGGTTTCCAGAAATGACATGAGACACGAGAGTCACCCCGCAAACTGCAGGGCGAGTGACAAGGTACAGTGGCCCGTCATACAATGTTAGGCAAAATGCCGGAAGCCAGCGCTGCTGGGCAGCGCATTACTGGGCAGGCAGTCAGCGTGGTGCCACTCGTCGAACGGCGCGCTCAGCCGGCAGCAGCTGCACCACCACCAGGAGCGCCTCTTCACGCCCCGCTGCTGTGTCGAGGGCTACGCAGCCGGCAGCCGCTCCACACACGCAGCTGCTAAACCTGTCATACACAACGCCGCAGATTGCTGCCGGAGGCGCAGGATGTGCGCAACCGACATCCCTTCTAACTGCTCCTTCCTTTTTACTGCACACTTTTTGTACACTAACATCTGTGACAACTGTTACAACCAGAAAGAACAGTCCCAATGAATTCCCGTACGAAAAATTTGCACAACAGCGTACGGCCAGGAGGTGTTTCCAACTGTGGATAGGCCCCGTGGTCCACTCTCTTGCGTGCCCGAGAAAGTCTGTGTTACGTCAAGCTACTGCACTAGAGGGCCGTCAAGAGAAGAGGAAGAAGTGGGGAAGCAATTGACAGAATCCAGAATTAATTTCCACTCTGCAGCGGAGTGCGGGCTGATTTGGAACTTCCTGTAGGCTGTGTCCCCGCAATATCCTTTCTCTCAGAAGCGCTAGTCCCGCGAGTTATGCGGGAAAACTTCTGTGAAGGTTTAGATGGAGGTACCGACAGCGTCCCGGTCCAGTACACGGTTTTAATTTGACAGGAAGTTTCAAGTAGGGGTATATCTCGTGTAAGTCAGAGCATCAGACAGAGGCATCCTCAGGGTTATCAAAGACTGCTGTTCATCTGATGAACAGCCATTCTGAGACAAACGGTGGTAAGTGTGTTGGGGGGGTGGGGGCTTCGTCATGCAGTGCTGGCACTACATATCTGCTACGATTCGGCACGGCACGGCAAACTCTTCATAGTAGCTACGGCACGCACTTCTGATTATCAATATTGGCAACGGCCTTACAAGAAACAATCGTGGTCAGGAGGCGACCGACTTTAGCCGATCCGTAACTAAACTGTCATCCGTTAGGACACGGTCAATAAACTGTATACATCTAGCTTACTTGCACCAGCAGTACGGTAATATTTCACTACTTTTCATCTGAAAGCGAATTTCTCACAACCTCTTCTTGTTAAATCCTTTTAGTTTTATAATTACAATTAAAAATTTACCAAATTTTATAATACATTGCCTGAAAAAAAAGTAGCACCCAGAATACATGGACAATGTAACTTTGTACATACTATTGTCACATACTATTGCCCGCAGCTCGTGGTCGTGCGGTAGCGTTCTCGCTTCCCACGCCCGGGTTCCCGGGGTCGATTCCCGGCGGGATTAGGGATTTTCTCTGCCTCGTGATGGCTGGGTGTTGTGTGATGTCCTTAGGTTAGTTAGGTTCAAGTAGTTCTAAGTTCTACAGGACTGATGACCTAAGATGTTAAGTCCCATAGTGCTCAGAGCCATTTGAACCATTTATTTGCATTTCTGTGAGACCGTTAGAACGGCTATCAGAGTTCATCAGTATCGTTATGTTTAGTCTTGTTACCAGGTCTGCTAGGGTACACAAGGGACGTTGTCACCGTGACGGGCACGGGTACGTCTCGCACACGTGTGAAAGACTGCTGTCACCACCTGACAGACACTGAATGCCTACTCACTGTGGGTCTCCATTTAGCCCGCTGATCGAATCGTGCAATTAAAGACTTGAGGGCAATCGCATGCGACAGTGAATGTGAGGGCAGGCATACTCATCATCAAGGTTCCGGTAGATCACGTGTGACAATCAGAAGAGATGAATGGCAAGCACACCATAATCCCTTCACACCCGCGCCAGCAGTAATGAACTCGCTGCATACCGTGTTTTCCCGCAACACTGGCCGGACATTAGCTACAGCCGTCCCGTGGATAGGCTGCCGCTCAAACGACAACACAAACTGCTGTGTCTGGAGTGGTGCCAAGCATGACTGCTAATGAATGGCGTCCCATTATGTTCTGTACTAGCCAGACGGCGTCAACATGGGTATAGATCCAATTCTTCCTGTGTTTTGGAGAGACACAGTGATGTACCCATGGCGTGACGGTGTAGGGAGTCACCGTGTATGACTTCAGATCACGGCTGATAGAGACTAACGGAACTCGGACGGCACAACGGTAGCTCACGGACATCATGCCTCCTCGTGTGTTACCTCTCACTTGACAAAATCGAGGCCCCTTTTTGCAACAAGATAACGCTCGTTGACGCACGGTACGTGTGGCTATGCAATAGTTGCGTGATGTTGAGTTACTCCTGTGGCCACGAAGTCCCCCAGACCTGTCCCCGATAGAACTTTCGTGGGACCACCTTGTAAGTAAACTCGGTTCCACAGCAAGAAGCATCCAGGACTAGACACAATAGTTGTGGAATAGTGTACCTCAGGAAAGGATACAACGGCTTTGTCACACTGATAAACAAGCTCAAACTCCCTAGCTTTCTTTTTCTTTTCTTTTTTTTTTTAATTAGACGGAAATAAGGCCTCACATACCCTATCAACCCGTAAAGTGTCA
Source organism: Schistocerca gregaria (assembly GCF_023897955.1). Lineage (NCBI taxonomy): Eukaryota > Metazoa > Arthropoda > Insecta > Orthoptera > Acrididae > Schistocerca > Schistocerca gregaria. Next base: position 1,069,167,894 of record NC_064920.1, on the reverse strand, counting down.
ATTCGTTCCTTACCACCTTCCAGGTGCTCCACTCTTTTTGTCAAGCAGTGTATCACATAGCCAATTGTAGCCTTCTGCTGCAACAATCAGACAAGAGGTTATATTAGACTTCCTTGGCGCACACCCGATATTCCTTTCGTTTCTGTACGAACATTCGCCGTCTAGTATACTATACCATACTGCCTTGTACTCCCTTTGTCAGAAAAGTTCCAGGACAGGCTTTTTAAAAACACCAAATAATGATCCAGCTCCTATCGAAGTAGTCCCCTTGGCTATCTGTACACAGTTGGCAACTTTTCTGGAGGTCTTGGAAGCAAGCGGGAAAATTTTCAACTTGGATGTTGGTAAGCTCGTTTGCCACAGCCCATTTGATGTCTGCGATATCCTGATGCACCTTTCCTTTCAGTCGCCTTTTCACTCGCGGAAACAAGAAAAGATTGCAAGGCAAGAGGTCGAGCGAATATGGAGAATGTGGGATGGCAGTAACAGAATGTCTGGCCAGGTACTCGGCAACAGACAAAGCAATATGCGGTCTTGCATTGTCACGCAGTATGAACCAGTCCTGAAGAATGGAACAGATGAGGTCGGCGAGGTCGAAATGTGTGTCGCAAATGTTTGAACACGTCTATGTAAAGAGTTTGGTTCACTGTTTAGCCTGGAGGAACATACTCATGATGAACTAATCCTTTACTATCAAAGGATTCGATCAATATTGTCTTTGCTCGAACAGTCCACGGGTATACAGCCGGCTCACAGTGTCCAACGGGCACAATATTTCGGCGATCAGAAATGTCGCCCTCATCAGGTGCGCTGACGAACTGATCTCCTGAGATTTTTTTTTTTTAGGTCCCTTCTCTGAGGGAGAAGGGCGAGCTGTTCTAAGGCGTGCATTTTGCCCTTTTCAGCCATGGAGTGTAGTTTTATACTGTTGTGGCACAATTTATTTTGCTCGCTGGGGGTGCATGGGGGGGGGGGGGGGGGAGGGGGTTCATCCCAATTGGGAATTTATTTGTGCAGGAGTATGTTGGGGACAGTTCCGGTATTTACCTTAGCGGCCAAGGAAAACCTGCAAAACCCGGCCAGAACTGCTTGTTTTTTCTTCTCTTTTTTTGCCGTCCTGCCAGCTTTGGCGCTGGCGTTCACGGCGGGCAAGAGCGGCTTCGCGCCTTCTGTTGCGGGTCCTCCTCTTGCCTTCTTTCACGCTCTTCTCGTTCTCTTCTGAACTGCTCTTCACGGGCTTCCGCCTTCCTTCGTATGAGCTCCCGACTTTGCATGAAGTTCATTTGATGCTCATCACGCTCGGCCACGTTCGGGATCGCGTCGTCCAGGACTTCGCTATTTACTAGGTAATCCTGGGAATTTACGGAGGGGCGGGCGGCCGATTTAAATCTCCTCCCCCCGCGGGCCGCTCTCTTCGCCGTCCGCGCCCGCGCGCCGGTGGTCGCGAAGACGTGGGCGTCGGATTCTGTGGTAGCGTCGATGTGCTTGCTACGTCCGCCCTGGTCGCCAGTTCGTACTTCTTGCTGAAAGTCTTCTAATGTCACGGAAGAAGAGCAAGGCTTGGGACCCGGCATTGAATGTAATTAAGAAGACTCTCAGCAAGAAGTACGAACTGGCGACCAGAGAGGACGTAGCAAGCACGTCGACGCTACGACAGATTCGACGACGCCCACGTCTTCGCGACCACCGGCGCGCGGGCGCGGACGGCGAAGAGAGCGGCCCGCGGGGAGTGGGGAGTTTAAATCCGCCGCCCGCCCCCAGCAGCTCAGTTCGTCAGCGCACCTGACGATGGCGACATGTCTGATTGCCGAAATATTGTTCCCGTTGGACACTATGAACCGCAGTATACCCGTGGACTGTTCGAGCAACAAATACGCCGGGAGCAACTGAAGAATCCCAACATTGTCTTTGTTTTCGAAGGTTATCGTTTGACTTTTTTCGCAGATGGTGACCCTGGCCTAAGCCATTCAGCATTTTGACGCTTCGTGTGAAGGTCACAATGGTATCACCAACTTCCATTCCCAGCATTAATCTTTAACAGAAAACGTGGAATCACATCCGGCTCCATGCAGTAGTTCAGCAGAAATTCTTCGTCTTTTCTCTTTCTGTTCGTCTATTAGAGTGTGAGGAACGAGTTTTGCATTCAGTTCCCGTTTCCATTAAGTCATCGTGTAAAATTTTATGACACACATCACGGTTAGTGTTTTTTTAACGTCCCGTCGACAACGAGGTCATTAGAGACGGAGCACAAGCTCGGGTTAGGGAAGGATGGGGAAGGAAATCGGTCGTGCCCTTTCAAAGGAACCATCCCGGCATTTGTCTGAAACGATTTAGGGAAATCACGGAAATCCTAAATCAGGATGGCTGGGGACGGGATTGAACCGTCGTCCTCCCGAATGCGAGTCCAGTGTGCTAACCACTGCGCCACCTCGCTCGGTCACACACATCACGATTCAAATTAAGTTGTTCTGATATGGCAAGCACAGTTACATGACTGTCCACTAGAAATAACTGCCTTGCACGCTCCACGTTTGCGTCAGTATGTGCTGTAGACGGGCGACCAGTTCTGGGATCATCTCCCACTGAATCTCTGTCTTCAAATGCTTCAAATGGCTCCGAGCACTATGGGACTTAACATCTGAGGTCATCAGTCCCCTAGACTTAGAACTACTTAAACCTAACAAACCTAAAGACATCACACACATCCATGCCCGAGGCAGGATTCGAACCTGCGACCGTAGCAGCAGCGCGGTTCCGGACTGAAACTCCTAGTACCGCTCGGTCACAGCGACCGGCTCTCTGTCTTCGCAAAACCTTTTGTGCCACTCGAAAACACGACTTCTTGTAAGTGACTCCTCTGTCTATGCTTGCTTAATCATTGTCCCCGATTCCGTAAGGGTTTTCCCGACCTGAACGCAGAACTTCATGTTCACTCTTTGCTCACAATCAGCATCTATTGTGTCACAGCAACTAATGCGTCACGAATCCAAACAGTGTGTTGCGAAGTACAGCCCAGCAATCTAAGTAGTTTACTCGGAAACATGACCAAGGTATTTTAAATGATGTAACCGTATAAGGTAACATAATACCAACATTTGCTTCTTTTTAGTATTGCAAGCTCAGCAATATGTCACTGATATTTTCTGACAAATGGAGTACTATTGTCAACGAGCCGGAACACGAAGATACTTCGTATAGTATGTCTAGATTATCACAATCGACGCTGTGGTACAGTGTAGAACGACTGTCCACTACGTCTAATGTCTGGAAGAAAATCGTTGCGAACCAGACTAGCACTCTAATAAAATAAAAGCCAGTTGGTGGTTTACAGCAGGATACTGAAATCAAGCGAGACAATTGTGGAAGCTAATCGTGTCGATGCGGACAGTAGAGGCACAAGGGAAGGGTACGACTCTTGTAACACTGTTAGGTCAGACAGCGCACAAACCGTTCACACACAGCGGCGCCCGCAGCATGGGAGACACACCGGCACTCGTGCACACTGAAGTCTCACAGCAACGTCACGACCACAGCACTCGTTATTCACAATCCAACAACACACATTCCCTTACCGAACCAATCAGCAGCCGCAGCACTTTCTCAGTCGTCTTTGGAGCGACTCAGGCGCTGGTGTCTTCTGCCACACGTACGTCATCTCTCTTCTTCATCTCCAAAGCGTGTCGCCTTCTATAGATATACAAATTCCTACTACAGTCTCTTTACAGGTGCTACCAGATACGTTCTGATTCGGAACTTCCATTGCGACAAATCTCTTCTGCAGCAGCGGTTTTATAGGTATCCAGTCACTCAGACGGGTTCTGAGGCTCCATTACGGGGATATAATTCCAGGCTACGGGGAAGTCCAGACCAACTTATGGAGCTGTGCGAAGTTCGGCGTGACGGCAAGCTCTTCGACTTATGATTTCCTCTTCGTTCTTCGCGAATCTTTACATCCAAACGAACATGTGCAGACCACTTCTGCGAGTCTACACTGAAGCAAAAGTTCAACAGACACGTCAAATTCAGTGGAGCGCAGTACCAATCATGAATAATACATGCCGCATACCAGCAAACGAATTATAAAATTCTTCAGAATTCTTCTCCGCGCTTTCTCACATGACACCGTGAAAGCCATGGACCAAAGTAGTCAGATGCTGTATTTCTTGACTTCTGGAAAGCATCTGACTCTGTACCACGCTAACGTTTATTAATGAAAGTACCACTGCGAGGGTTCGCTTGTATTTGAAGTTGCCTCATTGTGATCTTCAGCTCGAGTAGCCTGCAAATCCTAGACTTGATAAATATTCTTATCCGTAGAATAACTTAATCTCTACTAAAAATTAGGACTTGGCAATTACGATTTTTAAGGCTTTTATTGCGCCTTTAACTACAACACGTACTAGATAGTAAGTATCTTCCTACAGGATACCTTCTGTGTAAAGAATAACAACCATTCTTTTTTTTAAAAAAAATACATTACACATTATTGATATAAACGTCTGGTGATTGGTATTCCTTGACAGCGTGGTTGGCGCAGAAGACTCTTCCGTCTTAGACTACTTTGCCCATGTTGTTGTTGTTGTCGTCTTCAGTCCTGAGACTGATTTGATGCAGCTCTCCATGCTACTCTATCCTGTGCAAGCTTCTTCATCTCCCAGTACCTACTGCAACCTACATCCTTCTGAATCTGCTTAGTGTATTCATCTCTTGGCCTCCCTCTACGATTTTTACCCTCCACGCTGCCCTCCAATGCTAAATTTGTGATCCCTTGATGCCTCAAAACATGTCCTACAAACCGATTCCTTCTTCTAGTCAAGTTGTGCCACAAACTTCTCTTCTCCCCAATCCTATTCAATACAACCTCATTAGTTACGTGATCTATCCACCTTATCTTCAGTATTCTTCTGTAGCACCACATTTCGAAAGCTTCTATTCTCTTCTTGTCCAAACTAGTTATCGTCCATGTTTCACTTCCATACATGGCTACACTCCATACAAATACTTTCAGAAACGACTTCCTGATACATAAATCTATATTCGATGTTAACAAATTTCTCTTCTTCAGAAACGCTTTCCTTGCCATTGCCAGTCTACATTTTATATCCTCTCTACTTCGACCATCATCAGTTATTTTGCTTCCTAAATAGCAAAACTCTTTTACTACTTTAAGTGTCTCATTTCCTAATCTAATTCCCTCAGCATCACCCGATTTAATTTGACTACATTCGATTATCCTCGTTTTGCTTTTGTTGATGTTCATCTTATATCGTCCTTTCAAGACACTGCCCATTCCGTTCAACTGCTCTTCCAAGTCCTTTGCCGTCTCTGACAGAATTACAATGTCATCGGCGAACCTCAAAGTTTTTATTTCTTCTCCACGAATTTTAAGACCTACTCCAAATTTTTCTTTTATTTCCTTTACTGCTTGCTCAAAATACAGATTGAATAACATCGGGGAGAGGCTACAACCCTGTCTCACTCCTTTCCCAACCACTGCTTCCCTTTCATGCCCCTCGACTCTTGTGACTGCCATCTGGTTTCTGTACAAATTGTAAATAGCCTTTCGCTCCCTGTATTTTACCCCTGCCACCTTCAGATTTTGAAAGAGAGTATTCCAGTCAACATTGTCAGAAGCTTTCTCTAAGTCTACAAATGTTAGAAACGTAGGTTTGACTTTCCCTAATCTTTCGTCTAAGACAAGTCGTAAGGTCAGTATTGCCTCACGTGTTCCAACATTTCTACGGAATCCAAACTGATCCTCCCCTAGGTCCGCATCTACCAGTTTTTCCATTCGTCTGTAAATAATTCGCATTAGTATTTTGCAGCTGTGACTTATTAAACTGATAGTTCGGTAATTTTCACATTTGTCAACACCTGCTTTCTTTGGGATTGGAATTATTATATTCTTCTTGAAGTCTGAGGGTATTTCACCTGTCTCATACATCTTTCTCACCAGCTGGTAGAGTTTTGTCATGACTGGCTCTCCCAAGGCCGTCGGTAGTTCTAATGGAATGTTGTCTACTCCGGGGGCCTTGTTTCGACTCAGGTCTTTCAGTGCTCTGTCAAACTCTTCACGCAGTATCGTATCTCCCATTTCGTCTTCATCTACATCCTCTTCCATTTCCATGATATTGTCCTCATGTACATCGCCCTTGTAAAAACCTTCTATATACTCCTTCCACCTTTCTGCCTTCCCCTCTTTGCTTAGAAGTGGGTTCCCATCTGAGCTCTTGATATTCATACAAGTGGTTCTCTTTTCTCCAATAGTCTCTTTAATTTTCCTGTAGGCAGTATCTATCTTACCCCTAGTGAGATACGCTTCTACATCCTAACATTTGTCCTCTAGCCATCCCTGCTTAGCCATTTTGCACTTCCTGTCGATCTCATTTTTGAGACGTCTGTATTCCTTTTTGCCTGCTTCATTTACTGCATTTTTATATTTTCTCCTTTCATCAATTAAATTCAATATTTCTTCTGTTACCCAAGGATTTCTAGCAGCCCTCGTCTTTTTACCTACTGTATCCTCTGCTGCCTTCACTACTTCATCCCTCAGAGCTACCCATTCTTCTTCTACTGTGTTTCTTTCCCCCATTACTGTCAATTGTTCCCTTATACTCTCCTTGAAACTCTGTACAACCTCTGATACTTTCAGCTTATCCTGATCCCATGTCCTTAAATTCCCACCTTTTTGCAGTTTCTTCAGTTTTAACCTACAGGTCATAACCAATAGATTGTGGTCCGAGCCCACATCTGCCCCTGGAAATGTCCTACAATTTAAAACCTGATTCCTAAATCTCTGTCTTACCGTTATATAATCTATCTGATACCTTTTAGTATCTCCAGGATTCTTCCATGTATACAACCTTCTTTTATGATTCTTGAACCAAATGTTAGCTATGATTAAATTATGCTCTGTGCAAAATTCTACCAGACGGCTCCCTCTTTCATTTCTTAGCCCCACTCCATAAGCACCTACTATGTTTCCTTCTCTCCCTTTTCCTACTGACGAATTCCAGTCACCCATGACTATTAAATTTTCGTCTCCCTTCACTACCTGAATAATTTCTTTTATCTCCTCATACATTTCTTCAATTTCTTCGTCATCTGCAGAGCTAGTTGGCATATAAAACTGTACTACTGTAGTAGGCATGGGCTTCGTGTCTATCTTGGCCACTATAATACTTTCACTATGCTGTTTGTAGTAGCTTACCCGCATTCCTATTTTCCTATTCATTATTAAACCTACTCCTGCATTACCCCTATTTGATTTTGTGTTTATAACCCTGTAGTCACCTGACCAGAAGTCTTGTTCCTCCTGCCACCGAACTTCACTAATTCCCACTATATCTAACTTTAACCTATCCATTTCCCTTTTTAAATTTTCTAACCTGCTTGCCCGATTAAGTGATCTGACATTTCACGCTCCGATCCGTAGAACGCCAGTTTTCTTTCTCCTGATAACGACGTCCTCCTGAGTAGTCCCCGGCCGGAGATCCGAATGGGGGACTATTTTACCTCCGGAATATTTTACCCAAGAGGCTGCCATCATCATTTAATCATACAGTAAAACTGCATGTCCTCGGGAAAAATTACGGCTGTAGTTTCCCCTTGCTTTCAGCCGTTCGCAGTACCAGCACAGCAAGGCCGTTTTGGTTACTGTTGCAAGGCCAGATCAGTCAATCATCCAGACTGTTGCCCGTGCAACTACTGAAAAGGCTGCTGCTCCTTTTCAGGAATCACACGTTTGTCTGGCCTTTCAACAGATACCCCTCCGTTGTGGTTGCACCTACGGTACGGCCATCTGTATCGCTGAGGCACGCAAGCCTCCCCACCAACGGCAAGGTCCATGGTTCATGGGGGGGTACTTTGCCCATCAAGACTCCAAATACGTCTTCAATTCTCTTGTAAGGGCACGGAGACAAAGCAGAATACCTCATGCAAATAATAAAATACTCAATTCTGGACCTGTCTCCTAATAAATCTTCTTACATAATAATTAAAACTTTATATCCTGAACGATTATACTGGCTAACAAAATGTATATAATTCTGTTAATAAATCTTGTTCATTTATATACAAATATAGTATGAGATTTGCATTCCACTCAACGAAATTATTTATTTCCACCTTTGGCTACAAAATATCTGGAAACTCTCGCACCTTCACACATCACATCGGGTATCAAACGAAACGAGTGGCTTGATTGGCTATTACTTGATAAAGAGGACGCAGCACGTTATCTTGGATATAGACCACTCGTCACAGGTAGAAGCAGCTTCAGGCGCGCCTCGTGGTAGTGTGTTGGGAACCTTGCCGATCACGTTTTACTTTCGTGACCTGACAGACGATAGTAGCCTCAGTGGTTTTTTTCCAGTCACCTGCAATAAAGTAACGTCTGAAACGAGCTGCAGAAATGTCAAGTTGGAGTTGTATAATATTTAATAGTGGTGCAAATTTAGGCAGCTTGTTTTAAATGTTCCGGGATGTAAAACTCAGCGCTTTATGAAACACTAGAAGTTGTACCCAATGGCTACAATATAAATGACGCGTCACAATTTGAATCAGTCAACTCACACAAAAACCTTAGTATAACATTTTGTACAAATATTAAGTGGTATGATCAAAATAAGCTCAGTAACAGGACTTTGGTTCATTCGTAGGATACTGGGAAAACGCCGTCAGCCTACAACGGATACAGAATTAGATTTCACTCTGAAGCGAAGTTTCGCCGATTTGAAACCTTCCGGTAGGCTGCTATTAATATTGTTTGTCACCTACTTCCGCCTTCACATAAATCCTCCCGCATACCTTGCGAGACTGGCCCTCCTGGAGGGAAGGATATGCCTAAGCCTTGTCTTCGCAATATCCCCTCATACAGCAGTTTTAGTCCTCAAAGGTATGCGAGGGAACTTCTATGAAACCTGAAAGGTAGGAGATGAGGTACCAAAATCAAATGGTTCAAATGGCTCTGAGCACTATGGGACTCAACTTCTGAGGTCATCAGTCCCCTAGAACTTAGAACTACTTAAACCTAACTAACCTAAGGACATCACATACACCCATGCCCCAGGCAGCATTCGAACTTGCGACCGTAGCCATCGCGCCGTTCCAGACTGAAGCGCCTAGAACCGCTCGGTCACCCAGGCCGGCTCCAATGAGATACCAGCGGACGTAAAGCTGGGAAGGCGGATCTTAAGTCGCACAATGGAAAGCACTGGCAAACCATCCACTTCACAGTGGTTCGAAGGATATATGTAGAAGTAAATTTGTACTAGTTACACTGTATCAGGTGAGTCAGCACGAACTTCAGGACGTACATCTTTACAGCTTTATTAATACAAAGATTTTTATCGTTGAAGCTGCTTCCCAAGTAAACACAATTAACGGTTCTGGTTCCATCGTACTTCTATGGTTGGGTTAAACAATTCATGTAAGCTGCTCATACAGCTAAATTCACGGCGCGCTATATTTCTGGACAAGATTGTGAACCGGACTTGTATTTACTCCAGGTAAACATGCCAGTATATATATGGTTTAAGACTGTTTTCCATTCTCGGCAAATGCAGGTCTTCTTCCTCATTTTCAATTCAGGAACGGTACAAACAAGAATTCACGTACGGAATACAGAACGAAGGTCACACGATTTAATGATAAATTACGCACCTGGTTTCTTATTTCCGCCCCCCCCCCCCATTCGTCGTCCTTTAGGCGACAATAGAGAAATTAACAACAATAAAGTAGCAAATTGTAGGTGGAGGACTCCCTTCCTTTAAATAACCCAGGCAAAAGAGACAAACGTTGAAGCAAAAGTATTTCATTTTGAAGGTACAGGTTTGGATTGTGATGCTTTTTTTTCGAATCACTGTCCTTCAAGGCAGAACGCTAAGACTGATGAACTGATTGATAGTTTGATTGAGCAGAGACACAACACTGCACGAAATTAACACTTTGCAGTTCATTACCAGGTAATTACGTAGGGGCGTCTAGGAGCGCCGATACCACGCGAGAAAAGGTTTATCCAGTTTTAGTAAAACATGAAATCAACTGAAAAACCCATCAGAATCCTGAAGTAAAAATTGGCACAAAGCCAAACGTCAGAAGCTGCAACGGAATGATGTGCTAGTTCCGTCCAGCCGGTCCCCGCCACAGCGTCCGGATCGCCGGCATTTCGCGAAGCCCCAAGACAGCGTCGCGTAACATCCATAACATCCATGATTTAAGTGTTTGCAAGTAATAGTTATTCATATCCCGTTAGTCATTCACTACCAAATCCTACAACTGTGCAGAGATACTCCCGGATAAGCACTACATATTCTGAACAATAATTAAGAAAAAAAAAATTTTTGCCAGTTTAGGTACACCTGCGACTACACATCTAAATCCCAACCTGGAGCCTGCGACGAAGAGTACTTTTGATATCCCTGTCGTCGTGTTATCTCCCGTCAGGACCCCCGCCCCCTTTTTCTGTTCCTTTTGCGAGAAGTGCGTGGGAGAATGACTGGCGTAAACCTCTACAGGATGAGCACCAATCTGACAAGAAGTACTATGTTGCTTGATTCTTCTTGGACTTACGGAATTTCATCATTATACCTTTACGTGACACACACGACTATATAGTATCCGTCATTTATTGGTGGTGACTAGTTTCGGACATTACATCCAGTTTCAAGCCATCTGTCTTCGTAAATACTTAAAACACATTCCAATAAGGTTTCCAAGAAATAGCCACAGCAGACAATCCAGTTCCACACACAATAAACTATGGGTAATAGTACAGAGCGAACCCCTTCGGAGTTTGAGGTACATTTCCGCTTGCTTCCTAAACAAATCCGAGGGGAACGAGCTGTTGCTCTATGGATCTTTTCAATCGTCTCTGTCAAACATGTTAGACCCAGACACGAGCAACAATCAAGAACAAGCCGAACAAGTGTTATCTAATCCACGTCCTTTGTGCGTGAATTGTAATTTCTTTGTATTATTATAATAATATCAGTCTTGTATCTGTAACTACTTCTGTGCGTTTGTTGCACTTAATATCAATCGTCACGCATGCTCCCGCTTATTTTACACTTGCTGCTGTTCTCCTGATTTAGTGGTAATAGCGTAATCGCACAGCAATTGTTATTTCCACCCATTTATATGCAATATGTTAGTTTTATTTACGTTCAGGATTCATCTGCTACCTTGCAAATCCCAACATATAATTCTCTGGTGCTGCGACGTTCCTATAAACGACAGCATCACAAATCTTCACACGTAATCCATCGAATTATTTATTATAAGTACCCAGAAAGAAGGGGGGGGGGGGGGGGCGGGAGCGAGGGGGGGGGGGGAAGAAACAAAATAATGAAACGTCACGTTTTGAGAGGTATGTGATGGCATTTCAGTGATTACAAAACCGAATCAAATGTACAAACCAGTTGGCCGTATGATCCCACTTATCACTATGACGGTTACATCCCTCTGGTCATGATACCTGCAATGATTCGATTAAGAATGTCATAAAGCATAAAGTTACTGCATACCCCCCCCCCCCCCCCCCCCCCCGGAGGTAAGCTACGCCGTGACTGTTGCAATTGATACTTGATATCCTCGATACTGGCAATGGGCCACAGTTGACACCAGAGCTGGTTGCACTCATGCTCTATCGGGGGCAAATGTGAGAATGTTGTTGGCCTTGGTGGAGTACCAACATCACTCAGACACCTCATAAAGACAGGTGTCAGGTGTGGATGAGCACTGTACTGTTGATGCCCGATACCGACGCGTCAGAGATAATACATGAGGAGGTGGGATGTCCCCGTGACGTCAGAGTTCCATCAGCCACAACCAGCCGTGATCTGAAGTAATACCCGATGACTCTCGATACTACGTCGCCAGCAGTGACACCGCTGTGCCTCTCGAACTCTCGGAAGAATGGGACGTCTCCTCTGGTCGCCGCCATACTCGTTGACGATGGACATCCGGCGTAGTGCAGAACCGCGATTCATCGCTGAACACAATGTAAGTGCATTCATTAGTAAGCCATGCCTCCCGGTCCCGCAACCTCTCCAAAGGCTGTAGTTTGAGTGTGGATGTCTACGCCTGGGGCGGTAATTCCCTATTCCAACCGCTGTTTATCTCTGACTAATAGTGGCAAATGACAGAATGTTGAGAGGGAGCCTGTAAGGATCCTCTTATTTCGAATACCTCGTATTTTATTATTTTAACATCGTATTTGAATGCTGCAGTTATGATAAAAATTATCTCTGTTACGTAGCAAAATAGAGCGCTAGAGTGGCAAAAAAGCAGTTCCCACGGTTGGAATGCACGCCCCTAGGGTGGTAACACCACATGGTGCTTAAAATATGCCAGTGGGATGAGGACACTGAGCGAATCGTCAGAGCAAATCTAACGTGTCGATTCTAAAGTACGGAGATTCACCAACCCTTAGATGTGGAACTGCTACTCTTCTTACGTTAAATATTAAATTACAACCAAATTTTGCCGTAATAACTGCAAAGGGCAATCGTAAACTCATCAAACGTTTACTACCATAATAAGGCCCGTGGTCCAGGGATAGCTTTTTTGATTAGTAACTTCGTCGGTCCCAGGTTCGAACCCCGGCAACGCTTAAATTTTGAATAAAAATCAACAGTAATGGCGACCGAATGCTTACGGCATATGATGTCACCCTCATTTATCCAACGACCTTGTCAAAGAGGGTGGAGGAGCGGACGCAAGTTAAGGGCACTCTCTCGCCCTGGGCATGGAAAGTGCCCCTAAAGGCGGAAGAATCAGGAACGATCGAGGGCATGAGGATGCAGAATGCAATGGAAATCACTGCATTGAAGACACGTAATGTGTATCCACAGGACATGTGGCCTCTAACTGAAAAACTGTTATGATGATCTCTCCATTGCCAGAAGATTCCGGGCCAGTCCGCCATTCCAATCTCCGGGAGAGGACTGAGGAGGGGAGGTAACCACGAGAAAAAGCCTGAATAACCAACGAAAGGATAACGTTCTGCGAATAAGGCATGTAACATCAGAAGTTCGATTATGGCATGAAAGCTACAAAATCTGAAAAGAGAAATGCTGATGTCTAGATACAGTGGGAGAGTGTGGAGGGAGTGGGGAGGGTTAAGTGAAATGGGAAGTAGACAAGGATTTCTGGTCAGATCAGTATAGGGTAATATCTACAGTAGCAAAAAAACGATATAACAGGAACAGGATTTATTATGAATAGGAAGGTAGGGCAGAGAGTGTTGCTCTCATCAGAATCGACAAACCAACACAGACAACTATAGTGCAGGTATACTTGCCGACGTCGCAATCCGAAGATGGAGAGAGAGAGAGTGAGAGTGAGAGTGAGAGTGAGAGTGAGAGTGAGAGTGAGAGTGAGAGAGAGAGAGAGAGAGAGAGAGCTTATGAGGATATCGGACGGGTAATTCAGTATGTAAATGGAGATGAAAATCTAGTAGTCATGGGGGATTGTAATGTGATTTTAGGGGAAGGTGTAGAAGAATGGCTTACGGGAGAATACGGACTTGATAACAGGAGCGAGAGACGAGAAAAATTAATTGAGTTCTGCAATACATTTCAGCAAGTAATATCGAATAGTCTGTTCAATAATCACAAGAGGAGGAGGTATACTTGGAAAAGGCAGGGTGATAGGAAGATTTGAGTTACATTACATTACATTACATTACACTATGGTCGGGCAGAGAGTTCAAAATCAGACACTGGATTGTAAGGCGTACCCAGGAGCAGATAGAGAATCAGAACACCATTTAGTAGTGATCAAGAGTAGGCTGAAGTTTAAGAGATTGATCAGGAAGAATCCATGTACAACGAAGTGGGACACGGAAGTACTAAGGAATGACGAGACACGCTTGAAGTTTTCTAAGGCTGTAGAAATAGTAATGATGAATAGCTCAGTAGGCAGTACAGTTGGAGACGAATGAACATCTCTAAAAATGGCAATCACAGAAGTTGGAAAGAAAGGTACAAAGAATGTAACTGCGAAGAAACCATGCGTAGCCGGCCAGGGTGGCCGAGCGGTTCTAGTGTCTACAGTCCGGAACCGCGCGACCGCTACGGTCGCAGGTTCGAATCCTGCCTTGGGCATGGATGTGTGTGATGTCCTTAAGTTAGTTAGGTTTAAGTAGTTCTAAGTTCAAGGGGACTGATGACCACAGAAGTCCCATAGTGCTCAGAGCCATTTGAACCATTTTTCTTAATTTAAAGAAGAAATTTCTGAGGATGTACGTTTGGAGAACAACATTGTATGGTAGTGAAAAACTGTCTGTAGGAAAACCGGAACAAAAGAGAATCGAAGCATTTAAGATTATGTGCTACAGAAGGATGTTGAAAATTAGGTTGCATGATAAGATAAGAAATGAGGAGGTTCTGCGCAGAATCGGAAAGAAATATATGGAAAACACTGAAATGAAGAAGAAGAAGAAGAAGAAGAAGAAGGACAGGATGATAGGACGTATGTTACGACGTACGGGAATAACGCCCTTGGTACTAGAGCGAACTGTAGAGGGGAAAAACTGTAGAGGAAGACGGAGACTGGAATAAATACCTCAAGTAGATAAGGACGTAGGTTGCAAGTGCTGTTCTGTAGATGGACAGATTGGCACACGAGAGGAATTCGTGGCGCGTCGCATCAAACGAACCAGGAAACTGACTCCAAGAAAAACCATAATTCCGCCACGAGCTAAACTATTTATATTAGTAAACAAGTACTATTCCAACAATGTATGAATCATTCCGAAGTCATACGAAGTGTATTATGAGCTTTCTGTTGCGACCCATCCACTTCAGCCGACAGTAGGATGTAATTCTGCTCTGACCTCTGTGTCGAAAGTGCTCTTGATTTTACGCAACCCAGAGTTTAATTGTATCGAACTGATTAATTAAGAATCATTTTATGCTGTTTATTAATAAATGCGCGGTAATGGTATTACAGAATATTATTTAAAGTACATCAGCTATCTGAAATTCTATCGTAGCCACATAGTTTGGTTGCATCCTCGGAAGATTCCAATACGAAACGGGATCTGCTACGAGGGACTGCATCTGCGAGAACGGTGCACTGAACATGTAGGAGGCCGGCCGCTGTGGCCGAGCGGTTCTCGGCGCTTCAGTCCGGAACCGCGCTGATGCTACGGTCGCAGGTTCGAATCCTGCCTCGGGCATGGATATGTGTGATGTCCTTAGGTTAGTTAGGTTTAAGTATTTCCAAGTCTAGGAGACTGATGACCTTAGATATTAAGTCCCATAGTGCTTAGGGCCAAAATGGTTCAAATGGCTCTGAGCACTATGGGACTCAACATCTTTGGTCATAAGTCCCCTAGAACTTAGAACTACTTAAACCTAACTAACCTAAGGACATCACACACACTCATGCCCGAGGCAGGATTCGAACCTGCGACCGTAGCGGTCGCACGGTTCCAGACTGTAGCGCCAGAACCGCACGGCCACCGCGGCCGGCGCTTATTGCCATTTGAACCATTTGAACATGTGGGAGAAAGTTCTAGGGACCGAGTCATTGTGGTAATCCAGGGAAGGATTAGCCTGAAAGTTGCATTTCTGGATAAACGAGGTAGTTGTGGGTGAATAATATTGGCCAGTAATACTGCACAACGTCTGTATCACCTTCTACTCACTCGCGGCTAGACAGGGAAATACTTGAGAGGATTTAGTCGACGGGGGAATCTTGGAAGTCCATCAACTTGTTTTCTGACGGCTGGCACGGATGTGAAGCGGTTACTATGTGCTTGGTGCACAATACGGCGATTATCCCTTGTGGCAGTCAGAGGTGGAAGACCTTAACATTGACGGCGAGTATGCCTGCACCCACGTTCCCGTTCAGTCTAACATCGGGACATTCTCATATACGGTTGCTCCAAATGGAGACCCTACAGTAAGACCACTTTCAAACTGCCAGGTGCTGATAACGCTGTCCCATACGAGTATGCGGAATCTCCGTGCCCTTCTCTGTGATCACTCAACATCTGACGCTGTTCGCGTTCCCTTACATACCCTACAAGGCTTGGCAACAAAACGAAATACAACCACCACTAATGCACTCCGGTGGCCGTTCTACTTCTCACAGATAATAGCATCTCTAATCTTTCACATACCTGTAGATGGCGTGTAAGTGTACGAAGTTACACTGACATCCGACCATGGCTTCTCGGCGCTTCGCTTTCTTTGTCAGGCAGCGAACGTCGTGAACAGCAACGCTCCCTCGGGTACTCCAAAAGTTAACTTCACAAGTGACGATTTCGATCCGCGGAGGGCGACGCTTTGAGTTCTAACTGCCAGAAAAGTCCTCGATCCCATCACTAAGTTGAAATGAAATTCCGTGAGCTCGTAATTTATTCAATAGGCGACGGTGCGAAACTGCACCGAATCCCTTCCGGAAGTCAACAAACACGACATCAGCCTAGGTGCCTTTATGTATTGCCTTCTGGGTCTCGCAGACGCATAGACCGAGCCGAATTTCTTAAGATCGCTGCTTGCTGAATTCATCTTGATTCCCAAAGAGAATATTTTCAGTCTGCACAAAGGTCATAAAACGCGAGCTAGATACGTGCTATATAATTCTGCAAAAGGTTGGAGTCAGCGATATCGGCGGATTTTATAAGTTATGAAGATGGGACTACAGTACGACATTCAATGTACTTCATTTCTACTTTCCAACGTGCACTAGACAATATGCGTAAAGGTTCGTGATTACCAAAATGGAAGTCAGTATCGAAAGGCAAGATTTTTTTCGGTACGCTGCACCTTTTCTATGAGCCACTACTCAATTTCTGACCGTCATTTGTTGCTACAATTCTTACTTCCACCGTAGAGAGATTTTTTTTTAGAGGCGACAGCCCAGCAGATACTCACCCTCTTTGGTGCTGAACCTGTCAACGTCCGTCTCATTGACCTTGACGATGACGTCTCCCGCCTCTACCTGTCAACAGAACAGCATCACTGTTACAAAGATGTCGGTGCGCTCCATTTACCAAACAAGCAAAACCACTGACAGATTAAAAACCAGCACAGTGTGAACCTAAACAACACACACACACACACACACACACACACACACACACACACACACACACACACCTCTATATCTACTTTTATTGTATTGTATTGAACTGGGGACCTAGAAACGACGGGCAGGCGTCGTCCCCGCCGTAGCCTTCTGTGGTACACAACCCCACAAGTCAGCAGTCCGCTCACCCCACCGCCGCCCCGAACCCAGGGTTATTGTAGGTTTCGCCCCCTCCCCCCCGGACTAGTTGAATGCCGGGCTGATATCCATGTCCTGCCTCAGTTACATGGTTCGGAAACATTTCGAACACGTTGTCATGGTGTAGCACTAGAGGCAGACAGATGGGGTACACAAATTCCATCCCAGAAAGCAGACGCGAGGCAGGGAGGAGGGGGGTTGGGGTAGTTGCCAGGAAGGCCATCTGGCCACACACTGCCAAATCCAGAACATGCCGACCCCGTGAAGACACGGGATAAGACCAGGAATAAGAAGGAAGCTGATTGATACACATATGAATAGATGTTGACAAATCGATCATGTGTGAAGAGTATGATCAAGTGAAGTACCAGTGCTGCGCACTGCACTGCGTTCACACGCGCAGCTTATGACAGCGCTTCACTTGCAGATATACTGCAGTGTACGCCATTGTACTGTAGTGTATTGAACGGGGGACCTATAAACGACTAGAGTCTTCGTCCCGTCGTAGCCCTCAGTGGTTCTCAACACCACAGCAATCCACCCACCGCACTGCCGCCCAACACCGAACCCAGGGTTATTGTGCGGTTCGGCCCCCAGTGGCCCCCCGGAAACGTCTCATACCAGACGAGTGTAACCCAAAATTTTTGCGTGGTAGAATACGCGTACGTGGAGACAGTGTTTGCACAGCAATCGCCAACACAGTATAACTGAGGCGGAATAAGGGGAACAAGACCGCATTCGCCGAGGTAGATGGAAAACCGCCTTAAAAACCATCAACAGGCTGGCTGGCACTCTAGACCTCTACACTAATCCACCGGGCGGATTCGTGCCGGGAACCCGCACACCTTCCCGCTCGGGAAGCAGCGCGTTAGACCGCGCTGGCTATTATACGCTATTACTCTCTCTGCTACCTGTTTCTTGGGCTGCCAAACTGTGCAAACAACCAGATGGCTTCATCGGAAAATAATAATATTGTTGCTGTGGTGCTACAGAAGAATGCTGAAGATTAGATTCGTATATCACGTAGCTAATGAGGAAGTGCTGAATAGAATTGGGAAGAAGAGAAAATTGTGGCACAAACTGATTACAAGAAGGGATCGGTTGGTAGGACACATTCTGAGGCATCAAGGAATCGCCAATTTAGTACTGGAGGAAAGCGTAGAGGGTAAAAACTGTAGAGGGAGACCAATGGATGAATACACTAAGCAGATTTAGATGGATGTAGGTTACTCGGAGATAACCTGAAAATGCCTAAATAAGGCGAAACGCGTTGTTGAAAAATAAAAAACTAAAATTGCAACCAAGACTTTTTCTAACCACTATTACTGAGCATTTGTGGTCTACTTCGGAGAGAAGGGTGCAGCACCAGTATCCCCCTCCATCTTCGTTACCTGAACGTATTAGCATTTTTCATGAAGAATGGCATAAGATTCCACTGAAAACTGTACATGAGGATGGCGATGTTTTGTGTTTGCGGTGTTTCAATATTTTTGTCCAATCCCTAAAGTCGGCAGCACCGATCTATATAAAGTGTTTGGAACACTACATTCATATTCACGGGGATCGAGGTTCACTTCCGCTTCCCGTCAGCTTGACTTCGTTTTTTGCTGGTTTCTGTAAAATCGCTTAATGCTGGGACGGCACGCTGATTTTCCTTCCATCGTCTTCCAGCTGATTTTCTAACTCGCCTTTAATAACGCCAGAGTCGTAAAAGCTCAACCAGTCCCGTCGATTCTTAATGGTGGCATTAACATCAGTTTAAATTAGCCGTAAACGATCCGCCAGACTGCAGTGACATGTTTTTAGTGTTAGCAGCGCGAAGACGAGAGTCGGAGAAGAAAAAACACCGCGGGGAAGTGAACTTTTGAAAATAATGCTAAGTTCTGCAGGTTTTTCGTCCGGTATTAGAAAACTCCGGCTGGTGTCTTTCCTTAGTTATACACGTTATAAACGGCGTTCATACAATCTAAATGACTCGGTTTCTGACACTGACCCCTTCATTACACGAAAAATCACTGAAGAAAATTTGAGGAGTCGTGTGATATGTGTACCCCCTATTGTAAATATGGTACGGTAAATAAGACTGACGCGTGTCTCCACAAAGGAAAAGAAAGGTGCAGGTCAGATGTACACAGCAACAAGCGTTTGTCATATGGATAGGCAAGCCTTTGGTAGTCAATCACAAGGCATAAAAAGTACTGTGCCACTAAAGTTTGTGATGGTACATGTGTCATCCCATCGCTGGCAGTTAACAGTGTTCTCACCCCAGGCGGCTAGTACGAAAGCTAGTTGTCCCATATGCGGAGAAGGTAAAGATGAACAGGCTGCCAGGATTCTAATCGTGATTATCCTTTAGCGCGAAGATTTTTGCATTTATGGTTAGATTTTACAATGACTGTTATTGATATCGAATTACACAATTACACGATGCATTTCGCAGATTTAAACCACCATTACGAGGTGGATTGATGCGGATTAGTACAAGTACCCGTATATGTTGTGCGTACGACTCGGGAGTAACCTGTGGCACTGTCTAGTAAAAGAAGGCAAAAACATTATTTCAGTACAAGACTCATAATGTTATGGAGGTCTTTGAAAGGACGAACGAAAATATAAAAAAAGATCCTGGGTACACAGGCTCCTTTGCCTGTCGTGTTACATCACGTGCACCATCGTACTTCGTAAACACAATGGTTGGACTCCGCTTCCCAAGCGTTCTTCCGAATAAATCTCAGTCTGGTGCCTGCTTTTTCTTCGATTAGTTTTATGTGATCATTCAATTTAAATCTAACCGTACGCACACTCCCAGTTAATTAATGGACGTGACTGCTTCCACTGATTGTTCTGCAAATGTGTAATTATACTAAAATGGTTCTCTCTACCTATTTATGAAGAATACATTATGTTTGGTTATACTCAGGGTCAATTTCCACTCATTGTACCAATCGAGCCTCTGCAGGACTTTCGTAATTCTCTGCTACTTTCCAACGTCGCGACTTCTTTGTATATACAGTCATGGAAATAAGTATTCATACAGTAGGTGGTGACAAACTACGATGGTGTGTTGGGATAGTAAATCACCCACAGCGCCGATACGAATAAGTACGATGGTGTAGCGTCAGATAACCATGTTCTTGGTAATGAACCTTCCCATATGCCATGAATCTACTCTGGGAAAATGAAATATGTTACACTCCGCAGAGTCTACAACAGGGCAAAATGTGTTCATACGGCGGACTACTTTCAACCAAACAAACGGCTGCCGCAGCCCCGTAGTGCAAGCCACACTTGTGTAGTCGTGTGCCGGCCGTGAAGCAACAGCACGTCGGACGTGGGTACCGTGGAACAGCAGAATGGGCCGCAAGGGGAAGGAAACGATCATTGAGGAACGAAACAACGTTGTCGCCCAATATCTTCAACACAAGTCGTATGCCGAAATTGGGATCATCATAGGACGAAGCCGAGCGACTGTGCAATCTATCATTAAACGATATAAGGACAGACATGTAGCAAAAAACAGTGAACGACACGGTCGTCCACAGAAGCTTACAACAAGAGAGACCAGTATGCTACGATGAATCATCAAGAAAACCCGAAAACGACAGCGTCGGCACTATCCGCATATGTACATGACCACTTCCGAAAGGACATCACTCCAAGGCCAGTTCGTAACATTCTCAATCGTTCGGGCTACAGAGCGAGGTTCCCGAGACGAAAGTCCTACATCAGCAAGAAGAACAGGAAGTGGCAGATGGAATTCGCGAAACAGCATGTATCCAAGACAGCAGAGTTCTGGGATACTGTATTGTTTAGTGATGAAAGCAAATTTAATATCGTGCACAATGATGGTAGGATCTTGGTCTGGAGAAGGCCGAATACAGACCTCGATCGAAACAACATTCAATCCACGGTGAAGCATGGAGGTGATGGAGTGATGGCATGGGGCTGTATGTCAGCCTCCGGTGTCGGAAAATTGGTGTTTGTGGAAGGTACCACGGACAGATTTGTGTATATCATTCTCAAACAGAACTTACAATAGAGTGTTGACGCCTTGGGTCTTCCTAGAAATTATTACTTCCAACAGAACAATGATCCCAAACATACGGCGGCGCAAATTCTCCGGCTGTGGTTGCTCTACAACACTCCACACACTCTTAAAACACCAGCTCAGAGTCCGGACCTGAATCCCATTGAACACTTGTGGGGTGAGATGGAAACACGAATGAGAAAACACGACATCCGTAGTAAGGCCTCTTTGAAAGAGGCTCTCCTTCGAGAATGGGAAGGTATCACGTTGGAAATTACAAGAAAATTGGTCCATTCCATGCCACGGAGGTTGCGAGAAGTAATGCATCGGAAGGGTATGCATACGAAGTATTAAACATATTCTGGCTTTGTTTTAGAAGTGTTATTTTCTGTTGGTGTATGAATACTTAATTCCCAGTGCAGTAGAGAACTTGGTAGACGTTTTTGTATTTTGTTTTGTAAATGCTTGTTAATTCTCGTTCTATACACCAGCATAGCTGCATTGGCGACTGGCCAATGTGTATAGCGCATATCCAATTAGTGTTTTTGGTTTCATATTGTCAATAAAGGTAGTTTATTTTTCCACGCTCTAGTGTACGAATACTTATTTCCATTACTGTAATAGCATTTTCTGCTAACAGTCTTGTGAGGCTACGACGTTATCCATTAGGTAATTTACGTACACTGTGAAAAATGTTTGTACTGTAAGCACGGCCCACATGAGAACATTTCGCCACACAAACTACTTATCATTTGCCGTTCCCCCTCCCCACCGTACATTTCCACCAACGTCAATTTTTGCAACTAATTGTGACACGCACTGTAAACAAATCTTGCACTTCGCGCCCCCTGACACCACAGACGGCGGCTATTACCTGTGACGAACCCTGTGTACAAATTTTGCACTAGGAGCATCTCTGGCACCCCAAGAGCCGGCTGGCGTCGCTTGCACCTTAACGGGCCTTGCAACCCTCCTTTGGGGTACGCCCAAAGTTGTACTTATGACTGAATATTATTCTCGTTGGAAACGACATGATCTGTACTATTTGCTAGGAACTCTTCAATCCAATAAGAAAGCTGGTCCGACATTACGTATGCTGACGTTTTGTTTGTGCTGTGCAAAGTGCCTTCCGGAAGTCGTGGTACACGACAGAAACCTGGGCGCCGGCACCTGCTGCCTTCTGGATGTCGCGGACGAAGAGAGCGAGCCCTGTTTCACACGACTCACATCTGCGGACGTAAACATGCGGTGAGAGTAGGGCACACGCGGTGTTCCGGCGCATCAGGGCGCCGCTACTGGGGCAGCAGGCGTCGTGCGGCAGCGGCGGCGCGCCGGCGGGACACGAGTACAGAGCAGTCGGCGGCCGCGGCCTCTCCGCTCCGCTCTGCTGGCTGTTCTGCCTTATCGACCAGCCGCGCGTTCCCGAACGCCGCCGGCGCCTAAGGTCAGAGGTCAGCCACGGCACATACGTGGCCCTCTCCCTACATGCCGGTACACGACAAAAATCATCACGCGTCCAGACGTCTGCAGCCGGTGCATCAGGACCAGAGGACTTTGAAGCGGCAATGGCAGTGCGTGGAAGGAGACCTGCAGGCGGCGAAGGTGCTCGGTGACAACATCCGCGGAGGAGCCTAGTGGCATACCAGAGGGATCACGGCGTGAAGCGGCAGGCTGACGACAACCGATAGCAACAATATCAGGGTTTTTACCACGACAAGAAGTTTAGAAGTCTGCCGGTCCGTCAGTAGTGTGGCCGAGCGACGCTCAGTAAGGAATGTAGCACTTTTTTCCGAAAGCAGGTTGGTTTTATTCAGCATTACAATACACCATATTATTCCCCACTCTTTTGACTACAAAACACTAATTTTGAACATAATTTACGTTCAATGTGACGGCCTTACGCCACCTTACTGGGAGGGCATGATACCACGCTACTCGTCGACATCGGTGTCAACGTCTTACTGCATCAATAACCACCGTGTCATCCACGCACTGCTCCCCGCGGAGTGCATTCCTCGTCGGGCCGAACAGATGGAAGTCGGAAGATGCGAGATCGGGGATGTAGGATGAGTGAACAAGAACAGTCCAACGAAGTTTCGTGAGCTGCTCTCGGGTGCGCAGACTTGTATGAGGCCTTGCACTGTCATAGAGAAGGAGAAGTCATTTGCATTTTTGTGGCGACGAACACGCTGAAGTCGTTTCTTCAGTTTACTAAGGGTAGCAGAATACTGTTCCGAGTTGATCGTTGCACCATGAGGGAAGACGTAGAACAGAATAACCCCTTCAGATACCCACAAGTCCGTCACCACGACTTGACGGACTGAGGGTGCGGCTTTGAATTTTTTTCTTCAGACGAGAGGTAGTGAGTTGCCACTCCATTGATTGCCGTTTTGTTTCAAGTTCGAAGTGATGATCCCGTGTTTCATCGCCTGTGACGATATTTGACAATAAAACTATCACGCTTACCCTCTGTACCGCGCAGATGGTCCTTCGTTGTCCTTTGCCGTTTTCTACTAGGCAGCGAGGAACCCAGCGGACACATACCTTTGAGTTTTCCAACTGGTGGACGAGTGTACGCAATACCAATAGACACGTCCAGTTGAGGAGTGAGGTGCTTGACTGTTATGGGTTGATCACTTACAATGAGGCGTTCGCACGTTCCACCTGTGCAGGAGTCACAGCTGTGTGCGGCGGGCCGGCATGAGAGAGACAGGACAGGTTTGCGCGACCTCATAGCAATGACGACGGAAGCCTCGCCCAACGACTCATCGTACTTTTGTTCATTACTAGGTCTCCGTAGACACTCTGCAAGCGCCCGCGAATATGTGTCATGTTCTGGTTTTCCGCCAAAAGAAACTCAATGGCAGTTCTCTGCCTGGAACGCACTTCCGTTGGAGACGTCATTTTGAAGGCTACGTATGCGCCGCCACCTTCTGGACCATCATAAAACTATAAGAGCTGAAGCAAGAAAATTCCACTATATTGTATAACAAGTTCCGCATTTTTTCAACCGAATTACGTATTGAACGCCCCTCGTGAGAGTTTGTCCACCACGGGTCTGGTTACCGCGTGTAATTCCGGATTCACACTGCAGAACCTGTAGATGACCGGTGGACCGACGTCTCTATGGGACATACTCGAAAGTAGTTGGTCAGTAACGCCGAAATTCACAGATACTGTCAAATACAAGGGCTATCCACAAAGTACGTTTTGGAATTAAAAATAAATAAAGTATTGGAAATTTTTTATTATATACAGATGAAAGCCACACTTAAATACTACTTTTCTACATAGTTGCCATTTAAATTAAGGCACTCATCGTAGCGATGGACGAGCTTGGAAATTCCTTCGTCGTAAAATTCGGCCGCCTGCGCCTTCAACCACGTGGCGACTGTCTTTTTGGGACAGAAAAGGTGTGATTTTTGTGGATTTCCTGGAAAGAGGCATTACAATAAAATCTCAAAGGTATTGCCAAACTCTGCACAACCTCAGAAGAGCAATACAAAACAAGCGCAGGGGAAAGTTGCGCTCAAAGATCTTGCTGATTCACGACAACGTCCGGGCCCACAACGCAAATGCCACTCGTGAAGTTCTCGAATCTTAAGTGGGAGTTGTTTCCTCATCCGCCGTACAGTCCCGACCTGGCACCGAGCGACTTCCACTTATTCCCAGCAATGAAGAAGTGGTTGGCTATGCAGTGTTTTGATGATGACGCACAGCTTCAAGAAGAGGTAACCACGTGGTTGAAGGCGCAGGCGGCCGAATTTTACGACGAAGGAATTTCCAAGCTCGTCCATCGCTACGATAAGTGCCTTAATTTAAATGGCAACTACGTAGAAAAGTAGTATTTAAGTGTGGTTTTCATCTGTATATAATAAAAAAATTTCCAATACTTTATTTATTTTTTATTCCCAAACGTAATGTACTTTGTGGATAGCCCTCGTATAATCAGACATTTTCATGTTTTCTTAGCTGTAATTGCGTGCACCAGCTGACGCCGGTGGCAGCAACCATCATACTGTATTATAGCTAACCTGGTACAGACACTGTCGGAAATCGATAGTGATATATCAGGAACACCTCGAGCTGGCGCTACCAAACTCTTCTTTTCTTCGTTTCCTTCATTTTTTCTGGCGTTTATCTGTCTAGTACGGGGTCTGCTTATTCTGGGTTCCTTAACTTTTATTATTTTAATTTGTCCTTGTTTCTTTCGTGACTGTGTTACTTTCGTAAAATAGAGAATAACCGCTTGCAGTCACAATCGTGACATTATTTCAACTTATTTTGAGCCCTTCAAGTGGTTTGACAAACTACTTTTTTCAGATTTGGTTTAATTCTGGTCCTGGTAAAATTACAGCGGTGTATTACAAAGCCGTATTCCCTCCCTGACAGTCGTCTAGGCAAAGTACGTCGTGTATGCAATTCGTTGTGAATCGTGTAAAATTTGTTCTGTATGATAACATATTTAAAGTGCTTGAGTATCACATGACCTATGGTGGTATTTGGGGGCCGAGCCCGCCATCTCCCTCAACGAGGTTGGGAAACCGCCTAAGACCGCTATCAGGCTGGCCGGCGTACCAGCCCACGGTCGAAAAGCGCCGCGCCGACCCACCTCCCGTACTGCGCGTTACACTGTACTAGCAGGTCAAAACATAACTGACAGTCCAGTATTTTTATGCTTTTGAGTTACAGTGATCGAAGTTTCGTCCTTATGGGACCTTCTTGTCAATACAGAAAAATTGGATTCATAGAGATGAGCAACACTGTGAGTACATGACGGAGACTGATCGTGTCTGACGTTACTGGAACTTTTGAGGTGGATATCGCAAAACAGCATGCCTACAACTGGAGGCGAGATGTCGGACTGTAACTGACATTCTAGTTGCGTTGTGCAAACCACAGCTCCACCGACGTCAACTTACGTGTATGCTAGTAAAGGACAAGATAGTGAGAGACCCACCATTACGAATTGATAATTCATCAGTAACAGGAGAACTGTTTGCAGACATCTGGGGATATATCTGGACGAAGGATGGAATTTCGCGTCACACATCGACCACGTAGGTGGAAAGCCACTGCCCGTCAGTAAGCACTGGGCAACCGAAGTCTTACCTCCCTCCAAGGATAATCAGACGGAAGCTTTCCCGCACCGTTGGTCAGGTACTGTTATAGTCTCTAGGAACATACACTGCGACCTGCGCGGCTCCTCCATGGCGGTAAGAAGAATCCAACGTAACGCCCTAATAATCTCTATAGATACATCTGCTACCTCTCCTACAGACGGGCTGTTAGTTACAATGGAATTATGTCGACTGGATTTATTAATCAATGGTTGAGAAAAGGTAATTTTGAAACACTAATGGGAAAGCATTTACCAAACAAGAAGGAAATTAAGAGAGGAAATCTTAAACAAATTGCACGAGCAGTGGGATGTATCCACCAGCGCAAGAAGAGTGTGGGTTTTTCCTTAGCACAAGAGAAAGATTAAAATTATTTCGAGCCTACCAAAGGTGTAGTTAACCTTCTTACTGGGGTGTGAGCCATAATCCCGTTTATTTGCACGGGATGGGAGAAGTGTGCGGCTGCAGTGCCCGTCCAGGTACCCCAGAACGTGTATTCTTCAGAGTCCTGCTCTTAGCACGATAGTAGTGGCTAATGGACGATAACATTGTAAATGATGATGAGAAACAAAC
The DNA here is from genome assembly GCF_023897955.1 of Schistocerca gregaria. Classification (NCBI taxonomy): domain Eukaryota; kingdom Metazoa; phylum Arthropoda; class Insecta; order Orthoptera; family Acrididae; genus Schistocerca; species Schistocerca gregaria. The sequence continues at coordinate 1,069,140,933 of NC_064920.1, read as the reverse complement.
TATTCTAGGTAACCTAGTAAATAAAGTATCAGACTTTGCACAGCAGCAATATGCCAGACAAGCAAAAATCAGAAAAATGTGCTTTAGCACCAGTGGCAGATTAGGCTTGTCAGTCATCTTGCTGCTTATCTGACAAGACACAGAAGACGAAGTACCAGCACAGGATGCGGTTTGGATGTTCCTTACCCTACGCTGCAGCGCATTGAAGCATAAAAGAGATTCCTGACAGACACCCCCCCCCCCCTCCCCGCCCCCCCCCCCCCCCCCGTTGCGTGGGCTAGCCGCCGCTGCCTTTGGTTAGTACTAAGCCCACGATATGGAGAACCCCTGTCACGTACGTTGGTGGTCCCTATCTGCTGAAGACTGTTTAAACAGCGCTTAATGCTAGCTGATTTAGTTACTGTAGATGTCGGAGCGCTGTGTAGTAGGTTAGTAATGGTATTCGTTAAACCACTGTAACACTGGGAACTTACAGTAGGTTCCGGATACCAAAAACAGCGTCCACCTCGCAGGGACGGAAATTGGTTCAGAATAGCACAACAGACCAAGAGACCATATGTACTTATAAAAAGTGTCTAAGCTATTTTGCAAAGTAGGAACCATTGTAAGTAGCATAACAATTCTACTAATAAATGTAGTACGGCCCACTACATTTACATACAGGTAATGTAAGAATAAAGAAGTCCTGAAGATACTTAAGTGCAAGATATCTTTCGGTCTTAGACAAAGGTCGAATCGCTGACATGACGGACATTGGAGCATCATATCGACAGATTTCACAGACAGTTGGCCACAGCGCAGAGGGCGCAGAACGAGAGAGGGAGCCAGGAAAACAGTGTGGCAAGAAGAATCGGCGCGGGACAATTCATAACGACTACACCACGAGAAGATCGTATGATTACAGGCAGAGCATCACAATCAACAGTGGGAGCAGATAACTGGAAGCTGCGTTCAGATCTCGAGTTTCCATGTGTCGTCTACCTTTGACACCATATCACAGCAAGACTTGCGTGGTGTAGAGTCAGCGTCAACTGGGACACAGTGGTATTCAGCGGACAGTTTGCATCTCTTGACGTTCAAATCGACGCCAATGAGCCCATATAAGACGAGCTGAAAAGTCCCAGCAATCACCGATTCTCAAGAACCATACCTCTCCAGCTCCTGGACTTATGGTGCTACGGGCTACTACATTTGACAACAGGACAGATTTGGTAACAGTTGGACAGGCTGAAAGCTCGCCAGTGTGCGACAAGAATGGTACATTCTGTTGTCATATCGTTCATGACAGGAGTAAAAAAATTCCATATTCCAATAGGATAATGCAAGACTGCACATTGCTGTTAACACATAAACGCCTTCAAGAATGAACGTATCCTTCAATAACCTGCTGGTCCCCTTGATTTGTCACCATTTTCTGGAATCTGTGAAAGATGATCTGTTTTACGAAAGCCAGGTATTTATAAAATTTCTTATCAGAGTGGTAAAAGTAACATATTACAAACACGAATGAGGCACCGATTTGACCATTCCTTACGGAAAAGTCAAGATAGTAGCCACAGCTATACCCCACTGATTGCTTTTAAGTGGTCAAGGAAGCTGTGGAAATACAAGAAAGCTGTGAAAATACAATCAGCAGACAACTGGTTCAACCGAGATGATTTCCAGTGCAACAAATCGTGGAAAGCACTAATTTCACAGAGTACTGCACTCTCGGATGAATTATTGTTCTGCGTCTTCGCTGCCTAGCGTTCCAACATAGGGCATCACTTTTAATTATTAAGTTCATAATTCGTAAGCACTGTACATTTGCTGACGGTGCGCGTGCTTTGTTTTACGTTTAGACGCATATGTTTTATCTATGACTGTCTTATCTCTGACGCCCGCAATTACTCCACAGTATTTTGTCATACAATTATGTCAAGGTTTCACCTTAAACATCGTTGCACGGTTTTAGTCGAAATATCGCAGGGAGAAATAATTCTGTCCCAGACGCACGCCCGAAAGATGATGGAAAACCCGTAGAGGATGTCTGAGATGTGATGAAAAGACGTACTTTCCTATCAGCCTCCAGCCATCAATTTTCATGAGCTGACACATCATGTGTTGGTAAGGCAAGAAATTCCTGAAGGTGACACTCGTGCACAACGGATGTACATGCCCGTGGGAGGGCGAGGGGGAAGGGGGGGGGGGGGGGGCAACACTGCCACCGGTGTTACGGATGTCGGTTCGGAATTAAAGTTTTATAAAGTTAAATATCGAACTACCGCTTCACGGTGTAAAACTTCAATTTCCGTTTGTGTTTCTCTCTCATATATGAATATAAATAACATAAATCGCGAGGAATACTTATTGACTTTGTTATCTTCATTCGAGTTTAAAAAGAGAATTTGGCGTAATTTGGCCAAAACTGGAATTGAAGCTAAAAAAATCAAATCAAATGTAATTTGTTCGTAAAATGCATTGCCGCAATAATTTTGCTTGTCGTCAGTTCCGTCTGAGGTGCTGCGCGTGTTGGTTGTATTAATGCCATAAATGTTGAATTCGCACTGATCGAGTAGCAGTGACTGCGTTGGTGCAGGAAAATCTGTCCTCTGATATAAGAGAAACTAAGCAATAAAAAGATAGGCGACTGATTATACAAGTATCAACAGCATCACTATTCGAAATATTCCCTTGCTGAACACCCGCTCACGAGCCTCAACTGACACAAATGATGTACGTAATGAAAAGACGCGTTTGAGCTCTTACAGTAGCCCTGCGTCCACCACGTCTATCGTTTCGGAGATATTCTATATTTCCGAGGAAGTGGAAACTGAGGTGCATTTTGTCGTATCGCACAAAAAGAAAATTCATTTTTGATGGCTATGTTACAGGGTAAACATAATTCCAAGTGATTTCAGTTACTTTTGCTTGTGTTGTTGGTACAAAGCAGTTAATATCAATAACTAACATTATCATTTGTGTTTAGATGTACTGGATAAAAAGCACATTTTTTACTTGTCGGCACAGGTGGTTGTTGTTGTTGTTGTTGTTCTCGTCTTCAGTTCTGAGGCTGGTTTGATGCAGCTCTCCATGCTACTCTATCCTGTGCAAGCTTCTTCATCTCCCAGTAGCTACTGCAACCTACATCCTTCTGAATCTGCTTAGTGTATTCATCTCTTGGTCTCCCTCTACGATTTTTACCCTCCACGCTGCCCTCCAATGCTAAATTTGTGATCCCTTGATGGCTCAGAACATGTCCTACGAACCGATCCCTTCTTCTAGTCAAGTTTTGCCACAAACCCCTCTTCTCCCCAATTCTATTCAATACCTCCTCATTAGTTATGTGATCTACCCATCTGATCTTCAGCATTCTTCTGTAGCACCACATTTCCGGTATCGACAGATAAATACGATATTGCAGTGCCTGTGTCGAAGGAGCATTGCATCATTCTTCTTAACAACACATGCACTGCAACAACGACTATTCGTCGTGTTTTTCATACGATATACTAAGAACTTTTTAAAATTACATTCATTTATGCACAACAGATAAATACACACTGAATGGTCAAAAGTTATGGGAAGGCACTGAGACACGGCTTCGTTGCTGGCAGTGCATTTGACTCCGTCCAGTCCCGGTAAAACTGGTTCCAGACATCCGACATTCAAATCGGCGGCGATCCCATTTGTAGTGGACAATCGATACCCCTTATTGCTCTGCAGAGGCAACGTGACGTCCGTTCGTCAGATACTTGTGGTCAGCCTGTGTGGCAGTTTACAAATTTCGAAATATTGTCTCTGTGATGCAAAAGATCCACCCTCCACAAAGACCATCTCAGAAGCCTGCATATGCTGTGATCTATAAGTCTTGGAATTTTATCGTATCATTCCAAGAGGGTTATCTCAAAGGAATCAACATTAAGGTTTAACTTCAAGTCGACATCAAGATCAATACAGACGAAGAACAACCTCCGATTGTTGCAAGTATGGAGAAGGAATCCGGCTTTGCCCTTTCAGAGAATCATTCCGGCATTTTCCTGGAGCGAATTAAGAAAAACAAGAAAAGCTAAATTCGGATGTTCGGACGCGGATTTGAGCCGTCGTCCTTCCGAATGCTTTGTATTAACCACTGCGACAGCTCGCTCCCTTGCTTAACTCTCGACGATGCTCACTACACACCTCTCTAAGGTACCGCTCAGATACAGTACGCCGCATCATTCGAGTATCATACACAGCACACCTTCAAATCGGCAAGCCCTCTCGTGAGTTTGACCCCTTAGTGTATAACGAGAACAGTAATTTGTCCATAACTGGACAAAATGTTTCTTTCAAGTTTCTAAGAAAAATAATGTGCTTTCTATAGTCCTGTCGCGGTCTGTCATAAACATACACCGTAACTAAACCAAGCCCCATCAGAATCTGTCTCGCAATAGAAAGGTGCACTGGAAGTCGGCTACGCTGATGCTGTTCCTTTTTGTAAAAATACATCTGCACTCGGCAAGCCACTTTATGGTGTGTGGCTGAGGGTACTATGTGAACCACTGTCACTCCTCCCCCTGTCTGTCCCGTTCCCGAATGCCTCGCTGGAAGAATAGTTGTTAGCTGGCCTCCGTGTGAGCTCGAATCCCTCCAACGTTGCCTTCGTTGTCTTTTTGCGAAATATACGTAGGAGGACTCTTCTAGGGGCGAAAGCCCTCGGTATAACTCAAGCCGTAATGCGCAAAGCGCCTGCCACAGGATCTGCATGATCTATGTGGCGCCTAAATAAATAAACAAGTGATAAGACGTGCTGATCTTCTGTGGATCTTCTCTAGTTCATCTATGAATCCCATCTCGCTAGTGTTCCAGCCTTACGAGCAACGTTCAAGTACCGAGCCAACAGTGTTTCTGTGAACTACCTACTTTGTGGGTGGACTACCCTTGTTGAGTGTCATTCCAATGAATCTCACTCTAGCACCTGCTCTGCTTTAAATCGCTCACTCCCACATAATGTATGTGACTGCTTCCAGTGACTGTTCGAGTTGTTTATGATGGTCAGCAGCCAATCCCTGCACCAAGCGTGGACTCTCTACAAGGACTGCCCTGCCCCCCCCCCCCCCACACTCCTATCTCTCTCTCTCTCTCTCTCTCTCTCTCTCTCTCTCTCTCTCTCTCTCTCTCTCTCACACACACACACACACACACACACACCCTTCCCATGTCACTTTCACGTCTGAAGATTCCTCTCCTTTAAGAATGGCATGCCGTTTTCTATTTGCGGGGAATTCAGCAACCCAAACACAAAAGTTGGTCTGATTCGCACGTATATTGTTCAACACGCGGTAATGCGGCACTGTATGGAAAGCCTTCCGGTCAAGAAACACGGCATCAGTCTAGGCGCCGGTACGTATTGCCTTCTGGGTCTCGTGAACCACCATAGATTCCACTTACCCCTGCAAAGAACTAGGCCGAATTATTCTCCCCATGCCTGCTGTCTGCGTGGACAAGACCGACGGCTTTCCTACTTCCCGGCACAAACGAAGTTACGGTGAAAACTCTTGTTGTGGGAAGGCGGCCGCCCATACCAACCCAACGCCCAGGGTTGGGCCCACAGCGGGCGGAGCAGCGTGGGGCGACAGTAACAGCGCCGGACGCAGACACAGTACAGCACGCCACACGCTGGTCACGCGCCGCCCACGGGGAAATCCCCACGATTGCTCGCTACTCTGCTCTCTGCTGTACGAACACGTCCCACAGAAACCCCCTCACCCCTAAGGACACACACACACACACACACACACACACACACACACACACACACACACACACACACACACACACACACACGCACGCGCGCGCGCCAGGTCGCGTATGGAACATGACAGGCTTGGAGATTGTCCCAATAGTAGCGAATATTTTGTCGGACGATATTGTTTTCGGGCGTCGATTCCATTTCTATAAACAATATTTCGAGGCGTAACCCGTTTCGTCTCCATCGTGTATTGCTGCAATGTTTTAAGTTTCCTCGCCGCCTGCAGTTCAACCAGACTGTCGATATTCGCTAGTGTTTTTTTTGTGGTCAAAAATGGACTAATTTATTGACGTCTTTTACGTCAATGCACATCGTCAGTATTTTTTTCCTCGTCTTCAAATGGTACCTGAAAAAGAATAACGTCCACCATGCCATCTGGCACGGGTTTCGAAGACAATGGTCTTGTGAAAACAAATTTATTTACATGACATTCTGAAAATTATGCATCAAGGTACTCATGTAGATGCAGTATTTCCTTGACTTCCGAAATGCCTCTGACTAAGTATCACAGCTAAGCTTATTATCAATACTGTGATCGACTATTTTAACTGGAGTGAAGGTTTCTTGGCAGGGAGGGCGCAGCATGCTATCTCGGATGGAGAGTATTCGACAAATCTAGAAGTACATTCATGCACGCCCCACGGTAGCGTGTTTAGAATCTTGCTGTTCATCTTGTAGATGTGTTCAGGTTATAGCATCTCTGAAATTTCCTGGCAGATTAAAACTTTGTGCCGTACCGAGACTCGAACTTGGGACCTTTGCCTTTCGCGGGCAAGTGCTCTACCACTGAGCTACCCAAGCATGACTCGTCCTCACAGCTTCAATTTTGCCAGTACCTCGTCTCCTACCTTCCAAACTTCACACAAGCTCTTCTGCGAACCTGCAAAACTAGCACTCCTGTAAGAAAGGATATTGCAGAGGCATGGCTTAGCCACAGCCTAGGGGATGTTTCCAGAATGAGAATTTCAATCTGCAGCGGAGTGTGTGCTGATATGAAACTTCCTGGCTGATTAAAACTGTGTGCCGGACCGAGATTCGAACTCGGGATCTTTGCCTTTCGCGGGCAAGTGCTCTAGCATCTGAGCTACCAAAGCACGACTCACGACCCGTTCTCAGGCAAAGGTCCCGAGTTCGAGTCTCGGTCCGGCACACAGTTTTAATCTGCCAGGAAGTTTCATGTCAGCGCACACTCCGCTGCAGAGTGAAATTCTCATTCTATAACATCTCTGATTTTTTTTTCTGGCACACCAGACACACGGAAACTGTGAAACTTGAGTTATTTCTCGACGTAACTACTATGCAGCCATACAAATTTTTGACAACGTCGACGCCGTGATTCCACGGCCGCTGCGAACGCTTCTTTAGGACTCTGGTTTGACCACTGGATGAGCTTAATTAAAAGAATCCTGATGAAATTTAATCCACCCAAGGAAGATGAAGCCACGAAAAAAAGACGATCAAGAGATTTCTTACTATTGCTGGTCTGTATGTGACCCTTACCAAGTAGGATTAAGGAGATACAAAGGAGAGCACCGCGTTTGGACACGGGTCCCTTTAGTAAGGACCAGAAAGTGAGACGCGTGCTCATGATAGACCCTTCCAAGTGTTGTGGTCACGGACATTTTACTGTTAAAACTCTGAGGATGCACTGTCAAAGATACATCAGGCACGGGTTTCTCCTAACATACTTTTCGAAATGACAACGGCAAAAAAACAAAAAAAAAAAAAAAAAAAAAAAAAAAAAAAAAAAAAAAAACAGAAATTGTGCTCACAGCCAGACTTAAGAACAATCGACCATTTTTCCTTTAGGTGCAGCCACGGTCATGTAAAGCTTTTGGAGATATAGTATAACTATTTATTACACGATGTAGATTTCAGCCGTAAGCCATTTTAGTTAACGTTGACGACAGTCGTTCTCCCGCGCACTGCTGGCGATTTGAGTGCGCAGGAACTGGGGGGGGGGGGGGGACAGGTGTGTGAGAAGTGCCCTCCGTTACATACCGTAATGTTGCTTGTGGCGTATAGCTGTGAAACTAGCTCTTGAAACACGTAATAGAGAGTACGGCGCGTCGCTGCCACAAGCGTGTGGCAGCTAGGTTGGACAATGTGCAGTAGCAAGAAGTCGCATGCTTTACCTTTTTGCAATACGTACCTTCCGTCACAGACCCTTTCAAACTGCAGGCCTTCGCCACTGTTGTTTGTTAACCCTCGAGGGAGCGCGCCGTTTTTTGTAACACGAGTGGGCGCGTGGCGTATCTTGTGCACATATAACGAGCACCTGTCTTTACTTTACCAGGGTACCCATGTACGAGCAAAATCACCGTTTAATTATTTTGATTAAACAAAGATAAAATAAACTTACATTATATGAGCTAAATCGATGTCATTAAAGAACAATAAAATGAACATTTATTATATCACTTTGTTCCCACATACAAATGTCAGCCATCATTACTAACTCATTCGAAGCATTAAAGAGATCAGTTGCATCATATCCCAGCCAACCGCTCATCTGAATGTCAAGTATCTCATAGAAAACTGGCTTGTTGTGGGATTGCGCTGCTACCTTGAAATCTGGGTCATTTTCTTGCACCGATCGTAATTTTTTTTCTCATAGTGCTCGCTGTTATATTACAGCTCCTCTCTTTGAACGTATGACAGTACAGTTTATAACGGTGTTAGCTTGAGCAATAATGAAGGAATAGGTACAGGTTCGCCACTGTGAAACAACAACGAAACGGTCCAAGACAATGTTATCTGTCGTTGGCGTCCGCTCGGCGTTTATGTATCAAATCTTCCTCGTTCTGTAACGTTTCACGCATTATGGTCACACACTTTAAATACATTTTCATTTATATGAACGTAGCATTTCGTGACCGGAGGCAACGTACGTAGATCCTTTTGGGTGACTGACCATGTCACGTTCCGTAGTTTGTAGTCGAAACGTCGGTAGTTTTACCACATCATAATGCGGGCGCACACCCTGAGGAGACCTACTGAAGAAAGAGATACTCTTATTTCTTGATTGTGCTTAACTACTGGACACTTAACGTGTATCGAAGACGTCATCTTGTCTCCATCTAACATGGACTGCAGTGTTACGGTGGTGGGAAGTGTTCCGCAGAGGTTGGCTGGTGGGGGCCGCGGTACAATAGGCTGGTGGCGGTGGCTGCGGAACCTCGGGCCACACGCCGCGACCCTATCGATCCCCACATCTGGAGGCACACCACCAAACCTGCCTCTCCCACTCAGCGTCTACGCTCTCCAGCCCATCCGTAAAAGTACTTAATGATCTGAGCTCCGTCTCTATTCATGCCACTGACGTTCCCGAAGTGAATTCGACTGAATTTCTTACAAATGTTTACATTATTGTGACCGGGCTAGTATTTTTAATCCCACCACTGGCAGCTTTACACATCTGGCCTTAACTACTGCAACTATAATCCAGTCAGTGGCACAGAGAGAGAGCTTCTGATACACCCTTCCTGTTTCAATCGCGCGTGGTGCAAAAGAAGAAAGCTTGTTAATAAGTCTGAATGTTAGCAACAGTTTCTTTGACTTTCCCGTCGTGATCACTTCGCGGTATGTGTTTGCCAGCAACTAACATACGCTCTTGCAGCGCTCGTGTCTGCTGACCATCTACGTAACGCTCTCACTCTTCATTAACAAACCCTTGAAGGAACGCCCGCTTGACTGTGGACTAATGTCGTTTGTAACACTTTTTAATTTTGCAATCATGATTCTTTTACTGTCATCCAAATCTCGACGTGTCATAGCCGGCTGATGAGGAGATCGGAGAAAGCTACCAGATGTCGATTTCCACACGTCACTACAGTGTTCGGTGTGCTCCTGTATCCATCTGACATGGAACCAGCAGACTGTCTTAACTGGCTACTGCTGTACGGCCGGCGCGCCACAACCTGAACGGACTTCTGGCCTCACTGCGTGGTTTGCGGTCTTCGCGGTGCTGCGCTGGAGGGAGGGAGGGTCGCGAGCACAAGGCCCCGGCCGCCTTTTACACCTTCAAAGATCGTCGGTACTCAGTTTCATAGCAGGGTTGATGGATCTGGCGCCTCCTGGACTCACTGGAACGAGGAATCTCCCCCCCCCCCCCCCTTTTCCCGTGGCCTCCGGGCCAGAATAGACTACTCTACCGGCCAGAATCGACTACTCTACCCGTCAGACCACCACTGCCACTTCAGTACCATACTGACTGACAAAAAGGTGAAGGACGGAAAACTTCACAGGCTGAGAAGGTATCTGACACTATTTCATCGATTGCAAAATCGAGGCAAATTTACAGAGGACTTTCCAGTGTTAGCTCACTTATCAGTATGACGTTGCATCTCCTCTGCTCTGGATTCATGCATTGATTCGGCTGGGAAGTGTGTCATAAAACTGTTGTATCCTCTCCCGAGGCATGCTGCCCTACAACTTTTGTAACTGGTCGTTTGTATACTGATCAGCCATAACATTACCACCAAAGACCTACTATCGATATAAACTCGTCCAAGCGATAGCAGTGCCACGTGGCGAGGAATGACTGCTAGTCAGACACACGCACGGTGCATGTAGTACCAGTGAGCGCGCTGTCCATGTGTTGAATGTGAAAAGCGTGCTTTCTATCTAAGTTTGACTGACGGCAGATTGTGACAGCCTGGAGGCTCGGCACGAACATCCTGGGAACTGCACAACTTGTCAGGTGTTCGAGGAGTATTGTGGTGAATGTCCTCAACACGTGACGAAGCCAAAGCGAAACCACGACAACACGTCGTGGGTGTGGGCGGCCACCCCTCACCACAGATATCGGACATCGCAGGCTGGGCAGACTGGTAAAACAGGACATGCGGCGAACTGCGATGAAACTAACATAAGACTTTAATGCTGAGCAGAGTACAAATGTATTTGAACACATAACGCACCGAACACTCCTAACGGTGGATCTCCGCAGCCGACGACCCATGCATGTGCCAATGTTAACACCACGAAGTCGGTAACTACGACACGTGACTAGGCACGTGACCATCGGCACTAGACGTTGCGGAGTGGTAGAGCTTGGTCTGTTGGATCCCAATATTTTCTTCATCAAGCCGATGGGTGGGCGCGAATCCATGCTCTGGGTAACATTCACGTGGGCATCCATGTGTCTAGTGGAACTCGTGCAAGGCGCTATGACGGCCAAGGAGTATCGTACACTGGTTGCAGACCACGAACACCCACCCATGACGACCATGTTTCCCGACGACACTGGCATTTTAAACAAGATAATGCGCCATGTCACAAGGCCAGAAGCGTGATGGAATGGTTCGAGGAACACAGTGGCGGATTCTAATTGATGTGCGAGTTCCTCAACTCGCCAGATCTGAACCCGATCGAACACATCTGGGATGTTCTTGAAAGTGGCACACAGCTCATCACCCCATCCCCGGAATTTATGGTAATTAGGTGCACTGTGTGTGTGCAAATGTGTTGCCAATCCCCTCCAGCGACCTACCAATGCCTCATTGCTTCCATGCCACAACGCGTCGCCGCTGTTATCCGTGCCAGAGTTGGTCATAACGGCTATTAGGTAGGTGGTCATAATGTTCTGGATGATCAGTGTACACCGGAATGGCACTGGGAAAAAATGGACATCAGAGATGGATCCACACACGTTCTACCGGGACCGATTTGGGTATCTTTACGATCAAGGTGGAACAACAACATAACGCAGACAGTTCATAGCAACGGATACCACGTGTGTATTGTCCTGTTGAAAAAGGACACCACGACACTGCCGCATGAGGGGTAAAACTTAATGACGCAAGATGTCTGTGACGCACGCTTGTGTGAGTTCCCTCAACCACTACTAGCCGTGGCGTGATGTCACACCCGATCGGTGCCCGCACCATGGCGCCGGGAGTGACACTGGTACGTTTCTCGAAACCATTGGAAGAATGGGACCTCTCCCCATATCACACTCACACTCTCCGACGACCGTCATCCTGGTAGAACAGACCCATAAATCATCACTGAGCACAATGCGACGCCATTCACCAACAGATCACGCTTCCCGGACATGGCACCATTCCAAATGCAACTGTCTGTTTTGTGTTGTTTATGGCAGCCTACACATGAGACGATAAATTCGTAGTTCAGCTACGCTAGTCTCCTACCAGTAGCGTGGAATTGCAGAACTCTGCAGGGAGTTCATTAATAGTTACGATGTACTTGGTGTGCAATACAAAGATCCTCTCTTGTGGCCGTCAGAAGCTGGTTGACGGGAGCCTTGACGACGAGTATGCCTGCTATCAACATTCCCATGCAGTCCAACATCAGGTCACAGTCACATCCGAACGATCGACGAAATTACATATTGCACCAGCTCGCCGAAAGGAGACCCCCAATGATGCCCCTTTCAAGCTCTGTCAGGCGCTGCTAACTCTGTCTCACAACAGCGTCCTTCAAAGAGGCACAAGCTCGGATTCGAGAAAAGAAGAGAGACAGGAACTATCCCAACATTCGCCTTACGTGATTCAGGAGAAACATATGGCTAGAGGGGGACCTGGTGCAATCCATTCCATAGTGTACTTTAACTATTATCAGAACCATTCATTTACGATACCATCTGGGAAGTCGGCTAACAGCCAAACATTCACAACCCATTACGTTAATTCGATAACGTTAAACATTCCATGCCGGCCTGGGTGGCCGAGCGGTTCTAGGCGCTACAGTCTGGAACCGCGCGACCGCTACGGTCGCACGTTCGAATCCTGCCTCGGGCATGGATGTGTGTGATGTCCTTAGGTTAGTTAGGTTTAAGTAGTTCCAAGTTCTAGGGGACTGATGACCTCAGAAATTAAGTTCCATAGTGCTCAGAGCCATTTGAATTTAAATATTCCAAACCACTGTTCCTGTTGTGGCAGCTGCTGGAGGGTATTTGTAAGATCGAGAAAATGGGGTGAATTTAGGCTTCCACGGCTTGGGCAGTAGTATTCCTAAAACGGCAAAATTTGTTAACTGTTCACGTACCTCGATGGTGATGTGTATCGCGAGTGGATGTAGAAACTGCGGAGCCCAATACGCCTTTGATGTTCCCGTTCACCATTAACTGCGGCGCAGCGAGTCACCAGGTGGCGTGCTATTGAAAAATGCTGGCCAAGATCCATCGACGGGAGAGACTTTAGTACGTTCGACATCATCGCAACAGCACCGTTGCAACGGGGGTCTCCCCTAACTAATCACGCTATGTGCTTCACAGGACGAATGGACGGATCCACGTGGCGTGTTCGGCTACTAAGAACAAGCACAGTGCAGCCACCGCAAGGAGAGTACACGGCGGAAAGAGCGATACGGCGCACTCGATCGATTTGGCTACGAATCCTACAGAGATGATCTCGTTCATTAGTACACGACTGTCTCTTGTCAGCGGAACGGAAACTTCTAGCACCTTAACGCCTCTTGCCAAAGGACAGGATGTGGTCTCAGACGCCTGGAAGAGTAGGTTTAAGCATTCAAACCATTCACCGGCACCCAATTTTTGTTAGCGGGTGTCGGGTGTCAATGCAGTTCAACATCAGTGGTACCACCTCAGTAGTTGTGTCCGCCATGAGAATTCTCCGCCACGTATCCACCAACTTTTCAAACGGGACCTTTGTTTGTCCCGGGCTGCACCTTTAACCTACATAAATCGTTGCCAAAAGTAAGTCTTTTTGTCAGTCGGCAGTCAACAGAGTGGATCGGGATAGCTGCCGCCCTCTGCTCACGCTAACTCTGCAATCCAGCCCTGAAGAAAAATCACCCTGTTCAAAGGTCATATGTTCCCATGAGTAATACGTATGTCCACAGGGCAGCTGTAACAAGCCGCCACCAGTGTCCAGCAGGCAACCGCGGAGAGCAGACACTACCGATGGATTCAGACAGTGAGTGTGGACCACTGGACAGAACTCGTGGAAACCATGATATACCAGAGTAGCGTTTGTAAACCGCCATGTTGCGACACAATGATGTGTCGCCAGATTTTTTAATGTTTTTTTTTAATCCTCCGCAGATAAAATTACTAGAACACAAAAAATTATTGCTAAATCGTTTCTTGGAGTAATAAATGTGTACAATTTGCATCTCATAGTCGTTCCATAGTAAAAAAATCACATGTAGGGTAGTCGTAAAAGTTTTAAACTTGTCTTGGAGAAAAAAAAAAAAAAAACCTCACGTTAGCGAGTTTCCTGTCCCCAAGACGTGTTTCCCCTTCTGCACTATTTCTGTTGCCTGTAAAGCCTTTTACGCTCATCCGAGAGATTAGGTGATCCCAGGGAACCCTAGTGGTGATCCTCGTGCGGTTAGGTCAAGGGCTTCGTCGTGATCCAGCAGGGCAGGCAGATACTAGCAGACTCTACAATGTGTGGCTCTTCACAAATGACTGGTCCAGCACGTGACCTCTAGACGGTGACCTAATAACAGCAGACTGGGTCGTTTCCAGGTCGTCTAGCCGATGTACAAATGAGAAACCATAGACGAGTAAAATTTATATTAATGGTGCCACACACACTTTGTAAATATTTAAAGTTGGCAATGAGCACCAAGATATGCTACAAAAAACCTTTTACTGACTACCAGCGTCGGTCTTAACAGATTTCGTTTATTTTCAAGACATTACAGATAAAAACTGTTCCGTCGCTGTGGAAGTACCTCGTTGTGATCAGTGTGATCGAAATTCTTCGTAAATAATAAGTTGTTACACAAGCAGCTACTTATTTTTAAATAAATACAATCTCTTTGCTGTGTAGGTGGGAGAGTCGGTACTGACAGGTTCTCATAATAGATACCTCCACTACACTAGGTCAGTTGATCAAACGTTAAATTGCCTGTTGTTGTTGTTGTTGTCTTCAGTCCTGAGACTGGTTTGATGCAGCTCTCCATGCTACTCTATCCTGTGCAAGCTGCTTCATCTCCCAGTACCTACTGCAACCTACATCCTTCTGAATCTGCTTAGTGTACTCATCTCTCGGTCTCCCTCTACGATTTTTACCCTCCACGCTGCCCTCCAATGCTAAATTTGTGATCCCTTGATGCCTCAAAACATGTCCTACCAACCGATCCCTTCTTCTAGTCAAGTTGTGCCACAAACTTCTCTTCTCCCCAATCCTATTCAATACCTCCTCATTAGTTACGTGATCTATCCACCTTATCTTCAGTATTCTTCTGTAGCACCACATTTCGAAAGCTTCTATTCTCTTCTTGTCCAAACTAGTTATCGTCCATGTTTCACTTCCATACATGGCTACACTCCATACAAATACTTTCAGAAACGACTTCCTGATACATAAATCTATATTCGATGTTAACAAATTTCTCTTCTTCAGAAACGCTTTCCTTGCCATTGCCAGTCTACATTTTATATCCTCTCTACTTCGACCATCATCAGTTATTTTGCTTCCTAAATAGCAAAACTCTTTTACTACTTTAAGTGTCTCATTTCCTAATCTAATTCCCTCAGCATCACCCGATTTAATTTGACTACATTCGATTATCCTCGTTTTGCTTTTGTTGATGTTCATCTTATATCGTCCTTTCAAGACACTGCCCATTCCGTTCAACTGCTCTTCCAAGTCCTTTGCCGTCTCTGACAGAATTACAATGTCATCGGCGAACCTCAAAGTTTTTATTTCTTCTCCACGAATTTTAAGACCTACTCCAAATTTTTCTTTTATTTCCTTTACTGCTTGCTCAAAATACAGATTGAATAACATCGGGGAGAGGCTACAACCCTGTCTCACTCCTTTCCCAACCACTGCTTCCCTTTCATGCCCCTCGACTCTTATTACTGCCATCTGGTTTCTGTACAAATTATAAATAGCCTTTCGCTCCCTGTATTTTACCCCTGCCACCTTTAAAATTTGAAAGAGAGTATTCCAGTCAACATTGTCAAAAGCTTTCTCTAAGTCTACAAATGCTAGAAATGTAGGTTTGCCTTTTCTTAATCTTTCTTCTAATATAAGTCGTAAGGTCATTATTGCCTCACGTGTTCCAACATTTCGACGGAATCCAAACTGATCCTCCCCGAGGTCTGCATCTACCAGTTTTTCCATTCGTCTGTAAAGAATTCGCATTAGTATTTTGCAGCCGTGGCTTATTAAACTGATAGTTCGGTAATTTTCACATTTGTCAGCACCTGCTTTCTTTGGGATTGGAATTATTATATTCTTCTTGAAGTCTGAGGGTATTTCGCCTGTCTCATACATCTTGCTCACCAGCTGGTAGAGTTTTGTCATGACTGGCTCTCCCAAGGCCGTCAGTAGTTCTAATGGAATGTTGCTACTCCGGGGGCCTTGTTTCGACTCAGGTCTTTCAGTGCTCTGTCAAACTCTTCACGCAGTATCTTACCTCCCATTTCGTCTTCATCTACATCTTCTTCCATTTCCATAATATTGTCCTCAAGTACATCGCCCTTGTATAAACCTTCTATATACTCCTTCCACCTTTCTGCCTTCCCTTCTTTGCTTAGAACTGGATTTCCATCTGAGCTCTTGATATTCATACACGTGGTTCTCTTCTCTCCAAAGGTCTCTTTAATTTTCCTGTAGGCAGTATCTATCTTACCCCTAGTGAGATAAGCTTCTACATCCTTACATTTGTCCTCTAGCCATCCCTGTTTAGCCATTTTGCACTTCCTGTCGATCTCATTTTTGAGTCGTTTGTATTCCTTTTTGCCTGCTTCATTTACTGCATTTTTATATTTTCTCCTTTCATCAATTAAATTCAATATTTCTTCTGTTACCCAAGGATTTCTAGCAGCCCTCGTCTTTGTACCTACTTTATCCTCTGCTGCCTTCACTACTACATCCCTCAGAGCTACCCATTCTTCTTCTACTGTATTTCTTTCCCCTATTCCTGTCAATTGTTCCCTTATGCTCTCTCTGAAACTCTGTACAACCTCTGGTTCTTTCAGTTTATCCAGGTCCCATCTCCTTAATTTCCCACATTTTTGCAGTTTCTTCAGTTTTAATCTACAGGTCATAACCAATAGATTGTGGTCAGAGTTCACATCTGCCCCTGGAAATGTCTTACAACTTAAAACCTGGTTCCTAAATCTCTGTCTTACCATTATATAATCTATCTGATACCTTTTAGTATCTCCAGGGTTCTTCCACGTATACAACCTTCTTTCATGATTCTTAAACCAAGTGTTAGCTATGATTAAGTTGTGCTCTGTGCAAAATTCTACTAGGCGGCTTCCTCTTTCATTTCTTAGCCCCAATCCATATTCACCTACTATGTTTCCTTCTCTCGCTTTTCCTACACTCGAATTCCAGTCACCCATTACTATTAAATTTTCGTCTCCCTTCACTATATGAATAATTTCTTTTATTTCATCGTTCATTTCTTCAATTTCTTCATCATCTGCAAAGCTAGTTGGCATATAAACTTGTACTACTGTAGTAGGTGTGGGCTTCGTATCTATCTTAGCCACAATAATGCGTTCACTATGCTGTTTGTAGTAGCTTACCCGCATTCCTATTTTCCTATTCATTATTAAACCTACTCCTGCATTACCCCTATTTGATTTTGTGTTTATAACCCTGTAGTCACCTGACCAGAAGTCTTGTTCCTCCTGCCACCGAACTTCACTAATTCCCACTATATCTAACTTTAACCTATCCATTTCCCTTTTTAAATTTTCTAACCTACCTGCCCGATTAAGGGATCTGACATTCCACGCTCCGATCCGTAGAACGCCAGTTTTCTTTCTCCTGATAACGACATCCTCCTGAGTAGTCCCCGCCCGGAGATCCGAATGGGGGACTATTTTACCTCCGGAATATTTTACCCAAGAGGATGCCATCATCATTTAATCATACAGTAAAGCTGCATGTCCTCGGGAAAAATTACGGCTGTAGTTTCCCCTTGCTTTCAGCCGTTCGCAGTACCAGCACAGCAAGGCCGTTTTGGTTAATGTTGCAAGGCCAGATCAGTCAATCATCCAGACTGTTGCCCCTGCAACTACTGAAAAGGCTGCTGCCCCTCTTCAGGAACCACACGTTTGTCTGGCCTCTCAACAGATACCCGTCCGTTGTGGTTGCACCTACGGTACGGCCATCTGTATCGCTGAGGCACGCAAGCCTCCCCACCAACGCCAAGGTCCATGGTTCATGGGGGGAGGTTAGAAACGTCAATTACTTATTGGTTTCCCTCTATTTTGAGAGCGCTGCAGCTTCCCCAACTGTTAACTGAAATGATGACTAACCACTCTACTTAACAAAAAATTCTTTATTTTACTCCAATACCGGGTTCATCTTTTATATGGAAACCATTATGTAGTGTAATCTGATAAAAAAAGATTGAATTGCAACGATGAAGAAATTCATGGGTTCTCTCTGAACGATGAAGAAAATTTTGGGTTCTCCTCGACATTACGGAATAATTCATCAAATCAAGGGTCAGTTCAGCTGAAGTGTCTGTTTATATAAAAGCTATTCCACGCGATGGACGGTTTCATAGATACAGAACATTGTGTTGGCAACACGATTTTATGAAAGTTACAGGCGATGAGGTGTAGTGTTACACATACGACCCAGACTCCCAGCAACAACCAAGACAATGGAAGTCCGGTTCATCGTAACCCTCGAAGTAAGCCAAGTAGGATGGCATGAATTAGTAACCAGTATTATTGACTTTATTTAACTACTAATACGACTGCGAGCAGAACTACGGAAGAAAATGCTCCTCCACCAAAACACACTCAGCTACAAAGACTGGAATGTCTGGCAGTTTTTGACCAAAGATAAAAAGACAACGTCTTATCTGATATGAACTTTTGTGATTTTCTCTGTTCCTAGTGTAACGGGACGTATAGGACGACTTGGTGTGAGCGGTGGTTCTCTACCGAAAATGGATGTGGGTGCAGAACAACAGTCAGTCAGTCGATACAAGAAACTCTTTATTGCTGTTTATTTACATTTGTCAGTCTTGGGTGCTGCTAAAGTGGATCCCTGGCGAGCGCTGGTGTCTCTCGGTGTGTTGACCCAGCGGCGTCTTAAGGCGGGTCATACTGAGCGCGCCGCGCCTCGCAGCGCAAAACGGCTGTGCGTGGCTCTGCGCGCTCAGTGTGGACGGCTAACCGCGCTGCGCCGCGTCGTGCCTTGCTGTTGTCGGTATATCAAAGGAAGTAGCGCGTTTGCGCGCGCTCAGTTTGGACGGGGCTTCGCTAGCGCGATCCAACTGTAACACAATGCTCGCCTCGGAGCGGCGCGGCGGGGCGCGGATGGCGCTCTCCTCTTTGCTACAGCTGTGCGCGGGGTGCAGCAGCGCTGCGCAGCACGGCCCGGCGCGGCGCGTTGCGCTCAGTGTGGACCCGCGGCAGCGAGGGCCGTGCGTAGCCGCCGTTGCTGCTGTGTCAAGGGAAGTTTCGCGTTACCCGGCCCTTAGAAGATGGACGGCCAGAAGTTGCCTACTGTCACCGCGAATACGGCAGACTGCTTCGTGCCTGCTAGTGGCTCAGAGCGGACGAGTCCCTCGTTGAACCTCGGAGGATCGGGAATGGCTGGACGCCAGCGGCGTAGTCCTATGAAGGCGACCAGTCATTGAGCTGCACCCAATTGTCTGGTGACCTGACAGTGGACAGAGGCTGGAGGCCCAGCGACGGTGCTGACGGCAGCGTCATCGGTACGGCGCTGACCGCCACAGACTCGACGTTGTGCTACTGCCCGGCCGTTCGAAGGTCACGGGAGTTTAACAGCAACTGTCCGAGGGTAACTATGGCGAACTACCTCGAAGCGGGATCGGTGCCCCAAGCTGTTCACTCGAGTTAGTACGTCGGCAGGCGCGACTACAGCTTGGCAGAGGCAGTCGCAAATGTCCTGGGCTCTCTAGTCGGCGTTGGCTGGGGCTCCTTCTGTTACAAAAAAGATCTTCGAACGCAAACACCACTACCCGGAATTAACTGACGTCCCCACACAAACGAGGGCACCTTATCGAGAGCACTGTGTAATAAGAGCATTCAGCAGGGGAACCCTTCACTAGCGCTTCTTTGTGCGCAGGAAAGGTTCTCACATCACTCTTAGTTTCCTCTTCGTGTCCTGGAAACGACAGTTACTTTGGATACTAGCTCTTAACCACAATAATGTGGCTCAAGAATTTTTTCATTCTTGTATTTATTAATGATGTACACTGATGTGACAAAACTCAGTCGGTCGTTGTGGCCGAGCGGTTCTAGGCGCTTCAGTCTGGAACCGCGCGACCGCTACGGTCGCAGGTTCGAATCCTGCCTCGGGCATGGATGTGTGTGATGTCCTTAGGTTGGTTAGGTTTAAGTAGTTCTAAGTTCTAGGGGGCTGATGATTTCAGATGTTACGTCCCATAGTGCTCAGAGCCATTTGAAGCCTTTTTATTTATTTATTTATTGACAAAACTTACGATCTACCTCAATTTGTGTTCGACTTCCCTTTGCGTAGTGCAGCAACTCGATGCGACATTGACTCAACAAGTCGTTCGGAGCTGCAAAACTTCTGAGC
This sequence comes from Schistocerca gregaria, assembly GCF_023897955.1. NCBI lineage: Eukaryota > Metazoa > Arthropoda > Insecta > Orthoptera > Acrididae > Schistocerca > Schistocerca gregaria. The sequence goes on along the minus strand of NC_064920.1, from coordinate 1,069,120,671 downwards.
CGTACTGCCTCTACAGCCATCTTTAATTGTGGAAGTGTTGCAAGTGCACGATTTTGTCAACCAACTGACCCCTCGATTATGTCCCATAATGTTCGATGGATTATGTCGCGCGATGTGGGTGGCCAAACCATTCGCTCAAAATGCCCAGAATGTTCTTCAAACCAATCGCGAACAACTGCGGCCCAGTGACAGAGCGCATTGTCTTTCATAAAAATTCCAACGTCGTTTCGGTACATGAAACCCACGAATGGCTGCAAATGGTCTCCAATTAGCAGAAAATAATCATTTTCAATCAATGATCGGTTCAGTTGGACCAGAGGATCCAGTCCATTCCACGTAAACACAGCCCACACCATTACAGAGCCACCACCAGCTTGCACAGCGCCTTGTTGACAACTTCGGTCCGTGACTTCGTGTCGTATGCGCCACACTCGAACCCTATCATCAGCTCTTACCAACTGAAATAGGGACTCATCTGACAAGGTCACGGTTTTCCAGTCGTTTATAGTGTCCAACCGATATGGCCATGAGCCCAAGAGAGACGCTGCAGTTGATGTCGTGCTGTTAATAAAGGCACTCGAGTCGGTCGTCTGTTGCAATACCTCACTAAGGCTGTCGGCCAGTGTGTTGTTCGTGTTGAGAGGTAATGCCTGAAAGTTGGTATTCTCGACACACTCTTTACACTGTGGATGTCGGAATATGGAATTTCCTAACGATTTCCGAAATGCAATATCCCATGTGTCTTCCTGCTGCAACTACCATTCCACGTTCAAAGTCTGATAATTCCCGCCGTGCGGCCACAGTCACGTCGGAAACCTTCTCACTTGAATTGCCTGAGTACAAATGACAGCTCCTCCAGTGTACTGCCCTTTTATACTTTGTGTGCGGATACTACAGCCATCTGTGTATGTGCATATCGCTATCCTATGACTTTTTGTCACCTGAGGTGAACTGAGATGAACTGGTTGGTGGGATTAAAGAGACCTAGCTACAACATTGCCGGTCCCCCTATTGTAACGTAGTTAGAAAAACAAATCCTCTAGTAGAATGCGGCTACCCATTTCACGAGAGGTGAGGAGGGGGAGGTCGTTACTATGGAAGGGAGAAGAGGGTGGTGTGGTTAGAAGTTAAAGGGAATTTGTTGCAGGTCCAGCATACGCAGCATGCTGATGCATGTTCCAAGCTGTAGTACTGGTATTAAATGAATCTCGTTCTCTCAAGACTTCTGACGTATAAGTATTGGACAATGGCCTTGTCGGCTGAAACAGGACGTGATGTAGACACAAACCGTGTAAACAGTAATTGTTTTCAACGTACCACAGAGCTGTAAGCAAGTCGAAACGAACTATCTGATATACAACACTTGTGACTGATTAAGTCGGGAAACTGTCACAAACTGACAACCTTGACCATGAGGCAATCACAGCTATGAGTAATCCTCTTGGGTTTATTAATGCTCAAGATACTACCAACTGGCCTACAAAATCCACCCAAGCTACTACTGCTGATATGCGATTCGCGAGATTTTCACTATTCTCTCAGAGCGCGAGCTCCCTACAGAAAAAATGAATAGTACCTTATATTTAGGAAATCTAATGTAGTTTAATTCTGTTGCGGGATACGCTGCGCTAGAGCCCGTGGTTTTCGAGGTATACAAGAAAAATGTACGAAAGTGGCTTTCAAACGTACCTCTATCCCTACACTCATCCCCCATCAGACACCACGGCTAGTATTTTGTTCCGAGCACTTCCTCCTGCCATTTTGCAAATGCTATATTCAGTGCTTCCCATGAAAATGACGCGATGTGTGTGTCTGATATGCCTCAAGTCTAAGTAATTGTTCGTACACCTGTAAGCAACCATGTCGCAGAAGAACAGTCGTAACGAAGTAGTGCCACAGTTTGACGGCACGTGCCAAATGCGACTGCATACTACCTGGTCCTGCGTTTCTACTCCGACGCTCAGGCACGCAGAGTTCCCACTTGTGTTGGGTCAGCGTACTAAACACGCTGCGCCCCGACAAAGATATGGTATTGGATAGCAGTTCCTTTGCAGTGAAAGGTCCAGAGGAAGTACCGACATATGCTGCAAGCTGCGCCACGTTGATGTCCTCCTCCCTAGAGAACTTTGAATGAGAAGTGCAAGGAATACTACAGAAGCCCTTTTAATTCTTGCTTCCGCTTCAGGTGATACTATGGACTATGCACATCGTCCAGGTAAAGTAGTCCGAAAATGGCCGCACTGGCCAATTAATATCCACAAGCTTGAAGTAATTTTAATCGACTTTCAGCGACCCAAATAAGAATTAAATGAATTTGCCATCGTTTCTGGTTCACGATAAACTTCTGAGTGCCGAAAAACATTTTTTTAAATTTCTTTCAGTATTCGTTTATAATTGAAAACGATACGTCCGACAGGAAATTTCGAAAATGAAAGAGCAAAAAACTTCGCGTAAATTCGGTTCAGCCTTTTAGCCATACACAATCGTCACAAATCGGCAGTTTTACGAACTTGGCGGAGAAGTGAGTTATGCTCATGTTCCAACGACTGCAATGCAAAAATAGCTTCTGCAAATCGAAAATGCCATGCGTGAAAGCTGTAAATTATCAAATTTTAATTTTAACAGTACTCCGAAATTTTCATATTGACTCATCCTTACAAACATAACGAATGAAAAAGTAAAAGTATCGCAGCCCTAAATTCCTGCTAAGCAAGACTTTTTTGGTGAAGTAAAATAACTTTTGAACGCCAATTATTCACATTAGTAAAAATGCTCAATTCTATGGGTAATTGAGTTACATAGCTACCTTACGTAGCTACCCTAACTAGGTAGTTAGCTCTATCAATAAGTTATTATGTACGTAATTTATGGTGTTTTGTGTCTATTAACTTGTTTGTGTTTATGGTGATCATACAAGGAGCATCTAAAGCACGGAAAATATTCGAAGGAAAACTCGCAGTAGTGCCCTAACGAGCCGTCGAGTGTACAGTCAAGACGAGTAGTGAACCATGCCCTGTCAGTCCTGATACAACTTCCCCTTGAATCGCTCTCCATATGAAGTCACCACAACAGCACGAGTGATACTTCGCCTTTGATTTAATCCCACAGAAATTAACTCTTTTTTAAGACGACAAAATAATGCGCAAGACAGGAAAATCAGACATCTTTAAACTGCTCAAGCCACTCAAAGCTAAAATCACAAATAACACAGACTTTATCCTTGTCGGTGACTTCCTCTTACATCGGGTTGTATGGAATACTTATTGAAAAGTACGTGAACAACGTCAGACAACACTTTAGGTCAAATTGCACCATGGTGCATGGTGTTTATCGGATACCCCGACAAAAGCATAGAATGTGATGAACGTGTTCGAAGAGCCAACCAACGCTAAGTCATCAGCTCCTGTTTCATTTGATGAGATGATGTCACCAACTATGCCAAAAGAAAGTGTCTCAAAAAAAAAAGAGAACACCTCGGAGTTGACAGTGTTTGTATTTTTGCAGAGGAGTGAGTTCTTTAGTTCTTTTTATGGAGAATTTGATGCTCTACAGCTATCATGCATGACACGTTTCATTTGGAGTAGCGGTTTTTGAGTTACAGTCCTCGGAACATGAGTGTAACTCACAAGTTGGTAAAAACTGCCAATCTTTGACGATCGATTGTGGCTAAATTTCTGAACCGATTTTAACTTTTAAATAGGCGATTATATGCGAAATGTTATGCTGCTTTACGCTGGTGTTTTGGCAACTTTCTGTAGGCTGTATAGTTTTCGAGTTATAAGCGAAAAACTGAAACAAGACCAAAATTCCGTGGTTTCACGGCCCTCGAAAGCCAGAAATCGTCGTAAACTCATTTAACTTTGACTGCTACGGTCGCAGGTTCGAATCCTGCCTCGGGCATGGATGTGTGTGATGTCCTTAGGTTAGTTAGGTTTAAGTAGTTCTAAGTTCTAGGGGACTAATGACCACAGCAGTTGAGTCCCATAGTGCTCAAAGCCATTTGAACTATCATTTAACTTTTATTCGGGACGCCTGACGAGGATTAAAATTATTTCCAGCTTGTGCACACTTATTGGCCAACAAAAGTCTAATTTTGTCTACACTAACAGGGTTATTTATAAATCCATACGTTGTTTGAGAATACGAAAATGACAAAACGTACAGAGAACTGACACACATCAGTGGACAAAGCATCTCCTCGAGCTTAAATTCTTAATAAGCGTACCTGGTGTATTTAACTAGGGAGCAGGCGTGTGCAAAACGTGTAGACGAACCACGCTTCGTATTGTCGCATCGAATTAGTTCGCACCTGCAGATCGGTAACCCACTGAACAGATTTCTCTATCTCATGATAGGTGTGTGTTTCTGTACTTTCTGCAGTTTTCGCACAGTCGTTAGTTACGAGTAACCCTGTGCAGGCCACGAAGTAGGCTGTTACTGCACAAATTACAATGTAACCTTCACTGACAGATTTATTACTTGAAGAAACTGTGAAATATCATCTTGCATTTTACTACTGCTGCTACTTTTGTTACTCATATTTCCACATCTTGACTTATCATATGTTTCATACTGTGTGAAGCACTGAAAGTGTATATTTGTAAATTTTTGCAACGTTTCACTCATCCTGAACATACACCAGTGTCTTTATTACCAACTAAGTCCATTGATGTCTATACAGTGTACGTCAAGCTTATATGTGTTTCCATCAACACATAAAGATCATTTATTTTCTCACGATGCAAAGCCTACTTCTCCCATCGTCTCCATATCAGCTATCTCCACCATAGTTCTGAATTTAGAATAGTTAACAAACCGATCAGAAACGAAGAAACAGGGTAAGCAAAGAGACTAGAGTGGTGACAATGGGAAGCCGACGGCGGATTCAGATGTACGCAGGAACGTCTCACTGTCGCAGTGTTCATGCAGATACTATTATCAAGGAATTAGCATGTAGCCTGTGACACGTTAGTTATGGCATGCAGCTCGCCAACACTTCCGTATCTGGGCCTTAACAGATTGGCACTAGGCACGGCACTTATCTGTAATACACTTACTCAAGAGCAACTGAATTAGAAAGTCACTGTGTGTGTGTGTGTGTGTGTGTGTGAGTCGGCACAGCGAATGGAGTAGCTCGGGATGTCACGTGGCTTTACTGGTTGTCCGCGTGAGGGTCGGGAACAACAGGAGAAAAACGCACGCTGTCAGTGCAAGTCACCGTGGCCAGGTCGTGGTTGCCCGACGCATGGCACGGTGCAGGCACGGGGGTTTCCAAGTGCCAGCGCCTTCAGGGCGTATCGCGAGGGCCTAAAATGGGCAATAAAATTAATGGGTCACTTTTTCGAAACACCGTAATTTACTCCCATTGCGACGCATAAGTTTGAAATGTTGCTCAAAGTGCCTACAACCTGCGACTTCACGCTCCGCCTTGGCGACGGTTCAAACAGCAAGGTGTTGACACATGCAGGAAAAGGCCACTGCTCATGTGAGTCGTAAGGTAGGTTAATGATGTTACATTGGCACCAGATTTCGCCACAATCGTGCCCATCGTCACACTGGACGTGCCACACGATGGGAAGGTCGTTACACCCCCTCTTACCCACATTTCACCTTTTTTTGGCGTCTCTGTGATGGAAGATACAACTGCGGCCCTCGTCATGGAAATCATGTTGTTTTCGTGTGGGTTGCCAAGGAAACAATTTCAGGCGCACCGCCGCTCAAAATTGACACAATAAGACGTCAGGGATTCGCATAAAGTGCGTCAATGAAAACACCCCTTCTCCTGGCGCGTTGATTCCCACACATTTAGCGGTCGAAATCGACAGTCCGCAGTCCAATGAGCAAAAGGACGAGGTTCTCTTTTCGTCGTTCCTGGCCACTGCTGCTACACACTGGGTGTCTCAGCCCCACCTTATGGACTCTGCTAAGCTGCAGCCCCACTGACCATGGTCTCAAAAATGGCTCTGAGCACTAAGGGACTTAACATCTATGGTCATGAGTCGCCTAGAACTTAGAACTACTTAAACCTAACTAACCTAAGGACAACACACAGAACACCCAGCCATCACGAGGCAGAGAAAATCCCTGACCCCGCCGGGAATCGAACCCGGGAACCCGGGCGCGGGAAGCGAGAAAGCTACCGCACGACCACGAGCTGCGGACTAACCATCATCTGCTTGTCAACAGTTTTTGCTGTGTCGTCCTGGTTGGCATCACTAGAGACCGTTAAAAAAGATTAGACGAAATTTGAGCGTGATCCGAAGGAGAAGTGTTTTTTGTGCTTTTTCATCACTTTTTTTCGTGTCCTCTTGTGGCGTGAGGACGGGAGAGTTCGGCATTGACACATGCGCGAATAAAATGACAAAGTGATCTTCTAAGATCACCCAGTTCGGCAACACCCTAGTACCTTTTTTGTGCACAAAGAAAATATACCTCTCACAAGCTTCGACACTAATTCAGTCTCGCGGCAGTTGTAGCGCCTGCAGGTAGGCATACCCAACTTACGGGTGTCGAAGGGGTTACCTAACGTCGTCCTGTTGGTCATCGCACTGCCAACTGTCGCTTTCGACCGCGAAATGTGTTGGAGTCAGCGCCCCGAGGGAAGGTGTCGTTCATTGACGCCCTTTATGCCACCCGCCGTGTCTCAAATATTTTCCTGCGCCACCGATAAGAAAACCGCGTGATTTCAACGATGAGTGCCGCGATTCTGAGCTCCACCCCAGAGGCGTCAAAATAAGGAGTGAAATGCGCGTAATTGAGGATGTGAAGACCTACTCATCGTGTAACACGTCCACGATGGCACTGGGCAAAGTTGTGGTGAAATTTAGTGCCAATATAACATTATTAATCCACCTTACAGATAGTGACGAAGCGTGGCATTTTTTCCTAGAGTAGGCTGAGAATTACGAATTTCGAAAAAAGAAGAAAAAATCTTAAAACAAATTTTGCAAAATAGAAACACTGCATAAGTAACTCTGTTACATATTTCTACAAAAATTGTTAGAAATAAATGCATGAAATATTAAAAAAAATATTCATAAAAATATAATACAGAGTAACGCACTGTTACACCTTTTTATAAATTTGTTTTATCCTCCTGCCCTTTTTCTGGGCGTAAATATCGATGACACGAGATACGAAAGCTTTCCAACTGGTTGAAGATTTCACAGTTCCCAAATCGTCATGTCTGGCAGTCCATCATTTGTCACTGTGCTGCGAAGGTAGGCAGGCTTTAACGCTTTTTAATGTACTCATGCTTCTTTTGCAAGACGCTGTGGTTGCTGGAATTGCATGAACCAACGAAAGAAATTTCACATATTCGGAGAACACGTTTTTTAATCCATTGTTTACAATGGATTTAAGGAGGTCTTGAGGCTCTAGACGTTTATCCTCACTGCTGTAAATAACTAAAGTTCCCTTTTCAGTTTTTCATTATCAATAAAGGATATATTTTAAGTAGTTTTTCAACTTCACGTACAGGGAAATTGTTTGCCCTACTGCAACCTGAGAACTTTTTCTCATTTACAAGTTATATAAAATATTTTTCATGGAAGTCCTGAACTCCACTTCCGTCGTTTACTACTACTGTGTGCCGGCCGCTGTTGCTGAGCTGTTCTAGGCGCTTCAGTCTGGAACCGCGCGACCGCTACGGTCGCAGGTTCGAATCCTGCCTCGGGCATGGATGTGTGTGATGTCCTTAGGTTACTTAAGTTTAAGTAGTTCTAAGTTCTAGGGGACTGATGACCTCAGATGATAAGTCCCATAGTGCCCAGAGCCATTTGAACCATTTTCGAACTACTACTCTGTCATTTACTTCGAATATTAGTTAGCCTTCTCAATTTCTGAATACATTCTTCTGTTTCGTTAAAATTAATTTCCGATACTTCTGCTGAATTTATACGGCTCTTAGCTTCCTCTCACTGCGCATTTCAGAATAATTTCCTCTCATTTCAACAGCCTCAATGCAGTTTCTATTTCAAGCTTACAACGTCTTATGTCCGCAGCTTTACTTTGCAAGATGTCAACCAAGATAGTTGTATGCTCGAAAATCGAATTGTACACCTACAATAGAAAAAGAAAAGTCTGGTCATCCAGTGCAATATTTAGCCCAAATGCTTGGTGTAAAGACTTAATCATCCCACCCTTCTTTGTTTATCACATCATTAACTGCTGCTCTCGTGTCTGTATAGTTAAGATTAATGGTTTGTACAACGCGTGAATGAATATTCCATGTTGTTTCACAAGGACCTGGTAGTTTAAATCCCCTTTCCCTCAGAAGTACACCTCTTTTACTGGAACGCCTAAAACTGGGTTAAATCGGGATAGATTTACCACAGAAATTTTTAATTGCGGAATTTTTTTAGAAGCACAGAGGACTGACGCGTGCCACATCATTACGAAGTGTTGTATTCATAATCTATGGAACAAGTATTAATCTAATCTAATTCAATCTAATCTAGGAGCAACTGATGTGCATGGCAGTGGATAAAGAGGGCATGAGGTTACGCTTATTTCACAACAGAATGGACAACAGTTTTTCCGTGCCATTGTACTGCAGGCATCGTATGTTTGCGAGCCTAATTTGTTTTTATCAATATTTCAACTGCTTAGCACTTGCAACAAAACAATGGCTATGCCTTGTGTACTCCAATCTTTAGATTTATCATAAAACACCACGAATCTCTCTTTTATTTCTCCTCATTCATTATTTGCAAAACGAAAAATTACTCTCATTTGACTTCTGGTTGAGACTTCCGTTGTTTCGTCGACTTGTACGGATATAAAAGGACTATAGTTAACTTCACTTGAAATCTGTTGTTTAACAACGTCCGTAACAAAAGCTGTTAAATCATTCCGCGTGTCAGAGAAGTGCCTTTAAATACTCCGTCGGATGTTAAATGAGCTTTCATGTATAGTTCTTCTTCTGCCAAGAAATCCTTTATTTACTGATATGTGAAAAGGAACACTCGTGCTTTTTAGCTTTCGAAAGGAAATTTTGAAGACACTCATCGCCTGCTCCCCACTTAAGCTATTCAAAAATGTCGTTACCCATTCCAAATAGTACACATTAAAAGCAAAGAAGTTTGTTCCTCACAACGCTGCCACTTACCTTTGGTTTTGAATCGTACCACTGTGTTTGGAAACCTCTTACAAATATTACATTTGGCGTCGACTTTCGTTCTTTCACCACGAGTTTATATTCAAAAGCAAGACGAGAGGAGAATGGAGGGCTTCCAATTAAAAAAAAAAAATCTGTGGATCTTGTGATGAAATAAACGCGTCCATGGGAATTGGAGGTAGTCGGCAATACCATGCTTTACAACATCATCATTTAAATATTAGACAACTTACAGTTTTCTTTGCAGCAACACAATGAATATCAAGAGAAACTGACGACGACACCTTACATGTGACAGGGTACACCGAAATAGATTTCACTAATCGCTTGATCACTGCCACTACTTACTACATTTTAGCTACAAAATTCATGTTCGACGTTTCACCATAAGCACGTCTGGTACTGTTGATATGAAAACCTACAGACACGATACACAACTACCAACGTTTAAAGTAAGTAATGCTAAATTTTAATCAGAGAAACAATGAAAATACATAGGCCATTTCCTGTCTGCTTGCAACAATATGCAACGATGTATTCAAATTTATTTTCTAGGAATTACGAATGACTCCTTGTTCTTTGTGTTTCTTTAAAACAGGTAAATTACTGGAGAATGGTTTCTGATTCTGCCCGGCTTGCTGCTAGCGTGCTATACGATGCGAATCAGCGCTAACTGTTGGGGAACTGCTGAAAGACTTGCTATTACTCTTAGGTACGTATCCACCTGCTGCCAAGAAGTAGAAACAAAACTAACGCCAGCTTTTAAAAACCGTATCCACGGTGTAGAAGCCCCAGTCCGCCAAGTAAAAGAAACGGGTTTACTGTACATGCTCGTGACAAGCACATAATTCTGGGCTGCTGTTGGTTACAAAGCTAGAAGAGTGATGCATTATACTGGCGGGTGCATGTACGAAGTTCAGACTAAAATATTTGAAAACATTTACGAAGGTACGTGATAAGATCGGATTAAATTCCATTTGGACGAATTATTTTGGATTTTTTTGGGTAGGCTCAGTCTTAGAGCCTTAACGGACGCTTCGCCACTGCTTACACCTCACATAAACTTTTGAGCTGTGGTCTTTTTTTTTTTTTTTTTTCAATGTGTCGACACCATCCTGTCTGAAGCGTCGCCGAGCCGTTGGGTGAAGCTGCAGGGCGTCACGCTTTTTCACTACAACAGGCGAAGGTTGTTCAAACTTATGCCGTGCAATGGGAGACAATTACGGTGTTTCTAAAGTCATCATTTAATTTTGTTGCGAAGTGCAGATTAAGGCTATGGGCTACAGCTACAAAAGCGTCAAGCGTGTTGACGACAGGCATCACGCGTGGATACATGCGGAACAGTGCAGTACGTCTACGCTCCACAAGCATCCTTGCGGTGTGTAGCGGAGGATACTTTGTGCACCACTGTCACTTTCCCCTTTTGCTGTTCCAGTCGTGAATAGTTCGCAGGAAGAACGATTGCCGGTAAGCCTTTGTGTGGGCTCGGATCTATTTTCGCGGTACCTTCACGAGATACACGACGGAGAACTCTTTTACGAATGTAGGCTCTCGGAATTTTAATAATAAACCGCACCTCAATGCAGAACCGATCACAACTCGCAAGACGTAAAACAAGGAACAGTAAACTGTCATGTTATGCAGAAGCACCTCCTCGCTAGAAGGACGACACATTTCCAAAGCAATCCCGGTCGTTTCTTACGAATCACCTTCTGTAACCGTTCCAGCGTGGTACAATCATTGGCAACATTCAGTCTCTCCAATGGTGAAGAAATCGAGCAGCAGCAGCAGATTCCGTGTGACACAAAAGACTATGGCTACAACTTTCTTAGCGGATACCGTGGCTCTGAACTTCTTATGTTGGGGCACTGGTGCTTCCTCCGTCTCAGGATGTGTTCACATGGCACGCCGCGCCTTGACGCGCCGGTATTTTAGGGCCCCGAGCAGAACCTTGGCCCAGGTGTCTGGAGTGAAATTTTTATTTTATTTTATTGGCTTTCTGGATGTTCCCATTCGGTTACTTCAGCAGTGTAATGTGAATTATGACGATACGAACGTAAGAACAAAACACTCAGTCCCCGGGCGAAGAAAATCTTCCACCCGGCCGGAAACAGAGTGGAGTTAGGGCCACGTTCTGACCGACCGACCCACAAGTCGGCGTTCAGGAGAGCCACGTGTGTAAAGGCTGAAATCCACGCAGAGATATACGAGCATGCGTGGCGGGTGGAGTTTCGCTAGTATTAAAATTTTGCTCGGCGTGAGCGCGCCGAGTACTTCAGTAGCAGCCACGTTGCGTGCTGAAACTGATCGAACACGGATTACTGGCTTTACTAGAGCAGATGATGTTGCAGCTATGAACACAAACCAAATAGGAGGTGGTGCCTGTGGCTTAAGGAGTACAATTAGCGTCACAATCATTCTTCCCTGATTAAAGAGCAGCAACATAATTACTCAACTATCAAAACTATTTAAGGCGATATATTGTCCGACATCGTCAAGGACAAAATCTGCTCGACTGACACAGGAAGGGTATTCTTGCAGAGGAACGATTTTTAGCAAGATTTTATATCTGCAACGGCCGTTTCCAATACGGCATGGTAACTACTTTATGATGCACAACAGCCAAAGGTCACGAAGGTATATAATAAAACGCATTATTTATTGTTTTGATATTTTTATTTAAATAAATTGGTGGAAATTGCATGGAAGAACATTCACACAGATACCCAAGTAAAATTTTTAGTGATGTTACCGTTTACAAACAAGTAAAGAGACACGCCACTATTACATTATGTGGTCAAATAATTACGATATTGGGTAGTAAAAAGTGTTAAGGGAATTAGTGTCTTAACATTGAACGGACGTTTAAGACCCGGCACATGTAGGAGGAGAAAAAGGTGTTGAAGTATTGTCACACAAATCAGTATGTGTAGTCAAAATCTTTAACAGCCGTTGTCAACTTCTGATGTGCCGTAAATAAAACCAATGGGCAGTACCACACGTTGATACATGTATGTAATGGAGAATGAGTCTCGTAGGTTGTTTTCCGAACAAATCACGGTTCGCTTCGAGGAATTTTTTTTTTTTTTTTTGTTGCGAAACGTAATCAAATTATCAACAGCTTCAGTATTTAAATTCTTATTTATATAGTATTTTATAAGATACACATGCTGTGGGGCAAACAGTATGGTCACAGTCTAATATATTAATTAGACTGTGGTATGGTCGACAATGAACACATTTCGTATGCCGCGATCGCAGTGTAGGAAGTTTTATTGTTCAAAGATGACTGGTTTCAACAGTCTTACGCTGGCTTCGCTTAACGGAACTTGTTATAAAATTGCTATGTTGCGTAACAGCAATTTTATACATAGATCAGATGATTGCAGCGTTAAGACCATTGAAACCGGTCATCCTGGGACGATGAAAGTGCCTTCAGTGTGGTCGCGGCGCAGGAAGTGTGTTCATTTCTTTATGTGGTGTTTGGATCTCACTTTCCACAAGCACTGTTGCTGTTTTTTACGTATCTTATAGATCTCATCAAAAAGTCCTTGGTCCGGCAACGGGACTCCGCGATGATCATGGTGCGTATTTTAGGTTACTGATAACGATCTGTGAAAGAGTACAAAATCAATCCGTCTAGTACTGTACGCAACTGACAGAAAAATTTTTAAGAGAGAGAGAGAGAGAGAGAGAGAGAGAGAGAGAGAGAGAGAGAGAGAGAGAGAGAGAGAGAGAGGGAGGGAGAGAGGGGGGGGCAAAACGTATGCGTCACGCACCTGACGTGTAAGTCTCAATGCGCTGGCTGGCGGATAAGGGTCGCATCCGTCCGACGGTTTAACCGCACAGCTGCGTGCTTAACTTAAATACTGCGTTCACACGGGCATTCTTGAGCGCGTATCTGCGTGGCTCGTCTTAAAGCGTGCGCTGAGGCTAACAGACAGCTGTGAACTTACGAGACAGGTCGCGGTGAGCGCTAGCGTACTTAAGCTTCTCGCTAGAAGAACGGTCGCCTCGGTTTTCCTGGCGTGTCGCCTAGTGGCTTCGAACATTATACTACCTGATAAACGCTGCTATGTCATTTCCTTTGTTTCCATGTATGACGAAGCATTGTGGCAGTTTTCAAAAGAGAAACAGCATCTTGAGCCGTTTCAAATTCTGCAACATTTACATTTTGAATTTTGCTTCGTAACGTAAGATTTTGCAAGGATGGAATTTCAACCATTACGGTAACAATTTCTGATTCTATCAATCTGTTGCTCCAGTGCTCCAATTTCTTTCGCTCAATGTCAAACGACTGGTCGCCATTGCCTTAGAATAAGGTGACCAAACGTCCCGGAAAACCGGGATTGTCCCGGTTTTCATGCCTGTGTTCCAGTGCCCCGAAAATTTATTTCGGGACGCTCAAAAGTCCCGGAATTCAGTTTTTAAATACATTTCGTGAAACTTTCTCAAATTTTTGGGATTTCGCTATATTAAAGGAAATACGAGAAATTAATATATTTTAGCTTATTTGTCTAAAATCTCCATTGTCCAATACTAGTAATCACAGTATCAGTATTGATACACTCGGGCAATAATTTACTTTGAGCGGTACTTTGGCCAACAAGTAGTAAGTTGTATTATTGTAACAGAGCTATGAAACCGTCCGATTGTCGCGCCACTTAATCACACACTCATTGTCAGAACAGTCTAGTAGTTGATGTTTTGTCAGACAAACTGCAATAGTTTTTTCTCATGTTAGTGGTATTATTGCCGCAGTACTGTGGAACGCAATGCCGAAACGTGCCTGCAAGATCAGTGACTGTTATTCCATGGAATGGAATTTCATTAAGAAAGGTCGTTTTGATTACGAAGCAGTACGTAACTGTTTTATTAGTATAAGTCATGGTGGACGTTCCGACATAGTTCATCACTTCAGATCAAAGAAACACATTAACAGATACAGTGCACCGAGCTGCAGTAAAACTCTACAAAATTATTTTGTGAAACATCAGCCAAGTGATGAGACGAAAGTTCGAGCAGCCGAGTTTTTTTAAAAGCTGTGACTGTCTTCAGCATTACTCTGAGTTGGTAATAATTGCAAGTTATTTATTTGCAATCCCAGCCTATAATGCCAATGTGGAAAGAATATTTTCGTTCATGAATATCCAGAGGACTGATGAAAGAAACAGAATGGAGGTGGACTCTCTTGAAGCAATCCTGCAGATCCTGTACAACTACAAAATGGATTGTGCCGATTTTTATCACTGTGTCTCAAAGAACAAAGACACGATCACGAAAGCTGGAAGCAGTGAAAAATACCCTTTTCTTCGAGGACAGTCAATTCCATCTATGAGCGCTCAGTAATATTAAAGCTCATGTTATACGTTTGTTAAATGTCATTAATTTTACAGATAATCTAGTTTATATCAATCTTTTGTATCCTCTTATTAGTTATAATAACCGGGGTAACAAAATGTATCAACAAAACGTTAATGTTTAAAATTAAGAAACCTGGGGACATGTGGAATGAGGTGTCCATTGTCACGGGAGTGAATGTGTCCTGGTTTTCAAAAGTGAAAAGCAGTTCTTTTCCTCTATGGTTTAGGTGTTTTAACTACTTGCGGAAGATTAGACAGCTTTGGAGGTTGAAAGTCTTGAAACAGCGTAGCACATTCATTTGTTGTTGACTGGCTTCCACTTCCTAAAATATTAGACACACTACAAGCGGAAGCCATTGCACTTTTTTTAAAATAATAACTGTTTAAACAGCGCTAAGAACTTACGGCAATATCAGCAGCTCTGTCTACACTTCGTGAAGATATACAAGCTCTGTAATTAGTATAAGGTTTTTGTAGTTTCTCTACAGCATCCATGAGAGAGGAATTGAACGATTTTACTGTCGTGCGTAAATAACCATAAAATGTGTCTTGAAACTCTCAAAGTTGTTTGTACATGTTGAACTCACCACGTTCGCTTATCTCACAATTAATACTAAGATGGTACTACCCGCAACAGCTCACAGTTCCTGCCACAATCATTTTCTGACTCAGCGTTGGAGGAGATATTTCCACAATGCGAGCGAGCAACACGCCATTGGCGACTAGCATCGGTGTTCTGGTGTGGCCACCTGGTATCTATGTGCTTGGCACGTGGCGAGTCGCGAGGTACGAGCCCCCAAATGAGGCGCGTCCGGTGTGACCGCAGCCTCGGGAGCGTCCACGTGAGGGCCGCTGCTGTTTCGCACTGTGGTGTTCAAAACGACACCCCCAGAATGTTTAGTATTTCCGGCGCGAGCCGCTAAACTACACTTCAGCTTCTGCAGAGCCCTTGTCACGCGTTGCACGTCTGCTTTTACAAGTGCCACTGCCCAAGATTTTTTTTCTCTTTCTCTTTTCTGCTATTTTCTTTTTTTCTTTGTTAAACGAGAAGTTCCTTCACATTTCACAACTAGTGACGTAAAATTACAAGTATTGTAATTATACGTGCGAAGTTACTAAGTACATATACATTTACTTAATTCACCTATTTTCATAGATCTGTGTCAATACGAAAGTAAAGAGCCATATTTTTACGTCTTTCTTTTTGTTTTTCAAATTATAATGGTGAAATTTCAATGAAAACTCTTCAGAAACAGTTACACAGAAAAACGTAGAAAAATCATTTCAGGCGATTTCAGTGGAAACAGAACCATTAAGCTAAATGGCATTATCTCCAAACGTTTGGTCTATCGATCTGCCTGTATCAGAAGGCAGAGAAGATCATTCTGAGAGGTCTCCACTGGCTCCATTCGTTGAACCATCGCCACTGCCAACTACCACATCATTAACAAAAAGGGAAAAAAACGAATGGGAAAAATTCTGAAGAACTTTTGCAAATCTAAAAGAACAAAATATTTCTGATTAGGACACAGCAAGATATTACCGAAGACATGTCTCAGGTTTTGAATGTTCTGCAGCAGATGCTGAAATGTATTATGATTCATTCTGTAATACAAATAAAGTTTTTCGGGGAAGTATTTTTACGTAAAGTGAATTACTTGCCTAAATATCTGCCGCTACTCATGGGATGAGTCCATAAGCTCCTATTTCTTTTATGCTTGGAAACTCGGCGAGTCACCGCATTGTCAAAATAATACCAATAAAGTAATGAAGACACTGTTGTATGCGATAGCACAGACTTGCTGGT
The DNA here is from genome assembly GCF_023897955.1 of Schistocerca gregaria. NCBI lineage: Eukaryota > Metazoa > Arthropoda > Insecta > Orthoptera > Acrididae > Schistocerca > Schistocerca gregaria. The sequence goes on along the minus strand of NC_064920.1, from coordinate 1,069,104,383 downwards.
GGTGAAAAAGTGATGGCTGCACCAGTTTCACTACGTGCTTGTATCTCAGCTTTCGAGGAGTGTGGGTGGATTTCCCTTGCAGATGTATCTCGGGCCGCCAAGGAGAAAAACAAAATAATGACGCTTGCACCTCTATCGATCGACAGTAATTCGTTCACCTGACCTTTAGTATCTGAGGATACGCTGAAACTTCCCATTATTCTTTTTGTTAGCCGTCTGTAACGGACCCGATACAGATAGGATGTTAAATCCTAATCCTTGTTGTTTCTTTCTGTATAAATAGAAAACTCGAAAGAGAAACCCCTTAGAGACAGAGATGCTATGCAGTTATTTACAGCTTGTGGTACAACACTCACACAGAAATACGAATTCGGAAATTCCAAAATGCAACATCTAGTACATCTGTCAACTTAGAAGAAAAATCTATAAATATACTTCTATTTTTTGGCCTCTTCCGTTTTCCATCGCCAAGTAGAGAGTAACTAAGTAGAATGTCCCAAGCTTTTACTATAGTCCATTCACAGTGAAGTCTGCTCTTAGATTAATTTATTCTTCAAGAGTCGCATATTATAAAACCATATGGGCGTAATCGGTCGTCGCTGAGAAAAAAAATTCGTGTATATTTTGAGTTTTCTTGATATGGTTCACTACAATAACACAAGGGACCGACACTAGGCCTACACTGATCGCCAGTAATTCGTTTTTTCTGTCCTGCAGTGTTCGACACCGATGTGCGAACTCCTAGGCTTGTGATCGAGACATTGACGACACTCAATAACTCGCATTGTACTTGTGAACGGAGACGTATCAATGTCACTAGCTTTACAAAAACCTTATTGTACTTTTTGCCGTATTTCAAGCGCGATAATGTATGGTCTAAGTTACCCACCATCATACTTTATCATTACAAGACTCGTAAATCAAGTGCACATATACGACAAATAGCGTCATTTCACAATGACTGTTACGAATTACGACAAAGTAAATGGTTTATTCACAAGCTACGCTGCTACACTAGCACGTGAGCAAAAATCAGATTTTATCCACTTATTATTAGGGTCCGCATTAGAATGACAAGTCATATTCTTTTCTGAACTATAGGGTGAATTTTCGAACAATTTATACACAAATCTAGGCACTTTAGTGTCGAAAAATATATTTTGAGTGTGCATATAAGGTCATATTTCAACAAATTTTAGTAATAGGTCATACTACGACTAACTTTTAATATAATAGGTCATATTTCCGTCAAGTTTTGCCAAAAATGCATATACCGTTTTTCTCGTATTTTACGGGACACACGAATAAGAAAATGAATATGTTGCTCACGAGTCAATATTTAACGTGCTATTATGAAAAGATACACAGATAAATTAGTACACAGCTTTATTTCTCAGGACTTTAGCAGAAAATCGGTGTACCATAACAGTCGTTTCAACAAAATTCAAATGGCACTGACCACTATGGGACTTAACACCTGTGGTCGTGTCAGTCCCCTAGAACTTAGAACTACTTAAACCAACTAACCTAAGGACATCACACACATCCATGCCCGAGGCAGGATTCGAACCTGTGACCGTAGCGGTCACGCGGTTCCAGACTGAAGCGCCTAGAACCGCACGACCACACAGGCCGGCGTAACAGTCATTTCGCGAACATAAATCATTGTTGCAAAGAGTCGACAATACGCTCTCAGAGTCAACAAAGGCGGCTTCTGGCGTAATAATCATCGCAGTCGTACAGGTGTTCCCAGTAACCAGTTTGAATACAGCCTTTGCCTTGTTCAACATGCCTAAAGCAAAGTGCTCCGACAACGTGAAGTTGCGAGGATATGTTCGAGAATTTGGCGAGAAGTTCCTTAGTACTGATGGCAAAATATTATTTTGTAAACTGTGAGAAGTTAAAGTTAGTGCAGAAAAGAGCGTTCTGTGCAACAACACTGTAATACCGCTAAACACAGAAGCTGTGTGAAACGAAGTGCTGAAAATAACAGCAGGCAAACGCTGTTATTTGAACAGACAGGTCAATCGTCAACCGTGCAATCATTCTGCAAGGATTTGTGTGAGATGATGGTGTCCTGCAACATCCCATTGGACGGTTCTTGGAGGAGTACACAACACATCCATTTCCAGATGAATCTACACTGAGAAAGAACTATTTATCCGTATACTTTCAGGTACTGTCTCTGGCTGAGCCAGATGCAGCTGCCTGCCCTGTTTCAGAGGATGATTCTCAGCCTTCAAGGTCTGGGCAATCGCAGAGGGTGGGCTTATTGGTAGTTGGGAGCTCCAATGTTAGGCGCGTAATGGGGCCCCTTAGGGATATGGCGGCTAAGCAGGGGAAGAAATCCAGTGTGTATTCCGGGTGGAGTCATTCCTGATGTGGAAAGGGTCCTTCCGGATGCCATGAAGAGCACAGGATGCACCCAGCTGCAGGTGGTGGTACATGTCGGCACTAATGACGTGTGTCGCTTTGGATCTGAGGAAACTCTCTCTGGATTCCAGTGGCTATCTGATTTGGTGAAGGCTGCCAGTCTTGCTTACGAGATGAAGGCAGAGCTCACCATCTGCAGCATCGTTGACAGAACCGACTGCGGACCTTTGGTGCGGAGCCGGGTGGAGGGTCTGAATCAGAGGCTCAGACGGTTTTGCGACCGTGTTGGCTACAGATTCCTTGACTTGCGCCATAGGGTGGTGGGGTTTCAAGTTCCGCTGAATAGGTCAGGAGTTCACTGCACTCACTTGGCGGCTACACGGGTAGCGGAGGTTGTGTGGCGCGGACTGGGCGGTTTTTTAGGTTAGAAGGCCTCGGGAAAGTACGGGGTGGGCTGCAATGTCAAAGGGTGCACGGCAAATACAGGACGTGCTTGGATCAAGGAACAGTCGGGATTGTAGTGGTAAATTGTTGTAGTTGTGCTGGGAAAGTCCCTGAGCTTCAAGCGCTAATAGAAAGCAGAGAAGTTGCAATCGTTATAGGTACAGAAAGCTGGCTAAAGCCTGAAATAAGTTCTGCAGAAATTTTTACGAAGTCTCAGACTGTGTTCAGGAAAGATAGATTAGGCAGAATTGGTGGTGGAGTGTTTGTGTCTGTCAGTAGTGGTTTATCTTGTAGTGAAGTAGAAGTAGATACTCCGTGAGAACCGAACTAAGTTAATAATTGGCTCCTTCTACCGACCCCCAGACTCCGATGATATAGATGCTCAACAGTTCAGAGAAAATTTGAGTCTCGTAACAAATAAATACCCCACTCATACGGTTATAGTTGGTGGGGACTTCAACCTTCCCTCGATATGTTGGAAAAAATACTTGTTCAAAACCAGTGGTAGGCAGAAAACATCTTCCGAGATTGTCCTAAATGCTTTCTCCGAATATTATTTCGAGCAGTTACTCAACGAACCCAAGCGAATTGTAAATGGTAGCGAAAACACACTTGACCTCTTAGCCACAAACAATCCAGAGATTATACAGAGCATCATGACTGATACAGGGATTAGTTATCACAGGGTCGTTGTAGCTAGGCTCAATACCGTTTCTTCCAAATCCACCAGAAACAAACGCAAAATAATTTTATTAAAAAAAAGTAGACAAAGTGTCACTAGAAGCCTTCCTAAGAGACAATCACCATTCCTTCCGAACTGACTATGCAAATGTAAACGAGATGTGGCTCAAATTCGAAGACATAGTAGCAACAGCAATTGAGAGATTCATCCCTCATAAATTGGTAAGAGATGGAACGAATCCCCCATGGTACACAAAACAGGTCCGAACGCTGTTGCAGAGGCAACGGAAAAAGCATGCGAAGTTCAGAAGAACGCGAAATCCTGAAGATTGGCTAAAATTTACGGACGCGCGAAATCTGGCACGGACTTCAATGCGAGATGCCTTTAATAGGTTCCACAACGAAACATTGTCTCGAAATTTGGTAGAAAATCCGAAGAAATTCTGGTCGTATGTAAAGTACACAAGCGGCAACACGCAGTCAATACCTTCGCTCCGCAGTGCCGCGACTGTGCCGCTAAAGCGGAGTTATTGAACGCAGTTTTCCGAAATTCCTTCACCAGGGAAGACGAATGGAATATTCCAGAATTTGAAGCACGAACAGCTGCTGGCATGAGTTTCTTAGAAGTAGATACCTTAGGGGTTGCGAAGCAACTCAAATCGCTTGATACGGGCAAGTCTTCAGGTCCAGATTGTATACCGATTAGGTTCCTTTCAGATTACGCTGATACAATAGCTCCCTACTTAGCACTCATATACAACCGCTCGCTCACCGATAGATCTGTACCTACAGATTGCAAAATTGCGCAGGTCGCACCAGTGTTAATCGAGCGAGGTGGCGCAGTGTTAACCGAGCGAGGTGGCGCAGTGATTAGCACACTGGACTAGCATTCGGGAGGACGACGGTTCAATCCCGTCTCCCGCCATCCTGATTTAGGTTTTCTGTGATTTCCCTAAATCGCTTCAGGCAAATGCCGGGATGGTTCCTTTGAAAGAGCACGGCCGATTTCCTTCCCCATCCTCCTTTCACCCGAGCTTGCGCTCCGTCTCTAATGACCTCGGTGTCGACGGGATGTTAAGCACTAATTTCCTCCTCCTCCTACTCACCAGTGTTCAAGAAGGGTAGTAGGAGTAATCCATCGAACTATAGACCTATATCATTGACGTCGGTTTGTAGTTGGGTTTTAAAATATATACTGTATTCAAACATTATGAATCACCTCGAAGGGAACGATCTACTGATACGCAATCACCATGGTTTCAGAAAACATTGTTCTTGTGCAACGCAGCTAGCTCTTTATTCGCACGAAGTAATGGCCGCTATCGACAGGGGATCTGAGGTTGATTCGACTTCTAATCAAGCTGCGGGGCTATGGGGTATCGTCTCAGTTGTGCGACTGGATTCGTGATTTCCTGTCAGGAAGGTCGCAGTTCGTAGTAATAGACGGCAAATCATCGATTAAAACTGAAGTGATATCAGGTGTTCCACAGAGAAGCGTCCTGGGACCTCTGCTGTTCTGATCTATATAAATGACCTGGGTGACAATCTGAGCAGTTCTCTTAGGTTGTTCGCAGATGATGCTGTAATTTACCGTCTAGTAAGGTCATCCGAAGACCAGTATCAGTTGCAAAGCGATTTAGAAAAGATTGCTGTATGGTGTGGCAGGTGGAAGTTGACGCTAAATAACGAAAAGTGTGAGGTGATCCACATGAGTTCCAAAAGAAATCCGTTGGAATTTGATTACTCGATAAATAGTACAATTCTCAAGGCTGTCAATTAAACTAAGTACCTGGGTGTTAAAATTGTGAACAACTTCATTTGGAAAGGCCACATAGATAATATTGTGGGGAAGCCGAGCCAAAGGTTGCGTTTCATTGGCAGGACACTTAGAAGATGCAACAAGTCCACTAAAGAGACAGCTCACGAAAGTGTGCAAAAAGGCAGCTCGTTTTGTATTATCAAGTAATAGGGGAGAGAGTGTGGCATATATGAGACGCGAGTTGGGATGGAAGTCATTAAAGCAAAGACGTTTTTCGTCGCGGCGAGATCTATTTACGAAATTTCAGTCACCAACTCTCTCTTCCGAATGTGAAAATATTTTGTTGAGCCCAACCTACATAGGTAGGAATGATCATCAAAATAAAATAAGGGAAATCACAGCTCGAACAGAAAGGTTTAGGTGTTCGTTTTTCCCGCGCGCTGTTCGGGAATGGAATGGTAGAGAGATAGTATGATTGTGGTTCCTACTAACGTGTGAAGCTCTCGATAGATTAAACAATTCGACGATTGCTATTTTGTTTGACAACTCTCTGAAGCTACTGTGGCCGGATGGTGTGAAAAGCGACAACGTTTTGCTGCTTGTAACAGATGGTGCTTCATATATGGCTAAAGCAGCCAAAGGGCTTCAGATCCTCTACCCAAGTATCGTGTACTCCACTTGCCTTGCACATGCGTTGCACAGAGTTGCCGAAGAGGTGCGATCAAATTACCCTGACGTGGCAAATTAATTTCCTGTGGCGTGAAAGTCTATGTGAAGGCTCCGCTACGGGTGCAGAAATTCAAGGAACAAGCACCTTCAAAGCCCCTCCCACCCAGACCTGTTCTTACACGATGGGGTTCTTGGCTTAATGCTACTCAGTATTACTGCACCAACTACACCCAAATAAAGAAAATTTTCTGTGAGCTTGATAGCGATGAATCAAGTGCTATTAAAATTGTGAAAGAAGTTTTTACAGATACATTGTCTCGAAACTAGGCATATGTCAACGCCAGTTTTTCAGTGATATCAAAAGCCATGAAACGACTGGAAGCTGTTGGCACTCAGCTACGTGAGGCCCTGAGTATTGTGCAGCATGTGCAGAGGGACGTGGGTCGAGTTCGTGGTCATGTGGCTGACAAAGTGAAAACCAAAGTGTTCTCCAACGGAATACTGGATATTCTACACTGTACAAAATTGGTGACAGTCTTTCAGGGAATGCTGCAACATTTGAAGATACTGAAACAAAGCTGAACTCAAGTGACCTGGCTGGCTTCAAATACGCTCCAGTGACATCTTGTGAAGTGGAGAGCAGCTCTTCCAGGTACAAAACTATCCTCAGCGACAACCGTAGATCTTTGACAATGGAAAACCTGAAAATGCACCTTGTGATCCAGTGCAACTTTGCAGATACTGAACATTGACATACGGTATTAAATAATGAAAACGCTTTAAATACTATGTAGAAATAAAAACATTGTTTTACTGTTTCGTTGGATGATCTTTTCACTGTACTTTGTGTTTAGAAAATAAAACATTCAGACATTCAAAAAATAGGTGCAAATTAGCCAAAAACCCTACAGAAAGAAAGAACTACACAATATTTTAAGACGTGAATTTTGTAATACTTTATGGTGAATAAAAAATTAAATGAACAAGCAAGTTGTTGTTATGGTTTTCAGTCCTGAGACTGGTTTGATGCAGCTCTCCATGCTACTCTATCCTGTGCAAGCTTCTTCATCTCCCAGTACCTACTGCGACCTACATCCTTCTGTATCTGCTTAGTGTATTCATCTCTTGGTCTCCCTCTACAATTTTTACCCTCCACGCTGCCCTCCGATGCAAAATTGGTGATCCCTTGATGCCTCAGAACATGTCCTACCAACCGATCCCTTCTTCTGGTTAAGTTGTGCCACAAACTCCTCTTCTCCCCAATCCTATTCAATACTTCCTCATTGGTTACGTGATCCACCCATCTAATCTTCAGCATTCTTCTGTAGCACCACATTTCGAAAGCTTCTATTCTCTTCTTGTCCAAACTAGTTATCGTCCATGTTTCACTTCCATACATGGCTACACTCCATACAAATACTTTCAGAAACGACTTCCTGACAAATCTATACTGGATGTTGACAAATTTCTCTTCTTCAGAAACGCTTTCCTTGCCATTGCCAGTCTACATTTTATATCCTCTCTACTTCGACCATCATCAGTTATTTTGCTCCCCAAATAGCAAAACTCCTTTACTACTTTAAGTGTCTCATTTCCTAATCTAATTCCCTCAGCATCACTCTACTTAATTAGACTACATTCCATTATTTTCGTTTTGCTTTTGTTGATGTTCATCTTATACCCTCCTTTCAAGACACTGTCCATTTCATTCAACTGCTCTTCCAAGTCCTTTACTGTCTCTGACAGAATTACAATGTCATCGGCGAACCTCAAAGTTTTTAATTCTTCTCCATGGATTTTAGTACCTACACCGAATTTTTCTTTTGTTTCCTTCACTGCTTGCTCAATATACAGATTGAATAACATCGGGGAGAGACTACAACCCTGTCTCACTCCCTTCCCAACCACTGCTTCCCTTTCATATCCCTCGACTCTTACAACTGCCATCTGGTTTCTGTACAATGCTTTAAATAAACTTCTATTAAGTCATATTTTATTTTTAAGGTCATATTTATGTAAGTTTTAGGTCATAAATGCTTGCATATTTCACTGTTTTTAGGTAATTAAAATCTGGGCCCTACTTATTATATATAAATGTCTTTTTGAGCCACCAGTCTTCTGACAGTCCTCTCCTGTGATAGCATCTTGCAACTTACGTTCTCAGTTATTTGCTGCATGTATTTTCCCATATCTGCCCACCAGTGCACTTTTTACCCTCCACAGCTCCCTTTACTACCACATAAATTATTCCCCGATATCTTAACAGATGTCCTACCATCCTGTCCCTTCTTCTTGTCAGTGTTTTCCATACAATGGTTTCCTCGCTGATTCTGCGTTGAACCTTCTCACCCCTTACCCTTCACAGTCCACGTAATTTTCGAGATTTGCCTGTAGCACCCCATCTCAAATCTTTTATTCTCTTTTGTTCCGGTTTTCCCAGAAACAGTATTGAAACACTGTACAATGCTGTGCTCCAAACGTACATTCTCAGATATTTCTTCCTCAAAGGAGGGCCTACGTTTCATACTAGAAGACTTCTCTTGGCCAACAGCTACACTCCACTACTGGCCGCGTTTCAAAGCTTTGATCATCTTTTCTACCTATACGGATAATTTAATTCAAAAAGGCTATTTATGCACTCATGAGCACTCTTGTTATCTTGCTAACCGAACCAACTTCGTCAATCTCTATGAACGTCTACAGCACGCCACAGACACTACACAAACATATCGCCCAGAAGTTATGTCGGAAAGTTTGAGGGGCACTCCAAGAATGTGAGTGCGCCTTTGTCGCCCCGTAGGTCACATGACTTCAGTCTTCCGTAGCACAACTAGCGGCGCCAGCAAGTGGGCCGCGCGCACTACCAACCATCTCCAGGAGTAGTTTTCGATTTTCGAGCGGTCGTGGTTTACGGTGTCTTCTCAGTGTTTTCGGTTTCTCGTGACGTCCATGCCACGACGCATCACCGGTATCAGCACGAAACTGGTGTGCTGCACAGCACTACTCTGTCATTCGTTATTCCGAGGTGGCGCGGTGATTAGAACACTGGATTCGAATTCGGAATGGTGCCTTTGAAAATGACACGACCGATTTCTTCTCCCAATCCGAGATCCGAGCTCGTGCTCCGTCTCTAATGATCTCGTAGTCGAAGCGACTTGAAACCTTAATATGCCTGCCTGCTGCTAATTCGTTTGCTCAGGAGAGCACAGTTGCAGCTAATTTATACTATTATTTTCTGGTCTCCATAGTAAAAGGATCATTAGTTTGTTGATGCCGTATACAGGGTGGTCCACTGATAGTGACTGGGCCAAATATCTCACGAAATAAGCATCAAACGAAAAAACTACAAAGAACGAAACTCGTCTAGTTGGAAGGGGGAAACCAGATGGCGCTATAGTTGGGTCGCTAGATGGCGCTGCCATAGGACAAACGGATATCAACTGCGTTTTTTAAAAACAGGAAACCCCATTTTTTGTTACATCGTGTAGTACGTAAAGAAATATGAATGTTTTAGTTGGACCACTTTTAGCGCTTTGTGGTACATGGCGCTGTAATAGTCACAAACGTATTAAGTACGTGGTATCACGTAAAATTCTCCCAGTGCGACGGTATTTCCTTCGCGATACATTACCCGTGTTAAAATGGACCGTTTACTAATTGCGGAAAAGGTCGATATCTTGTTGATGTATGGCTATTGTCATCAAAATGCCCAACGGGCGTGTGCTATGTAAGCTGCTCGGTATCCTGGACGACATTATCCAAGTGTCCGGACCGTTCGCCTGATAGTTACATGAAGTGAAACAGGAAGTGTTCAGCCACGTGTGAAACGTCAACCACGACCTGCAACAGATGATGATGCCCAATTAGATGTTTTAGCTGCTGTCGCGGCTAATCTGCACATCAGTAGCACACAAATTGCGCGAGAATCGGGAATCTAAAAAACGTCGGTGTTGAGAATGGTACATCAACATCGATTGCACCCGTACCATATTTCTATGCACCAGGAATTGCATGGCGACGACTTCGAACGTCGTGTACAGATATGCCACTTGGCACAAGAGAAATTACGTGCCGATGGCGGATTTTTTGCACGCGTTCTATTTAGCAACGGAGCGTCATTCACCAATAGCGGTAACGTAAACCGGCATAATATGCTCTCTTGGGCAACGGAAAATCCACGATGGCTGGAACATCAGCGACATTGGCGGGTTAATGTATGGTGCGGCATTGTGGGAGGAAGGATAATTGCCCCCCATTTTATCGATGGCAATCTAAATGGTGCAATGTATGCTGATTTCCTACGTAATGTTCTACCGATGTTACAACAAGATGTTTCGCTGCATGACAGAATGGCGATGTACTTCCAACATGATGGATGTCCGGCACATAGCTTGCGTGCGGTTGAAGCGGTATTGAATAGCTTATTTCATGACAGGTGGATTGGTCGTCGAAGCACCATACCATGGCCCGCACGTTCACCTGATCTGACGTCCCTGGATTTCTTTCTGTGGGGAAAGTTGAAGGATATTTGCTATCGAGATCCGCCGACAACGCCTGACAACATGCGTCAGCGCATTGTTAATGCAAGTGCGAACATTACGGAAGGCGAACTACTCGCTGTTGAGAGGAATGACGTTACATTTATTGCATTAATGTGGTATTTACAGGTAATCACGCTGTAACAGAATGCGTTCTCAGAAACGATAATTTCACAAAGGTACATGTATCACTTTGGAACAGCCGAAAAATGTTCAAACGTACCTACGTTCTGTATTTTAATTTGAAAAACCTACTTGTTACCAACTGTTAGTCTAAAATTATGAGCCCTATGTTCGTGACCAATACAGCGCCATCTATCACAAAAAAGGTTTCTATTAATAAAAAAAAAAAAAAAACCGCTGCTGATATCCGTTTGACCTACGGCAGCACCATCTAGCGCGCCAACCATAGCGCCATCTGGTTTCCCCCTTCAAGCTAGATAAGTTTCGTTCTTTGTAGTTTTTTCGTTTGAAGCTTATTTTGTGAGATATTTGGCCCGGTCACGATCAATGGACCACTCTGTATACGAATCTTCTCCAAGAAATCTTTAAAAACAGTAATATTTGCCGTCCCGTGGATACACAAATGCGATAGGCAATCTGGTGACATATCTAAGAATATGACTCTCCCTCCGGTTTCATAAAATGGATGACAAAAAGAAAACAAATCGTTGAAATATGGGCACTTACTGAATTTTGTTATCTCGAGGGTTTTATCGATATAAGGCGCCCCAGGACTTGTAAGAGCCACAATTTCACGCGCGAACGAAAATAAGGTTTTCGGAGGAGACGTTTTGGCTAATAGAATCTCGACTGGGTTCCCAAAATGTGCGCGGTCAACTTGGGCAAGTCGCAGCCAGTGCCTTATCGGCTACATTACTGCAAAGGAGCGCAGCTTTAGTACGCACCGTCTCCGCCCCAGGAAATAACGTGCCGGCGTTATGGGACCGTTTAGGATGATGTGTGGCACGACGAGCCAAACAGGTTTCCCAAGAGGCGGCGCTCTCTAAATGTGTGCTCCTAAGCCCGCGCTCCGTTGACAAAATGAAGCACTATTACCGACGTGGTGACCGCACCGTACATATCCCAAAGTACACCACCCAACTCAAGTCCTACAGTGTAACATCGTTAAAAGGTGCACGTAAAATAACTGCGATACGTCAGTAATGCGAGAGTTTACAGGCGTGTTGGAACGGTCACCAATAGGTGCTAAGTTGGGTAGCGGAAGTGAAAAAAACACCGACGAATAATTTAACGAGGAATACGACATTTGTGCTTGGAAAATGGCGCTTGACGTCTTCAGCTCCTGAATCACCTATAAGGGCATCGATCGCTGATAAGATGAGACAGCTCAGAGCACGGATACCGCCGCCCCCCCCCCCCCCCCCCCAAAGGCTAAATACGTAGTGCGACCGCCCGTGTCTCCCCGCATCTGCCAACGAAGACTTGGTAAGACACGACCCAGGACCAAAAACTTCTCTAGCGAAAATATCAGTTGGCGTACTGCTGTGTTTATGCTTTTCGGCAGCCGTGTGGCAGTTACATCCCTCCACGGGCTAACGACTAAAATCAACTTTTTCCAAACGTTCGCGGCCGCCTAGCCCTAAAGCATGCTACCAACAGTCGTCAGTCAAGGAACAGCACACTACTTGACAGGACACAAACAGAGGTGGAAGAAAAACGCTGCCAGTGTGGTCTCATGAGAACACTCGAAAAATTTATTTTCAACTGTGAAGTATATAAAGGAATTTCGAAGACTATTCAAACGAATCACTTCCTATACGAACTATTAAAACCCTTTAATGGTGAGAGAGAGAACTGTGTACGATTACGACACACAGCACATAATACTAAACCTGCAGAGCGGTAGTGACTGTGCGACTGCGAGTGCTAAAGTGAATGTGAATGAAAGTGAACAAGCTAGTAGAACTAGTGACATCGATGGGGACGGTGTGCACCCGAGTCTTAAGTACGGGAACGAGACTGTGTAAGCAACGATACAGCTACACAGCAGTCGGGATGAACAGGGTTGTAACCAGGCACATAAAAGCAGGCGGTGTGCCGTAAACCGTCCGGATGCCATTTAAAGTCTGTTTACTAGGGTCGTAAAGTTGGTGATAGGTAAATTGGTACCATGCTCTGATGTAATCCCTGGGCAAACCTTGAAATTTATTGGCACTTGCGGATATGCACAACGATCAGCCGTATAATTGAACGAAAATGAAAATTTGTGCCGGACCGGAGCTCGAACCCGGATTTCTCGCTTATCGCGAGAGCTCGCCTCACCCCTGCGGAATGCGAGCACGATTCACGACCGGACATAAACTTCCACATGACGTCAACCATGTGCCTGCAACATGTACTCTTACATCCATTATGTATTTTCCCTTACTGGGGACATTCTTTAAACGAAAGTCGCATGCCCGGTGTCGGCGGATAAATACGATATACATTTTATATTCACAGTTGCGAATATGAAACGCCTCTGCATTGTACTTCGGACCAACACAGGCACTGCAATATGGTATAGAAAGATGATTGCTTCTTCTATATCTTTCGAAATGATACACCTCCCCGGTTCTGAACCAAATCATTCCGTCCACCAACGTGATGTTTACAAGATTATTCGGAAGCACCTCCGGAGTTTCAGAAGACGACTGCTCGAAAGCCAAAATACACACACATCAGTAGATACAGCACATCTTCAAATTTCGTTTCGTAATTGGCGCCATGGCGTAGATGCGTTAGGAGGGAGGAGTGTCAGCACATGTAGACAAATCATCCTTATCATATTGTCGCATCTTATTAGTTGGCGCCAGCGGGAAACCAATGAAAAGACTTCGGAAGTGGGTAGATAGCTGTTGCGCCTTCCAGGGCAATTCGTGTCAGCGACTGCAGTCAGTTGCATGTACGCATTGAAGTCTGCCGTGTTACAAACTGTTCCCATGTTGAGCATCTACGAGGTGTGCTCAATAAGTAATGCAATACATTTTTTCTGAAAGCAGGTTGGTTTTATTCAGCGTTACAATACACCACTCTTTTGGCTACAAAACCCTATTTTACAACATAATCTCCGTTTAATGTAACGGCCTTGAACCTCTTCCTAGGTGCTCCTGTATGCCTGCACGGTACCATTCTACTGGTCAACGTCGGAACCAATGTCTTGCTCCATCAATAACCTCCCCATCGTCCACATACTGCTTCCCGCGGATCGCGTTCTTCATTGCGCCTAACAGATAGAAGTCGGACGGTGCGAGATCTCGGCTGTAGTGTGGACGAGGAAGAACGGTCCATTGAAGTTTTGTGAGCTGCTCTCGGGTGCGCAGACTTATGCGAGGCCCTGCGTTATCATGGAGGAGAAGTTCGTTTGCATTTCTGTGGCGAAGAACACGCTGAAGTCGTTCTCCAGTTTCCAAAATTTGCACGAGTTACAGCTGTGTGCGGTAGGCCGGTACACGGGAGATCGGACACATTTGCGTAACCTTGTTGCGCTTATCAGGTAGGTCGCTGAGATTATATATAATCTTTTTTTTTTAATTATGAGCGCCGTCCTTGTCTACGCGAATTCTGTATAGAAGAGAAATTGTGAATACATTACACGTAATAAAAATATTGAGAGCAAAGTATTTGTTATTATTTATGGTTTGATATATGAAATCTGTATCGCTGAGATTGAAATCCTTACAGTATTACAGATGCTAGAGACATCAATTAAAAGCAGCCGACTAATTTGCGATTCTCTGGATGTATACATTTGTTTGCATTTTAGTTGGTGAGAGGACAAGAAGGAAATAAATGCGAATCTTTCCTTTTTCTTTCCCGCCGCAATTAGCAAACATTACGTGTATCCATGAAAAACAATTTTCTAATTCAAATATAAGTTTAGCATTCACTTATTCTTTTATTCCTATATTTTTATATTTTCATATTTTTATTTCAATTATTACAATACATTACTTTTAATTACGACCACACTGTATCCAAAGCCAACAACTCCAAATCTAACAACAGACAAATAATAATTACAGAATGAGATTTTCACTCTGCAACTCAGTGTGCGCTGATACACTACTGGTCATTAAAATTGCTACACCACGAAGACGGCGTGCTACAGACGCGAAATTTAACCGACAGGAAGAAGACGCTGTGATATGCAAATGATTAGCTTTTCATAGCATTCACACAAGGTTGGGGCCCTGTGGCGACACCTACAACGTGCTGACATGAAGAAAGTTTCCAACCGATTTCTCATACACAAACAGCTGTTGACCGGCGTTGCCTGGTAAAACGTTGTTGTGATACCTCGTGTAAGGCGGAGAAATGCGTACCATCACGTTTCCGACTTTCATAAAGGTCGGATTGTAGCCTATCGCGACTGCGGTTTATCGTATCGCAACACTGCTGCTCGCGTTGGTCGAGTTCCAATGCCTGTTAGCAGAATATGGAATCGGTGGGTTCAGGAGGGTAATACGGAACGCCATGCTGGATCCCAACGGCCTCGTATCACTAGCAGTCGAGATGAAAGGCATCTTATCAGCATGACTGTAACGGATTGTGCAGCCACGTCTCGATCACTGAGTCAACAAATGGGGACGTTTGCAAGACAATGGGGACGTTTGCAAGACAACAACCATCTACACTAACAGTTCGACGACGTTTGCAGCAGCATGGACTATCAGCTCGGAGACCATGGCTGCGGTTGGCTCGTCACAATACGCCAGTCAGTACTCTAGATGAACTGTGGAATCGTGTTGAAGCTACATGGGCAGCTGTACCTGTACACGCCATCCAAGCTCTGTTTGACTCAATGCCCATGCGTATCACGGCCGTTATTACGGCCACGGGTGGTTGTTCTGGGTACTGATTTGTCAGGATCCATGGCCCAAATTGCTTGAAAAATTAATCACATGTCAATTCTAGTATAATATATTTGTCTAACGAATACCCGTTTATCATCTGCATTTCTTGTTGGTGTAGCAATTTTAATGGACAGTAGTGTATGAAACTTCCAGGCAGATTAAAATCTTCGTATCAGCGCATACTTCTCTGCAGAATGAAAATCTCAGTCTGGAAACATCTCCCAGCCTAAGGCTGAACCACCGCAATATCCTTTCTTCGACACCTCTTGCGAGGTTCTGTGATATTGGCAGGTGGAAGATGACGTACTGGCGGATCTAAAGCTGTGTGGATGGGTCGTGCCTCGTGCTTGGGTAGCTAGGTTTGTAGAGCATGTGCCTGTGAAAGGCGAAGTCCCCAACTTCGAGTCTCGTTCCGGCACTCAGTTTGAACTTGCCAGGCAGTTTCTGATAAATAACTTTCCTGCTAGGGAGAAATCTTGTAACCAGTGTAGAACAGTGTGATGATAGCGTTGTGGGACAATATGTTTTAGGCCGGCCGGTGGTTGGCGAGCGGTTCTAGGCGCTTCAGTCTTGTACCACGCGACCGCTACGGTCGCAGGTTCGAATCCTGCCTCGGGCATGGATGTGTGTGATGTCCTTAGGTTAGTTAGGTTTAAGTAGTTCTAAGTTCTAGGGGACTGATGACCTGAGATGTTTAGTCCCATAGTGCTCAGAGCCATTTTGTTTTAGAGACGCGCGATTCGTCACTCGAGAGTGAATTGATGTTGCGGTAGGTCACGTGGACAAGGAATATCTTTAATTTTTGTGGATGACAAACAACTATAGGCAGGCAACAGGACATAACACGTCCGGTATCAGTTATTTGCACCTACGGTCTGTTGTATACGAAATGAATACTGAGCTACCAAGACGTTTGGATTTGTCAGTGTTTACACTGAACGCGGTTACAAAAACTTGATAACGCAAGTGAACTTCGGGACCAGAGACTCTGAGTCCACTGCAGCCTTTAAATTCATAGCATAATACTGACGAAATCCACAAGTTGGATTTGTCGCATATTAGTTTATTTTCATCGACCACAAACATACGTAATGGAAAAATGCAGAGAGCGTGCGCCATTACTGACCAGAAAACTCTCATCAGAAAGCTAAACAGGAGTAGCGTAGTGTTGGGAATGGTGTTTGGTGGTTACCCCCTTTACAGGCTACTTTTGTTCTGGCCCCCGCTGCGTATTTCGCTAGTGCACGTGGCTGAGAGCACAGGTGTGTGTTTGCATGTGGTAGGGGAGGTGGCGGCCACCTGTGACGCCAGAGGACAGGCGCAGGGACAGGGACAGCGGGCAGCAAGCGAGCCTCCTAATTGGGGACCTAATGAAGGGCGCCCTCCGCTGCCCCTGCTTTAAATATTACTGCGGCCCTAAGCAACGCTACGAAGCGCCACGCCCTCCGCTCCGGGAAACAAGTGGTGAGAAACAGCGGCGCCCATCTTTGCGGTCATTAATGGCAAGTCTAATGGACGTTAAAAAAATATTTGCGACATCCCGTCAAATCAGTTACACATACATGGCGTCCCAGGGCCAATATTCACAGATATGACAGAAACTGTCAGTTGAAGCAATGGTTTCAGAGATAGAACACGTTTACTATACATTGTTATTTATTTTATGGGTTATTAAATGAAGAAAAACGATTTTTAACTCCGAATTTGACGTGTCCATTCTTTAGGGCGTCCCAAATTATTTGGTGCGTTATTCGTTTTATTGATATGTATTAGCAGGGTAAGTGTAACACGCAGAATAGCGAGTAGTCCATGAGTGACAGCATCGCCGTCGCCCGCGCCAGCTTCATCGTCATGCAGCAGCTGGTTATTCTTCGTGCCTTACTGTCCCTACTAAAACGTATCGACACTAATTTGGAACCGCTTTATCGAAAGGGCGCGTAAAATTGTGCTTTAAAATTATTTTCTGTATTGATAACACATAAAATAAATAACAATGGACATCCGCTCTATCTAGGAAAACATTCAGAATACGGCGTACGTCTATACAAAGGTTTTGCTTCCAATGATCGTTCCTCTCATATCCTTCAATACTGACCATTCCTCCTGCAACACACCGAGCGAGGTGACGCAGTGGGTAGACACTGGACTCGCATTCGCGAGGACGACGGTTCAATCCCGCGTCCGGCCATCCTGATTTAGGTTTTCCGTGACTTCCCTAAATCGCTCCAGGCAAATGCCGGAATAGTCCCTTTCAAAGGGCACCGCCGACTTCCTTCCCTAATCCGATGAGACCGATGACCTCGCTGTTTGGTTCTCCTTCCCAAAAAACAACCCAGCCCCTCCTGCAACATCCTGTATATTGCGGAAGCCACTGTACAGCGCGTGGCTGAGAATGCCTCGCATCAACGTTTGCAATTTTCTGTCCCAAATCATTCACGTACTCAGAAGGGTGAGCGGAGGGAAAGGGGAGGGAGGTAACTCGTGTACCTGTCTACATACAACTGTAGGCGTCTTTATCTCTCTTATCTCATTCTCGCCGCGCGGTCTGGGGCACATGTCACGGATTGGCGGCACATCCCGCCAGAGGTTCGAGTCCCCCCTCGGGCATGAGGGTGTGTTTTGTTCTTAGCATACGTTAGTTTAAGTAGTGTTTAAGTCTAGGGACCGATGACCTTAGCAGTCTGGACCCTTAGGAATTCACACACACACACACACACACACACACACACACACACACACACACCTCATTCTCGTGATTCCTAGTCGAGATACACAATGGTGGCAGCACTTTTGAGGCACGGTTTTCCTCGAATACCGAACAGTTAAAATTATCCAAAAGGATTTTCACGCCAACTACCTTCGGCTCAATAGAGAGATTCCCATCGAAGTACCCTCAGTCTCTGTTATATTTCGTATGTGCTGTAATGACTTGTCACGTCTCTCAAATCGTACACGCCCGTCTTGCCTTCTTCACTGGTACTACAAAATCTGGCGCACTACTCTAGAATTGACCACAACAGCGTCTTGTATGCTATGACATGTTCAGTCCTGTTTCATATCCCTTCTAAATACTTAAGCTATGTGACCTTTGTTCTCGCACTCACTCGCGAGACGCACTGCACGTCACGATCTCTCCTCATCCGGACAAATGTTGACGATGAGAAGGTCTTCCACAACGACGATTCGAGCCCAACATCTCTGTTTCAAGTGCCGTCCCACTAGCGTAATAATTTTGTCGGCATACCAAATTACGTTCAATGGTGTTAGCATGGCGAAATGAAGTGTCGGAAAAAACGGAGAAGAAAAAAGAAAAGATTTAACCATGTAACTGACAAAATTTTCAGGAGAATGATGAAATACATCTTAGCATGTAGAGCGCATCCTAGCTGCGCAGACGGCGCGGAGGTGCGGGCTCCATTGCTGTAAGGACAGCGCGGCAGTGGAGGCGTAGCTCTACAACTGAATCCTTCACACAAGCGCGTATCACGTAAAACTTGTACGCTACAGCCGACCGCGGTGGCCATGCGGTTCTAGGCGCTGCAGTCCGGAACCGCCCGACTGCTACGGTCGCAGTTCGAATCCTGCCTCGGGCATGGATGTGTGTGATGTCCTTAGGTTAGTTAGGTTTAAGTAGTTCTAAATTCTAGGGGACTGATGACCTCAGATGTTAAGTCCCATAGTGCTCAGAGCCATTTGAACCATTTGTACGCTACAGCTAGCGAGTCTGCAAACTATCTTGGTAACAGGTTATGCTAGGATGACCAATAATTCGTCTCGTCAACTGTTTACTATTAAAAACACAATGGGCACAGTACTATGGGGAAATTGCAATGGAGTGAGTGATTTATTTTCCACTTGTCTTGTACAACATTTTTTACTTATCTTGATGCCATGTTAAGATTAGCTTCTTGTCCTAAAGCAGAGCCGGGTTTACATATATTCAGCGCAATAATATACTAATGCAGTTGCAATAGCATACAGAAACAATGTTATTTTTCACACAATCAAGCCCAAGTAAGGTCAATAACTTAAGCAGAGTTCATTCTCGGTATAAAAATAACAGTGTGATTCTCTCACTTGTGTCGTTAAAAGCCCACACAAAATGTCATTCAACCAGCTATCGATGGCCCTTAAAATAATCACAATATTTCATTGAAAAAATTTGCAGTCACTCATATTCCTGTAGATAAAGCTTCGCAGTTTAGCCACACGGCAAAACAGCCATTTCCCAAAAATTCGGTTTGGTATGTCAAACCATTTCAAATATGAGGACTGTTACGTATACTTGACTTCAACAAAATCGGAACTTAGCGCACTACATAAAATCCATTTTCTCGAAACGGGTGATAAGATATAAGGATAAAGAAAAATAGGTTATCTACATTTAGTACGTAGCAGTATTTTATGATCTAACGCGCCGAAGGTCAATTCAAAACTACCCGTATTTTTCAATGTCAACCATTTTAGTATCCCGCAGTACATTACTTAATATAGAAATGTAACAATACCTATGAGCTTTAATGTAATGATAGGTAGTCCGTCATGATGAGGCTGTGAGGTACGTGAAAATGATATTTTTACCGAATCTTTTTTTTAAAAATCGTTTCAGAAAAACTGCAGTGCAACCAGCATGCGCATTCCGTTCCCGACTTGCCCAGCGCGCAGAACAAGAATGCGTTTCTGCGCACGGGACTGCTCAGTTTCTTTTTTATTTCTAAGTCCATCATGAAGTATGGTGCGGTGAATATTCACATCAATTAATTAAGAGGAAAGAAGGCTACATGTGGCAGCTCCAATGGTATGTATACTTACCAGCGCCACTTGAAAGGTTACACCACATTCACCCTCTAAGGTATCTTAACCGGTGCTCGATCTCGGTGGGTGAGACGGCGGAGAAATCAACAACTGCGTGGCCAATTTACGGTGCAGCTTCCAAAAGCTACGTGCCCAGTCATTTTCTGTACAAATTTTTATCATTAACTTTGAAATCGTAGTTTTTGAAATAGTAGTTCGATGACTTATGCTAAAAACTTAAAGCCGATCATAAAAGCACGATGATGAGTTGATTTTTAAACTTTAAAAATTCCTTTCTCTTATCCCGTCTACGCCTAGAATTTGTATTTCGCGCGGCACGAACATAACAGGTTTGCTACTTCCAATAAGGCTACTGCGTGCCACTGGCGATTACTAGTTTGCAAGACAACGAAATAAGGTTTCAGTATTTTAAGTGGTTCCTGAAATTCGATGACGGAGAGGTAAAGTTAGGCTTCACGCTCCGTCAGCTACCACTGCAGACGGAGGAACACAAGGCATGAGGAACACAGTTTCTCTTTTCACTCGACTTATTGATTTACGCAAACCTTGGACAACCCTCCCCATTTTCGTTGGAGTGTCAGATATGTTCTTTCCACCTCTAACAAGAATCTCTGAAGGGAACAGCGTTAGTGCCTTCTCTCAATATTAAGGAGGGCATCTGTAAGGACACTTTCAGGACACTGTCTTGGATTGCAAAGTAAGCGCGAGAGCTACACCAGCCGCCCATTGTCTGTGAAACTGCACACAATTTACGCGAGTCCGAGATCGACCGAGAACCGCCTGAAAAGGGCAAAGTGCTATATCACGCCGTGCTTCTCTCGCGCGATGGCAGCAAACACGCTAAAAGCGCCGAGGAAGAACAGGGGCAGAGCAGCCCGCAGCTGAAGCACTAATGCACCACGGCGCCAACACCAGACATCGACCTCGTATTCCCCATTTTGCTCGGAGTAGTCGGTTGCCTCCCCCAGGCAGCTACTTCCCTATTAATGCGTCCACGACTTGGGGCAAGGTTTCTTGTGTTCATGTTCAGTGCTTCGGTAATGTTGTGACCCCCCCCCCCCCCCCGCCCATAAGCAACTTTTAGCTTCAATATGCACATGTAACTTCATGTTTTTAATTTTCTGTGACTCATCTTACCTTATACCTGATACAGTGGCCTTACCAATACCTGACTGACCCAGTACCTGTCGTCGTCATTATGAGACTGGCGATATGAGATAGCAAGGGCTTTGATACTATCCTTTTCTGAGTTCCACATTTGTTGATGTTACTCACGTTTATGCAAAGACCTATGATAAATGTGAAAAGACCTATGATAAATGTGAAAAGACCTATGATAAATGTGAAAAGACCTATGATAAATGTGAAAAGACCTATGATAAATGTGAAAAGACCTATGATAAATGTGAAAAGACCTATGATAAATGTGAAAAGACCTATGATAAATGTGAAAAGACCTATGATAAATGTGAAAAGACCTATGATAAATGTGAAAAGACCTATGATAAATGTGAAAAGACCTTCGCGCTCAAATTTAAACGCAAACAGAAACTAACCGAATCCCAAACTGGCGAAGTTGAGTCATGTATTATGTGTACAAATAATTCGAATGTAAAACTCCGAATACCAGCTTGACATAAAATCCCAAGCAGTTCTGGTCTTATGTTAAATCAGTAAACGGATAGAAGCCATCTGTCCAGGTACTCTCCGACCATAATGGTATCCCAAACGACGGTGACAGAGAGAAGGCCGAATGGATCTGCGATACCAACACGATTCATGCAGAAGTTTACTGTAGGTCTCTGTAGGAGCGAAAGTTTCAAAATGGATAACCGAGCAGACGAACAAAAATATAAGCCTATGTCTCTGTGGTCGGTCAGTTGTAGAATTTTGGAACATGGTTTATGCTCGCGTATTATGACATTTCTGGAGACCGAAAATCTTATCTGTAGGAATCAACATGAGTTTCGAAAACAACGATAGTGTGAAATCCAGCTCACCCTGTTCGTCCAGGAGACAAGGAAGAAGTAGACACAGGTGGTCATGGAGACACAGTGTTTCTTGACTTCCGCACTTTCGCCTAATGAACAAAATATCAGCGTATGGAATATCAAGCAGATCACAGCATGTCATTCTTAACGAAGAGAAATCTTTAGTCGTAAAAGTAACGTACGGCGTGCCCCAGGGACCTGTTATACGACCCTCATTTTTCACAATATATTTAGATAAGGTCGGTCTAAAGTTACTCGACACATTCCGCGGATGATGGTGTTGTAAACAAAGAAGTCGCGACGTTAGAAAATTGAAGAGATCTGCAGGAAACTCTGCATTAGATTGATGTTTGGTGCAGGAAATAGCAATTGACCTTCAATATCCAAACGTAATGCGTTGCGAATATTAGACAGGAAGACCAGTTATTGTATGATCTCAAAATTCCACAACAGTCACTGGAAGCATTTACATCCATAAAATACTTCCGAGTATCCTTGCGGAGTGATTTGAAGTAGAACGATCACATAAAATTAATCACGAGTAAGGCAGATTGCAAAGAGATTCACTGGAAGAATCCTCAGGAAATGTAGTACGTCAACAAAGGAGTTAGCTTACAAAACCCTCGTACGACCAATACTTTAATACTGTTAGTCGTATGGAATCGTACCAGATAGGATTGATTGAGGAAACAGAGAATAAGCAAAGAACAGTAGCGGATTTCGTTACAAGTCACTTAGTACGCACAAAAGTGTCGCGGAGATTATTAACCAGCTCCAGAGGCAGACGTTGCAGAAGAGGCATTCTGCATCAGTGTATGGTGTAGTATTGAAGTTTTGAGGGCACACTTCCCTAGCCGCGCCAACAAATATATTGCTTCCTCATACGTATATCTCGCGAAAGTATCGAGCAGATAAAATTAAGGAGATGGAACCCCGCATGGAGGCTTACCGGCAATCGTTCTTTCCGCGAGCCATTCGCGACCGCAGCAGGAGAGGGGACAAGTGACAGTGGTATACAAAATACCCTTCTCCACACACCGCCAGGAGTGTAAATATGGATGCAGAATCTGGCGCGTAGACTATCATAGTGTTTTGCATCTGGCTACTTCACACCTAACCGCGTCGAGAGATCATAATTACTCTCAAACTAGAAAGAATTGCGATCGTAGGCTTCGTCACAATATTAACAAACCTATGGGCTTTTGTTTACATTTCCTTCGCAGTCTAGGTCGTTAGCGCACACTATTTCGATAGCCCTTGGAAACTGAGGTAATCAGCTTCAATCCAAAAAGAAGAAGACATACCTTGAATAAAGAACTGAAAAGTATATGCCAAGTATTTCCTCAAATTTCCCGATGCGCATACAGTCACTATCAAATGAGCTTCCAGGTCGATGTTCCTAAACTGGTTTCTCAATATCGCAACACTATAATATCGATGCTGAAAATGCAGTTCCGGTTGCCAAATTTCTGCTTCCACGTTGACGTTCGTTCCGTGTACTCACCGCACATGAGTCGTGATAAGGTTGTCTGGTTGCTAGTTGCTTTTTAAATGTTGGGTAAAGTTTACTGAATCCGATCTTATTCTCTTTGTTCTTTATTCTCTTTTCAATGGTCAGTAAAAGCAAAACAATTTAATCCCATCGCCTAGTCCCTTTTCAACGGTTAGTAAAAACACAAAAAAGAAATATGATGTTCTGTTACTTACATATAATTTAAAAGATAATTATGACCTGTGTAAAGCCTAAGGCATTGGATTACAACTAGGGCAGGTATTACTCAGTCGCACAGTAAATTAATGATTTAGAGAATTTATTTTAGGAATATTCATTAGCGTGAATAGTTAACTGTAGAGTGTAGCATTTGCAGCACTTAATGAACGCTCAATTAACCAAGAAAAATAATGCAAGAGTACCCTTAACTGAAAGCGCTCTTCACAAGTACCGTCACAATCACATCTGTCATCACAGTCAACAGAATAATGAATAATATTAAGTTCCACAAAACACAAATGACCCTTATTATTAGAAAAAGTCTGACCAAATGCATCACCAGTCAATAATCACTAAAAGCATAATGATCGAATTTTTGAGTCACTTGGAACAGTTAACTGAATGTTGGAAAAACAGTTTATTTCACACGTAATAGCATTAAATGACAACAAATTAGAGCAGTAAGTGCAATAATTTGTAAAATGGGTATACTTTGTGTTTCGTGTATAGAGAACATCTTATTTGAACCGTGAAGAAACAAATATTGTTTTGAACGCAAATTGGTAGGCATGAACAGTCGATTACTCCCTTCTGATTCATTTCTGTAAACGTTAACATTATCCCCATCTAACTATTATCTTCGTGAGGTTAAAATAATTATACGTCGGTAACAATACCTGTTCTTTCCAGCACTTCCCTTCCTCTTTTAGTCGTGATTTGACGTCCATCCTTTTATATTATGCGACACACTTGCTTTCTGTTATAATTACGTTACGGAATCAATATGCAGAGACATTCAAGAACTCGTTACCAATGTATCACTTTAAGTGTAATGTCCGTAACCACTAATTAAAGCTTCAGGCACTTCATAACTAGTTGCCGCTTAGTAAATAAGCCGAACTCTCTTGTCACTCCGAATGCATCGTCTTTCTTTTCAAATTATGATAACTAATCCCATTTTATAGATAGCAAGGCTCAAACACGAGTATATAAATATACGGTAACTGAATAATAAGTCTGCTTCACATAGTATTTATTGCAACTGCTAAGAAATAATTACTGGGAGAGCAGTACTATCTACGTTACCCACTCTGAATGGCACTGTTAACACTTTTCAAGGGTTGCCTAACTGTCGGGTCCTTTCATTTCACAATCATGCGGAACAAATAACTAAATTTTCCTCGTCTTCCATTACAGGCTTTCCGCTTTATTACCTTATAGCTTGATGTCTAAACTTTTCTTCCAGAATTACTCCAAAACTCCACAAAATATATCGTTAGATCTCCACAAAATATATCGTTACATCTCACATCACACTATTTACAATAACTGTGCCATTTCGCGCCAATACTATGTCAACGTTCCCGCCGATTCTCACTTCGAAGTTCTTAACGTGTAGTTAAGTCAAAATGTCTTGCCAACTCTTCTCACGGGTGTTTTAGGGGCGATTCAATACAAACCAGAATACTTAAAAAGTTTTCTCTCCAATGTCACTATTAAATCAATAGGTTCTCTTATAAATAAAATTTGCGCAACTTTATTTTCATCACAAGTTTACATAATATATTACACAAAATGTAGGTAATTTAACATGGAAACAGCGTCTCTGGTTTCTAAAATTGTAAAACTCGGTCAATCATGACATGACTTGTAACGCCGCCTATGGGTGGCCAGAACGAGTCGACAGCTGCGCCCTTCTATACAGAGATGGCGCGAGTGTGTGCATGCAACACACATTAGCATACATCCAACGGCACACGACACGCATTGTATGTACACTTCCTTCGCCACAGATGGCGCAGGCTTCTACAGCAGTGCTTTGCACTCGTAACCCTACTTCGAGATTCAATGCGATCCTTTGATACTTTACAGTATGAACCGATTTTTTGTGCAGAGAAGGAGAGAGAGAAATATGCGAATGTTTCGGACGTTATTTATTTCCTTTATTTAACTGAAGATAACCCCGTTTAATCTTTATTAGATGGAATCCAAAAGACATAAATAACGATACCTTTGCTGAATTAGAAAAAGGAACTGATTGATAACCACCTTAGATTCTCTTTTAGTGTCACAGGATCTCTGACTCAACCAATGGCTTGTGACAAAACATTCACTAATTCTATGAGCAGTAATAGAAATGTGTCTTTACTCATTTTGAAATTTTCTACTCCTTTCCAGCCTCCAAAATGTCGCTGTACAATATTCTTCCATCGGTGATCACTTCGCACTTTTCTTCCACAAAGCATGTCATCTACGTGAGTATAGTATGTCCTAGAAGTCAGGAACTACTGCTACGAGAACGCAGTACTTTTAGCGTAAGCACTATATCAGTTTCCGAGATTAAGATTTCATCAAAATGCGTATGCATCCACGAAAATACAGAACGTTATTTTGCCCCCTGCATTACTTAAGCCCAATCGCAAGATAGCAGCTTCGAAGACGTAAAGAACAATCTTTCATATTCGTTAAACGCATGATACTACTAATTCCTTAAAAGCTACATCTACTAAATGATTTTTAACCAGAGGAAAAACAAAAGAGAGGAGGAAAAGGAACATTAGGGAACAGCCCGTCAACGAGGCGGTCGCTACAGAAGGAACACAATCTGCCGCTACAGAAGGAACACAACCTCGTACAGGATAATGATAGGGAAGAAAATTAGCTGTACCATTAACACGCTCATGGCAAAGTCAAGAGAGAAATTCTTAACCACTATGCAACTTCTATCTCCAATGAGGAAGAGAAAAAGAATAAAAATGATACGACTTTAAAAAAATCGCGCGCGTACTTTAACATCACTAGGTCAATCTGGTACGGACACTTTCACCTAGGGCTAATACATCGTATACATCGTTGGCACACCATTAAGCTATAACGTTCCTCGCTGGCAACTGTATGATTCTCCCTTGTTTTGCACCATGTGTGAACAAAGAGGATGTTAAATGTATCTGCGGTATTTAGCCGTGTGGCACGATATTTGCCCACAAAATGCGCTGACAAAATTATTAGCTCGCTGTAGTGTTCATTCTTGTGAGCTGGTTGACGCAATGAGCAACACAAATAGGTGCCAGTTCGCGCTTCATACTTTTAAAAGCATTCCAAGTCAACTAAATACAGGAGAGAAATACAGGTTGAGGAAGTCAAATTGAACGATCTGAGGACTGGCTGGTTGCAGTGGTGGGAGGTCATTGGAGACGGTACTTGACCTTGGGTGTGTACACAGGTGCAAATCTTAATACACTACTGGCCATTAAAATTGCTACACCACGAAGATGACGTGCTACAGACTTGAAATTTAACCGACACGAAAAAGATGCTGTGATACGCAAACGATAAGCTTTTCAGAGCATTCACACAATGTTGGCGCCGGTGGCGACACCTACAACGTGCTGACATGAGGAACGTTTCCAACGGATTTCTCATACACAAACACCAGTTGACCGGCGTTGCCCGGCGAAACGTTGTTGTGATGTCTCGTGTAAGGAGGAGAAATGCGTACCATCACGTTTCCGACGTTGATAAAGGTCGGATTGTAGTCTATCGCGATTGCGGTTTATCGTATGGCGACATTGCTGCTCGCATTGGTCGAGATCCAATGACTATTAACAGAATATGGAATCGGTGGGTTCAGGAGGGTAACACGGAACACCGTGCTGGATTCCAACGGCCTCGTATCACTAGCAGTCGAGATGACAGGCATCTTATCCGCATGGCTGTAACGGATCGTGCAGCCACGTCTCGATCACTGAGTCAACAGATGGGGACTTTTGCAAGACAACAACCATCTGCACGAACAGTTAGAGGACGTTTGGAGCAGCATGGACTGTGAGCTCGGAGACCATGGCTGCGGTTACCCTTGACGCTGCATCATAGACAGGAGCGCCTGCAATGGTGTACTCAACGACGAACCTAGGTGCATGAGTGGCAAAACGTCATTTTTTCGGATGAATCCAGGTTATGTTTACAGCATTATGATGGTCACATCTGTTGTTGGCGACATCGCGGTGAACGCACATTGCAAACGTGTATTCGTCATCGCCATACTGGCGTATCACCCGACGTGATGGTATGAGGTGCCATTGGTTACACGTCTCGGTAACCTCTAGTTCGCATTGACGGCACTTTGAACAGTGGACGTTAGATTTCAGATGTGTTACGACCCGTAGCTCTACCCTTCATTCGATCCCTGCGAAACCCTACATTTCAGCAGGATAATGCACGACGGCATGTTGCAGGTCCTGTACGCGCCTTTCTGGATACAGAAAATGTTCGACTGCTTCCCTGGCCAGCACATTCTCCAGATCTCTCACCAACTGAAAACGTCTGGTCAATGGTGGCCGAGCGATTGACTCGTCATAATACGCCAGTCACTACTCTTGATGAACTGTGGTATCGTGTTGAAGCTGCGTGGGCAGCTGTACCTGTAGACGCCATCCAAGCTCTGTTTGACTCAATGCCCAGGCGTATCAAGGCCGTTATTACTGCAAGAGTTGGTTGTTCTGGGTACTGGTTTCTCAGGATCTATGCACCCAAATTGCGTGAAACGTAATCACATGTCAGTTCTAGCATAATATATTTGTCCAGTGAATCCCCGTTTATCATGTGCATTTCTTCTTGGTGTAGCAATTTCAATGGCCAATAGTGTAGCCCTGGAGCGTTGTCAAGTGCGCAGTGTGCGTTTACTGTAAAGACTTATAGTTTTGGATGGGGCTCAATGCACTTTCGGTCGAGGGTTTAATTTATCCAACAAGCTCCCGTGCAGTCTGCCAGTGCTATCAGCTTTGTGTGAGGCACTTTAAAGCCACTGGAAACACTAGAAAGAAAAGAAGTGGTAGTGAAGGAACAAGCAGGATCCGACGGAATACTCATCGTAAACGTGAAGTTTACCGTTCGTGAAAGTCAGCTAGACGCCACAGTGCAGAACTTGGTCTCAGCAAACGGTCACTGAGAACTATTTTAAAGAATGATTTCCACCTCCATCCATACAAGATGCAAGTTGTGTAAGCTCTCACTCTCAAGATTACAGTAACTGCGTAGTTTATGCTTGTCACTCTCAGACTCCGACAATGTGCGCGAAACCAAGAACGCCACGCGTGTGATACCATATTTAAAAAAAAAAAAAATAGCTTTCGAAGTTACATATTAATTTCTCCAAAGGTACTCTATCAAATTTGTTTAGCTCTCCAGATTGTACGAAATTTTTAATCTTCCCGTTTGACTGCCTCACTCTGTACCACCCGAACATTTTAACATGTCAACCCTTCCCATCTCAATCCGTAGGAGTAATAGAGGTACCTTAATCCCAAGGTACTGTAATACAAATACTGATTCATGTATATACACAAATCAAAATTATTTTTGCATCACCCCGGTTCCTAGAATTCCTGAAGATAGACGTTGACTGTGGATATTTTATCACAGACACAGTCCCTTTGACTGTTCAGAGATGTCACTAAAGCCGCACAAAGATGTCAACAACCATGCATGAGCGCCTATTAGACGGACTGGGTCCGACAACCGATCAGTTCTGGTCATTCCACCAGGAAGGAGGCACACGGCTCGTGTTGCCTGTAGTTCAACCATTCCTAGACGGTCAATACCGCGGTTCGATCGCATCCGCATTGTTACAGTGTGCCAGGAAGAGCTCTCGACAAGGGAAGTGTTCAGGCGTCACGGACTGAACCAAAGCGTTGTTGTTTAGACCAGGAGAAAATACAGAGCGACAGGAATTGTCGATGGCATGTCTTGCTCAGGCCGCCCAAGGGCTACTACTGCAATGGATGACCGTTACCTACGGCTTATGGCTCGGAGGAACCCTGACAGCAACGCCACTAGGTTTAATAATGCTTTTCGTGCACCCACAGTACGTCGTGTTACGACAAACTGTGCGCAATAGGCTGCATAATGCGCAACTTCATTCCCGACGTCGATGGCGAAGTCCATCTTTGAAACTATGACACCATACAGCGCGGTACAGATGAGCCCAACATGCCGAATGAACCGGTAAGGATTGATATCACGTTCTCTTCAGCGATGAGTGTCTCATACCCCTTCAACCAGACAATCGTTGGAGACGTGTTTGGAGGCAACCTGGTCAGGTTGAAAGCGTTAGACACACCGTCCATCGAGTGCAGCAAGGTGGAGGTTCCCTGCTGTTTCGGGGTGGCGTTACGTGGGGCCAACGTTCTCCACTTATGGTCATGGAAGGCGCCGTAATGGCTGTACTATACGTGAATGCCATGCTCCGACCGATAGTGCAACCATATCGGCAGCATACTAGCAAGGCATTCGTCTTCATGGACGGGAATTCGCGCTCCCTTTGTGCACGTCTTGTGAACAGCTTCCTTCAGAATAGCGACATCGCTATCGAACATGCCTGGAATAGATTGAAAAGGGCTGTTTATGGACGACGTGACCCACCAACCACTCTGAGGGATCTACCCTGAATCACCGTTGAGGTGTGAAAATCTGGACCAACAGTGCCTTAATTAACTTGTGGATAATATGCCATGACGAATACAGGCATGCATCAACGCATGAGGACGTGCTACTGGGTATTAGAGGTGACAGTGTGTACAACAGTCTAGATCACCATCTCTGAAGGTCTCGCTGTATAGTGGCACAACATGCAATTTGTGGTTTTCATGAGCAATAACAATGGCGGAAATGATGTTTATGTTGATCTCTATTCAAATTTTCTGTTCAGGTTCCGGAACTCTCGGAACCTAGGTGATGCAAAACTCTTTTTTATGTATGTACAACGCACTGTGGAAATTGCTCTGGCGTTCCCGAGTTACTTTTACGTTACACTTTTATCATCCTCACCCCTATGGGACGTAGATGGTTCTTATCTCACAGAGCTTCTTTCTACATAGTAAGTGATTTGTGTACCAAGTTTGGCTGAAAAAAAAAAATGGTTCAAATGGCTCTGAGCACTATGCGACTTAACTTTTGAAGTCATCAGTCGCCTAGAACTTATAACTACTTAAACCTAACTAACCTAAGGACATCACACACATCCATGCCGGAGGCAGGATTCGAACCTGCGACCGTGGCGGTCGCTCGGCTCCAGACAGTAGCGCCTAGAACCGCACTGCCACTCCGGCCGGCCAAGTTTAGCTGAAATAGATCCAGTGTGTAGGAGGAGTTGAGGAACGAACGAACCAACATATCTACAACGATTTTTGCAAATACATGGGTAAGATATAGTACGAGATCCTCTGTATTTCTCACACTCGCCGCTACGGGATACGAAGTAGGTCTCGTGGAAGGGATTAGGCAAACTGGTTACCGTTCGACAAAAAGATTGTTTCATTACTGGGCGTCAAGAATATAGCTCTAATCAAGGAGGGCATAAATCAAGACGAGAAAACATCAGGGGAAGGAAGGAAGGAAGGAAGAAAGGGTCGAGGCACGGTATTTACTGAAACTCCTCCGTGCAGCGGCTACACTGCTCAGTGCGTTCTTCGCCTCTGTGAATGGCCTGTAATAGCATTCTCACTTTTTTGTTGGAAGAGGAAATTAGAAATACTTCTAACCTCTTCTAAAAAGTTATAACTATAATACTACATACCCAATTCTTCCACAGATTAACCTTCGCAAGCACATTGCTGAAATCTCCATGCTTGTGGTCATACAGAAAAAGTTAACTAAGCACGTAGTCTAGTTGAGTCGCCGGAAGTTGATGCCTGACAGCTGCAGTGAGTGGGCTGGGAGCGCCAGCTTCTCGCGCCTACCCCAACCAATAACGTAAAGTGATTTTGTAAACGTCTCTAAGGCGACGCCCCAGTGCTGTGCACTGTGAGCTGTCAGAGAACTACTTAGACCGTCTGGACTACAGGAGCCCATCGGTGTTACCTTCGACATCACAAATGAAATAAGATAGAACGCGACGCCCGGCAATCGTAACGTGGCCGCCACATTGCTCCAGATGCTGAGCCGCAGCAATTGCGACGTGATATCGACGAAGTCACTAAGGCTCCAGTGGGAATTCGTCCACCGCTTTTAATAATCAACTGCCCTCCGCTACGCCAAGCGGTTCCAGAGAAATGGTAACGAATAGACACACAAAGCGAAAGGACTTGGAGCCTTAATTTCTCCTTGCGCGAAGAGAATCTAAATTTAGTAACAAAAGTTATGAGTGATATCAACGTCTTTCTGCCATTCGGTTCGTTCACCCATGCGGCCACCCAGGGATAGAAATGCTGGGTGTCTCGTGCGAAGGCGAGAAATCGAGGCGAGCTGTGCGACCCCTGGCTGCAGTTACAACCATGGCAGGCGGCGTGCGTGACTTCTGTGAGGCCAGCCACACGCGATTTCCTACGAGAAACGCTCTCCTTTTCGTCACTTCTCGCAACACACAGCCACTGACGCCGAGGCGAAACTTGTGATCGCGTGAGTCCAAGGGCCAACTTCACTACAGCTGCTACGGTTGGTGCGCTAGTGTGGATCAAGTTGCTGACAGTGACATCAAAACAACCGAGCTTGTGGAACACTTAACTACATACGTAAATTCTAAATTTATCATACATAATCTACACATTTCATCATCCTTTTCTTCTACTTTTCTTTAGCGAATAAAATTATGGGTCGTAATTAAATACCTAATTAATCTCCCACGGCACTGTGATCAGCACGGACAACTAGAGACTGACGTCAAATATTTTCAGAATTCTATCTCTAGAGGGAAATCGATCTACCGAAAGTGGACAAAACCAGTTAGAAAAGCCCTTGAGCAACTTAAAACGGACCGCAATGACACAAGGCAGAAATCAATACAAAGTTTTCATCAGAACATCAAATGCTCCCCAGTCACTAACAGTAAGTCTCAAGAACGGAAAAAACACCCATTACCCCATAATAAGAGAAGCCACTAGGCTGACCAAAAGGTCAACTGGAATAAAAATTCCGTCTCCAGACCAGACCTGGACGGCATATAATAATAGCGGAAGATTGGAGTTGCTGTTGTTCTCACGACAGTTAATGATCTGAACTGTAGGAAGACCGAAAAACTCAGTATCCACATCTCCATCCGTACACCATAATCTACCATATCATGCATGGCGGTGGGTACATTGTACAACTGCAACTTATTCCCCCCTTTCCTGTTCCACAAGTGAATGGAGCAAAGAAAAAACGACTGTCTGTATGCTGAGTGGTATTTTGGTTGGGAATACAGGCACAAGAGATGTTTGAGAATAGTTGAAGAACGATTTATTGAACGCGGCAAGAAACCCATACATGTCTTTTGCAAAAATGGAAAAGGTATTTGATACGTGGCTTGGAGTAAGTTTGCAACTGTAATAACGAAAAAGCGAGTGGGATGGAAAACTAGACAACTTATAAACTCATTATATTTAAATAAAAAAAGCGTCAGTGGAATTAAGTGGAGAAAGTACTAACAGGGCAGAATTAGGAAGAGAAGTACGACAAGGCTGCTGTTAGTCTCCTATCCTTTTCAATCTATACTTAGACAATATGAGTCCCTCTTGCCTACTAGATGACAAGGGGGTAAAAACTGGAGGAAGAAGAATGTGGGTTTTTCTAGCAACAGACGAAAAAACGTTACACGATATAATGGGTACCATTGAAGCTAAAGACTTATGGAACGAAAATCAGTACAAAGTAAACAAAGGTAACGGCAACAGGAGGAAATACGTGAGTAAAGATAATGCTGAATGGAGAAATATTAGAACACGGCCTATGCATTAAATATCTAGGAATCAGAACAGAAAATGACTTGAATAGCAGAACATAAATAAAAAGCAGAACAGCAATGGGGAAAGAGGTACTTTTTAAGAAAATAAGAGTTTTCCGCGGTAATATTGACAAAGATTTGAGGAAAAGACTAAAAAATGTTTTGTCTGGAGGGTCCTCCTGTATATTGTTGAAAATTGGGCAACGAGGAATAAAGGTAGAGCAAGGCTGCAGACTTAAGATTGGAGAAAAGAAGCTGGATGGATAGAGTGAAAATTAAGAGATAATAAGGAGAGTGGAAGAGCGAAAATAGTTACTGAATGCAATAAAAAGAATCAAAAGAAACTGGAATTGAGGTATTAAGGAGGAAGGACAAGCTAATAAAAATAGTCTTTGAAGAGGATGTCAATTGGCACCATTTTTCCCGCGACAGTCCCCTTTTTTCCAAATTGTCCTTTTGAACCAAAAGTTTTTTTTTGGAGGATGATAAAATGCCCCGTGTTTTTGTGGTTCTGGATGGCTACAGTGTTTTTCGAAACCAGATGTTTGATTTACAATTTATTGCTGAAGTATATAGGATAGGAAACATCGCTTTTACAACTTGCTTTACAATCTACAGTAATTTACTGTTAATAGTACCGATTCCAGTTACGCTGTATTTTCTATATGTTTACCTAGTAAGAATTTGAGTTCCCACTGCGGTAAGCAGCCTGAAGACATAGCGCAAACGTTAAAATTTGAAATTTAGGCAACCATTGTTTCCTGATGTCAAAATGAAACTGTAATTTTAACAGCAATATAAAAAATGAGTGTCCTTTTAGCACTGATAGTGGAGAAAATGCAGAATGTACGTTGTGCAAATAAAACTTTGCTATTGTACACGATGGTAGCTCTTACATTGTGCATCACGTTAAAAGGAAGGGATACCACATGATTCATTTGGGGGAATATCGTCTGGCAATCCGTGGGTCAGATGGTACTGATCATGTGCTCACTTGCATCACAAAATGTCAAAAGAAAATACATTTCTTGATAAAATACAAAAAAAGTGAAAAGCGCAGTGTTAGTGAGCTGAATAATTGTAAGATGTCATCTGGGATCATCTAAGTCTATGATGCAAAGGCAAATTTCTACGTCTATTAAATTTTCTCACTGCAACTTGATCCCCTTTTTTTCCTTAACTGCATCAGATTTTTACCTAAATTTTGTAAATGTCCCCTTTTTGTAATAAAACTGAAATGGACACCCCATCTTGGAGTGGTGTGGAAAGGAAAGAAACTGCGACAGATTTCAGATCCTGGATGAACTGCTGGACGACAGCTTCTTTGAGAAGGAAGCACTGCATCACAGGAAATTGAAACGCACAGGACATGACACCATCGCAGTAAACTTGCGGTGGTGGTGGTAGTGGTAGTGGTGGTGGTGGTGGTGGTGGTGGTGGTGGTAGTGATCATGATGATCTTCCATACGCCTCTTGACCTCTCTAATCTTGTCTTCTGGGTCCACACGCGAGATGTATGTTGATGGCAGTAAGATCTCTCTGTGGTCTATCGCAAATGCCGGCAATTCTCTACACTTTCTCAATAGGATTTCACGAAAAGTATGAATGTATAATATCTGTAAAAGTGATCAAGTAGTAATGTAAACGACAAAAGTCATTATTCATGCGAAGCACGCAAGAGTCGAACGTGAGAGACGTAAGTGCAAGGTAAGATGTAAAGGGCGTTGTGGTCGCGCACCCCATTAACCCTCGCGTAGCAGTGTGTGCACAAAAACTGCAACACGCCCATCTAACTGTTCACTGGTTTGAGGAAAGGATGCAGCCACATGGGGTGTGTACATACAAATGAACGCAGCTGCTTGTTTGGATTGCAGCTCCACCACATCTACGTTCCGGCAATGCGCCGCCTGCGTACCGCTTCCAGGACAGGCATTAGATTTACGCTGTAAAACTGGCCACTCGTTTCACTTATAAAGACTAACGATAAAACTGAAATTTGTGGTCGAGTATAACGACTTACCCATTAAAACAAATCATTCCTTCAACCTTAAATTTGCAAACTGCTGGAATACAACACCGGGACTGAAATCGGTAGATTCGTTGTTCAAAAACAGACATCCAAAGGAGGGATACCGTACCAGTTCCGTCCAACTGCCGCGTTAGATGGTCAAAATCCCGAAATGGTTAGAGCGCCCTGACCATAATGTTCCAAACGTTCTCAAGTGGAGAAAGATCCGGAGACCCGTTGGAGAAGAAAGGGTTGGTCAAGCACGAAGACGAGCAGTAGAAAATCGAGGAGTGCGGGCGGGTATTATCTTACTGAAAATAGGTGCAGGATGGCTTACCGCAAAACGGGGCTTACAATATCGTCAACGTAACGCCGTGCTGTAAGAGTGCCGCGGATGGTCATCAAATGAGTCCTGTTATGAAATCAAATGGCACCTCAGACCATCACTCCTGGCTGTCGGGCCATCTGCAGAGGTAGATGGTCACTGTGGCTCAGTTCGACGCGGAGCTCATCACTGCATACAATTCAACTCCAGTAAAGACATTCCAGGTCGAATGTGTTCGACACCACTGCAAACGAGCTTGTTGGTGTAGAGGTCAATGGTGAGGCGCGCATGCGGCGCCATGAGCTCATCCACCTTCTGTGAGCCGCTTATTAAAGGTCCCTGTGGTACCTGAAGCACCAGGTGCACGTCGGATCGCTGGTGGAGATGAACCCGGGGCTGAGCGCTTCTCTGACGATCACTCGGTCCACTCGTTGACTCGTATCTGTAGATCGACCTCTTCCTTCTTGACCCTGTGTTGGGCCACTCTTCATCCATTTCTGCCAACATCGTCGAATAGTGGCATCGCTCTCACTCAAATGTCGAGCGATTCGCCGATTATTCGAACTGGCTTCTTTGAGCCCAACTACACGTCCTCTCTCAAATAATGGTATCTGCGTATATTGTTCACGCGCCTGTGTGCACGGCATACACTCCAATTGAATTCACGGGATCAAATTCGAAAAGACTTTATGCCCTGGTATAGACTCGTCCTTTGTTTATGTCTCTATAGCTGCAAGGTGAAATTCCGTTGCAGCGTCACACATTCATCCATCGACTGCCAAAGTTTACAGTTACACATTTTACGTCGATACATGTTTGAATACCAATTTGTGATCAATTTGCGTAACTCCTGCTTGGTGCATCGTTTTCTTTTTGCGTTAGAGTGTACTTTGTTTCGTATCGCAGACAGGAAACGCATGTAAATTGTCGCTGCACATGTTTAAATACAGTGACTAACCGTATGATGTTAACTTATGTGTGATTGGTGCTCAAACTAAAATTTACGAATGATGAGTATCTGTGTTCACCCAACTCATTGCGTGAGTGCATGAGCCCGGTGTTTCTAGTGGCGTCAATTCTATTTCTTAGAATTTATGTTTTAAGTAATTGCGACAGCGTTGTTCGCGTATACTGCGGTGTGACCTTCGTTTATATTTAAAGTACGTCAGTATCCAGAGCGATCTTTAGTGGAATGAAAACCTCCAACAAATAGTAGAAAAAGGAATTGTCAGGCAGATTCACAGGAAGAGCCTTAAGGAAATGTACCTCATTCACCAAGGAAATAGTTTACAATGCGCTTGTTCGGCCGATTCTTGAGTACTGCTCATCAATTTGGGAGCCAGTTAGCAGTGATAGACTATATAGAGAACATCAAATAAAGAGCGGCGCGTTTCGATAAGGGACCGTTTAGTCGGCGAGCGTTACTGAGATGTTCAACAAATCCAAATGGTAGACATTACAAAAGGGGTGTTGTGCGTCATAGAGAGGTTTACTATTGAAATTTCGAGAGTACTTACGGGGAAGAGTCGGACAACATATTACTGACTCCCAGGTACGTCTCGCCAAATGACCACAACGAGAAAATTCGAGAAATTAAAGCCAATACAGAAGCTTACAGACACTCATTCTTCCCATGCGCCATTTGCGAATGGGAAAAGGAAGGTGTATCAGATGACGGTAACAGAAGTAACCGCCGCCGCAAACCGTTAGGTGGATTGCGGAATAGAGGTATAGACCTTTACTACTGAATGTTTTACTTTATTCCATCCGTGCTACCCGATGTATCCTCCACCACACAACACGAGATGGCTTGAGAGTGTAAACGTTGATCTAGCCCTACACGTAAACGGCTTCTCAGCAAAAACATGACGCAGAACACGTTCCGCAGAACCACTTACTAAGGCTTAGGCACTGACGATCGTACAACGGACACAGACCTGCAATAGACGCATACAGGACGGAGAGCTCGTGTGACGCACTGTCTCGAAAACGCGGCTCCTACTTGAGAACCTGGCTCCGCGACGTCGGGAAGAACTACGCGCGCAAACAAGATGGCCAAGCGCGCCCACAGCGCGCGCGCGCGCGCACGCACGCACACACGCACGCACGCACGCACACGGAGGAGGAGGAGAAGGAGATTAGTGTTTAACGTCCCGTCGACAACGAGGTCATTAGAGACGGAGCTCGGGTGAGGGAAGGATGGGGAAGGAAATCGCCCGTGCCCTTTCAAAGGAACCATCCCGCCATTTGCCTGAAGCGATTTAGGGAACTCACGGAAAACCTAAATCAGGATGGCCGGAGACGGGATTGAACCGTCGTCCTCCCGAATGCAAGTCCAGTGTGCTAACCACTGCGCCACCTCGCTCGGTCACACACACGGGAGGAGGGGTCATGCGTCTTAATGCTTTCCACCTGTCTCAACGCATTCATCACGGAATTGTAATCTAATAACTTCAGTAATAAAATAACTTAGTCTCTACTGGTTAAGTAAATACGCAAGGAAAATTTTTTGCTATTAATGTCTCCGCTTTTGACTTATACGACATACAGGTGTTTGTTTTTTCTTCACAAAACCAGAGAAGACGAGAATAAATGCATTTCATAAGGGGCTTTACAGAAGAACGTTAAATACTAAATGGATTAATAAGGTTTTCCGTAGAAGTTTTCCCAAGAATCGTCAAAGGAAAGGCATACGTCGATTGCACATTAACTATAAGAAGGGGCATATGCTAGGACGTCTATTACGACATCAGGTATTAACTCCCATGGCACTAGCGGGAACCGAAGAGTACAACAGGTGTAGGAAATATATCCAACAATGAACGGAAGTCGTAGGGCGTAAGTAGTTTTGTCCAAAACAACGAGAAATCGTGACGGGGCACACCGAACCAGAGGACTGGCATAAAAGTATGTCACTTGTTCCGAGAAATCATTGCAGCACCTAGCACCAGTGCAGCGGCAAGAGGCATCCTCCATGTAAAGAGAGGGTCCACAGCAGTTGCAGTTGACACGACACGTGCACCGACTATGGTGTACTAACACACAGAGTTTATGTAGAAGACGGACACCGATTCGCTCGCCAAAAAATGCAAAGATGTGTATAATATCACTCCCAGCTCGTCAACCTCGGGGAACTGTAGCTTCATTTAAAAATACGGCGACTCCGTATGATATTATTCACGCTTTCAGTTAGGCATCAGTATCTGAATCGTCGAATGATGTCAAATAAAAGCCTGTGTCAGGTTTCCTCGTAGTCGTTCATAATTGGTGCCTTTTAGGATGTCCAGCCGCACTAAAGATACCGTGTCTGCGACCAGTTTTTAAGACTTCGTCAGCCTCCCACGTATCTCTCCGGTGAAGATCGAGCATAAAATCAAAGAACGGGAAAACAAACGGATATAGCGAGCATTGTAATTAATGTACAGATAATGTACAATACGTGGGGTATTATTTGATTTATTTACTAGTCTCGCAAGCATAGCCAGATGTTCTTTGCCCTGCTAGCAACACGTTAGAGATTTAGAAGCACCCCTCGACATCATCGTCAACTCTACATCTACATATATGCTCCGCAATCCACCATACGCTGCGTGGCGGAGGGTACCTCGTACCACAACTAGCATCTTCTCTCCCTGTTCCACTCCCAAACGGAACGAGGGAAAAATGACAGCCTATATGCCTCTGTACGAGCCCTAATCTCTCTTATCTTATCTTTGTGGTTTTTCCGCGAAATGTAGGTTGGCGGCAGCAAAATTGTACTGAAGCCAGCTTCAAATGCTGATTCTCTAAATTTCCTGAGTAGCCATTCACGAAAAGAACGCCTCCTTTCCTCCAGAGACGCCCACCCGAGTTCCTGAAGCATTTCAGTAACACTCGCGTGATCATCAAACCTACCAGTAACAATTCTAACAGCCCGTCTCTGAATTGCTGCTATGTCCTCCCTCAATCCGACCTAATAGGTATCCCAAACGCCGAGCAGTACTCAAGAATAGGTCGTATTAGTGTTTTATAAGCGGTCTCCTTTACAGATGAAATACCGCTTCCCTAAATTCTACCAATGAACCGAAGACGACTACCCGCCTTCCCCACAACTGCCATTACATGCTTGTCCCACTTCATATCGCTCTGCAATGTTACGCCCAAATATTTAACCGACGTGACTGTGTCAAGCGCTATATTACTAATGGAATATTCAAACATTACAGGATTCTTTTTCCTATTCATCTGGATTAATTTACATTTATATATATTTAGAGTTAGCTGCCTTTCTTTACACCAATCACAAATCATGTCCAAGTCATCTTGTATCCTCCTCCTTACACGATAAGGAATGTTCACTGTAATCCTACAATTGTGAGCTTACAATGAACACTGAAGATGCAGCTCATACGTTTTTCTCATGAATATGATGTCGAGTGGTGCATTAAATCTGTACTGGTGTTGCCAGTAGGGCAATGAATGTGAAAGTATGCTTGTGAAGGTAGTACACAAATCAAATAATACGCCACTTGCTACGGTTTATCTGTACAATAACAAGTATAGCCTGCCACACGTCAAACTTATTCGCACTGTACAGCCCTAGATTTTCAATAACGGCGATTGTGGATAAACAAATGCGCATCGAAGGATGTAGCAGTCTCCGATGGCGGAACAGTAGGCGCTACTGAAAACGCCTCACAGACAAAGAAGTGTGGAATGCAGCACGATGGGCACTGGCGCAGAGGTTCCAGGTTCGATTCCCGGCGGTCGTGTAAGATTTGTGTGCAGCTCAACGACGGCGTCCGCTCTCTGTCGTGAGAACGAACGAGTAAGCAGTGAGGAGAGGCGCGTGCCTCCGATCCACACAAGCTTTGACTGAGCACGCGCACAGACTACTGGAGTGGTGACCTGGTGGGACGAGGCACCGGCGGTCAGCTGGAGGCAGCGGGCATGGGTGGAGGCCGGGCGTCGCTGGCGGCCGCGCGACGGCGCATGCTGCTGTGTGCCGCCTGCCGGTCGCCGCCGCCGCCGCCGCTGCTGCTCGCCCGCTGCCGGCAGACACACTGGCCGCTGCCGCTGCCGCGCTCTACTCTGCTCTGCTCCGCTCCGCTCCGCCGCCGCCCACGCCGCTATTGATCGCGCAGACCGGCGCGGCGGCGGCGGCAGCGGCGGTCCCAGCTGGCGAGCCACCCTCTGGCCTACTTCGCGGCCTCGCCCCTACAACTACGCACACGCTTTCTTCCCGGGGGGCGACGTCTCACCCGACCCAACGCTGCCGCCTCCCCTTCACTGTTCGCAATCCCAGTAGAATACGGGTCATCCGAATGATACCGTCACCGGGCAAGAAATCACTCACTCCGATACACATCACGCTAACACCGTGTAACTCCGCTCGACACCTGAGTATAGCTGAGTACCGCGAGAACAGCACACCATAAATTTCTTCAGTTTATTCCACATCCGGCCGTAGCCACTCGTTGACCATCAGATCCACCAGAGCAACCATACTCCGCATATGCTGACCGCTACAATTCAGTCGCTGTTTGAAATAGTCACTGTCACTTTCTACAGGATTAAGATCGAGTGAGGTAACGAGTAAATCGAGGTCGTACGTCAAGAAACTGCAAAAAGGTGGAAATTTAACGAGGTGGGACCTGGGTAAATGACTAAACCAGAGGTTGTACGGAGTTTCGGGGAGAGCTTAAGGGAACAATTGACAGGAATGGGGGAAAGAAGTACAGTAGAAGAAGAATGGGTAGCTCTGAGGGATTAAATAGTGAAGGCAGCAGAAGATCAAGCAGGTAAAAAGACGAGGGCTAGTAGAAATCCTTGGGTAACAGAAGAAATATTGAATTTAATTGATGAAAGGAGAAAATATAAAAATGCAGTAAATGAAGCAGCCAAAAAAGGAATAAAAACGTCTCAAAAATGAGATCGACAGGAAGTGCAAACTGGCTAAGCAGGAATGGCTAGAGGACAAATGAAAGGATGTAGAGGCTTATCTCACTAGGGGTAAGATAGATACTGCTTACCGGAAAATTAAAGAGAGCTTTGGCGAAAAGAGAACCACTTGCATGAATATCAAGAGCTCAGAACGAAACCCAGTTCTAAGCAAAGAAGGGAAAGGAGAAAGGTCGAAGGAGTATATAGAGGGACTATACAAGGGCCAATGTACTTGAAAACAATATTATGGAAATGGAAGAGGATGTAGATGAAGATGAAATGGGAGATACGATACTGCGTGAAGAGTCTGACAAAGCAATGAAAGACCTGAGTCGAAATAAGGCCCCGTGAGTAGACAAGATTCCATTAGAACTACTGACGGCCTTGGGAGAGCCAATCCTGACAAAACTCCACCATCTGGTGAGCAAGATGTATCAGACAGGCGAAATACCATCAGACTTCAAGAAGAATATAATAATTCCAATCCCAAAGAAAGCAAGTGTTGACAGATGTGAAAATTACCGAACTATTAGTTTAAGTCACAGCTGCAAAATACTTACACGAATTCTTTACAGACGAATGGAAAAACTGGTAAAAGCCGATCTCGGGGACGATCAGTTTGGATTCCGTAGAAATAATGTTGGAACACGTGAGGCAATACTGAACTTACAACTTGTCTTAGAAGAAAGATTTAGGGAAAGTCAAACCTACGTTTCTAGCATTTGTAGACTTAGAAAAAGCTTCTGACAATGTTGACTGGAATACTCTCTTTCAAAATCTGAAGGTGGCAGGGGTAAAATAAAGGGAGCGAAAGGCTATTTAAAATTTGTA
Source organism: Schistocerca gregaria (assembly GCF_023897955.1). Classification (NCBI taxonomy): domain Eukaryota; kingdom Metazoa; phylum Arthropoda; class Insecta; order Orthoptera; family Acrididae; genus Schistocerca; species Schistocerca gregaria. The sequence continues at coordinate 1,069,061,760 of NC_064920.1, read as the reverse complement.
CAGAAACCAGATGGCAGTTATAAGAGTCGAGGGGCATGAAAGGGAAGCAGTTGTTGGAAAGGGAACGAGACAGGGTTGTAGCCTATCCCCGATGTTATTCAATCTGTATATTGAGCAAACAGTAAAGGAAACAAAAGAAGAATTCTCAGTAGGTATTAAAATCCATGGAGAAGAAATGAAGACTTTGAGGTTTGGCGATGACATTATAATTCTGTCAGAGGCAGCAAAGGACTTGGAAGAGCAGCTGAACGAAATGGACGGTGTCTTGGAAGGAGGATATAAGATTAACATCAACAACAGCAAAACCAGGATATTGGAATGTAGTCGGATTAAATCGTGTGCTGCGAGGGAGTTAGATTAAAAAATGAGATACTTAAAGTAGTAAATGAGTTTCGCTGATGATGGTAGAAGTAGAGAGGATATAAAACGTAGACTGGCAATGGCAAGGAAAGTGTTTCTGAAGAAGAGAAATTTGTTAACATCGAGTATAGATTTAAGTGTCAGGAAGTCTTTTCTGAAAATATTTGTATGGAGTGTAGCTATGTATGGACGTGAAACGTGGACGATAAATAGTTTAGACAAGAAGAGAATAGAAGCTTTCGAAATGTGGTGCTACAGAAGGATGCCGAAGATTAGATGGGTAGATCACATAACTAATGAGGAGGTATTTAATAGAATTGAGGAGAAGAGAAATTTGTGGCACAATTTGACTAGAAGAAGGGATCGGTTGGTAGGACATGTTCTGAGTTGTCAAGGGATCACAAATTTAGCATTGGAGGGCAGCATGGAGGGTAAAAATCGTAGAGGGAGACAAAGACATGAATACACCAAGCAGATTCAGAAGGATGTAGGTTGCAGTAGGTACTGGGAGATGAAGGAGCTTGCACAGGATAGAGTAGCACAGAGAGCTGCATCAAACCAGTCTCTGGACTGAAGACCACAACAACAACTACAACAACATCAACAACAACAACAACAAGATCGGGTGAGTTCACGAGCCACTCGAGGTCGTATGTGAAATCGCTAAGTGGGTCTACGGTTTCTGTCAAGTCACTTGCTGACCAGTCCGGTGTGGCAGCTGAAGACAGAAAACGAAAGTCGACGTTCATTTTTCGCATTCAAGAAACGGTTCACGCAGGAGATTCGTACAAACATACCAGCATTTCAATATCGGAGAGACTCCCGTATGGACGACATAGTTGTAAGCATCACTGGCATGGGGAAACAACTGAAGTTTGAAAGCAAATAAATCAACAGGTCGGTACAGAATTCAGATTGGGTTTTACGAAGTGTAAGCCCTCTTTCCTCGTATCATATCGTCGTGGTCCTTACGTGCCCTATACGTTGGTGGCATTAAAATCGTTGTGCAGTCAGATTCAAAGGCCGGTTCTCTCAATTGTCTCAGTAGTGTTCCTCAAAAAGAACGTCGCCTTCCCTCCAGGGACCCCCATTTGCGTTCCCGAAGCATCTCTGTAGCGCTTACGCGTTGTCCGAACCTACCAGTAACAAATCTAGCGGCGCGCATGTTTTGGCAATGCGTTTTATGTTATTCGATACAGAATTATATAATATACGAAGTCGAGTGTTTAGTTTATTTTTATGCTCATATACTTTGTTCTTTTCATGGCATTAAAATAGAGTTCACGTCGACACAGAAAAGAATTTTCGACACCTTCTGCTTTTTGCGTTTAATCGAGGTGCAATAGCCACAGAAACTGCCATAGAGTACGGAAAAGACATTATGCCTCTTAGGGCGGCTCAAAGCTGGTTTATGCAATTCAAAGGCTGCAGTTTCGACCTCAAAGACATGTACGATCTATCACGAATTGCTCGATCGGAAACAAACAGTGAACATTTACGTACAACAAATGCTACGACTCAACATCTCCATCCAGTAAAAGAGACCTGATAGGCGACGTGGCTATCTTCTGCAACTCGACAACGCCCTTGCATAGCCAAGGAAGCCACTGAAACGCTTGGCTGGGAAGTGCTGTCAGGTCCTCCGAATTTTCCCGACGTGGCGCCTTCGGATTTCCATCTATTCCGATTCTTCTCGAATGCAATGCGTGGCGTTCCTCTCAATAATGACATGAAATCGAAGGCTTGGCTGGATGACTTCTTCGCGTTGAAATGATGCATTTCAATCGTACAGGCACCGAAGAGTTTGTTGAACGTTGGAAAGTAGTTGTGAACAACAAAAGAGGATATATTACTGTGTGGCCTAGCGGCTCTAGGCGCCTCAGTCTGGAACCGCGCGACAGCTACGATCGCAGGTTCGAATCCTGCCTCGGGCATGGATGTGTGTGACGTCCTTAGGTTAGTTAGGTTTAAGTAGTTCTGAGTTCTAGGGGACTGATGACCTCAGGTGTTAAGTCCCACAGTGCTCAGAGTCATTTGAACCGCATATTACTCATTGACTTATTGTTCATTTCTTGTTTATTTTTGTGGAAACCTACACATTAAAAAAACATAGGACCTTATGGGCCAATCTAATATATGTACACTGTTGTGTACATAGTTCCGCGTAGTCAGCGCGTACACAATTTTCCCACTAGAGCGCGCCCCGCTAAGCACAACAGCAGGCGCAGCGCTCGTCCGTCTCCGCACTACGAGATGGCGCTGTCTTAGAGACGGACCAAATTCTGTTTCCGCCGATCCACGTATTAATATGTAACGCAGTCAATGAGATTGCTGTTAACGTAGAACCTTTTCTCCTCGCGGATCACACTCACACAGTGATACATGAACGCGCATTACACAGAGTGTACAGACCTCCGATTAGTCCGTCTGCATTAGTCTGTACCAGTCGGCACGAGTTCTACATTTGTCTGTACCAGTCTATAGTCAAGTTTCAGTCTGCGCCTAATAAGATTACCATATTCCTGTACATAGCTATGAAGATACATGTATAGACACCAATACCAAAGGAACTTCAGATTGTTAATTGTAAATAGCATCCAGAACCAAGTTAAGTATATTATTTTAATAAATGTGTGTGAAAATTAATCAAGTTCTGTTTAAAGTTGGTCACCGTCAATCTGCTATTCTAAGCGTGCAAGTGGCATTTCTATCGTCTGACCTAATGGCAGAAGATAAACACGCCACGATAAGACCACGAGACACATTGCTGACACTCGCCTCCTTTGTTAGAGCGACAAGTCAAATAATCTGATGGTGTGTGTACTGAAGGTCTTACAGTACGCACACCACATATACTTTGCAAACAACTGAACAAGAAGAGAGAAGACACTTCCCATTTTACCATTTAGCCTACTAATTCTTACTGTTCCGTAAGTACCTGGTGGTAGGGAAGAATGACTACTTGAATTTTTATTTACGTGCTGCAATTAATTTAAATCTTGTCTTCAAGGTCCCTATGGGAGCTATACTTAGGGGGCTCTAGAATATTTCTAGATTCCTCACTTGCTACTTGTTCTTGTAATTTTAGAGGTAGGTTTCGCGGTACAGTAGGCGCCTATGCTTCAAGTGCCTGCCATTTCTGATTTTTCAGTCTTTCCGTGACACTACTCCGTGGGTCGAAGGAAACTGAGACCATTCGTGCTGCCTTACTTCGTATAAGTTCAGTGTATTTTCTTCACTGAACAGTTTTGACTGGGAAGCCATTTTCATATGTGCACAGAAGTATAACCCGTCATTATCATGAAGTCACATTCATGTAATAATGTAACCGCAGGTAATTCACCGTGTTAGTCAAAAGCGCATCTAGTGTAGTAGTTCTTCCACTTTAATGTTAATTGTAATATCGTATTACGAACATTTGTCGTCCTGTCTTTGACCTTCAGTTCAATTATGTGGCATATCTAGAACGTGAAGCTCATGGTGATAGAATAAAATCCTATGAAGTGGAGAAAATGATGAAGACAGACTGGGTTCACTGATGATCAAACAAGTGCGGCATCAAGTAATTTATTTTTCACCTACGCAGAAAAATGGAAGACACACAAGCAGTAGACAGAGCTGCTTGCATTCCCGATTATTCTCTCTGAGTTGCGTAAAACTATCCCGAGGGCTTCGCTGTGGCCGCTGGATTGAGCACAAAATTAAATCGGTGCAGAAACTCGCTACTACTGACCAGTATGAGGCCGGCTGACGCGATTACGGCAGGGGTCACCTGTCCCAGCCACTGCAGCGCTTTCAGCCCAATAACGGACTATGATTCCGCAAACAGCGTTTCGCTGCCATTAAGGGTATAACCAGCACTAGCTGCTGTCAAAGCGTGCAGAGCGCTGCTCGATACCGTGCGCCATTCATGGCACGGGACTGGCACAGAACCAATGAGAAGTCTGTTACAAATTAAGGTCTCCCCTCCCACCGCCCCCTCCCCGCGGTGGCATTTTTTCTGCCTGTATGTCAATGCTGATCTCAGGAACCGCTGTAGGGACTCTTGTGCGGTCTTCGCTAACAGATTGATTCGTAAATAAGGCTTGTGTATATAATTTATTATCGAAACGTCAGACAATTTGGTTTATTGGGACGGGTGCTACTGGGGTAAAGGACCAAACAACGTGATCAGTCCCTCGATCCAAGAGTGGTGCACCCTGAAGTTGAGACGTCCACCGAGAATATTTTCTGATCGAGTAGGGAGATTCGTAACAGTAAAAGCGAGAATGCTAAAAACTTAATGGACGTATTTTGAACTGTGAGTAATAAAAACAAGAAGCTGTAGCCCGTGTTCATTCAAGTCAAGAGTGCCCATTATTCAACAAAGTGCGACACCCAGAACAGAAAATTGGATGCAGCAGAAAAGAAGATAAAGCCAGAGACGTTGTTGGGTCGTAGATAATTCGTCCTAACCTCGGGAATCCGGAGCAGGGCGCTAGTATCTACACAAAAACTGCAATATACAGCTTAACACTGGGGCGCCTGGAGCAGTTTCAGCCAAACTTGGTACCTAAATGACTCTACTATCTGCAAGAATACACTGTTGGAGTAACAGCAGTAGGGGTGGGGTGTAAAGAGACCACATGTACAAATAATCGCCAACGAATTATATTAGCGTCCAATCCAGTGTTACGTTATTTAAATACATCGACAACGGCGAGTAGTAACTGCGGAATGTATAGTATTCTGACGACAATTGGCCTGCAGACAGTGACGGGCATGAGCGAGAGAAGGGGTAGTAGTGGGTGGATGATGTATAAAAAACAACCGTCCAATGCGTAGAGCAATTTAAACCACATCTGGTACGCACATTACTCACTACATGGGGGTAAGACAATCCTAGCACCCCTCAGTGTGGCGACTGGGAATGTGGTGGCAGGTTCCAAACGTTTCCTATGTAATGAAAGTTTCCGTTAATATGTAACGGCGTATGGTCGGCTAGTAACTGTAAGTGGGAAGAAGGGGGGCGCCAATATCATTACTTTTCGACGGGAGGGGATGACGAAGAAAATGTTTGTCATTCAAGGGTACAACATATGAAATGGTGACATTCACAAAAACTTAATGGATGTTGATTGATAATTAGTAACGAAATAACTAGTACCATTTTGTATAATGTGTGATTTACATCAAAACCACAAATTTCTGTTGTAATTCGACTCGGTTTTTCAAATATAATACAGAATTTAAACATTGCTGTATCCGATAATAAAAACTAAATCAAATTTCTTGCGTGATTCGGCAGCTACAACTGAGATTTAAAATTCGACACGTAATCAAGTTTTGGCGAATACTGTGATGGAAAATTATAATTATACGAACATACGTGACACTTATCACTAAACGAAAACTGAACATATTATGGGTTTTCAAAACCTTATCGACTGGTAACTCATCAAAAATCTCCTCTTATCTCCTCTCTCTCGGTCTGAGTATATTAACCATCGCTCAGCAAAATTAAGTTCGCAAACAAACAAATTCATGCGTAATGGGATTAGAAATATCGAGTGAGTGTTTGTCAAACAATAACCAGCTGCTTGCTGGACTGTTATCTATACATTGCAGATATCTGGTGACTGGTGCACATTTCGCATCTGTATCCTGTTTTGCACTTCGTATATTGCCGATTAGTGTCAAATCTTGGCGTCACAATACGCACAGCTGCTTCAAAAGCGATTGTAAATGTAACAACTTTAGTTGTACGTCTGTGCACTTGTTTGACAAACATATGGGTAGAAAACAGCCTATTTAACAAAGAAGTTTGATCGTTTACAAGGGCCTAAGGTAGCTGTAGACACATATTCCTTACCAGTAAGTGTGATGTGTTAGTCTAAGCCTAGACTAATCTATTCTCTGTACATTCGTTTGTATCTTCATAGACACCAATGTAATAAATATTATGTGTTTGCTGGGCAGTGATATTTAATAACACACTTATTACATGCTGTACATTAACCAAAAGGCAGCACGGAAAGAAGAAAACAGCCGTAGTGCTGATAACAGGAAGTTACGAAGCCACGATACCACGTCCGCACGGAGAGCATACAGTTTGAACTTTGCCGAGTGGTCAAGCAGGGTGAATTCAAGATGGAGCGCGGATCAATGAGGTGGGGGGGGGGGGGGTCATGCTCCACCTTCAAGGGAAATTTTTAGTAGAAGCGTTTTTATTTTTTCACGTACGACTTTCTGGAAACTGAAGTGTCTCGAAAATGCAAGAGTTGCTAGTACTTACTACGTTTGACGCATGATACTTTTCAGTTGCTTACGTGAGGGCCAGCGCACGTGGATAGGCTTGTGATCTCACCGGCAACACTGGACAGGCATATGCGCCCATTCACACGGTAATCCACTTGCTCTCACCAAAAAAAAAACTGACAAGGTTCGTGAGGCTATAGGTAGAACAGGCAAACTGTAGGAAGTTGAGGAGGACAGAACAGAATAGAAAAGACTCTTCACTAAGAAAAAAAATTTGTACTGAGGTCTCTGATGCAGGCGAAAACGATTTAAAGAAACAGCTTTCCACCCATTTACACGATCGTATATCCACGGTTTGAGGACCAGTGTTGACAATCGTAGTAGCTAGTGAAATACTGACAATTGTAACTGCACACTTCGATTTCATATTCTGTAAAACATGACTTTATGAATTTTTTGAGAGTACCTTGCTATTACAGCATGTTTTCGTCGCAGAGCAAACGCCGGAGCTGGCAATCACCACCCAAATATTCGCATTTAAGACCTCATCTCCCTCTGTCCCACTTGCAGCTCGCCTGAGGTTTAATTGAAAATGCGTCGGATCTCCTTACAGATAGAAAAAAAATTAAAAATGTAACAAAGAACTCAACAGTTCCCTCCACAGAGACACAAAATCCACCACAACATACTTTGCTGGCATATTCACGATGACATATTCTCGCAAATCTGCATTCTATTACGTTTCGAACCATTGGTTTTGTGGCACTACAGAGCACATTCCCTGGTTATTTAAAATGAATTTTTATCCCGGACACCTGCAGTTACTGGTATGTTTTCCTTCAGTCAAAAACATCGTCTACAGTCTGCAGAATCAATATTCTTTACTATTTGTTATGCTTTAAGTGTACAAATCGTTAGCTAGCTGATGTGCTAAAATTAGGTGGAGTCACTTTGTTCACCTTCTCGGATGTTTCACATTATACAGGCGGAAAAAATGCAGAGTGTGGGTTGGTTTAGAATCACTGACATGCAAAAAATAGCACTTGGTGAAAGAGTATGCCTTTTTATGTTTCATCCAGTGTCCCACAATCATCAAATATTAATGTAAAAAAATGCCGTGTGGCTAGGGCCTCCCGTCGCGTAGACTATTCGCTTGGTGCAAGTCTTTCGAGTTGACGCCACTTCGGCAACTTGCGTGTCGATGGGGATGAAATGATGATGATTATGATAAGGACAATACAACACGCAGTCCCTGAGCGGAGAAAGTCTCCGACCCAGCCGGGAATCGAATCCGAGCCGTTAGGCATGACATTCCGTCGCGCTGATCGCTCAGCTACCACCAGGGGTGTACATCAAATATTAATAGGTAAGTACAGATACCAAACCCACGAATATGAATGAATGGATGGATGGATGAACGCCCTACCCATCGAGCACCCAGGTACACGCAAACCCGCACAGCAGACGTGGTCTGCGGGTGGCCTGCAACGCACGGCTAATCGACACCTCCCTCGGTCTGTCTGGAAAAGAAACGGGGACAGTCGACCTGAGACAAGGCGAACAGATGTTTCATATCGTGTGCAAAATGCTGGTTGTATACAGCGCCTGGAATGTGTGGAACTTAGCCGTTAACTTGGCACCACTTATGATGAAATTCCACAGGCAGCATCCACTAGCGGTCGAGTTTAGAATTGTTCTGCGCACCTACGTCTCTCTGTGACAGCCTATCATCGTTCGCAATGAGGACGCTGTCCTGTGTTACTATCACACGAAAATAAGTAAAAAGATAAGTAAATTAACTACTGCTAGTCTTGTAGTGATATGAATATCCTGATTCGTCGCCGTAAAGCCGGATGTGTGATACTGAGATATACTTTATTTTAAACTGTGAACAGGTGTAATGGAGGGTGGTGACATATCAGTTGCTAGTGACTCCAGGTCGCGTATTTGTACAATGGGCGCATCTTGGTACAGCAAGTGAACAGGGATATTATCTGCGCCAAGTCTCGTTCAAAATCAACCTTACTAGCAAACTTAACAGAGAGAAAATCTTGTGCTGTTTCTGTGGGAGGAGCGTGCCTGTGACACCCACTAGGATGACATCCTAAGAGGAGGCAACGCAGTACAGTCTCTGAAGCCAGCCGTGGAACTATGGTCAACTCATTCGTGGACGTGTGCTGTGGCGACTTCCATGAAGGAAGAGAATCCGCTTCCTACGGCTGCTCTGCGAGGCACTGAGGTCATTGTCTCCTTAGGAACACGGGGTGTTATAGTATGAAGATAAACTCTCCGTGAGTAGTAAAACTCTGACACAGTGGTTCCTCTGTTTCCCCCCACGCTAATCAGATTTCTGTGGTTTTACCACTACACTGTTCAGTGAAATGCATTACCAATACAAGAGGTTCCTGCAAGGATTCCTTTTTTGTAAATCATTTTGCGTGCATAGCCAGTTCTTATACCCACCCACCTTGCAGCTCTCGAATCGATTCACGGTCACGATACTGCTGTCCAACCCTGCAAGTAGAAGCGAACCGATGCCTTTTTATCTGATCTAATCAGACTTGGTATACGACATACCGACTTTCTAAGGACAGTAGCGTCGAAGCGACACACATGTAATCCTTTTACATGACGATACTATCATTGAAGCGTACTGTTTGCTTACAAACCGTACGGAAGAAACAATCTGTACCCGGCTTATCTTAAAACACGTGTTGGACGTAAGAATTGTGGTCAATCTACTCTGAAGCGTCAAAGAAACGCATATTTCAATGCTTGGGCCATCAACAAGTGTCAGCGTGCGAACCATTCAGCGGATCATCATCGATAGGGCTTTTGGAGCCGAATGCCCATTCGTGTAGCCTTGATGACTGCACGACACAAAGCTTTAACCCTCGCCTGAGCCCGTCAACACCGACATTGTATTGTTGATGACTGGAAACATGTTGCCTGGTCGGACGAGTCTTGTTTCAGATTGTATCGAGCGGATGGACGTGTACGGGTATGGAGACAACCTCATGAATCCATGGGCCCTGCATGTCAGCAGGGGACTGTTCGAGCACGTGGGGCGTATACAGATAGAGTGATGTGGAACCACTGATACGTCTATATACGACTCTGACAGGTGACACGTACGTAAGCATCCTGTCTGATCATCTGCATTCATTCATGTCCATTTTGCATTCCGACAGACTTGTGCAATTCAAACAATGCGATAGCCCACACGTCCAGAACAGCTACAGAGTGACTCCAGAAACACTCTTCTGAGTTTACACACTTCCGCTGGCCACCACACTCCCCAGACATGAAAATTATTCTGCATATCTGGGACGCCTTGCAACGCGCTGTTCAGAAGAGATCGCCACCCCCTCGTACTCTTACGGATTTATGGACAGCTCTGCAGGATTCATGGTGTCAGTTCCCTCCAGCACTACTTCAGACATTAGTCGAGTCCATGCCATGTCGTGTTGCGGCACTTCTGTGTGCTCGCCTGGTCCCTACACGATATTAGACAGGTATCTCAGTTCCCTTGACTCTTCTATGTAATATTCCCAAGATATTAATTACCTTGTACAGCGTCTATAGCGTTGGAGACAATCAGTGTTATTGGCGTAACTAAATTTGAGGCATGTGTAAAAACTTTTGAATCACATGAATATAGCTCTGCTTACACAAAAACGTTTATAGTAAAAAGTCATTAAATTGTAGTAAATATTAAATCTTGGACAGACACGAAGAACAATACGGCACAACGGAAGGCAATCATTTTCTACACAATGTTCTTCAAGCGCTATCTGAAATTTTTATACCGTAATTTGGCTATCGTATTATAACTGTGCAAATCACAACGTATAGCTCCATTCTAAACAGAGAAACGGATACGTAGTACTTGGTACTGAGTGCTTTCATCTTGACACCGAGACTTTTCTGATACCAGTTCTTTATAGCAAGTATCGTATCGAATGATTCTAGTAATTATTTATTAAATTTTTATATTTACACAAAATTTTGGCTGCATGACTCGCTTTAAACAATGCAACGCTCCGACACCTTGCCAACGTTTCGTTTACAGTTCGTTCACCTGTTTTCACGATTCGACTTTTTTTCTGTATTATTGCTTAAAACAGTTTAAGCCCAAGAGTTACTGAATCAGCAGACATAATGGCGACTACCAAAAGTGAAACTCGACAGTATCTTTATACACTCAAAAATTTGAAGCCTTCGTAAAATACTTCAAACGTGAGAAAGATTTTACGAGAACGCCTCACCACAACAGCGAAGTAATTGACTTGTGTTTTCCTCACCCGTCTACAGTAGAGTTCCCTAGTGCGTGTCGCTAGTCATTTGTTCATTCGATCGTTCGCATTAGTCAACCAGTCAGGCGGCAGCGGCGGCAGCTGCCGGTCGAGACACAAGCAGTAACAGGGTAGTACCAGATTTTGTGACATTTTACGAGTTCTTAACCAGGAGCGAATTGTATACTTTCATCTGTGTGCTTTGGTAGTTTACGTTCTTGAATTTCTGCGTGTTAATTTAATATTTACTACGCATAGTTCTCGCGGTTTTCTTTTCTATCGGAAATAAACCGATTTTGTAACATATTACAAGTTCTTGATCTGGAGCGAGTTATTTAGTCTCACCTGAGTGCTTTGATAGTTCAGTTTTTGAATTTCTGCGTGTTAATCTCATTTATTAGACACGGTTCTCGAGTTTTCCTCGGTGTCTACAGCAGAGTTACGTAGCGCTTGTCGGTAGTCCTTGTTTGTCCTTGTAGTGTAATTTGCCACGGTCTATGGATGGGGACTGTGATTGCTGTGTGCGGACGAGAATGGAGTTAGTGAGACCTCGCTTTCAGTTCCAGGCAGTGATGGCTTCGATTACACAGCTTGAAGCTGCAGCTGACGGGCATCACTGTTGTGGGCCGGCCGTGCGGATCCAACGGACGCCCAGCACGGTACGAGTCCGCCGATCGGTCCGCGCCGGTGGCCAGCCCAGTTACTGCTCGCATACCCGTACCCGTGGTCGAGTGGGAGGTTGTCTTGGGGCGCGGCAGGCGGCGAAACACTTCGCAGGGGACCGCTCGTAAGACCACCCCGGTTAGTCTGACAAACAGGTTCGAGATGCTGTCTGTGGCTCTCACAGTCCCTGAAGCCAGATGCAGTCGCCTGTCCTGTTTCAGAGGAAACCTCTCGGCCTACTAGATCCAGGTAATCACAGAGGGTGCGATTATTAGTAGTTGGGAGCTCCAATAGCAAGGACCCTTAGGGATATGGCAGTCAGCGAGGAAACAAAGTCAATGTGCATTCCGGGTGGAGTCATTCAAGACGTGGAACGCGTCCTTCCGGGTGCCATGAAAAGCACAGCGTGAACTGCAGGTGACGATCCTTGTCGGCACCAATTATGTATGTCGCTTTGGAGCGAAAGAGATTCACTCTGGTTACGAGCGGCTAACACAAGTGGTAAAGGCTGCCAGTCTTGCTTGTGAGATGAAAGCAGAGCTCACGATTTGCAACGCAGACGACAGGTCTGACTGTGAACCTCTGGTACAGAGCCAAGTGCAGGGTCTAAACCGGAGGCTCAGACGGTTCTGCGACCGCGTAGGCACCAAATTCCTCGACTTGCGCCAGAGAGTGGTTGGGTTTCGAGTTCTGCTAAATAGGTTAGGAGTCCACTGCACGCAGAAGGCGGCTACATGGGTAGCAGGGCCTGGGTGGCGTGGATTGGGCTGTTTTTTGGGTTACAGGGTCTCGGGGAAATACAAGAAGGGCTTCAGTCTCAAAGGATGCAGGTCGAAGAAATGAAGAACGTAGATCCAGGAACCATCGGTATAACAATTGTAAATTGTCGTAGCTGTCTTGGGAAAGAATCAGCGCTCCACGCGCTAATAGGAAGCACTGATGCTCAAAGCGTTATAGACACTGAAAGCTGGCTAAAGCCGGAGATACGTTCAGCCGAAATTTTTGCAAAGGAATTAATGGCGTTCCGCAAGGATAGGCTGAACACAGTTGGTTGTAGCGTGTTTGCGGTTGTTAGAAATAGTTTAGCTTGTAGCAAAAGTGAAGTACATATTTCCCTTGAGTTAGCAGAGGTCATTCTAGGCAACTGGAATAAAATAATAACTGGATCCTTGTACCGATACCCCAACTCATATAATACAGTTGCTGAATGGGTCAAAGAAAACTTGACTCTAATTTAAAACGCGTACTCGACTCACAAAATTATAGTTGGTGGTGACTTCAGTTTACAATCCAGATGTTGGCTAAAATACATGTTTAAATCCGGAAATACGCATAAATCATCATCCGAAATTGTGCTAAACGCCTTCTTTGAAAATTATTTCGATCAGTTAGTTCATGAGCCCACTCGAAAAGTAAACGGTTGTGAAAACATACTTGACCTCTTAGCAACAAATAATCCTGAGCTAATAATGAACATCAAAACACATACAGACATTAGTGAGCACAGGGTTGTCGTAGCAAAACTGAAAATTATAGCTCCCAAATCCTCCAACAAGAAGCGAAAATACGTTTATTCAAAAAGGCATTTAAAAATTAACTTGGCAGCTTCCTGGGAGACAACCACCACTCCTTCCAAATTAATAATGTGAGTTTACACCAGATGTGGCTTGAATTCGACGAAATATTATCGACAGCAAGTGAGAGATTTACACCAAATAAATGAGCCGGCTGGAGTGGCCGAGCGGTTCTAGGCGCTTCAGTTTGGAACCGCGCGACTGCTACGGTCGCACGTTCGAATCCTGCCTCGGGCATGGATGCGTGTGATGTCCTTAGGTTAGTTAGGTTTACGTAGTTCTAAGTTCTAGGGGACTAATGATCTCAGATTTTAAGTCCCACAGTGTTCAGAGCCATTTGAACCAAATAAATGACTAACGATGGAGCTGATCCTCCTTGGTACGTAACGCGGGTCAGAACACCGCTGCAGAGGCAACGAAAAGAGAAAGCCAAATTTAAACTAATGTAAAATCTCCAAGATAGATGATCTTTTACAGAAGCTCTAAATTTATGCTAACCAAATTTCGTGATGCTTTTCACACCAAACTTTGCCTCGAAACTTGGCAGAAAATCCAAAGATATTATGGTCGTATGTAACGTACGCTAGCGGCAAGAAACGATCATTGCCTTCTTCGTGCGACTGCAATGGAAATATATTCATGACAGTGCTGCTAAAGCAGAGTTACTGAACACAGCCTTCCGAAATTCCTTCACCAAAGAAGACGAAGTAAATACTCCAGAATTCGAATCAAGAAGAACTGTCAATGTGAAAAACGTAGAAGTAGATATTCTCGGAGTAGTGAAACCTCTAAACCCACTTAATAAAAGCAAGTCATCTGGTCCAGACTGCATACCAATTAGGTTCCTTTCAGAGTATGTTGATGCAATAGCTCCATACTTAACAATCATATGCAACCGTTCGCTTAACCAAAGATCCGTATCCAAAGACTGGAAAGATGCACAGGTCACACCAATATTCGAGAAAGGCAATACGACCAAGCGCTAAATTACAGGCCCATATCATTAAAGTCGATATATAGCAGGATTTTGGAACGTATGTTCTGTTCGAACATTATGAATTACCTCGAAGACAATGGTGTATTGACACACAGTCAGCACGGATTTAGAAAACGTCGTTCTTCTGAAACACAACCAGCTATTTACTCAAAGTATTGAGTGCTATTGACAAGGGATTCGGGTAGTGTTCTGGCCCTCTGCTGTTACTTATCTACATAAACGATTCAGGAGACAATCTGATCAGCCGTCTTAGGCCGTGTCTGCAGATGATGCTGTCGTTTATCCTCTAGTGAAGTCATCAGAAGATCAAAATCAACTGCAAAACAACTGTGCGAAAATTCGCAACAGACCCTAAATAATGAAAAATATGAGGTCATCCACGTGAGTGCTAAAAGGAATCCGTTGAACTTCGGTTGCAGGATAAAGAAGTCAAATCTAAAAGCCGTAAATTCTACAAAATATCTAGGAATTACAATTACGAACAACTTTTATTGGAAACAACAGATAGAAAATGTTGTTGGGAAGGCGAACCAAAGACCGATTTATTGGCAGAACACTTAGCAGATTCAACAGATATACTAGATTGCCTACACTAGGCTTGTCCGTCCTCTTTTGGAGTACTGTTGCGCCGTGTAGGGTCCGTACCAGATAAGATTAACGGAGTACATCGAGCAAGCCCAGAGAAGAGCGTCAAGTTTTGTACTATCGAGAACTAGGGGATAGAGTGTCACGGAAACATGATACATGATTTGAGGGCAGACATCGTTAAAACGAAGGGTTTTCTCGTTGCAGCGGTATCTTCTCACAAAATTTCAATCACCCACTTTCTCCTCTGAATGCAAAATATTTTCTTGACGCCGACCTACATAGGGAGAAACAATCATCAAAACAAAATACGGGAATTCAGAGTCCGCACGGAAAGAAACAGGTGTTCGTTTTTTCCGATGGTATTAGAGATTGGAATAATACAGAATTATTGTGAAGGTAGTTCGACGAACCCTCTGCCAGACACTTAAGTGTGATTTGCAGAGTACCCATGTAGATGTAGATGTGCTTAACAAGATAATGAGAGGATGACAGACCTTTAAGTGTTCAAATTATTCAAATGGCTCTGAGCACTACGAGACTTAACATCTGAGACCATCAGTTCCCTAGAACTTAGAACTACTTAAACCTAACTAACCTAAGGATACCACACACATCCATGTCAGAGGCAGGATTCTAACCTGCGACCGTAGCGGTCGCGCGGTTCGAGATTGAAGCGCCTAGAACCGCTCGGCCACAACGGCTGGCCTTCAAGTGTTCGTTAATAACTTAAACATACATTGATGAGCCAAAACATTATGACCTCTGGGTTAATACAATACTGGCCATTAAAATTACTACATCACGAAGATAACGCGCTACAGACTCGAAATTTAACCGACAAGAAGAAGATACTGTGACATGGAAATAATTAGCTTTTCAGAGCATTCACACAAGGTTGGCGCTGGTGGCGACACCTACTACAACGTGCTGACATGAGGAAAGTTTCCAACCGATTTCTCATACACAAACAGCAGTTGACCGGCGTTGCCTGGTGAAACGTTGTTGTGATGCCTCGTGTAAGGATGAGAAATGCGTACCATCACGTTTCAGACTTTGATAAAGGTCGGATTGTAGCCTATCGCGATTGCGGTTTATCGTATAGCGACATTGCTGCTCGCGTTGGTCGAGATCCAATGACTGTTAGCAGAATATAGAATCGGTGGGTTGTGGAGGGTAATACGGAACGCCAACGGCCTCTTATCACTAGCGGTCGATATGACAGGCATCTTATCCGCATGGCAGTAACGGATCGTGCAGCCACGTCTCGATCCCTGACTCAACAGAAGGGGACGGTTGCAAGACAACAACCATCTGCACGAACAGTTCGAAGACGTTTGCAGCAGCATGGACTATCAGCTCGGAGACCACGGCTGCGGTTACCCTCGACGCTGCACCACAGACAGGAGTGCCTGCAATGGTGTACTGAAAGACGAACCTGGGTGCACGAATGGCAAAACGTCATTTTTTAGGATGAATGGAGGTCATGATGGTGGCATCCGTGTTTAGCGACATCGCGGTGAACGCACATTGGATGCCTGTATTCGTCATCGCCATACTGGCGTATCACCGCGTGATGGTATGGGGTGCCATTGGTTACACGTCCCGGTCACCTCTTGTTCGCATTGACGGCACTTTGAACAGTGGAAGTTACATTTCAGATGTGCTATGACCCGTGGCTCTACCCTTCATTCGATCCCTGTGAAACCCTACATTTCAGCAGGATAATACACGACCGCATGTTGCAGGTCCTGTACAGGCCTTTCTGGATACAGCAAATGTTCGACTACTGCCCTGGGCAGCACATTCTCCAGATCTCTCACTAACTGAAAACGCCTGGTCAATGGTGGCCGAGCAATTGGCTTGTCACAATACGCCAGTCACTGTGGTATCGTGTTGAAGCTGCATGGGCAGATGTACCTGTACACACCATCCAAGCTCTCTTTGACTCCATGCCCAGACGTATCAAGGCCGTTATTACGGCCTTAGGTGGTTGTTCTGGGTACTGGTTTCTCAGGATGTATGCACCCAAATGCGTGAAAATGTAAACACATGTCAGTTGTAGTATAATATATTTGTCCAATGAATACCCGTTTATCATCTGCATTTCTTCTTGGTGTAGCAATTTTAATGGTCAGCAGTGTAGCTTTTTTGTCCGCCAGGACTCCGAGAGATTGTTGGTAGGTTTGGGGAGGTATGTGACATTAGATGGGCGCGCTCAGGTCATGTAACTCACATAAATACCGGGCTGCAGATTTGCGTATGCGATAATGGCGCCCGATAGGGACCCAGATGGCTCACATCAGACGAATTTGATCGCCGAGACATCAACGCGAGTACATCGTAATGCTCCTCAAACCAGTGTTGCACAGCCCAGGGACACGGACAATTATACTGCTATGAAATTACATCGTCGTCGAGTACTATATCAAGCATGAAGGGATGCAGGAGGTTTGTAGCTGTCGGTGTGTCTTAGATTACTATCAAAGATCTCACGCAAGCGCGAGCATGATACTGCTCCGACCAGTCTACGTCTGTGGCGTGCTGCACGTTTCGAGCCGCCATTGCCTTCGATAACGACGTTTGTAAAGACGACCATCGGCCTAGCACAAATGTGATTCACCGGAAGAGCCAATACGTTTCCACTGATCGACGGTCGAATCCCAATGGTCCCGTGTCCACTGCAACCGTAATTGACGACGTCGTTGGGTCTATATGGGAACACGTGGGGGTAGTCTGCTGCAGAGCTCCATGTTCAACAATGCACAATGAACGATGTGGTCCGAAACACTTGTGCTTGCACCAGCATTGTGCTCTTTCGGCAGAGATGCCACAGATTATCATCTAACCTACTTTACCAGTCAGACGAGCCTCTGAACTTCTGGATATCCAACCATTTAGCGCCGAATTGTAGTTTCACTGTATTTCTACCTCTTTCCGTAGATGATCATGACAATAGCACGGAACATTCGACCTGCTTCACCGTTTTCGAGATACTCTTTCACAGGCTCTCCTTAATAATAATCCGCCCTTTGCCAAAGTCGCTTATGTCGGTGGACTTCATTTGCAGCTCATATCTTAACTAGAGTTATCCCCCCCCCCCCCCCTCCGACTCTGCTCCGTTTACATACTTCTGTGCCCGCAACGCTACATCCATGGTCGCGACAGGCAGTGGTCATAATGTTTTGGCTTATCAGTGTACAGGACAACTGGGAGAAAGGTGTATATCAAAAAGTGTACTTTTAAGATAGCTGAGTTTCAAAAATTACTATATCAAAAGGCTGTACAAGGAAGTACGATATGCCGCGATAAGCCTCATTGACCGGGAGACTTCGCATGACCAACTCAGCGACGCTCCTGCCATCCGAGTGTTTATTTTCAAAAGGAAGAACCACGTTCTCGAAGTCAGGTAATCTGCCAGTGAAATACTGATTTCGAGTGACTTTGCGAAGGAAGAATGTGAAATTTATGTTTAATTTACTTTTGGATACCACTCAGCTGGTTTCTGATTATCTGTTCTGTCATATCACATTTCACGTTCCAGTTTTTGAAAACTGTAATCTGTGATGAAAATAAAAACACCGCTTGATTAGATGGACGCATTATCCTGTTTGAAACTTGTGAAAATCGACTCTCTCTCTGTAGCAGTGACACTTGCAGGAAGAGGCAGCCCGTCTGCCCCTGCTGTCATTAGCGCCGCGCGCTGTGCGTGTTGTCCCGCTGTGGAGACAGCTGCCTCCCGCCGTTCGTGTGTCCGGCTAGCCTGGTCCCGGCCCGCGCTGCCCGGCTAACATTAGCCTTTTTACGGCGCCCTATTTCAGGAAGGACCGCCGCACAGCCTTAACAATTCACAAGCTCCTCCCAGGGCACACGGTAAGGCGGGCCATGCCACAGCACGACGCGGCACCAAATACGGCCGTGCAGTTTCCATTACAACGCAATACGCGAGATACCTTGAAATTACCCGAAGAGAGAAATTTGACAGCGTTAATGAGCGCGTCAAGAGTACCACAACTACTTCTTGGAGTTTAACTGTAACCACCAACGAGCAGTTTTCTACTCTAATACGTCACCGTTTTACTGTCCCAGTGTACGGTGTACGCCCGACAGGCAACACGATCCGCTTTAAGTCGCGATCCGCTTCCTAGAATTACCTCGTGCCACAGTTCCGCTCCGCCCCCCCCCCCCCCCCTCCTCTCCTCTCCGTGCGAGAAGCATGAGGTTGTATACGGCGTGGTCAGGAGCAGTCTGAAAATCTCGTAAGGGTGCTGTAGGGTAGGTTGTGCTGATATATAACTGTTAGGAAAAACGTTCGATTCGTAGCGCCGTTTCCGAGCCAATTGGCAGTGAAGTCAATCAGCGCCCCGTCGGAAACAATTAGTTCCATATGTTCTCGTAGCGCAGACGATAGTGGACGTGACTTGCCAGCCTTTGGCACGGGTTCGATCCTCATTACCGTCCCACGTCCAATTTTTATATCGTTCTCTTCTTCGGTTTTAGGAAATCAAACGAAGAACACGTCTGGCTGTGCTGTCTATGGCTGGCCGCTTGAATTTCCGTGCGCAAAGGCCCGACTGGTTAAGTTCAGTGCTAATTAACTCGGAAACTGTGCTACCTGCCGAATTTGTTTCTGAAAAATTTTTCTCAGCGCAGCGTACCCTCCAACACGCTTACAACTTTTTAAGAGTGTTTCTATCCACCTTGTATACCCCTGTACTACGAATTATTTTAAGGGCACACAGACAGTCGAATTTAATGAGGTAACTTATTCCTTGCTACGTGAGACGAAGTGTCAGTGACATCGACACTAAAGGACACTTTCCTAAAATTTCACCATCAGATTAAGTTCTTCAATAATAGCAATAAATATTTTTATGTAGAACCCCACAATCTTGTTTTCAACTAAATTTTATTGTCCGTCAAGACTACTGTTATACAGTTGCTTATTCTATTACAAAACCGTATTTGATATGTCCAATGTAATCCCAGTAACTATGACAAAAATAAGCACAACACTTGCTGTGTAAAATAAAGTACTGTTCTTCCTTGATCTGTGTTGTTTTTTATTTGAAATACGTTACGATTGTAACGAATAGATAAAATAATTTTGTAATTAAAAAATCGAATAATCTCATCCGCAGTAATGGCATGTAATAAATTTCTGTGATTTCGTTCTTACTAACTAACGAAAATTCCTCATACAGGCAGAAATTAGTGTGACCTGATGAGTGTAGCGAGAACCCGACCGAGACAGAAAAATATTGAAAGCAATAAGTGAGGAAACAGATTGATGCGCCTGCTATTTACATAGTAGGATACGAGAAGAAAAGAGTGTCTTCTCAAGATGCAAAGCAGACGTGACGATACATCTCTAGTGTACATCAGCTTAACACCTTTCTTTTCCGTTAATGAGAAAGAGAGAATTCCTACTTATGACACTAATGATGAATATTTCCTGCAACAGCAACATGTTAAGTTTTTCTAGGATGCAGTCTCGGGCACAGAAAAATGTACCGTAATTTCCTCATATCTCAAAAAAGTGTAAGTAGTGTCTTCCGTTCAATACTTCGTAGCAATCAGAAGCGTGTTACTCCGGCTTCTTTCCTATTTTAAAACTTTACCAGAGTGTATCATTTTTAAAAGCAGGGAACCATTCAGCCAATTGAAACACTAGGTTTTCACAGTTAAATTCCATCCTGATAAAGATTTCTTCTTGCAATCAGCTTATCATGTCTCCAGCATGTGTTGATTGCTACGTTTCTACAGTCTGCTCAGAGAAGCCGCTTCCGGCGGTAGATTCTGTCAGCATCAAACGGCGCTAAGCGCTCCGCGAATCTCGTCTGTACCGAGATACAAAACCGCAGATATCGATCAACACTACTAATTGGTGAAGTGGTCGCTAGAGCGCACTCACTACTCGGCCGTGCTGCCATCTGCGCAGTGTAACGCTCAACTACGGTTCGAATTCTCGCGCGCAGGAATAGCGCAGCGCTCTCTTAATTGGATTACGACAGCCGGATCCGAGCGGACGCAGCACATCGCAGTGTTCCAGAATAGCGATAACACAATGGAGCGGCGAACAAAATAATGCAGAGCGGCTTCATGCTACATGCAGTGGCTGCCTGTTTACTGCTAATAGCGCAATCGGGCGCTCAGAGACGACGCAATACAAACTGAAGGCGCCGGCTGCAAAACACGGCTGTAAAATTAATAATTGCTACCTTCCTTCCTTCCTCCTATAGCTGTTTGCTTCCATTTGATACAATCGGCTAAGTGGCAATAAAAGGTAAATTAATTCAATTATATGTGAAAATCACTTTTTATTTGCTCCCACGACGCTTTTTGAGGGCTTACAGTCTGATCTTCTGGTGGATCACCGGATTACATTAAATTTTGGTTTGCTGAATGCAGCCAGTTGTCCGTTTTTACTTTCATTCGGCTAAAAGTAAATTATGGCCAGTCCTTTTTAAAGTAATATAGTCCTAGGATTAGATATTTTAAAGACTAATAGAGATACTGACAACGTGTGCCTGTGCATGCTTACTGAATGTGTCTGATTTAATCTAGACGTGTAACTCCTCTTCCAATGTTGTTTACAAATATTGTAACTTCTTTGGTGACAATACTCAGTAAATGTCTGAAGATGGCCATATATAAACAAAGGACCGCAAATGTTTAGTTACCGAGTTACAGCTAATAAAGGATTTTGCCTGAAATTTAGCAACTTTGCTAATAGGAAGCCATCCCAAAACTATACGAGGTTAAGGTAAAACACAAGTCCCATTTATTTTGTTGTTATTGGTCTGATGAAGCTAATAATAGATGTCCCAGAAGTGTATCTGCAGTGATTTCCCAGAACAACCAGAGAAGCAAAGATTATTATACAAGCAGATTTGTTTAATATCCAGAAACGAGAAACAAAATCTGTTCATACACGTGCAGCTAAATGCATTGAACTCGATGGAGACATTTTTGAACATTCATTGTGAACGTATTGTGACACTGTATATACATTGTACAACTTCCTTAACACTGAGCTTTGTTTTTTCCGGGTTAACATTAATTCACGAGTGCTATGGTATTAATAAAAGCAGATTATCTGACACATTCATACAGTTTCAGCCAACGTGATTACCATCATTTTTCCAAAATTAAATTCTCTACAACTTCTGTTGAAAACTTTGTGCAATTGTCTGGAACTTAAAAAACAAATTGGGTCAGTATTTAATAAATTAAAATTTTTATGAAATTACGTCTTTGCTTCTCTCGATATTCTGGAAAACTACTGCAGATGATACACGTCTGGGACATGTTTTACTAGATTCACCAGATCAATAAAACCAAAATAAATGGAAATCGTGCTTTACTTTAACCTGTTATAGTTTTGCGATTGCTTCATATAAGCGAAATTGCTAAATTTCAAACAAAATCTTTCATTAGCTGTAACTCTGTAACTAAACATTTGCCGACTTATGTTTATATGAACTTTTTTCTTTAGTTTTACTTGTAGAATGACATATTAAAATATTTGCATATCTTCGTGAATCACCCTGTATAACAGTTTAGTTCTTTACAAACTCTTTGCTTAAGGATATTATCACTGCAAGAAAGCTGGCCGGGGTGGCCGAGCGGTTCTAGGCGCTACGGTCTGAAACCGCGCGACCGCTACGGTCGCAGGTTCGAATCCTGCCTCACGCATGGATGTGTGTGATGTCCTTAGGTTAGTTAGCTTTAAGTAGTTCTAAGTTCTAGGGGACTGATGACCTCAGAGGTTAAATCTCATAGTGCTCAGAGCCATTTGAACTACTGCAAGAAAACTGGAAATTTGAGAATAAAATCTTCACAAGCGACGGACCTTGCTATGGAGAAGGGGTGGGAAGAACGTTGGTCTCAACAATACCGATAGCGGTACCTTATGTTCAACCACAACGGAGGGGTATCTGCCAGAAAAACGCGTTGGTTCCAGACGAGAGGCAGCAGCTTTTTCATTAGCTGGAGGTGCAGCAGCCTAGATGGCCTTGTACCTTCCAACTTACCTAATATGGCCTTGCTGCGCTGGTACAGTGAACGCCTGAAAGTAAAGGGGAACTATAGCAATCATTTTCCCCCGTGGGCATGCAGCTCTACTGTATGGCACGCAGAACTCCATCTAAACAGTCTTCGGCTAAAGACAAAGACGAAGACGAAGACGACCGACGAAGGCGACGACGAACAACAACAACAACAACAACATTATTATGAAATTAAGAAAACTTATGAACTTCATTTCAACACATCAATTCGTTAATTTTTCTGTATGGTGATTTAGGAATTGCTTCATGATTGAGGTACACTAAAGCAGATAGTAGCAAATGTTACAGTGCATCGTCTAGTATGTTTGAGAAGTTCGTAGAGGAGTTCACTGCCATTGTCTCAGCGTTGTCATTGTGTGTGTTCAGCCCATGTTTTATTTCGTGAATAAAAATTTAAGAGTTCTCCGTGGAGGTTCAGTTTTTTACAATTGTTTAGGCTATTGTATATTATTACATTATTATAGATGTTATCAGAAGCATGTTCTTTGTCCATAATGCATGTGCCAATGACAGAGTTATTGGTGGTGGTGTTGTAATTAAACGCATTTACATGTTATTTCAATCTAGTTTGGGAGCTTCTTGCAGTCTGATACGCATACTGCAGTGGGTACTCATTGTACTTTATCTTGTAAAAGCCAGAGTTGGAGAATTTATAAGGGGCATTCAAATGAAACCCGCTCACTAGTGTAAAGTAACGGTAACGAGTTTATTAACTCAAAAATGTAGTTAAACACATACTCACAAATGGTCGCCAAAACTGTTGGCATATTTATCACATTGCGACACTAAACGGTCAATTCCATCTTTGAAGAGGCTGGCCGTGTGGCATCGCCCGCTCTGCCTGTGAGTGGACGTGTGGCTGCTCCTTCAGCAAGGTCCGAGCAGGCACACGGGGGGAGGGGTTTATTAGTTATTGGGAGCTCCAACGTTAGGCGGGTGATGGAGCCCCTTAGGGAAATAGCGGAAAGGTCGGGGAAGAAGGCCAGTGTTCACTCTGTCTGCTTGCCGGGGGGTCTCATCCGAGATGTGGAGGAGGCCCTACCGGCGGCGATAGAGAGCACTGGGTGCACCCGACTGCAAATTGTTGCTCATGTCGGCACCAATGACTCTTGCCGTCTGGGTTCAGAGGTCATCCTCAGTTCGTACAGGCGGTTGGCGGAGTTGGTGAAGGTGGAAAGCCTCGCTCGCGGGGTGGAATCAGAGCTAACTATTTGTAGTATCGTTCCGAGAACCGATCGCGGTCCTCTGGTTTGGAGCCGAGTGGAAGGCTTAAACCAGAGGCTCAGACGATTCTGCGGAGAGCTGGGGTGCAAATTTCTCGACCTCCGCTATCGGGTGGAGAAATGTAGGGTTCCCCTGAATAGGTCAGGCGTGCACTACACGCCGGAAGCGGCTACGAGGGTAGCGGAGTACGTGTGGAGTGCACATGGGGTTTTTTTAGGTTAGAGAATTCCCTCCCTAGGCCCGACAAGACGCCTCCTGAGACGCGGCAAGGCAGGAGTAGGCAAAATGCAACAAGGAATAACAATATTAATGTGCTAATAGTAAACTGCAGAAGCGTCTATAGAAAGGTCCCAGAACTGCTCTCATTAATAAACGGTCACAACGCCCATATAGTACTAGGAACAGAAAGTTGGCTGAAACCAGACGTAAACAGTAATGAAATCCTAAACTCTGATTGGAATGTATACCGCAGAGATAGGCTGGACAGTGAAGGGGGAGGCGTGTTTATAGCGATAAGAAGTGCAATAGTATCGAAGGAAATTGACGGAGATTCGAATTGTGAAATGATTTGGGTGAAGGTCACGGTTAAAGCAGGCTCAGACATGGTAATTGGATGTCTCTATAGGCCCCCGGGCTCAGCAGCTGTTGTGGCTCAGCACCTGAAGAATAATTTGGAAAATATTTCGAGTAGATTTCCCCACCATGTTATAGTTCTGGGTGGAGATTTTAATTTGCCGGATATAGACTGGGAGACTCAAACATTCGTAACGGGTGGCAGGGACAAAGAATCCAGTGAAATTTTTTAAAGTGCTTTATCTGAAAACTACCTTGAGCAGTTAAACAGAAAACCGACTCGTGGCGATAATATATTAGACCTTCTGGTGACAAACAGACCCGAACTATTTGAATCAGTTAATGCAGAACAGGGAATCAGCGATCATAAAGCGGTTACTGCGTCGATGATTTCAGCCGTAAATAGAAATATTAAAAAAGGTAGGAAGATTTTTCTGTTTAGCAAAAGTGACAAAAAGCAGATTACAGAGTACCTGACGGCTCAACACAAAAGTTTTGTCTCAAGTGCAGATAGTGTTGAGGATCAGTGGACAAAGTTCAAAACCATGGTACAATATGCGTTAGATGAGTATGTGCCAAGCAAGATCGTAAGAGATGGAAAAGAGCCACCGTGGTACAACAACCGAGTTAGAAAACTGCTGCGGAAGCAAAGGGAACTTCACAGCAAACATAAACATAGCCAAAGCCTTGCAGACAAACAAAAATTACGCGAAGCGAAATGTAGTGTGAGGAGGGCTATGCGAGAGGCTTTCAATGAATTCGAAAGTAACGTTCTATGTACTGACTTGGCAGAAAATCCTAAGAAATTTTGGTCCTATGTCAAAGCGGTAGGTGGATCAAAACAAAATGTCCAGACACTCTGTGACCAAAATGGTACTGAAACAGAGGATGACAGACTAAAGGCCGAATTACTAAATGTCTTCTTCCAAAGCTGTTTCACAGAGGAAGACTGCACTGTGCTTCCTTCTCTAGATTGTCGCACAGTTGACAAAATGGTAGATATCGAAGTAGACGACAGAGGGATAGAGAAACAATTAAAATCGCTCAAAAGAGGAAAGGCCGCTGGTCCTGATGGGATACCAGTTCGATTTTACACAGAGTACGCGAAGGAACTTGCCCCCCTTCTTGCAGCGGTGTACCGTAGGTCTCTAGAAGAGCGAAGCGTTCCAAAGGATTGGAAAAGGGCACAGGTCATCCCCGTTCTCAAGAAGGGACGTCGAACAGATGTGCAGAACTATAGACCTATATCTCTAACGTCGATCAGTTGTAGAATTTTGGAACACGTATTATGTTCGAGTATAATGTCTTTTCTGGAGACTAGAAATCTACTCTGTAGGAATCAGCATGGGTTTCGAAAAAGACGATCGTGTGAAACCCAGCTCGCGCTATTCGTCCACGAGACTCAGAGGGCCTTAGACACGGGTTCACAGGTAGATGCCGTGTTTCTTGACTTCCGCAAGGCGTTTGACACAGTTCCCCATAGTCGTTTAATGAACAAAGTAAGAGCATACGGACTATCAGATCAATTGTGTGATTGGATTGAGGAGTTCCTAGATAACAGAACGCAGCACGTCATTCTCAATGGAGAGAAGTCTTCCGAAGTAAGAGTGATTTCAGGTGTGCCGCAGGGGAGTGTCATAGGACCGTTGCTATTCACAATATACATAAATGACCTGGTGGATGACATCGGAAGTTCACTGAGGCTTTTTGCGGATGATGCTGTGGTGTATCGAGAGGTTGCAACAATGGAAAATTGTACTGAAATGCAGGAGGATCTGCAGCGAATTGACGCATGGTGCACGGAATGGCAATTGAATCTCAATGTAGCGAAGTGTAATGTGATGCGAATACATAGAAAGATAGGTCCCTTATCATTTAGCTACAAAATAGCAGGTCAGCAACTGGAAGCAGTTAATTCCATAAATTATCTGGGAGTACGCATTAGGAGTGATTTAAAATGGAATGATCATATAAAGTTGATCGTCGGTAAAGCAGATGCCAGACTGAGATTCATTGGAAGAATCCTAAGGAAATGCGATCCGACAACAAAGGAAGTAGGTTACAGTACGCTTGTTCGCCCAATGCTTGAATACTGCTCAGCAGTGTGGGATCCGCACCAGGTAGGGTTGATAGAAGAGATAGAGAAGATCCAACGGAGAGCAGCGCGCTTCGTTACAGGATCATTTAGTAATTGCGAAAGCGTTACGGAGATGATAGATAAACTCCAGTGGAAGACTCTGCAGGAGAGACGCTCAGTAGCTCGGTACGGGCTTTTGTTGAAGTTTCTAGAACATACCTTCACCGAAGAGTCAAGCAGTATATTGCTCCCTCCTACGTATATCTCGCGAAGAGACCATGAGGATAAAATCAGAGAGATTAGAGCCCACACAGAAGCATACGGACAATCCTTTTTTCCACGAACAATAAGAGACTGGAATAGAAGGGAGAACCGATAGAGGTACTCAGGGTACACTCCGCCACACACCGTCAGGTGGCTTGCGGAGTACGGATGTAGATGTAGATGTAGAAGAAGCTGGTAGGTTGCTGTCAGATACAGGCCTGGACCCAGTCTCACACTTCGTCGTCCGTTGCGAATCGATGTCCGCGAATAGCTTGCTTTAGAGGTCGAAACACATGAAAGTAACACGGTGAAAGGTCGGGACTGTACGGGGATGTTCCAGCGTTTCGCACCGAAACTGCTGCAATGTCGTCTTCACCTTATTGGCCGTGCGTGGGCGGGCATTATCATGCAGGAGGATAACTCCATTGGAAACAAGCCTCGGCGTTTCGACCTGATGGTTCACCCAAGGTTCTGTAAAGCGGCTTGATATGCTGGGCATTGATGGTGGTTCCCCGTTCCAGGAACTCGACAAGCAGTGGGCTCTTGTGGTCAAAAAAGGACATCATGATCTTACCAGAACTGGTGTGCACAGCATTTGATTTCTTTAGAGGTGGTGCAGTCGCTTGTTTCTACTGCTTGCTCTGACGCTTGCTTTATGGTTCAAAAGGGTGACACCACGTTTCGTCATCTGTGACAATACGCGACAGAAAGCCGTATTCCTCCTCATGATAACGTTGCAGATGACTCGAAGACAGCGCCATTCGAGTATTGCGCTCTTCGGTGGTCAGTTTTTGGGAAATCCACTGGCACAGATTTTTCGAAAGTTCAAGTATTGATGCATTATGGTGTGGCAGATGCCTACGCTAATACCCAGTAACCGATGGATCTCGTCCACGGTGATTCTACCGTTGTCCGAGAGTAAAGCATTAATTTCCGAAACCATTTCCGGTATGGTGACACAATGAGCCTGTCCAGGACGAGAATCTTCTTCCACTGGCTCGCGCCCCCTCAATCGTTTGAGCCATTCCGCAACACTTGAACGACTCGCATTGTACTCACCGTACACAGCCCTCAACCGTCGAAACATTTCACGGCCTCCAACTCCTCCCGCCACGAAAAATCGGATCACTCCTCGTCGTTCGTGCTTACTCGCCAGCATGTTCGGTAGTGGACGGTAACTTGTGTGGCCACCTTCTTTTCGGCGTGAAACCACACTGACGCTATGCAACATCAAACGGCGTGCACGCGTCAGTCTCTCTACCAAAAAATGGCGCCACCATCCTCGCAGTTACGTGGTGCCAATTTACGTGTAAGGCAAAGGCAGACGCAGTGACCAAGTTTCATTTGAACTACCCTCATATTTCTATCGAATTTTTATTTTGTGTCGCAGTCTACTACACAATTTATTGCTGGTAGAGAAAACAACTTTTACATTATAAGGTATCAATACATTAGCAATTTCCGTGAAATAGTACCAAAGTAGAGAAAATTGCTAAGGTGTTGAGACCATATAATGTAAGCAGTTGCGAAGATGGACAGCCATCAGGTGTGTAATGAAATGATGACAATGAACATTTGTGCAGGACCGAGACACGAATTCAGATTTCCCGCTTACTGCGAGCGGTCGTCTTACTATTAGGCTATTCTAGCATGCCTCACGGCCAGAACCAAACTTCAAATGTCTTCAATCATGTGTCTACAAGTTGCACACTTTAAGCTGTGTCAGCGGATGAATACGCTATTGCAGTGCCTGTGCTGTTCACAACATTGCATTTTATTTCAGAACAACACGGGCTCTGCAATATCGTATATAATGTAAAAAGAACTGCTTTCTCCAACAGCAATAAATTACGTAATATCCTGCCGCACAACGCAAAATACAATAAAAAATTCTCTAACTCAGGTATTTACAATACGAAGTGTACTGAATGCCCAGTACAGTAAGTGGGTCAGACCGTACGAAGCTTCCAAACTATATTTGGACTTATAAATGCATTTAGGTACAACACCGCCAATAAATCTGCCAAATCTGCCATTGCTACACGCATTAAGAACAATGGACATGCTTGTGACAACATAGAAAACAATAATACAACACAGACTAAACAAAGGTCACACACTGAACATTTACAAAGAACTTGGCATTCTTACTCGCTACATAACACATCGACAGAAATGTCGCTTGTTGGCCGCTTGCCGCGCTGCTATCGCCTGGGTAACAAAAAGGGGGCAGTGTTGTAACTTATGTCAGTGATGTAAACTAGTAACGAATTCTTTTTGACTTACAAGGCAAACTATCTCTACAGCTTTACAATTTCTGGATTGTTTATGATGTTGGGTCGTGTTTGAGTAGCATCGAAAGATAGTGTTGATAAGGCAGAAAATATGATACACAGCGAAATAAATGTTCAAATGCTTGTGAAATCCTAAGGGACCAAACTGCTGAGGTCATCGGTCCTCAGATTTACATACTACTTATGCTAAGAACAAAACACACACCCACGCCCGAAGGAGGACCCGAACCTCCGGCGGGAGGGGCCGCGGAAAACTGACATGGCGCCTCGAACAGCGCGACCACTCTGCGCAGCACACAGCCAAATACTTTTAATTTTGAATTGCATGTGACACAGTAAAGTTTTTGTGTACATACACACTTACTGTTACTTTGTTTCTTACAGGGACCAGTGACATAAGACCACAGGAGTTGGGCACCACTTACAAACAAAATGTACTCAGAGCAGGAGAAAGCCCAATGGTTAGCAAGCGACACAGTCATCGTAAACAGTCCAGAGAAAATTCCAGACAGCACACAACAGACAGCCACCAGCTATTAATAGCATCAAGATGTGATACGCAAGGAAACTGGGGGAGCGACTGTGATCTCCCTAGAACAGGCAGGCCTCGACCTAGTGAGCAGACAGACAGTGACAGACGCGTTCGTGAGAACTCCCAGGATGTCAGTATACAGAGCCCCATGTGAGTTGCAGGTTCCGAAGACATCAGTGAACCGCATTCTACATAATGCTGTAGGCTCGACAAATGCCAAGTGGGTACGACATTTATAAATGGGCATTTGCTCGAAGCAGTTTTAAATACCCAAAATCTGGGCATTTGTAAAAAATGTATTTTTTGAAGTTTTTACTGCTAGAATGTATAACTTAGCTATTACAATAAGGGATGGGACGACAGTCCCGATATTAAAAGTTAGTAAATATCCATACTTAAATCACTGTGCATCATTCATTGTCATTATTACTAGGAACGCAAGGAAAGGGGAGAGAGATAAAGCTTTTTTGCTGACAGCTGCTTATCGTTTACAATACTAACAGTTCTACTCTTCACTGCCGGTCTCCACAGACAGAGCATTGAACAGTTTTGCAGTAGTAAGCCGATATAAGAAAAACATTGTCCTTAAGTCATCGCTTTGTAATGTAACACATTTTATATAATCCGTGTCAAATCTCTGAATGTTATTGTTCTATGATTATTGATAACACAATTATAACTGAATGTATTGAATAGCTGACGTGTATTTCTTGATGGTAAATTTATTGCTAAATGTTACTCTCTCCAGTGAGAAAACAAAAGAAACGCTTTACTGTCTGATGTTGGCCGGCCACTGCGGCCGAGCGGTTCTAGGCGCTTCAGTTCGAAACCGCGCTGCTGCTAAAGTCGCAGGTTCGAATCCTGCCTCGGGCATGGATGTGTGTGATGTCCTTAGGTTAGTTAGGTTTAAGTAGTTCTAAGTCTGGGGGACTGATGACCTCAGATGTTAAGTCCCATAGTGCTTAGAGCCATTTGTACCATTTTGTCTGATGTTGCGGCATGACTACAGGTCACAAATATGCTCCTTTCTTTATCTACTTTCATATGACTGCACTTCTGCGAAAAAGAAATGAGAAAAATAACGTAAAAAGGATTTAATAACAACAAATAGATGCCATCCTTGCAGCTAACCTTCTTGATCCAGCAAAACAAGGTGCCTGGAGCCTGTCGAAATGCTTGATGCAGTAAGTTTTGTTTGTGGCACAGCAAAGAACACTGGACTAAATGTTATTCACATTACAAGGGACTTGGCTGATTAAACGAACAAACAAGGAATTTGGTCCAGACAATTTGTGTGGGAAAGAGCGGATCCTCACCCTCAGGAAAATAAAAATCATCGTGTAAATCCTTTATTGTGGTGGCTCCCATAGCTAAAAGTTGATGAATGGAGCAGGAACACGATGCAGCCTGTTGACGCGATGGAAAACCCACACTGAAATGTCCCAGCAAATACAAAATGGAAAGGAGCCCAGTAGTCAGCGAGGAATCAGACTCAGCGGAATCTGAGGCACAGGCGGAACTTCTTCTTCAGCTTATGATGATCAAGAAACTGATCAAGATTTTTTAAATTTTTTTTTGCCGTAGTACAGTATAAGTAAAAACGCTGTCGATAGGCTAGCTACTTAATATAAACTGAGCTAAACTTTACTTCAAAAAGTGTTTTTTTTTCTTTTTTCATTATTCATTATCCCAAGAATTGATCTCGTTAAAGATGTAAAGAACTATGTTCACAGTCCAATTTTACCTCTAACTCCCAAGCACACTTTTCAGTTTGGTTACCCAACCGCTAAAGAAGCAGTGTTGCAAAACATCTTTTCCGACACAAAATATCAGCTTAATTTATTTTTATAAGTTCCACTTATCAATATATAAAATGCATAAGTTCCCGGGCATTTCTGAATTCTGGGCATCTGCCGTAACTGTACGCCTGCTCAGCTGAGTGGTAACATGCTTGCCTACCATGCACTGGGCCCGGGGTCGATCCCCGGCACGGTTGGTGATTTTCTCCGCTCGCGGACTGGGTGTTGCGTTGTCCTCATCTTCATTTCATCCTCATCATCGGCACGCAAGTCGCCCGATGTGGCGTCGACTGAAATATGACTTGCACTGGGCGGCCGAACTTCCCCGGATGTGGCCTCCCGGCCAACAATGCCACACGATCATTTCATGTCATTTTGCCAAAGTTACAAATGTCCAAGCATATTACGCCACTAATCCTACATAAACAACTTCTTTCTCGTGCATACGCAGTCCAGGCCGTGCAGCTCCCCCTCCCTGCGGATTACAGTACTCGTTATGACTTTGCTTTTGCCAAGCTAGATGAGACTAAGGACGCTGATGACTATCCTGAACGTGTCCTTTTCTCGGACGAGGCCACATTTCATTTGAACGGTGTTGTCCACAGATACAACGTGAAGATCTGGGGGACCGAGAATCTCCACGCAGTGTCTGAGACCACCAGGCAGACCTAAGCTGAACGTGTGGTGCGGTCTTACGCACAATAAAATCATGCGGCCTTTTTTCTTCAGTGACAGCCAACTTCCTTTTTGATATGTTTCAGTTAACTGTTGAGGTACTACAGAATCAGGACATTCCGGACTTAATCATCCAAGAAGATGGTGCGCCACCTCATTGGGGTTAGATGCAGGATTCTAATTGGACACAACATTTCCGGGACAATGGATCGGTCGTATCACCAGACGTAACACGATGAACTTCTTCCTTTGCGGTTGTGTCAAGGACCAGGTTTGCGAAACACCAGTGAACGACACCGCATCATTATGGCGCAGAATTATTGATGTAATAACATTCCTCACGAAACGTTTACCAACACCTGGATGGAACTAGAATATCGCCTACATACCCTTCGTGCAACGAAAGCAGCACACGTCGAAATTTATTAACTGAACGTGTGTACACAAAAACCTGAATATATTACCTGCCCTTTGAGATAAATAATGAGTCACATTTTATGCCTTATGCACGTCTGTATATTTATGACGTACCTCGTGGTTCTTTTTGCTGGAACATATTGTAAGTAGCTTTATTGCTGTTTAAAATTTGTAATCCTAGTGCTGTATTATGTGAACAGGGGCTAATTATATCTCATGTGTAGTGAAATGAAATTCAAAACAGACAACTGGCTACGTCGAGCAAACAAAAACAGGAACCATCTGAAGATGAGGGTGTAAGTCCTCGAAAAACGTCGTGGGAAAAAAAAGTGACTGACCTTTCATAAAAACGGTTAAAATGGCTCTGAGCACTATGAGACTTAACATCTGAGGTCATCAGTCCCATAGAACTTATAACTAGTTAAACCTAACTAACCTAAGGACATCACACACATCCATGCCCGAGGCA
Organism: Schistocerca gregaria; assembly: GCF_023897955.1. Taxonomy (NCBI): domain Eukaryota; kingdom Metazoa; phylum Arthropoda; class Insecta; order Orthoptera; family Acrididae; genus Schistocerca; species Schistocerca gregaria. The sequence goes on along the minus strand of NC_064920.1, from coordinate 1,069,028,653 downwards.
GGATTCGAACCTGCGACCGTAGCGGTCGCGCGGTTCCAGACTGAAGCGCCTCTAACCGCTCAGCCACTCCGGCCGGCTGACCTTTCACAAAGTCACACTTTTCTAACTGTAGTCCACCTTGGACGACATAATGCGTAAGCGCCGCCATACACTGCAGTTAGCAGAAATTTGGACAAACTAGACAAATACCTGGAATCTAATGCTTTATCAGAAAGTCTAATATCCAGACTGTTTCGTAAACTTGATATTTATGGAGTCCTTGTCTATAGTCTCATTTAAATTAATCAGCTTTACCTCCGTCAGTACCACTCTCCTACTTTCCGAACTACAAGCGGAATTCAAACTGCGTAAGTGGACAGATCAGTTGGCAGAGCATTTGTCCGGAAAAGGCAAAGGTCCAAGCCTCGGTCCAACTCACAATTTTAAAGTTTTCAAATTAGCGCATATTCCGCTGCATTCATTCTGCCAACTGTAATATGTCACCATATTTGCAAAAGTATTTCTTCCTGCTAATAGCAAGCAAACTATTGTGCGAAGTCAACTAACAGTTTGCTACACATTCATGCTACTTCTCTACAGAGTCGCTGTTACAACATAGACTTCTGTGGTAGCGTTGTACCTTGCGCTTCTTTATCGACTACGGAACTTTTCATCGCTGATAGAAGGGGAAACTACATAGGGCTAGACATATCGGTAGGTCGAACAAAGTGGTGTCGTTAAGGCTTTTTTTAAAAAAAAAGGGGGGCAAGACAAGCCTAGCGGAATGCAAAGGGAGGACTATCCTTTAATGCTGGACAACAGTAAATGTGATGCAGAGGTGATTTCGTGATGCGTAAACATTTCTGTGATTCAAGGTTTTGAAGAGTAGTACAAATTTGAGGGTTATTCGGAAAGTGAGGGCTGATCGGTCGCGTAATGGAAACCACAATGAAAATCAAAAACGTTTTATTTGCAACAGTTTGCTACACCTTCATGCTACTTCTCTACAAGTCGCTGTTCCAACATAGACTTCTTTCTGTCATAGCGTTGTACCTACTTTGTAATACCCGCGTCATAGAAGGCAGCCACCTGTGCTTTCCGACACTCCTCCATGATGGTCTGCAGTTTGTTGTCTCTGCGAAAAAGTTATGTTCACAGCCAACGGTTCATGCGAGCAGAGACGAACATCGGAGAGAACCAATTGCTGGCTGTATGATGGGTGATAAACAATTCCCATCGAATACTCTGCGGCAGCTTCCTCATTGCACGTGCAGTGTGCGGCCGAGAATTGACATGAAGAAGGAAAAACAGACAGGTACATTATCTGTGGTTGTATGAAATCAGGCGAAATCTCGCAGCGGGCACCCACATGTGGCGGAAGACATTATTATTCTTAGCATCTTTACGTACTCATTGTGTGCTCAGAAGTGAACAGAGAGACGTAACCCGATCTATAGGCATATTAGAGGGCTGCTCAATACATTTGTGCTAAGCTTCATTGGATTTGCATTGTCGTTTCCATTTCGTGCCCTAACGGACATTACTTTTTCCGAATAGCCCTTGCAATATTCTCAGAAGTATTTACGCATCAGATGTTACTTCAAGTGACATATAAAATAACAAATCGATTTATTATAATTTCTAAAACCGCACATTCATTTATAAACACCCTGTACTAGATATATGGGAAGACCAATGATAAAGACTCCCAAACACATTGAGAAATTGTAAAGTATTTCCTAGTGCGTTAAAGTGACTAAAGATACAATTTTTCTGGCCAACACGTGAGATTGTGCATTTACGAGTCGTGGGCCTATACCCATCAGATTGCTGTAGAACAGGGAAAAGCCACCGAGAGGTAGAGAAAGTTGTCGATCACTGATGGAAGACAGGCGTAGATTGGTACAATCATAAATAGAACGGTCAGAGATAAAAATGCTTGGACTATACTTCAAAGCATAGCAGAAAACGTGATTAAGAAAGATCAGTGACATTCGTAGGAAATGAAACTAAGTGCTGTACTATGACAGATAAAAATCTAGCAAGTTTTGCGGTGCCTACTTGCAGTCACAAGCCAGTGAAGAGGCAAGAATGACAGGGTCGTCGATAGACAGCCTGCAATCTCTATGATTTGACCCCAAGCGTGCTAAATGCCATTAATGCTATAATGATTGCAGCAGTGGATGTTTACGTTATGTTCTAGCAGTCTGTTTTGTAGTAAATTTAAAATGGTTGTGGTATCGTGTTACATGATGAAATGGAACAGAAAGCAGTGTTAGTAACGGTTAGTGTTTCTCCGTAACAGGCCTCGAAGTCCACCTACTGTGGGGAAAAGTGGCCTTAATGTAGATAAATTGATAATACAAAAAACTATTCATATACACTACTGGCCATTAAAATTGCTACACCACGAAGATGACGTGTTACAGACGCGAAATTTAACCGACAGGAAGAAGATGCTGTGATATGCAAATGATTAGCTTTTCGGAGCATTCACACAAGGTTGGCGCCGGTGGCGACACCTACAACCTGATGACATGAGGAAAGTTTCCAACCGATTTCTCATTCACAAACAGCAGTTGACCGGCGTTGCCTGGTGAAATGTTGTTGTGATGCCTCGTGTAAGGAGGGGAAATGCCTACCATCGGGTTTCCGACTTTGATAAAGGTAGGATTGTAGCCTATCGCGATTGCGGTTTATCGTATAGCGACATTGCTGCTCGCGTTGGTCGAGATCCAATGACTGTTAGCAGAATATGGAATCTGTAGGTTCAGGAGGGTAATACGGAACGCCGTGCTGGGTCCCAACGGCCTCGTATCACTAGCAGTCGAGATGACAAGCATCTTATCAGCATGGCTGTAACGGATCGTACAGTCATGTCTCGATCCCCGAGTCAACAGATGGGGACATTTGCAAGACAACAGCCATCTGCACCAACAGTTCGACGTGGTTTGCAGCAGCATGGACTATCAGCTCGGAGACCGTGGCTGTGGTTACCCTTGACGCTGCATCACAGTCAGGAGCGCCTGCGTCTGTACTCAAAGACGAAAATGAGTGCATGAATGGCAAAACGTCATTTTTCGCATGAATCCAGGTTCTATTTACAGCATCATTATGGTCCCATCCGCGTTTGGCGACATCGCGGTGAACGCACATTGGAAGCGTGTATTCGTCATCGCCATACTGGCGTATCACCCTGCTTGATGGTATGGGGTGTCATTGGTTACACGTCTCTATCACCTCTTGTTGCATTGACGGCACTTTGAATAGTGGACGTTACATTTCAGATGTGTTACGCCCTTGGCTCTACCCTTCATTTGATCCCTGCGAAACCCTACATTTCGGCAGGATAATGCACGACCGCATGTTGCAGGTCCTGTACGGGCCTTTCTGGATACCGAAAATGTTCGACTGCTGCCCTGGCCAGCACATTCTCCACATCTCTCACCAATTGAAAACGTCTGGTCAATGGTGGCCGAGCAACTGGCTCGTCACAATACGCCAGTCACTACTCTCGATGAACTATGGTATCTTGTTGAAGCTGCATGGGCAACTGTACCTGTACACGCCATCCAAGCTCTGACTCAATGCCCAGGCGTATCAAGGCCGCTATTATGGCCAGAGGTGGTTGTTCTGGGTACTGATTTCTCAGGATCTATGCACCCAAATCGCGTGAAAATGTAATCACATGTCAGTTCTAGTATAATATATTTGTCCAATGAGTACCCGTTTATCATCTGCATTTCTTCTTGATGTAGCAATTGTAATGGCCAGTAGTGTAAAGTAGATGAGTACAACGTTATGGAAAATGCATGGTAGTGGTCGCAATATTGTGTGTGTGTGTGTGTGTGTGTGTGTGTGTGTGTGTGTGTGTGTGTGTGTGTGTGTCCTGTGACGATGCTGACCGGTTACAGAGACGTCTGCTGGAGCGGCGGAGCGGCGCCCCTAACTAGCGCCCGCGCCGTAGAGTATTTATGAAGCTCAGCAGGGAGGCAGGACAGGGCGGGCGCCTTTTAGCGACACGCTACGCCTCGCAGTATCAACAGGTCGCCTGTCGCGTGCCCGCGTACAATCACGGGCAGGCATCTTCCGCTGCATCTTTTACAGGCCTGTTTGTCCACACCAGCCGTCAATAGGCGTACTGCTGCTCCGGAGGGAGGCCGATTATCGCTTTGTAGTCTCCACAACGAGTCGGATCTGGCAGAGGCACAATGGTGACTGTACGTTACGCTCCCCTCTTCCAGACTAAGCCTCGGCGTTCCAGCAGAAGGCTCCAGTACTGGAAGGCTGCGCCACCGCCGCAGCAGCAGCCCGGAACACCAGTGCTGATCCGCCGGCTGATGCTTACCTGGAAACAACAAAGCCGCCATCTTAGTAAAGGCCAGCCTAACACTTTGCACAACATTATTGATAAGAAGTTCACATGCCCGTCACAACCAATCTCAGACATCTGACCTAACCACAGGTTCTCGCGCTGAACAGAATAAAAATATGCGTTAACAAAGAGAACCTACTTGGATGTTTGTACGAAGGGTGCTTTAAAGCAGAAGGAATGCACCCAAGACAAAAGTGGCTCAGATGTCTTCTAGTAAATAAACACTGATATCAATACTAAGATTCCAATTGATCTAAAACTAGAGATCCCTGGTTTCGCATTGGCAGAACTAAGAATCTACGGCCTGGAAGCTTCTAAATTATATACCCCCGCCAGAAATCGTGAATCAGTGTATTTATTAGCGAAACCGTACCAAAATCTCTACAGTAGTTCCCGAGACTTGCTTTCACATACACACAACAAAACATGACACAGCACTTGTAAAATGTAGTGAAGAATAGTTTCCATTCAATATGTCAGTACATAGTTACTTACACATCGAAATGTCCGAGATTTCTCTATCGACTCTCGCTCTAGATACACTGTGTGATCCAAAGTATCCAGACATTCCCAATTTCATAGTCGGTACATTGTGCTGCCATCTACTGCCAGGTACTCCATATCAGCGACCTCGGTAGTCCTTAGACATCGCGAGAGAGCAGAATGGAGCGCTCCGCGGAACTCGCGGACTTCGAACGTGGTCAGGTCATTGGGTGTCACTTGTGTCATACGTCTGTACGCGAGATTTCCACACTCCTCAACATCCCTACGTCCACTGTTTTCCATGTGATAGTGAAGTGGAAACGTGAAGGGGGCACGTACAGCACAAAAGCGTACAGGCTGATCTCGTCTGTTGACTGACAGAGACCGCAGACAGTTGAAGAGGGCCTTTATGTGTAATAGAAAGACATGTATCCAGACCATCACACTTGAATTCCAAACTTCATCAGGATCCACTACAAGTACTCTGACATTTAGGCGGGAGGTGAACAAACTTTGATTTCATGGTCTAGCGGCTGCTCATAAGCCACACATCACGCCAGTAAATGCCACAAGAGGCCTAGCTTGGTGCAAGGAGCGTAAACATTGGACGATTGAACTGTTGTGTGGAGTGGCGAATCACGGTACACAATGCGGCGATCAGATGACAGGGTGTGGGTGTGGCGACTGCCCGGTGAACGTCATCTGCCAGCGCTTGTAGTAGCAACAGCAAAATTCGGAGGCGGTGGTGTTATGGTGTGGTCGTGTTTTTCATGGAGGGGGCTTGCACCCCTTGTTGTTTTGGGTGGCACTATCACAGAACAGGCCTACATTGATGTTTTAAGCACCTTCTTGCTTCCCACTGTTGAAGAGCAATTCGGGGATGGCGACTGCATGTTTCAACACGATCGAGAAACCTTCCAGTACCCGATTGAACGTATGCCTGCGAGAGTGAAAGCTGTCATCAAGGCTGAGGATGGGCCAACACCTTATTGAATTCCAGCATTACCGATGGAGGGCGCCACGAACTTTCAACTCATTTTCCCCCAGGTGTCCGGATACTTTGATCACATAGTGTAGTAGCGTTGCTTGTTAATGACGCAAGGATTTTGGGTTGCTTTTCCATCACATACAACATAGTTTTTTGTTGTAGATAGATCTGGAGTGGTGTCAGTTCAGCCACACGATTCCTAAGAGAGATTTCTTTACTAGAACAATTAGAAGTACTGGCACACAAGCTGCCATTTGTGTAGGGTAAAATTTGAGGGCTTGCGCCAATATGGGAGGCACCAGACTCTTATTTGGTTTCCACTTTTGGCATGTCAGTGAGACACGAACTTTTCATGTGAAAGTCAACCTAAAAGTGAAGGTTCCCGAGCGGCCAGCAGCAAAACAAACAGACCATAGAGAAACTGGTGAGTGTAATGAACGTAGGACAGACTCGTAGCCAGACGAACGATTGGTAGGTGGGCCAATGCAGCGCTCTTTACGGATTCCAGGAGACAAGAAAAGACCGAGACGATGCCATTAGTGGAATCTGCGCAGACGACATAAGAGAACATTCATGAGTGGCATGGATGCCTATAGCTGAAGAACGTGATACATGCAGTGGTTCAGAAGGGACTTTATACACAAGTGACTGTCAAGTGGAAAATGATGATCATACGCTCCACTATGAGAGTAACAAAGTCTAGCTGGCATACTTGCTTTGTTCAGAGCCTCCATCTTTTTTCCAGACCTGAAGCATACATAACAGTTATCTGTAAGACTAAAGTGGTCCATATAAGTTGTGTTTATGCGTATTGCTTTTTCATCCCAGTTTAACTGTTTTGAAGATCTCTCTCTAAAATCCGCAAAAAGTATTGGGGAAATGGAACCCTCTCGCTTCATTTCTGGACTTTCCAGTTTCTTGTTTTCTTCATATTGAAGCTGTAGCAATGTTGTACGTATTCGACAAACTGACGTATGTAGATTTTTTTTCCTTCGCTCTCAGGTGCTACCAATACATATTTCATAGTGACAGAATCAAACGCTATGTTACCCAAAACAGTGAAGAAGCTGACTTTCGCTGCACATTTCTGTACTTCCGTTAGGCTTTACCGTGACTGTTATTGATGTCGAGTGAAACAACAAGTCACAAGTTATCTATTTCCACGACGCATTTCAGAGGTTTAAACCTCCATCATCATGTGAATACATTTATATGGATTAATACTACACATGTATTGTGTCCCCAACTGAGAGATAACTTATAGCATTGTCTAGTAGAAGAAGACAAAAAAAGATACACTACTTTAGTTTGAGACTCAAAGTTTTGTGAAGGTCTTTGTTTGAAAGGATGAGGGGAAAAAATGTCAAAGTAAAAATACCTTCAGTAGACAGGGGCACGTTATTCGGTCGTGTTACGTCAATACCCCACCAAACTTCGTAAACACTGAAGATCGCGTCTAGAAGACGAACAGAAAATAAGTTTAAATATCTCCAGTTGTCACACAATTCTTTTCTTCAGGTTTGCATATACTTTGTACACAATATAATGAAAAGGACAAATTGCTATTCAGCATAAAGATAACAAGATGAGTTGCAGTCAGTCACCACTTAGCTTTCGACCAAAGTATTCAGAAAAGCAAATATGAAACATGCGCGCGCGCATGTACACACACGTGCGCACACACACACACACACACACACACACACACACACACACACACACACACACACACACACATATTCGTTATCAGAGTTGCCGGACATAGCGATCATATGTGCGTGAGGTGTGCTTGTATCCGCGTGCGCGCGTGCATGTGTGTACGTTCAAATGTTGCAATGGTTCAAATGGCTCTGAGCACTATGGGATTTAGCTCTGAGGTCATCAGTCCCTAGAACTTAAAACTACTTAAACCAAACTACCCTAAGGACATCACACACATCCATGCCCGAGGCAGGATTCGAACCTGCGACCGGAGCGGTCGCGCAGTTCCAGACTGAAGCGCCCAGAACTGCTCGGCCACATCTGCCTGCTGTGTGTATGTTTTTCCTCCATTTCCGTCCTTTTCTGAAGAACGCTTCGGCCGAAAGCTAAGTGTCTTATAGTTGTTTTCGTTGTGCCTGTCTGCAGCTCAAAGTGTCGTCCTTACCGTGAATAGCAATCTATCCTTTTCGTTATATTATTGATATTCCAATCTGGAGTTTCCATTGTCAGTTACTTCGTACACATCCTGGTGACTTAAATGTTTATAAAGTACGGCCTATGTTACGTAAAAACGACAAAAAAGAGCCAGTGAGCACTGGAGACATTTACAAATCCTATGAGACTAGTTCCACGGCACTTTTTGTTTGCTTGTAAAATGTTGTTTGCATATATTAGATTCTAGACGCCATCAGTGCTGCCTTCTGTGTTAACAAAGTGTGGCAGTGTATGGGAAGCAACACGACTCGAAATATAGCCTGTCATCACTGGTTTTATTTTTTACTTTTTATATTTTACTTTTTATATTTTCGTTCATCTTTTCGAAGACGTCTGTAAGTCTCTAAGACATGTGCTGACAACGCCACAGGTTACCTCAATGAAGTGCACAGAACACAAACTGTTGTATTAACCCACAAAAATCCACACGACGAGGGAGCTTTAAACCTCTAAACGCATTATGTAAATTCAATAGATAAATTGTGACCGGCAATAGTAAACTTTTTGTTTCATCGATAGCTGTTTTCACTTTTAAAACGAGTTCTCTCTTCTTCCTAGTTAAAGCTAAAGTTTTACTCATGACGATTAGTAAGTATTTGCAACAATTACAGCATTGTTCTAATTATATGATATCGTCATGGTACGCAAACACTCCGTGAGTAACGATGCGAGTTTCGCTTCCACCGCCTCTCCGCCTGGTTTTATCATGGCAACTTGTTACTTCTCTGAAGATTTTGTACACAGGTTTGAGCATATCGATCATAAGTGTTTCATTCCGGATGGGCCGATACCTTTGCGACAGGCACTTCAGGAATGTAGTCAACTAAGCAGAAAATTAGGTCTCGGCTCATCAGGACGGATATTGGGGAGCCGCAGAGTGAGACGTACGTTAGCGCGCGCTCCGCGCCCCCCAGAGAGATGGAAGAGAAGCGAGGGACCAGCAACAGCGTCCACGCCGAAGATCGACGCTGCTAATGGCGCTTGCAGCTGATTTTGGAAACGCCATCGACCCAGAAGCGTCAGCCGCGCCTCATTTCCGCTGGTGCGTTCGCAGCGATACAGGAGGCTCGTCAGCGAACGTACAGCCTAAGCGCTACTTTCGTGTTCTGCACGCCGTCCACACTGCTGAAGTTATTTTAGGTCTACCGGACTGATCTTTCTGACTAGTTTGGCGTTATCCTCCACGATCTCCTCTCGAGTGTCAATCTCTTCAGAGCTCTTATCCACTTCCACCAAACGTCTTCTTTGAGGTATTGCAATTGCTGTCTTCCCCTGCAGTTTGTACCCTCTAGTGTTCCGTCTAGTATCAAGGAAGTCACTCCCTTATGTCGTAACAAACTTCGTATCATCTTGATCCTTCCTTTTGAGCTTTGCACATATTCTGTTCCGCGCTGATACTGGCTTATTTTTTGTCGCATTGCTCGATTTATATTTTAGCATCCTTCAGCAGCAGTAAGCCTTAAATACTTAGATCATTTTATAATTTTTTTAGACTCCACGTTTCACTTCCATACAATGCTGTGCTACAAACTCAAGTTTTCAGACATTTCTTTTCGAACTTAATGTTTACTTTCGATACTACAGGACTTCTTTTGGATAAGAATGACCTCTTTATCTACGCTGTCTGCTTCTTGAATCCTCCTCGCTTTCTCCGTCATGTGTGATTTTCTTCGGAGGAAGCCGCACTTATTCACTTGGTCAACTACGTCAAGCTGAATTTCTATTTCAGTTTATCGCTCATTTCATTTCAGCTGCTCTTGAATACCTTCGTCTTTCCTTCCACTTACTCTCAATCCATACTCTGTCCTCAGTAGATGCTTGATTCCCTTCAACAGGTCCTGTAATTCTTCCTCATTTTCCCAGAGGACAGCAATGTCATCAGTTAAGCTGATAATTAATATCTTCTCATCCTGATTTTAGCTTCACTCCTGAACCTTACAACTTATATAAAACCAGTCACGCGCCTGTGAGGTAACAGGCGAGTTGTGGCGCCCTGGGAAAGTTCAGAGTTGGCGACCAAAGCTCGGACCGCGGCTCGTTAGCGACCGCGTGATGCCGCACAACGGCCGGACCACGTGTCCCGACAGCGTGGCTAGGAATTCCATGGTGACGTTGTGGCGATGAAGGAGACATGCCGGGAGTGCCAAAGATGGTGGACTTTGTGAAACCTTCACAGTTCGTATAGAAATTAATAGTAGCCAAATGAAACACGTACGTTACCATTATTTGCACAACGATTCTGACGGTGTAATCAGATTTTCAATATCTTCATTAGCTTAAAGTTTAGTATCTCACGATAAATTTTACAAGTAACACCCAACAATGAATTTCCAAAATCTAAACGGTTCATCCGTTTTTGTCGATCGACGTGTTTTTAGAAAGCTATTAGTGTCAACCTAAATTGGTATAAATTACAGGCATGTAACTTGAATAATACATGAGTTATTGGAGGTAAACGTGGCCGATTACTATCACTCGCGTCAGGCCATCAGTACTCCATAGTTACACGAAAAAACGGTAGCAGCATGATTATGAATATATTTATTCACCTCTGTCTTTGTTTATATCCGATATATACTATTCATGAAGAAACTAGTCAATTATTTACTGTGTTTTAGAAAGCACAAAGATATTAGGCTACTGGTTTACTTCTGTTGTATTCCTTTGATATATGTTTATTTAATTTGTTAATGTATTTAATAATGTGTTTTACAGCGTGTTTTTGGTCCAGCCGTAGGAATATTTAATTAATTTCAAGTTATTCAAATGTAAATCCAGTGTTTCGAATGTGTTTCATTAAGTTTGTGAGTGTGCGTTGGCTTGGAGACAGGGCGGGAGCGCTCTAGCCAATCACAGCGATCGTTCCAAAAAGGACATGTGAAGACTGTATGGAAGTGGGAGAGGACAGGGGAGTTGTGGACAGTTTGGGAGAGAGCACAGGGAGAGTCCTGGACAGTACGGCGCGACGTAAGAACGGTCGCGGGAAAGACTTGGAGAGTGGAGCAGTATGTGGGCTTGGGAGATTTCCGTGGCTTCTGCAGTGAAGACGTAGTATGCATTTACAAATGAATACCTCGCGAGCCATGTTGTTGCTCATAACTAATTACGTGAAGTGAGCATCTATTGCTTCCTTGTTATTCAACTTATATTTTATTTAACTGCTGGACACCAATAAGTGTTTAACAGTAGTAAAGGGTATTCTTAAAGGTACTTCTGCTGTCGTACTCATCATTTAAAGTCGTTAAAAAAGCAACAAAAATTGTTCAAATGGCTCTGAGCACTGTGGGACTTAACATCTGTGGTCATCAGTCCCCTAGAACTTAGAACTACTTAAACCTAACTAACCTTAGGACATCACACACATCCATGTCCTAGGCAGGATTCGAACCTGCGACCGTAGCAGTCGCGCGGCTCCGGACTGAGCGCCTAGAACCGCGAGACCACCGCGGCCGGCTTAAAAAAATAGCACCTGCAGAATTTATTTAATTGCAATCTTTCATGTATAAATGCGTATGTTACGTTCAAAATTCGCAACTGCCGAGTGATAGGAACCTTCGACCATTCGATTCATATGTATATTCATATTGCATAATGTAGACTCAGCAGTATTTGGCTTGTAATGCGACAACTACGTATCCCAACCCCTAGACAACGAAACCAGCCATATTTCAACTCTGAGTCAGAAGGTACATAGTTGAGGGCCATCGCAACACCATTTCATTTTGTTTTTTGAAAGCCCGCAAGACTATGCAATTTCCATTTGGATCGGGACCAGGAATAATTATTACAAAGCACACAGTACCTCTTGTTTAGTAGGCAAATAACTTTGTAAGTAACGTTAGTAGATCTCTAAGACAGCTGACTGGAAACAATTTCATTTACAGAGAGATTGTCTTCGAAGAGACTCTCGCAATGCTATGAAATTACAGCTGGTGGATCAACTGTCAAACGTCGCCAATCACAAGCAAGTGGGACAAACGAAAATTCACGTGCCGTCCACCACGGCATGGCGATCAGTGATTAGTGGTTCCGTCAAATAAATTGGCGCGACTGTCGAAATGAACAGATGTTGCTACCGGTACGTTAAACGCAGACAGTAGTTCATTGAGAAGACAACACACTGAGACCGCCTCGAGATAGCCAGACTAGAGAAACGATTAACTTTGCTGAGGTCGTCGATGCAATCAAACGGTGTCTTGCATGCGCAATAATACAAAATACCCTTGGAAGCAATTCACGAGCATCACTGTAACAACGGATTCTAGTTGTTACGCTAGCTAAAACTTTCCAACAAATAATTATCTGACAGGTTTGTTGACTTACTGACGAGCTGTCATTAGAAGTTGAGCACTTGTGTACATGTGTAATAAGCTGGGAAAAAACAAAACAATTTTTTATATACTTCACGAACGCAATTCCTGGTTCCACGTAGTACACAACATAACGTCTCCGACTGTACGAAGCAAAATATATTTCTAAAATTGTTCTTAAGATATTCGCGAACGGTCAACGAAAGAAAACACAATACCTCTTCACTGGCAATAATTTTGTGTGTGCCACCCGTCCTTGTTGTTCATTGCCGGTTGCAACTCCTACATTCCTCTCGTAGCCAGGTTGCCATCTGTTATGTAAGGGAAGAAGCTAAAGGTTCAGCGTCCCGTCGACAAGGGGGTCATTAAAGACAGAGCAGCAGTGCGGGTTGGGGAAGGTTATCGGCCGTGCCTGTTCAAACGAACTGGCCCGCTATTCGCCTTAAGCGACTCAGGAAAACATGTAAAACCTAATGCCGGCTGGCTGGACGGGAATTCGAACCCCTGTCACCCCAAATACGAGTCCAGTGTATTACCACAGTATCACCTCGTTCTGACGATCAATTAGGATGTTGTTAGCAACGAAGCATTTACTGAACGAATTGTGTCGGATGTCACGGTAGAGTTGCGATAGACAGGTGGCAACTCTTGTGATGCGGTCTTTTGTTTCTCCAGACAATAACGACGCAGGTAAACATCGGCGCCAGCCACCTGACAGGCAGGACACACATAAGGCGTGCGCCGCAGTGCACAGTTATCTTAATATAAGGTCATGGCGGCCACGCGTCAAAAACACACACACATTCAGCCATAGATTTACCCAGAAAGCGATGAAGAGACACTGCCAGCCCTTCCGAGCACAAAATCAGTGCTATGACAGTTAAGCACGTCGACATGTGACCACAAGATGCGGGAAACAATAAATTAACAGCGTATTGTTTACGAAGCTGGGCCCGTTCTCATCTTCGTAATACTGTATTTTGTGGCCTATTGCTGCAAGGTATATAACTGAAAACAGTAACCATCGTAAAACGTCTATACGTTGGGATCACAGACCTACTTCAAATTATGTACACCTCCAGTAGGCCACTAAATTAAACATAAGGTGCTAATAGTAAGAAGGACTTCTCTGGCAATTCCGAGAATATCGCATAACTTTTACGCGTCTATAATGTAACTGATGTGCCTGTGCGTAGGTGCTGGACGTTGAGAGTTCATGGTGGTCTACAGTCCGTCCCCGGTAGCTGAGTGTACGTGCACCAGAATGACAATCCTAAGGGCCCGGGTTCGATTCCAGGCTGGGTCGGAGATTTTCTCCGCTCATGGACTGGGTGTTGTGTTGTCCTAATGATCATCATTTGATCCCCATCGATGTGTAAGTGGCCGAAGTGGCGTCAAATCAAAAGACTTGCACCCGGCGATCGGTCTACCCGACGGGAGGCCCTAGTCACACCACATTCGTTCATTCAAGGAATCAGAATATCCGTCTCCAGTCTGTCACCTTTAAATAGCCGGAAAGGTAGCTCAGCGTGTTCGGTCAGAGGGCTGCTCGCCCTCTGTAACAAACAACTGAGTAAAGGAAGCAACGATCAACTTGAACAGATGTCTTGTGACGTCCGGCCAGACCAAACGCAACGAACAATACCGAACAAAATTAACAGAAAAATTTAAAAAAGTGGTTAGCATTCCAGCTTCATACGACATACGTTTATGAGGCGATGGTGCGCCTCCCCCTCAAACCTAATTTTTAACTTATATTTTTTCAACTCTGGTCATCATTTTCAATTTCTATGACTTTTGAGAGCAAAATTTTTACAAAAACAATGTGCATTTGCACGAAGTTTTAGTGAATTTCAGGTTAACTGACCACTTACTATTTTTAATTAAATTCATTATTAGAACAAAAATGTTTATAACAATGGGCATGTAAATGAAGAAATGCAAAGGGTTTTCCTGAAAATGCATGCTTGTCGTGACTTGCGAAATAAGGTACCAGGAACGACTTTTCTCTTTGTACCTCGACGCTTCGAACTGCAGACATAAGAGGAAGATTTGACAGTTAACCCGGGTAGCAGCGAGGCATTGCCTAAGTAGCAAGAACGAATGTCGTAGGTGCAGATTTTTTTAACACAAAATTTACACTTGTACCATTGTTGTTGTTGTTGTTGTTGTCGTCGTCTTCAGTCCTGAGACTGGTTTGATGCAGCTCTCCATGCTACTCTAGCCTGTGGAAGCATCTTCATTTCCAAGTAACTTCTGCATCCTACATCCTTCTGAATCTGCTTAGTGTATTCACCTCTTGGTCTCCCTCTACGATTTTTACCCTCCACGCTGTTCTCCAATACTAAAGTCGTGATCCCTTGATGCCTCAAAACATGTCCTACCAACCGATCCCTTCTTCTAGTCAAGTTGTGCCACAAACTTCTCTTCTCCCCAATCCTATTCAATACCTCCTCATTAGTTACGTGCTCTATCCACCTTATCTTCAGCATTCTTCTGTAGCACCACATTTCGAAAGCTTCTATTCTCTTCTTGTCCAAACTAGTTATCGTCCATGTTTCACTTCCATACATGGCTACACTCCAAAAAAATACTTTCAGAAACGACTTCCTGATACATAAATCTATATTCGATGTTAACAAATTTCTCTTCTTCAGAAACGCTTTCCTTGCCATTGCCAGTCTACATTTTACATCCTCCCTACTTCGACTATCATCAGTTATTGTGCTCCCCAAATAGCGTCTCCTTTCCTAATCTCATTCCCTCAGCATCATCTGATTTAGTTAGACTACATTCCATTATCTTCGTTTTGCTTTTGTGATGTTCATCTTATAGCGTCCTTTCAAAACACTGTCCATTCCGTTCAACTGTTCTTCCAGGTCCTTTGCTGTCTCTGACAATTAGAATGTCACCGGCAAACCTCAAAGTCTTTATTTCTTTTCCACGGATGTTAATTCCTACCCAAATTTTTCTTTTATTTCCATTACTGCTTGTATAGATTGAATAACATCGGAGTTAGGCTACAACACTGTCTCACTCCCTTCCCAACCACTGCTTCCCTCTCGTGGCTCTCAGCTCTTATAATTGCTATCTGGTTTCCCTACAAATTGTAAATAGCCTTCCGTCCCCTGTATTTAACCCCTGGCACCACCAGAATTTGAAGGAGAGTATTCCAGTCAACATTGTCAAAAGCTTTCTCTAAGTCTACAAATGCTAGAAATGTAGGTTTGCCTTTCCTTCATCAAAGATAAGTCGTAGGGTCAGTAATGACTCACGTATTCCAACATTTCTATGGAATCCAAACTGGTCTTCCAGAAGGCCGGCTTCTACCAGTTTTTCCATTCATCTGTAAGGAATTCGTGTTAGTACTTTGCAGCAGTAGCTTATTAAACTGATAGTTCGGTAATTTTCACATTTGTCAACACTACCTTTCTTTGGGATTGGAATTATTATGTTCTTCTTGAAGTCTGAGGGTATTTCGCCTGTTTCATACATCTTGCTCACCAGATGGTAGTATTTTGACAGGGCTGGCTCTACCAAAGCCATCAGCAGTACTAATGAAATGTTGTCTACTTCCGGGCCCTTGTTTCGACTTAGGTTTTTCAGTGCTCTGTCAGATTCTTCACGCAGTATCATATCTTCCCAATTACGTCCTCTTCCATTTCCATAATATAGCCCGTAAGTAAAAAGAAAAAAAGTGTGTGAAATCTTACGGGATTTAACTGCTAAGGTCATCAGTCCCTCAGCTTACACACTACTTAACCTAAATTATCCTCAGGACAAACACACACACCCATGCCCGAGGGAGGACTCGAACCTCCGCCGGGACCAGCCGCACAGTCCATGACAGCAGCGCCTTTGACCGCTAGGCTAATCCCGCGCGGCTTGCACGTAAGTACATCGCCCTTGTGTAGACCCTCTATGTACTCCTTCCACCTTTCTGCTTTCCCTTCTTTGCTTAGAACTGGTTTTCCATCTGAACTCTTCATATTCATACAAATGGTTCTTTTTTCTCCACAGGTCTCTTTATTTTTCCTGTAGGCAGTATCTATCTTACACCTAGTGATATATGCCTCTCCATCTTACGTTTGTCCTCTAGCCATCCCTGCTAAGCCATTTTGCACTTCCTGTCGATCTCATTTCTGAGACGTTTGCATTCCATTTTGCACATGCTTCATTTACTGCATTTATATATTTCTCCTTTCATCAATTACATTCAATATCTTTTCTGTTACCCAAGGATTTCTACTAGCCCTCGTCTTTTCATCTACTTGATCCTTCGCTGCCATGTCTCAAATCTACCCATTCTTCTTCTATTGTATTTATTTCTCCTGTTTTTTTTAAATCTTTTACTAATGCGCTCTCTGATACTCTCTATAATATCTGGTTCTTTCAGTTTACTCAGGTCCCACTCCTTAAATTCCCACCTTTTGGCAGTTTATTCTGTTTTAATCTACAGTTCATAACTAATAGATTCTGGTCAGAATCCACATCTGCCACTCGAAAGGTCTTGCAATTTAAAACCTGGTTCCTAAATCTCCGTCTTATCGTCATATAATCTATCTGAAACCATCCAGACACTTGGACAACAGAAACCAATGCTTCAGCAGGAGTCGAACCGTCACCTCATACACCTTTTTCTTCTTCTTCTTCTTCTTCTTCTTCTTCTACGGTTGGTCGCGGAGCATATCATATGACACCTGTTCTAGTTGTTGAACATTTCACTAAGTTTTTTTATTATTATTACTCAAAGAACACGCTGAGCTACCGTGCCGGCTAGCACTTGACCAATATGAACTCCAGCGTCCGGCACCTACACACAGATACATCAGTTACATTATAGACGCATAAAACTTCTCTTGCCATTTTTTCAGAATTGCCACAGTAGTGAACCGTATACTTGCACATTATGTTATTTTAAAGGCTGACTAAAGGTGTACAAAGTCTGAAATAAATCCGTGATTCCAACATCGTGGCCTCCCCTTGTAAGAGTAACCATCCGGAGAGACCTAAAGTTGAATGACCACATAAAGCGAACTGTACGAAAAGATGTTAGCCTGGGACAGACTAAAATAATCTTAGGTAAATGTAATTAGTCTACGAAATAAGTGGCTTACAAACACTTGTTCGATCGATTCTTGAGTACAGCTCATCAACCTGTGACCTTTGACCTTACTAGGTTGGACTAGTAGGAGAGAGAAACAAAATCGGTTGAATAGTGGCACGTTCCGACGCGGTATCATTTAGTAGCATTACGCAGATGCTCAACAAGCTCCAGTGGCTGCTGAGTGTCATGTAGCATCAAATTCCAGCAACCGACGCTACAAGAGACATCGAGTTCATCACCGAAATGTCTGTTAGAAAAATTTCGAGACATTCCACTCCGGGAAGTGTTGATCTACTCATTAGATCCTCCCGTACAGATCACGCGAAATGATCACAACTAGAAAGCCCCAAAAATTATAGCTAATACGAAGTTTTACCAACTATTGTTCTTTCCCCCTCTTTCGTGACTGGTATATATTCCCCAGTTCTTAATTTCTCCTTAAACCCTAGAACACTGCAGGGGGGAAGGGAGTAGGAATGTTACATTGTTACTAAACCATTGTGAATTTTACTACCTCATATTTTATTCAAAGTAAGTCATGATTTATGGTTTACGCGCTAGTTAATTACAGTAATGTCTCCAATGGTACGTCATATACAAAAATAAATATAAAAGCTCCTGTTCTACACCGTATGCTGACAATAACAGATAGGCGTTAACCGCAAATTTGTACCATCTGTACTCTTAAACTTTTCAATGATTTAGTAATCTAAAGTTAAGTCTGGTACGTTGATTTTACAACTGCGATCGTTACGATAAATGGGCTGCAGTTAAACTACCTACGCAAACATATACCTGGGTAGTCACGTCGGATTGATAGCTTGACCTGCTGGCAGGAGCAGCAAGCTGAACGGGTCCTATGAAGATTTCCAGGCTTGTGGACACAAGTTGGCCTGCTTTAATCTCTTTGCTCCAGTACATAAGTACTCTTTTGTCCTGGCTAAGCTGCTTTATTGACTGCGGTGGAGATATGAGCAAACACACTGGAAGAAGAATACCGGGTGATCAAAAAGTCAGTATAAATTTGAAAACTGAAAAAAATCACGGAATAATGTAGATAGAGAAGTACAAATTGACACACACGCTTCGAATGACATGGTGTTTTATTAGAACCAAAAAAAAGTACAAAAAATGTCCGGCAGATGGCGTTTCATCTGATCAGTATAGCAATAATTAGCATAACAAAGTAAGACAAAGCAAAGATGACATTCTTTGCAGGAAATGCTCAATATGTCCACCATCATTCGTCAACAATAGCTGTAGTCGAGGGATAATGTTGTGAACAGCACTGTAAAGCATGTCCGGAGTTATGGTGAGGCACTGGCGTCGGATGTTGTCTTTCAGCATCCCTAGAGATGTCAGTCGATCACGATACACTTGCGACTTCAGGTAACCCCAAAGCCAATAATCGCACGGACTGAGGTCTGGGGACCTGGGAGGCCAAGCATCACGAAAGTGGCGGCTGAGCACACGATCATCACCAAAAGACGCGCGCAAGAGATCTTTCACACGTCTAGCAATGTGGAGTGGAGCGCCATCCTGGATAAACATCGTACGTTCCAGCAGGCTGGGGATGATGCGATACTGTAACATGTCGGCGTACCTCTCACCCATCACGGTAGCAGTTACAAAACCAGAATCACGCATTTTCTCGAAGAAAAAAGGCCCGATAACGGTAGATGTGGTACATCCAACCCATACCGTGACTTTCTCGTCGTGCAGTGGAGTTTCTACGACAGTTCTAGGATTTTAGGTAGCCCAAATTCTGCAGTTGTGGGCATTGACAGACCCTCGGAGCGTAAAATGAGCTTCGTCGGTCCACAACACGTTACTCAACCAATCGTCATCTTCCGCCATCTTTTGAAACGCCCACAAAGCAAATGCCCTCCCCTTCACTAAATCGCCAGGTAACAGTTCATGATGGCGATGGATTTGGTACGGATAACATCGGAGGGTACGCCGAAGTGCCAACCAACTGTAGTGTATGGAATGCCGGTGCGACGTGCGACTGCACGAGCGCTGACTTCCCCGGGCATAGACGAACCCGGTACAGTCTCCATTTCTTCCTGAGCTGTCTCACCAGCATTACGCTTTGTGATCGGTCGGCCACTACGGGGTCTATCGTCTAAACAACCCGTGGCTCCGAACTTCGAAATCATTCAAGCCACAGCTGCGTTTGTCAACGGACCTTTACCGTTCGAATCCCCTTCCTATAGCGATAGGATCGTAACGCTGAACTAGCACATTCCCCATTCTGAAAATACAGCTTCACTGAAAGCACCTTTTCAGGTAATGTCAACATGTTCCGACTGCTGGCGCATCTGATTCTCTCTCTCATTACAGCTCCTCTTATACACGATTGTCATGCAGAGTCACTGACGTTTTGCTGTCCAGCGCCATCTGTGGGACATTTTGTGAACTTTGTTTTCTTTTTGTTCTAATGAAACCCCATGTCATTGCAAGCATGTGTGT
Source organism: Schistocerca gregaria (assembly GCF_023897955.1). Classification (NCBI taxonomy): domain Eukaryota; kingdom Metazoa; phylum Arthropoda; class Insecta; order Orthoptera; family Acrididae; genus Schistocerca; species Schistocerca gregaria. The sequence goes on along the minus strand of NC_064920.1, from coordinate 1,069,008,743 downwards.
CAATTTTTACCTCTCTATTATTATTCCGTGGTTTATTAAGTTTTCAAATTTATACTGACTTTGTGATCACCCGGTTTGCTCACATCTGTCACTGACAGCAACATCCTTACACAACTGACTCTGCACGTCCAACTTTAGTGGCAATTGTCCGAAAGGACGATCCCTTTTAGGATTGTGCAGTTGGCTGTAGGAAGCACGAGTGCGGCACCGTGGCACGGTTGCCCGCTTGCTTCACACGTTTGCACCGCACTGGGCCCTTTGGCTGTGAACATTCTCTATTAAAGGGCAAACACAGATGGTGCTCTGGTAGCTATGCCATTACTCTATACGTTGGCGGACGACGCTGAAACTATTATCAGTACAACTACACTCCTGGAAATTGAAATAAGAACACCGTGAATTCATTGTCCCAGGAAGGGGAAACTTTATTGACACATTCCTGTGGTCAGATACATCACATGATCACACTGACAGAACCACAGGCACATAGAGACAGGCAACAGAGCATGGACAATGTCGGCACTAGTACAGTGCATATCCACCTTTCGCAGCAATGCAGGCTGCTATTCTCCCCCGGAGACGATCGTAGAGATGCTGGATGTAGTCCTGTGGAACGGCTTGCCATGCCATTTCCACCTGGCGCCTCAGTTGAACCAGCGTTCGTGCTGGACGTGCAGACCGCGTGAGACGACGCTTCATCCAGTCCCAAACATGCTCAATGGGGGACAGATCCGGAGATCTTGCTGGCCAGGGTAGTTGACTTACACCTTCTAGAGCACGTTGGGTGGCACGGGATACATGCGGACGTGCATTGTCCTGTTGGAACAGCAAGTTCCCTTGCCGCTCTAGGAATGGTAGAACGATGGGTTCGATGACGGTTTGGATGTACCGTGCACTATTCAGTGTCCCCTCGACGATCATCAGAGGTGTACGGCCAGTGTAGGAGATCGCTCCCCACACCATGATGCCGGGTGTTGGCCCAGTGTGCCTCGGTCGTATGCAGTCCTGATTGTGGCGCTCACCTGCACGGTGCCAAACACGCATACGACCATAATTGGCACCAAGGCAGAAGCGACTCTCATCGCTGAAGACGTCACGTCTCCATTCGTCCCTCCATTCACTCTTGTCGCGACACCACTGGAGGCAGGCTGCACGATGTTGGGGCGTGAGCGGAAGACGGCCTAACGGTGTGCGGGACCGTAGCCCAGCTTCATGGAGACGGTTGCGAATGGTCCTCGCCGATACCCCAGGAGCAACAGTGTCCCTAATTTGCTGGGAAGTGGCGGTGCGGTCCCCTACGGCACTGCGTAGGATCCTACGGTCTTGGCGTGCATCCGTGCGTCGCTGCGGTCCGGTCCCAGGTCGACGGGCACGTGCACCTTCCGCCGACCACTGGCGACAACATCGATGTACTGTGGAGACCTCACGCCCCACGTGTTGAGCAATTCGGCGGTACGTCCACCCAGCCTCGCGCATGCCCACTATACGCCCTCGCTCAAAGTCCGTCAACTGCACATACGGTTCACGTCCACGCTGTCGCGGCATGCTACCAGTGTTAAAGACTGCAATGGAGCTCCGTATGCCACGGCAAACTGGCTGACACTGACGGCGGCGGTGCACAAATGCTGCGCAGCTAGCGCCATTCGACGGCCAACACCGCGGTTCCTGGTGTGTCCGCTGTGCCGTGCGTGTGATCATTGCTTGTACAGCCCTCTCGCAGTGTCCGGAGCAAGTATGGTGGGTCTGACACACCGGTGTCAATGTGTTCTTTTTTCCATTCCCAGGAGTGTATTTAGGACCAAGTGGCATACGCCGTCATCGGGTGAAACTGGACATCGGCTTTCCAAGCGTACTTTTTTTTCTCTCTTTCTCGGCAGTGCAGTTGCGCAGTAATCTTCGATAGCATAAAATATTCTATTCAAGTGGAGTCACAAAAAAGTGGGGTATTTCAGCGTCCCAAAAAAATACTTTCGTGGCAGCGGAACATTTGGGGGAAAAAACAGGACTGACCTGGGGAAAAAGGAGTAACGGGCACCGTGTGCTCGGCGACAAGCGAGTGAAGACGGCGCCGCGGCAGAGAGGCGTGGTTGCGCCGCCAGGCCGGCCGGTATCGAGCCACCTGTGGCGGGGCGGCGGCCGCACGCGTGTCCCGGCCGCCACCGCATTGCGTACGCAGGCCGCGCTGTCGCCGTGGCGCGCTGCGCTGCGGTCGAGGGTGTGCGTGCGGCTTGCCGCCCGACCCACACCTAGACACAGGCCCAGAGCCAGGGCCGGAGCCGCCGCGCTCTGCACTCCCTTTGTTCCCGCTGCCGTCTGCGTCCCCAGCACAGGTTGACCCCACTCTAGGCCACGTACTGAATATTACTTGGAAGCAGTTGTTCGTCTACTTTTGCTCTGGCAGACTGTACCCACGAAAACGATTCCACCTACTGCACGCGATCTGGTACGTAGGACATCCGCGACTGAGATGCACGATAATTTAGACAGATCCACTTCAACTGTACTAATTGTTTATTCAAACCACGATCGGCTTCGTGATCTGGCGGCGGACAGTTTCCGCCAACATGCAGGGATTGGACCTCTTGCACTGACTGACCCGACCGCATGTTGTGAGTTACCAAATAAAATAATTTCGTACACGTAATGATGGGATTTTAAAATCCCTAATCCGTTCGTGGTTTGAATAAATAATTAGTATTACTGAAGCGGGTCTCTATAAATTACCAAGTTTCTATCTACACAAACGAGGACTGTAATAATGAGTAGTAACAATAATAATAATTTTAAATATTACACCCGCGCCGGCCCCGTGACCGAGCGGTTCTAGGCGCTACAGTCTGGAACCGCGCCACCGCTATGGGCGCAGATTCGAATCCTGCCTCGGGCATGGATGTGTGTGATGTCCTTAGGTTAGTTAGATTTAAGTAGTTCTAAGTTCTAGAGGACGGATGACCTCAGAAGTTAAGTCCCATAGCGCTCAGAGCCATTTGAACCATTACACCGTCTCCATAAGCCAGCTCTTCAACGCACGCCTTTGTGGTGGCGCACTTCTCGGAGCTAACACAAACACTATCCGAACAGGCCTCGCAGGCCCAACGGTACCGACCGGCCGCCGTGTCAAATGGTTCAAAAGGGCTCTGAGCACTACGGGACGTAACATCTGAGGTCATCAGTACCCTAGACTTAGAACTACTTAAACCTAACTAACCTAAGGACATCACGCACGTCCATGCCCGAGGCAAGATTTGAACCAGCGACCGTAGCAGCAGCAGCGAGGTTCCGGACTGAAGCGCCTAGAACCGCTCGGCCACACTGGCCGGCGCATCGGCAATTATTCATGTCCATTTTCACCAACTGCGACATAATCGCATATACAAACAGTGATCCAATACTGTAAAATACTTTTTTATTTCAGTCTCTGACCACACTTTGAATTCTTTTGAGGATGACCGGCTTCAGTCTGTATTGACCATCCTCAGATCTTTTTTACACAGTGTCCTAAAGTGATACGGCCATAACATACGGCCAATTTAGAACATTAGGTAAAAAAGATTTGAGGATGGTCAATACATAATGAAACCGGTCATCCTCTAAAGAATTCATATTGTGATCAGAGACTGAAATAAAGAAGTAGGTCAATTTTACCTACTATGACGCTAGCCCTTCATTTTAGGTTACGCTTATTTCCGTGAGCATCACCGGACACATGGTCTCCACACCGCTCTCCCAGCCGCTGTCGGTTTTCGTGACCGTCGTCTCTACTTCTCAATCAAGTAGCTCCTCGACTGGCCTCACAAGGGCTAACTGCACCCCTCTTGCCAATAACACTCGTCAGACCCGGTCCGTGACCCAGCCACAAGCTAGCCGAACCCGACAGCGCTTAACTTCGGTGATCTGACGAGAACGGCAAGGCCGTTGGCACTACTCGGAGGCAGGCAGTCCGAATGCTACTGGTGGAAGGAATTTTCACCGCCCGTATCTGGCCCACGAAGGCACAAGACTATAGTCGGCCGAGTCCTATGTTAAATTCGGAAACTGTACGCGGTGTCTCATGGAGTCAGATGGATCTGTACATTAAGCTCGGCTGTCCCTTTCGTGTTATTCGAGCGGAGTTGGCTGTCGAGTGGATATTGAGACTGAAGTGGCGTTGAGCAGGGGACGTGACCAGGACGAACGTCAAATGAAACAAAACCAATCGATGCAGTGGCGTGCGAGGGAGTCACAAAGAAATGTCAGGTAGCCTCTGTCGAGATGGGGAGGCGACATCCAACAACATGCGAGAACAAACTGGCTGTAGATAGCCCAGAAAAGACAGACATCGAAATCTTTAGAAGACTGAATATCTAGACGCTACAGAAAGTGTAGAAGAACGCTGTGTGCCAGAACCGGATTTCACCCTCTTCCTTTTATTTTATCGTCAAAAACTACACAAATACAACACTTTACTACATACGCACTCATCACAGAACGGCCAAATTTCCGATACAGTTCCCAGATTTCGGAAAGAAAAAGAGTGTAAAAGAGGGCCTTTGACATTCAGCGGGCCGGTGTCCTATGGAGCATCCCACTCAGCAAAGTTATACGACATTTATTTACTAGTCATTACCATCATGCTGTAGTCGTCGTCTCCTTATTAATATGCAAAATACTCATTTCAATCTGCCACAATGATTAATAATGACAACTCTAACATGCGGGCGGAATATACCTGGCATACGTGATACAATGTGTTGCAAAGGGTATGCTGAGAATCCGGGCGACGGCCTTTCTTCTGCAGTTTATTACGGACTCGGGTAAACTTTCCAATTCCCCCCCCCCCCCCCCCACCGATATAACGTCATTACGTCAACTCAAATTACCGTTATTGCACGTCCTACGGAATATATAAAATAACTTTGCACTAGGACAGGGAAATTGTTTCCTTCTCGCTTCTCCAATGGCACCATTTCTGCAACAAAACGCACAAAGAGGCACAAAATAAACAGAAAAGCACTGAAACTGCAAGCCACAATACGGAAGCACTGCCGTAAAACTGCGGCCTACGCAGTAAAAAAGATTGTCGCTGCTAATGGAAAACGCGGAAGCACTTTTTTAACCGGTTGCTCTAAGATCAAAAACCGACCTGTTTCTGTGGAGCGCCTAAAGGGGAAATACAAGCACGGGGCCAAAACTGCATGGACAGAGACCAGTGTTGCAGTTGAGACTCTGTAGCCGATTGGTCACACGTGCGTCTTACTAAGGCAAAGCTTGCAAATCCATAGGATCACAGTGCCTGCACAAAAGCGATACGCCACGTTGCGTCGATGGTGGCATAAGGAAACTGAATTTCATTAGCCCTCTTAGATACTTGCACACAAGGCCAATGACGCGGGGCCTGCAGCTCTAACATGGTACGGTGCCCCTAAACAAGTACTTACTTTTTTTAACGTGTCACAAAGGAAGAGAAACCAATGCCTAGACAAGGAAATGTCACCCCATGTTTTGTGTTCCTTCCCCAGCGGCGTTACCTAAGTGTCCCTGGTACAACTGGTACCTTGGGCACCGTTTGTGTTTGTGGCGGGTGGAAAGAAATGAGGAAGAGCAAATGAAAAGGGCAAGAAGGAGAGCGAAGTGGGAAGGGGGGAAGAGGAGGAGGAGGAGGAGGAGGAGGAGGAGGAGGAGGAGGAGGAAGAAGAAGAAGAAGAAGAAGGTATTGTAGGTGATCAAAATGGGAAGGTGTGGCAGAGACTTATGAAATATCGTAAAAAGATTTTCAGATCATATTTATTTTAAGAAACCTCTAGCGCCCAATAAAATTTTATAAATTTATTCTCTTTATGAGCTATAAATCATTTGGCGATTTCCGTGACGTGATTTTGTCATTTCAGGTGATTTAAATAACATAAGCAACGAGTTTGATGTAACGATAAGCTGCATGCTGACAACACACAAAAGTGTTGTTGGTACACTATGTGATCAAAAGTATCCGGACACCCCCAAAAACATACGTTTTTCATCTTAGATGCATTGTGCTGCTACCTACTGCCAGGTATGCCGTATCAGCGACCTCAGTAGTCATTATACATCGTGAGAGAGCAGAATGGGGTGCTCCGCTGAACTCACGAACTTCGAATGTGGTCGGGTGATTGGGTGTCACTTGTGTCATACGTCTGTACGCGAGATTTCCACACTCCTAAACATCCCTACGTCCACTGTTTCCGATGAGATAGTGACGTGGAAACGAGAAGGGACACGTGCAGCATAAAAGCGTACAGGCCGACCTCGTCTGTTGACTGACAGAGACCGGCGAAAGTTGAAGAGTGTCGTAATGTGTAATAGGAAGACATCTATCCAGACCATCGCACAGGTATTCCAAACTGCATCAGGATCCACTGCATGACAGGCGGGAGGTGAGCAAACTTCGATTTCATGCTCGAGCGGCTGCTCATAAGCCACACATCACCCCGGTAAATGCCACACGACGCCTCGCTTGGTGCAAGGAGAACGTTCGACGATTGAACAGTGGTTGTATGGAGTGACGAATCACGGTACACAATGTGGCGATCCGATGAAAGGGTGTGGGTACGGCAAATGCCGGATGAACATCATCTGCCAGCGTGTGTAGCGCCAACAGTAAAATTCGGTAGTATTATGGTGTGGTCGTGGTTTTCATGGAGGGGGCTTGCACCCCTTGTTTTGGGTGGCACTATCACAGCACGGGCCAACATTGATGTTTCAGCAGTTTGGCCCCTTAAGAATTCACACACATGTGGGACCTACCAACCGTTTTATGACAACACTGCACTTGTCGGGTGCTAGCCAAAATTCCGGCACACAGGTTTAATCGGCTAGGAAGTTTCAAATCAGCGTAAAATCGTTTGCGGAGTGAAGTATCATTTTGAAACAATAGCTACCCCTATGTTGCGGCTAAGCCACTTCTCCGCAATATTGTTTCTAACAAGAGCGCTCTTCCTGGAACTGTGAGTTTTTCTGCGAGGCTGGAAAAGTTGGAGAGTGGTATGTATGTTAACCGGGGACCTAGAAACGACGGAGAGGCTGCAGCCGCAGTGGTCCACAACCTCACGACGACTACCGCAGTCCACGTCACCCCCCACCCCCCCCCCCCCACCCCCCGGCCCCGCCCCGAACTCAGGGTTATTGTGCGGTTCGGTCCAGGTCGCATTTTTCAGTAAGATAATGCGATATGTCACACGGCTACCGTGTGAAGGAGTGGTTAGACGAACGCAGTGGAAAACTCCACTGGATGTGCTGCCCAACCAACTCGCCAGATCTGAATCCGGTCGAGCACATCAGGGATGTGACTGAACAGGGCGTCAGAGCTCATCGCAACCCCCCCTCCCTCCCTCCCCAGCATTTATGGGAATTAACTGACTTAAGTGTGCAGATTTGGTGTCAACTCCCTCGAACGACCTAGCAAGGCCTCATTGCTTCCATGCCACGACGTGTCGCAGTTGTTATCCGTGCCAAAGATGGACATGCCGGCTATTAGGTAGGTGGTCATAATGTTCTGACTGATCATTGTATGTGAGAATGGGGGCTTTATCGGCGAATTGGACCAACTAAATCTTTTCAGGCTGACAGTCGAGTAATAAGCATCGTTTTCAGGTAAGATTCGCGAAGTTTCCTAGTTTAGTTGTAACTGTAAATTATATGCAAACAATAATTGCCGTACACGAACATAATCTGCAGTTTTTATTAAAGTCAAACATTCTCATAATGAATGCCTTCAGAGACATAGTAAGGAAATACGCTCAGGTCAAACTAACTATTTCCGTTATTCATCATCATCAATTTCGCCTTTCGCTCTTATTTTTCCGTCCTTTTGCGAGAATTTCAATGAAAGTGACATTCTCCTGATTTAGTAACACTGCCGTGCAAACATTGGACGGAGTGTCAGTCGCATGCATTAGTCAGAAACGGATAAGAGTCTGTTGTCTCGAGATGAAATACAGCAGCAAGAAATTGTGCGGGTAGCCTATATATACAGGCTATTCTGGACGCTGCCAGTGTTTCCCTAAGTTTGTGAAACTCAAGATCGCAGACGCTCTAGTTTCGAGTGTTCTCGGGAATCCGTGATGGGTAGTCGAATAGCAGATTCGATAACAATGCACCCCGGAATGAGTCGTCTTGCTCGGGACCAGGAGAACGGTTGTTTACGATGAGAGTAAAATTTATCGGATGTACATTCGACTCCGTTTTATTCCTGCTTTCCCTTGCTACTGACCTTCGGGTAACGACTTTTACACTGATTCTCTTGTAAGATAAGACCGTATTTTGCACCTAAAGACGCATTTTAAAAGAAAAAAATGAAGTATCTTGGATACAGTGTACGTGGATAAATACAGTGCCATAAAATTTCACAACAAATTATTCCACATCTGTTACTACAGATGCACTTGAAAATGGAAAGTGGAAAGTGTCTGAAACTAGTAACGCAAAGAAAGTAATTTAAAACACAACCTGTTGGAATCACTTCATTTTTCAAATTTGTTGAGGCTGTGAGGCCAACCCAGATGAATGTAAAAAATTATTCGAATAAATTTTAAAGTTGATTTACGAGAACGCAAGACGACAAATTTTTTTTTGAAAACAAGCTCTGATGAAAAAAATATTTATTTTCAGCATAATTTGAGTGTTACTTTCTCACCAGTTCTCAGACACCACGAGCCAATGTGCCATAATTCACGCAGCTCTAACAGTTAAAATACATTCGCTTACACCTAAACTACTCAACTGTCTTTAACTTGTCGAGTGGGAATAACTAGAGAAAAGTAGCAGTCAGTCGCATGTAACAGCATTCATCAGAAAATCTGGTGACTAAAGTAACGCGTAATTTCAACGCAGGAAATTAATTTTAAGAGCGAATGAAAAAATTTTGAGATAGTAAAACATACCACTATGCCAGGAGTCTCACTCACGGTAGTTCGCTGCCGAAAGTGAAACTGGAATTGTAATTATTTAAGTCTTACTGTGTGTTCCCCCAGTTCTTTAGGAGAAAAAAAATTTTCCTTTTTAAATTGTTGTTGTTCGTGGTGGTGGCGGTGGTGGTGGTGGTGGTGGTGGTGGTGGTGGCGGCGGCGGCCGTAGTCGTCGTCGTCAGTTAGATAACTCGTTTGACGCAGCTTTCTACGCTAGTTCATCCTGTGCAACAACTGTACCTGTCAGTGACTACAGCAACATGCATACATTTAAACCTGTTTATTATTATCAAGCCCCGCTGAGATGGACCAGCACAGTTTCATTAGCTACGCAATCGATACATCAGCATTCTTCCGTAGCACCTCATTTAAAAACCTCACGTTTCACTTCCATATAAGGCTACACTCTGAAAGACATACTCGTAACATATCCCAACTCATACTTACTTAAGACTGCATTTTACCGGATTTATTTAAAAGAAATTGTTATCGGCATGAAACAACCGTCTCGAAACACGAAAGGTTTCACCCAGTTTTTGACATGAGAATGTCTAGTTTAATTTCATTACTCACGAGCTGCGTGAAACACAATCTCCCCTGGTGCGGTGCCCACCAGAAGCATTACGAGAAGTTCCTACTCAGGCGCCCAGCCCCAGGCCACCAGAGTAAAGACAGATAGGAAACTGTAACCTAGAGGCACCCAACGCTCTAACCTCAGCCCTAATGTTCTTGGATGTCTGTTCCATTCCTTTGAGTTAACATGAACAAATTTCTGTATTCTGCTCTTTGTTAGTTGAGCTAGTCGTCTGCCAGGCCTTGTTGGGCTAAAAACTCTCTTCTTCATTCACTATTTGTATGTCATTTGCCTTTTTTACGGTAAACGGCACAGAAAAGCAAAGTCAGAACTGTCGTAATGCTACAAGCACCTCCTCACTTCCAATCTGACTGCGTCGAGACACGAGACTACGCATTCATAACGCAGTAGCGCGGACGAGGCATGCATCCATGTCGCCTACCGCCGCCGCCCATCTCGAGTAGCGAGTGTACGCGGCGTACAGAGCACGGAGCATGTCTTGCTGACACTACGTCCAAGACTTGTGCAGTGGCGTCCTACAGTTAGCAGCTTGGCTGCTACCAGGAAGAATCGCCAAACAAAAGGGCAGACTGAAGTTAAGCTAGTTGCCAGTAAAAACCACTTCGTATGCTCGGAATATGCCTACTAATTCTCTTAAAACATGAATGATACCATATGAAACGAGTATTTCGACCTTCGTAAAAATCCAAGAGACTAATTGGTTTGGAGCTAGTCCAAAGTGTTAAAATTCATGTACACACAAGTCTCCTTGCAAAGCTGGAGCCATTACGTAGTGCAGAGAGTTAGCTACTTCCTCTTTAAATTCAGTATATTTCGTGCTGCCGAGGTCTTTCTCTTCCAGAGTAAACCCAACGTCGCTTTGAACGAGTAACATATGCCCCTTGTTAATCACTTAAATTCATGACACAAAGAGTCGAGGGACGTGCTGTGGCAGTGAAGACTTTCTCGACAGTTCAATGAGCAGGCCATAACTTCCTGAGAGTCCCGAAACTCATAGGACTATACAAAAATTAAAAAAATCACGAAAATCAATGTCCATATCTAAAACAAAGCTGTTTCTCTGTATTCACTCTTAGCAAATAACTGTAAAAGATGTTGTCAAAAGCTTGGCAACCGGTAAGGTGATCATCTTGGACAGTGGACCAGTGAATTGCAGCCAAGCAGTCTCCGCAACATAACGATCTCCAGTCCATAAAGCCTCCGCCTGAGCTCTTAGGCCACCGGCAAGAGCTGGTAGTGTCACATTATTCCAATACATATTCACAGTCTTCCATGCGGTTCCATTAATGATTACAGGCATTATGCCGTTATGGTTGCACACAAGGCTTAGAGTATAGCGGAACCAATACGTCGGATTTTCGTGGTTATAAAAAGCGTAGCACGAGAGCAGAAACAATTACTCTGTTTTCTGATTTCAGGTTCCTTTTACGCCATCTTGTTAAAAACACACCATGTTGCATCTGTGAGTAACTATTATTATTATTATTATTATTATTATTATTATTATTATTATTTACTGGCTCGCTTACTTTTAATTGGTACTGATTTTTTTTGTCTAGGAAAGTCCACGAGGAAGTTCAGTCGCTCAGCTTCAATGATCGTTTTTATGTCAGGTCAATTGCAACGACTTGTTTTATCGGTTATTATGCTGTGGTTCCAGCACAATTTGATTATTTCGTTTTCTACAACAGTGACTAACTTTTATCTATGGTATAGATAAAAGCCTTTCGTTAATTGAACCTGCTGCACCGACTTCTCGTAAATTAGCTTGGGGACCTCGTCATGCCTATTCAGATATTCTCTAGGCCACCTTATCACATCAAGATGCAATGTGAGATACGGTTTTTTTCTCATCCACACGTTTTCTGCAGACACCATCTATTCCTTGTTCTTTCAGGAATGCTTCCGATAGTTCGTCGTTGCTTTACCTTGTATCACGGCGGTAAGTGCCTCAGTTTCTGCGTTATTACTATTATTATTGTGATGCTAGTAGTTACGTCTAATATAGGGAACGTACACAGAAGGAACTCTCGCTCTGCAGTGTAGTGTAAGCCTACTTGAAACTTCCTCGTAGCTTAAAACTACGTGCCACACCGGGACTCGAACCCCGAACCTTTGCCTTTCGTGAACAAATGCTCTACTGACTGAGCTACACAGTTACGCAGTACAACCCGCCCTCACAGCTTTACTTCCGCCAGTACCCTCTCGTACCTTCCGGATTTCGCAGACAGAATGATTTCGAGAATGAATCTTTCACTCCGCAACGGAGTGTGCGCCGATTTGAAACTTCCTGGCAGAACAAAACTGTATGCAACACCAAACGCTCACGGAACTTCGCCTGCAGACTGAAACATTTATTCTGGAAATCAACCCTCAGGCTATGGCTCAGTCACTTCTCCGCAATATCGTTCCTTCCACGAGTGCTCGTCCCGCAAGTTACGTAGGAGAACTTCTGTGAAGTTTGGATAGTAGGAGAGACGTTCTGGCGGAAACAGCGCTGCGACGGCGGATCATGCGTCCTGTCCAATCTGCGAATCTACCCACAACTTTCAAATTATTATGAGTATTTTCTTAGATGATGCTAACTCGTAGATGATCACTTCTACTATCGTTACCACGGATCCTCACAATACAAGGTCCTAATCCCAACGGATAGCTCTATGTCCGCAATAACAATTTGGAGCTTATTTCAATGTTTTACCAGCTGAAAGCTGATTCCTCGCATTGGATAACCTCGCCTCTTTCCGGCGAATAACAAGATGCCACAAGCTAGTAGTTGCCCTTGAAGATGTCTAAAGCCAGTCGATGTTGCTTATTATTCTGACAAAGGATCAGTTGCAACAGACCTCCCACATGACGCAATTCCGCTGCGCTTGGCAAGGTCTGGGTGTCATGGATGGAAATGTGTAAGTTTAAGGAAAATGATTGCCTCTAACAAGGACTGATTTACGAGAGACGGTGAGACCCGAGAAGAAGAACAAGACACATGACTGCAGCAGCGCGTCGTCGCTTTATTGCGTATGACAGGAAGGACAAGCGACGTGTGTGGGAGAGGGAGCGAAAGTCGCTGAATCTTCTAACTGGGTTTCCACCCCATTCGCTCAAGTGGAAATATTCCCTTTCACGAACAAAGTGTTTCCTCATAACTAATATTGGTGGGCCACGGACCATGGACACGTTAGAGCTGCATCCAATCGACAACTACATAGTGAAAGACTGAGCACAAGCTCGGGCTGAACAAGGATGAGGTAGGATTCGTCGCGTCTTTGTTGCGTATAAGGAACAATTCCGGCATTCACAACAAAAAAGTGAGGCAAATACCGGAAAATCTAAATCAGTGTTGTAACCTTTCCGTCACTTCGCTCGGGCTTCATGGTGACGTACGTCTCAGCTGTAGAGCGTACACAGCTCACATGCAATTAGTTAAACTATAGAGGCAACGAGCACTGATCACGCGTTGCGTCGAGGAATTTATTTCAGTTTCCGAAGTCGAACTGAAAGCTAAATACTAAGGGAAATGGCAATTAACATTATTCAGTTTTGTAAAATAGTTTAGACCAATTTTACGAAGATTTAAAAATAGTTTATTCACAGATTTATAGGCCGTAAAGTAAGCTAATCGGAACAAATATTAGTCACACTCCAAAAGACATCAAGCTAATACCGCGCAACACAGCCTCCTGACTTGAAAATGCCATCAATTACTAGAGGAAATTCATCCCCGTTGAAGTCCTTATTGACAATCAGGCGCCGTACAGCTACCAAAGAGCGGATGCTGACTACCACGTATCATCCGCTGTTCTAAAATACAACTTTGTGATTTAGCGGGCCAGGGGAGGTGCGATATGGCGCCTAAGAGTGTGCGTCACTCTAAGAAAGTACGCGTACGGCTGTCGTAAAACTGCAAGACTCGTACTCGTCATGAAGATGTAGAAAGAAGCGCAACAGTAGGTCACCGAGAATGGTTTATGTTTACAGGGACTTTAAAGATAGGGTCCTAGCCATGGCGCAAAAATCACCCAAAACCTCATGGAACTAGTCCAGCCGGCACTATATCCTGGCCCATTGGACACTGCACGCCTTATATTACTCGGGGGAGGGGAATATCCCAACACGCCAGGCCACACTGCAGGCCTCCACTCAATTACCCTCCACTTACTGTATTGTTGGAACCGTTGAAGACATGCATGTTATGTGCCGCTGTAACGGCCTTATTCGCGGCACACAACTCCATTACATACTGATAGCTGCGCTCAGAAACTGCTTCAGATGGAACTGCATTCACTGACAACAAAAAAATTTGGAAACTTGTGATAAGATTTTATGGGACCAAACTGCTCAGGTCATCGGTCCCTATGCTTAACCAATACTTAATCTAACTTACACAAAGGACAACATACACACTCATGCTCGAGGGAGGACCCAAACCTCCGACGGGAGGGGGGGGGGGGGGAGAACGCGAACCGTGAAACACGCCATAGACCGCGCGGCTACCCCGCGCTGCTCACTCACAACAATTGTTGTCGTCTTAGAAGTCGATTGTCACTGACAAAAAGTGGAACTCGTCTCCCGTACCTGTCAGGAAATTTTTTAACATCCCCTTTTTACGCCGTGTTATTTGGCTCTGCGGGTGAAACACCATTCGTCGTGCCGGCCGGAGTGGTGGAGCGGTTCTAGGCGCTACATTCTGGAGCCGCGCGACCGCTACAGTCGCAGGTTCGAATCCTGCCTTGGGCATGGATGTATGTTCTAAGTTCTAGGAGACTGATGACCTCAGGAGTTAAGTCCCATAGTGCCCGTAGCCATTTTTGAACCATTCGTTGTAGGCACACTGGGGAGCCCGCGTTGATACACTAACAAACTGAACAACTTGATTCGCGACGTGGTCACGGGCACGTCCTTTCTGCCCTTCTGACATGTCTCTACGTTCATCCATCTTATAGTGCTGATTAGAAATAACCTATTGCCACATACACTGAGGTGACAAAAGTCATGGGATACCTACTAACATCTTGTCAGACCACCTTTTGTCCGGTGTAGTGCAGAAACTCGACGTGTCACGGATACAACAAGTCGTTGGAGGTCCCCTTCAGAGATATGGACCCATTCTGCCTCCATAGTCGTCCATAACTGCGGAAGCGTTGTCGGTGCACGAATTTGTCCACGAACTGACCTCTCGATTATATCCCATACATGTTCGATGGGATTTATCTCGGGCAATTTGGGTGACCAAATCATTCGCTAGAACTGTCCAGAGTGATCTTCAAACCAATCGAGAGTAATTGTCGCCCGGCGACACGGCACACTGTCATTCATAAAAATTCCATCGTCGTTTGGGAACATGAAGTCCACGAATAGCTGCAAATGGTCTCCAAGTAGTAGAAAATAATCATTTACAGTCAATGAGCGGTTCCGTTGGACCAGAGGAGCCAGTAAATACCACGTCAACACTGCCCACACCATTATGGAGCCACCACCTGCTTGACAACTTGGGTCCACGGCTTCGTGAGGTCTGCGCCATACTTGAACCCTATCATCAGCTCTTATCAACTGGAATCGGGACTCATCTGACAAGGTCAGGGTTTTTCAGTCGTCTGGGGTCCAACCGCTATTGTCACGATCCCAGGTGAGGCGCTGCAGCCGACGTTGTGCTGTTACCAAAGGCACTCCCACCAATCGCCTGCTGCCGTATCCCATTAAAGCCAAATTTCGCCGCACTGTCCTAACGGACACTTTCGTCGTACGTCCCACATTGATGGTTCAAAAAATGGTTGAAATGGCTCTGAGCACTATGGGACTTAACTTCTGAGGTCATCAGTCCCCTAGAACTTAGAACTACTTAAACCTAACTAACCTAAGGACATCACAAACATCCATGCCCGAGGCAGGATTCGAACCTGCGACCATAACGGTAGTGCGCCCACATTGATTTCTACGGTTATTTCACGCAGTGTTGCTTGGCTGTTAGCACTGACATTCCTACGCAAACGCGCTGCTCTCGGTCGTTAAGTGGAGGCCATCGGCCACGGCGTTGTCCATGGTGAGAGGTAATGACCGAAGTGTGGTATTCTCGGCACACTCTCGACACTGTGGACCTCGAATACAGAATTTCCTAACTATTTTCGAAATTCAATGTGCCATGCATTTGGTCCAACTACCAATCCGCGTTCAAAGAGTGATAACTCCCGTCGTGCAGTCACAACCCCGCCGAAAACCTTTTCACATGACTCACTGAAGTACACCTGACAGCCATTTTATACCTCGTGTACGCAATACTACCGCCGTCTGTATATTTGATTATCCCTATTCCATGACTTTTGCCACCTCAATGTACACATCACTTCACCGCCATCACTTACGTCCGCGTTGGCACGTCATATGACCCAGGTTTGCGAGTTGTACATCATTTGATGGAGTTCCAATGTGACCTCGGAGCTCTTAAGAGGGTTAACTAATATTGTCTTCCACTTTCTATAGCACTTCGAATTGTTCTAGACGACAGACGAAAAAAGAAATGTATTTTGGATATGGCAAAATTTCCAATCTAGTTTTTCAAAGGAACTAATCCCCCCCCCAATGAATACTTGTGTGGAAATACGGCTGTCTGTCTTGGCAGACAATGTTTACGGTAAGTTGATACTGACAAGTTAGATGACACGTTACACGGTGACATTTACGTCGCGTTGGCTCTCTCTATCGCTGACACACACACACACACACACACACACACACACACACACACACACACACACACACACAACTTGGCAGTCGCGACAGCCCAGTATTGCAATTCTCTGCGTGGCTGCGGCTGTCTGCCCGCCCTGCGCTTCCCCAGAGTTACGGCGCAGATCGGTCGCCCGCGCTCCGGGCTGTTTGCCGAACTTTCTGCGTCGCGAAAACTGTGGTATACTCCGCGGAAACTCTGAACGAGCTGCATCCAGAGGGAAAAGAGAAAGAAATACAACGAAAGAAATACCGTAAACTACACTTCTTCGATACTCTGGTCGTCAAATGAGAGCTGAAACTACGCAGTATTCGCCGACTCGGAACATGACGTAACCGCGAGCTAGAGGAGCGTCGAATCTAACATCGTATTGAGCAGCAAGCACTATTAACGGAATGGGGGCGGAGCTTGCAAATTTACGAGCATAGCAGTCGCAATGGTATTATTCATATGAGGTTAAAGCGCACGTTCGTTGTCAACATGTTAATTGCTGTTAACGTGACTTTCATGCGAGAGAGTACCTCGTGTACAGAGAAAATAGTTGGTCGTCATACAACCGGTTGCTTTTCACATCTGTGGGGAGGACGTCGATTCAAATTCTCGTCTGGCTATCCAGATTTATGTTTCCCGTGAGTTCAGTAAATGGCTTACTGTTAATGCGGGGATACGTCCCTCTGAAAAGTATGGCCGAATTTCTTCCCTATCCTTCCACAATCCCAGTCTGTGTTCCGTCTCTAGTAACTGCGTCGTCGAAAGGATGTTACACTTGAATCTTAATCCGTTCTTTTCTGTTAAGGCATACTCACAGCCTAAATGTCCATGACAGTCTAGTACGCGTGCCGCTAATGTCCGGTAATTGTGTTTGTACAGTATTTACTTTCTTCAAGTCTAGGCTCTGGCTGCAGAAACTGGAGACGTGAATTGTTTCCCGCCCTGCACAACACTTCTGACGTGACAGCCGGAAATCTTAAGCCAAATACACATTACATCCGTGTGAAGACCTGAAAGTGAAAGATTAAAATGGTCTAAATGGCTCTGAGAACTATGGGACTTCCCTAGAACTTAGAACTACTTATACCTAACTAGTCTAAGGACATCACACACATCCATGCCCCAGGCAGGATTCGAACCTGCGACAGTAGCAGTCGCGCGGTTCCGGACTGAAGTGTCTAGAACCACTCGGTCACCGCGGCCGTCTGAAAGTGAAAGACAGTTATTAGTTTCGACCTTGGCATTCTAGATTCTTCCATACGTAAAGCCGTATCTGTCAGTAGACTGACGTGAGATAATACATCGGTTGACAGCTACCAGTTCTTGTGATTTAACATCACTAATAGAACAAAGTTGGTGTTAACAGACGTATCTTTATCTGCTTATTTCCTCGAGTCACCTACATCTACAACTCGTCACCTACATCTACAACTCCGCAAGCTACCGCACAGTGTGTGACGCTGAGTACACTGTACACAAGTATCATGATCTATTCTTCCGACTCCGTAGGTGGATGTAGCAGTATATATACCTCCCGCACCAGCGAAAGGGCCGGTCGTTTCTTCACGATATTTTCTGGGTAGGATGGTATCTCTGAGCGACGGTATCGCTACTGCTGTTTTCATTTTTTGTCCGATGAAGATAAGATAGATGTCTTTCGTTTTCTAGATGCCATACACGTAGGAAGCGTCATTTTATCATTTTGAGAAGCTATTACCACATACTGAACTATAAATTAAACAATAATTAAGCGAGTTCTTAACACAAATACCACCTACCACACTTATGATTTATATTAATCAAATCCCACATATTATTATTGTAATAGAAACAATCTGCAGATGAATCCTCAACCGTTTCTTGACGACTTCGCCGTTTTTATGGAGGAAAAAAGTTATCTTGTGACGCTGTTGCAAAGTAAAAATCTGAAAGACAAGGAAGGAAGGCACAGGAAAAAAGCAATAAAGACAGATAAATAAAAATAGACGTGTTAAACTGGTACGGGGGAAGAAAAACGATCCGCATTCCTCTGCATCATTTTAATTTTCTCTTATTTCAGCGTATAGGTCATTACGCAAGATATATGTTGGACTCGTTTTGGGACGATGAGTCACAAGATACTGTGTCTGAGGTTCTCTGCGAGGCACAGCGTGTTTCCTGTAACACCACTCGAGTTTGGTTAGTTAAGTCCAATATACTATTCGCAACACGCACTGTATACAACTAGTTAAATGTAATGAAAACAGTGATACAGTACATGTTGCAAATCGTCTTCGCAGAGTTTTGAGAACCTAACACGGAATCTGCTGATGACAAACTGCCTGATAATACCAGCAATACGGCAGAAGACAGACAGCGAAATGGACAACAAAGTGTGCTGTTAAGTAAAGCAGAGGAAAAGTCATCGATGGTGCCGTTAAATGAACGAAAAACCTACACGTGAAGAAGAGAGGGAACTGTTCTGCTAAAGACAGAATCTTTCCACGCATATTTACAGATGCCGTATGTTCACAGAAGGCCGAAGATATCAATCACATGTTGTGCGGCTTTGATTAAGACAATTTCGCAGTGTAGTTTGATATAAAGATGGATTTAGCTTCCGTTTATCTTCTACTGACTCTAAATTTTAACGTCATCTTAGGGGCTATTGGTACGACAATCCAACAGTAAGTAATATTTCTTGAGATTACGAGAGTAGTGCCCTCAATAAACTAGGGATGTGATGCAGCTGCCACGTCTGCTGTCTGGGAATTCTACCTTCCATCGAATCTGGTGCAGAAAATAGTAGGAGAAGAAACTGCAAGGGCTAGTAATCGCATTATCAGGTTAAGTAAAATTAAACAGTCACGCGGCTAAACGCAGGGCACGCAAGCTCCCTTATGGTCCAGCAGCGATAAGGGCAGTGTTAGTAGGAGAGAATCCGCAACAATAATTAGTGCCCTGGCACACACTGGGCAGACTGTGTCAGCGTAGCACGTCTCTCCGCGCAGATCCGCCTCTGATGACGCTACTGTTGCCATGTGTTAGTTATCTTCACTACGGAGGCAGGCAGCAGCTGGTCGCGGTCGCCGAGCGGTTCTAGGCGCTTCAGAACGGAACCGCGCGACTGCTACGGTCACAGGTTCGAATCCTGCCTCGGGCATGGATGTGTGTGATGTCCTTAGGTTAGTTAGGTTTAAGTAGTTCTAAGTTCTAGGGGACTGATGACCTTAGATGTTAAGTCCCATAGTGCTTAGAGCCATTTTAACCATTTGGACCGTTTGAGCAGGCAGCTGATTCTAACGGTTCATGTGAAAACAGGTTTGGGGATACACAAAAGCTCGTTGGGATTTATATAAGAATTGGAGCTTCCATGCAACTCTTACAACGGGAACCCATTTATTATCCAAGGGCAGCAATGGAGATCCTGAGATACTTTATCATCAGAAGGGCAGCTCCTATTAATAACGTTGTCTATAGTTTATAAAGGCACAAGTGAGAGGTTCGGACATAACACACAGCCTAGTCATCAGGAGCAACACGACGCCATCTCAGCACGCCCATCACGTTTTAATTGTGGAAACGTAACATTATTACTTGAACAGCGTTTAAGTCGAGTCGGTGTCGACCTGCACCACTAAAGCGACATTCTAACTGGTAGCTATAACAAAAACGAAATCAATACCACGAAAGGTCTGTAAGAATATTACATGGCCGACTCAAATACAGCCGAGACGTGACAGCACCATCGTCATCGTATAGTTCCCATTTCCCGGCTGCCGTTACTGAGCCGCTTCCATTTCCTTTTGTCCATGTACATCTTGCCAGCGAGATCCATCGTCCCACAACATTGCAGCAGCGAGGTCATCGTTGATCATGTCCATCCTACGAGTCCTGGGTCTTCCTAAAGAACGTTTTCCTTCCATCTCTCTTCCAAATTTATTTAGGCTGTTCTTGTAAGCTCCAACCTCATTACATGCCCGTACCGCCGTAACCTGGATGTGGTGATTCGGTGTAAAAAAGATGGTTGCTTGATTCCAGATTTGTTCCTCACCCTTTTCCTTAGCTTTTCCATTTTGGTCTTGTGGATGGCAGAGCTAAGGAATTTGATTTCCGGTGTCTGGAGTCTCCATGCAAAAGTCACAGTGCTGTGTCCGCTTTTATTGCTTTTGATCTCGGGGCAAATGGGAAAAATAGTGATGGTTGGTTTCTCAATTCAAAGAATATTTCATCGAACTCTTTCATATACTCACGTTCCATATGTTATTATAACGAGACATTTCCTCTTCAAACCTACATCCTTTCTTTCAGAAGTGCTAGCCCCGCAAGGCACGCAGGACAACTTCTTGTAAGTTTGGAAGGACGGAAGTAAATATGTGATGCGGGACATGAGTCGTGGAAAGCTCAGTGGGTACAGCACCTGTCTGCGAAAGGCAAAAGGTCCCAAGTTCGTGAACCAGTCCGGCAAGTTGTTATAATCTGCCAGGAAGCATCATACATAAAGAGACCTTATCCAGCGGATAATTTACTTGTCCATGATAAGAAGTGTCTATTGTTTGAGTCGTGCCGTGAGAATGTCAAGAAACACTTTTAGTGTTATGACTCAATAATTCATACTTTACAATACGCGGATTCAGGCCTTTCCACGATACAAAAATTATAAAATTTTCCTCACTTTCCTACTGCACAATTTTATTAAAAATCAATAAAGTACGTAAACTTACGTTACCCAGCAAATGAATTTCAGAAATTAGCGTCACACACAACAACAATTACATTTGTAAAGAGGAGACACAATGACAGGTGCATTTCGTGTAACAGAACTATTCACTGTATACTTCAATTCTGAAGCTGGGTCTTCAGCCTTGGTAATGAAACACAAGTTTGCAAATCACAGTAATAAATAATAAGTTTGAAAAAAGGTTTTTGATCTTGTTTCATAAGGTGTTATTAAGAACGTAATAAATTAAAGCACAAATAAAACGAAACCTGTACCATTTCCCCTGCAGTTTCATTGCAGATAGACTTGCTGAAGTCTGGATCCATTCATTTTGGACTGTACAGATCATACAACACAATATACTCGTGCACTGACTCAATAAGCAGTTCGTCATACATATTTTAGATGATAAACGAAATAACCAATTAGAAAACGAAAAATCAAGAAAGAGCCCCGTTTCAAGAACTGACGCTGCTATTAAGGCACTGTTGGCGCCGGCACGGTCACGCGCCGCCTAAACGCGAACTCTTTCCAGCTACATTCAAACAAGAATACGTCGGAAGAAGCACGGACCGGTCACGCCACGGGTTTGTGTCAATCGACAGTTATGCTTGCCCTTTACACCCCCAACATTTTCATTCAGGCTTTTTGGTAGACAACCGGTGCATTTTGAGGCTCGAGACTCATGTTTCAGTGGCGACCGGTGCCGAGCGGACGCGTGAATGGGGCAGGATGGGACAATCACGAGAGATTCCCCCCTCACTGCGACCCTCTGCTAAGCCAGCAAGCAGCGGTACTGCGCTCTCCGTCACAATAAGCAAGCCCACATCATTTTTTGCATTGGTGCGCCTTATTAAAAAAATAGAAATTCGACTATTTTTTCAACTACACAAACGCACTCAAGTCACCTTATCTTGCGTGACCCACAGATGGTCTGGCTAATCACTTTAAGAAGGTTGGCAACAACACGTCGCGGCCTGTTCCTATCTGGGTGCACGTAGAGCACAGACTGGAGTATCAGAGCGGCTATGGTGAACCTAAGCGCCGTCTAGTTGGCACCATCCCAACTTGTCAGCCCGCCACTTCCTGGCGAAACTAAACTCGCAGCGCGGCCTCTGCTAGCGACAGCGTCCCCACGTGTCAGTTTTCACATTCCGGGTTCACTTCGGAGACAGACGCTCAACCCGCACAATTCAGTACCACATGTTTCGTGACGTGCTTTGTAGGGCAGCCACTTCCCACACTGTCGACTTTGAATGTATTAGGCGCGTGCTGTTTCATCACTCCACGGTTGAAGTAAATGGACGAGGTACGAAAAACGACTGCCGTTCGCGACGCAAACCTTTATCTTCATCCATATGCAAACGGCGCAAGTCACCGTAAGGTGTGCGTGGCGTAGGTACTTGTGTTACCACCACCTTCTCCCTCTCCTTGTTTCGTTTACTAATCATACGTTTCAAGATGATAAATTTCGTCCCGTAAAGTCTCTATGATCGCATTTACAAAGCCGCTGCCATAATAAGCCACTCCAACTCTGCACACAGAATGATATGACTTCACTCATAATTTCTTATGGCCGTCTTCTGAGAAATAGCCTTGAGCCTGGTAAGGGGGCTGTGATGTTTTTTGCTTCATTTTGTACACGGGTAAGCAGAACTGTCCGGTTAAGGAGGGAGCGAGTTATTAGTTGCCTCTGTAGCCATGTGGAACAGATGTCAAACGGAGTAGAAAGCGTGGGAATCCACGAGAAAGGACGAGACATAAAATTAGATCTATCATATGGACTTCAGAAGCTAAACGAGTCGATCGCTTCATAGGAAGGGCGAGAATTACGGAATCATTCCAATTTATAATTAATTTGCAGTGGCACAATGGCATATGCCCTTTCAAGTTCTACACAGACAAATCACGGGGCCTTATTCTTTATATCTCTTTCTCTAGTTTCTAAAGCTTAACATGCCATTTTCCATGGTTGTAAAACACACCAAAGACACTTAACGCTCTAAGTCAACAACACATGGTGGTCTTCCAAGAGAGTGATACAATGGGTAATAAATTTTCTTCGAATGAGCGTTCCAACTGTGTTACAAACAACGATAGGTAAACAAATGTGATCTACTCATTTGATTAACACCGAGCGACGTCAAGAACCAAGAAAGTGGGAATATTCCCATATTCAAGAAATGCGCACATGAGAGCAGATGCAGGAATCATATATTGCCGCTTTTGGCAAGTTACAAGGTGGAGGTGGTTTGACGTTACCTTCCTCCCACTTGTTACCGATCGGGTGGCGCCTTGGTGAGCACACTGGACTCGCATTCTGGAGGACGACGGTTTAAACTTGCGTCCGCACATCCAGATTTAGATTTCCCCTGGTTTCCCTAAATCGCTCCAGGCTTGCTTCTTTCCTCGCTCCCTTTGCTCCCCAAACCAACCACCGAAAACAACGTTCCTTCCTTTCTCCCACCTGTTACGCAACTGTCAAGTGTGGATGATTGTGATGAGCGCGTGTATGCCTACAGTGTAGCGTTGGGTTTGTGTTGTTGTGGATGAAGGGAATGGAGAGGATGAAACCCAACGCCGGCACACAGCCTGCTCCTCTCGAATAGCAGCGAGGAGGCCGCCGAGCTTAGCGTCCCCATCAAACGGACGGGTCAGTATCAGCAGTGTCACATGCCCTCACTTCTTGACACACTGCGGAGAGGTTTCGAAGTTAACCAAGGACAATGGTCCAAGACTGGTGATCAGAGCTTCACCCCACCGTGTCCCCTCCCATTGCCGGCAGTGAAAATGTACCACCAGAAGAATTCGAACGGACTTACCTCCGGGACCAGTGCCACCGCACAGACTTGTGTTAACAATGTCGACTACGGATAGAATTACTCCAAGAATAGACACGACCAACTTGGCCGCTGTGTTTAAGTTATCAGCACAATTCTTAGTAAGATTTCGTGAAAATCTTGGTCTTTTATATGCATATTTATGCGTTTACGCTTTACAGACTTACTCTACAGTACTGAAGGAAACGAAGGAACATGTTTCCTCCGAAATTACCAAATAATTTTAGCTAATTAGGAGAACACACACACACACACACACACACACACACACACACACACACACAGAGTGTGTGTGTGTGTGAGAGAGAGAGAGAGAGAGAGAGAGAGAGAGAGAGAGAGAGAGAGAGAGAGAGATCAAATAGTCTGACCACACGATTACTACGCCACAATCGACGGAAGTCTTATCACACACTTTCGTGAAAAGATCATGCAGTATCACCTGTAATGAAGGCAAAGGGGAAGCTACGATTGTTTGTATGATACACAGAAACTGCAGCTTCTATATGAAGAAGACTGCTTACTAAAAACTTTTATGGCCCATACCAGTGTCCCCATTCGACTCAATCATTCCATTCAACCTAAATAGTTAAGGCTCTGCTCGCGGTAAGTGAGACATTTGGGTACGATTTCCAGACACTCAAAAGTTTCTACCAAGATCGGAATTCGAGCTTGAGTATTACGCTCACTAGGCAGCTGCGCAGACCACTACGCCACCATGGCACGATAGCTTTGCACAACTGCTTGGACTACTCTAGCACGCCTCTCTCCTCAATCCTCAATCCAAATTCTCAATCACGCCTCAGACTACTCCGCATCGCAGTGCCTCTCCAACTGTACTGGAATAGCAGCTGAGCATCGAACTGAACTGACGATCCTACCTGAAACCTAGGTATAGGTGCTTTAATCAAATAAAACTACGTAATTTCTTAGGCTTTTCCGGGGATTGGTTCATCTCGTGGAATCGGGTGTACTAACGGTGGTCTGCGTCTTCCCAACACAATATTTCGACTTCGTAACTCGGCGTATGCGACACTCTATGAAGAAGCCGAGTTACGACGTCGAAATATTGTTTGGAAGACGCAGACCGCCGGCAATACACCCGATTCCACGAGATGACAAATGGAGCTATCTCGTCAAAGACCTTTTCAAGTCTCTAACACCGATGAGGTATTTATGCAGACTTGAAGCCACATCATAGATGTTTGCGACTACATAAGTTCTCTGGGACAATATAGATTCACTTAAAAATAGTTTGGTTTGTCACGACATAATACACCGTAACAGGTGATTTTTAATTATGTCAATTTTATAAAACATCACTAGTCGTGTACTTTAAATTCATGAAAACGTTTGAAGCTGTGAATCTGTTTGTATATTCTGGTAAGCCCTGTGTATTAGAATGCATAGTAACAGGCCAAAATAAATGTAGCAGTTGCAGATTACTTGTCCCGGCTGGAGCAGTGAGATCCGTACAGCAGCAGGGTCTCGGGTCGCCAGGGACGACTTCCGTGCCGCCTGAGGCGCCGCGGATGACGCAGCCCCGCTGCTGTATTAAGCACAGCAAGCGCGCCGCGGCGCTCATTAAAAACAGCGGACAAGATAAGCGGATTCCGCGAGAACTTTATCGTCGCCGGGGCCAAAGCAGAAACAGTCGAGAACGAGCACCGTCGCACTGTCCCGGTGGGGTGTGGGCATGCTGCAGGCCGAAGCTGCGAACGGCACAACGCAATAGGACATCTCGTCGTATCTCTCTTTCAGGTATGACAACTGACAGTCATGGCGCTACCGTTAGATAAAGTACACGACTTCCTCCTCATGATTGCGTAGGGCTGTAAGGCACCGTATACTGAGGTATCATCATTAGATTTGCAACCAGTGAGGTCAATTTCACCGCATCCAGAATTAGTAATCATCAATACGAACTGCTGATTTTACACGGAACTGTTTTCCTTTATCGTCATATTTAAAAAAAAAAGGCTTTCTTAACTCACGTCTCAATCACTCGTAAAAACTGAATACTCATCTCTTAATTTTGTTACAACAAACACACACAGGTGGAGAGAGAGAGAGATGTGTAACAGCTGCAGATTCTGCGTGATGTCTGTTATGAATTAATATAATGTAACTGATTATGACTGGATGTCATTATACCTACTGGACGGTTCACCCCGTTCTAGACTATAGTAAGTATTCGGACAATATCAAGACTCGTGAAAGACTCAAGTATGTATCAGATGGCTGGAGTAACACCAACTTTCTAATCCGCCACCTCACTGAATTGAGCTGATATCTAGGTAATCTTCTTTCACAGGTGCTCACAGTTTTTCCTAAGAAATCTGCTACTATTTACGTTACCAAAAAGTTATCTGTATCAATCGCACTTTTGTATCTAAAAGAGATTGCTGATCAGTCATCAAATCAGCCGCGACTCGCTAGTAGCAAATTAAAACGCAGTCCAATAAAACGTGGCTGCTACACCTGCTCTTTCGTTCCCCGCAACTCCGATGTGCCCTGGCACCCAGCAGAAAGACACCTCCTTCCCCAGTCGTCGTAGTTGGAGGAGGGCATCCTGTATAGTCTTGACTACTTTATCTGCTGGGTACAAACGCTGCCACCACCCTTCACAGAGGAATGGGGTACTTAAAACTCTAGTACATAGGGCGCGCACTATCTTTGACACAGAGAGTCTACCCCAGGAATTGGAACATCTGAGAACAGTGTTTCGAAAAAATGGGTACTCAGAGTGGCAGATCCAACGTGCTCTCCGCCCAACCACTGCAGCACAACCTGTTGAGATGGATGAAGTCACGAGGGAGGAGGTAGGCACTGCATTTATTCCATACACAGGCGCACTCTCGGGGAAAATCGCCCGCATTCTGAAGAAACACCGGGTCGGAACTGTGTTTTGTCCTCCGAATAAAACTCGTGCACTGGTGGGGAGCCCCAAAGATGACCTCGGTTTGAGGAAGGCCGGCGTGCACCAGATTCCGTGTCAATGTGGCAAGTCGTATATTGGTCAGACGATGCGTACCGTCGAGGATCGATGCCGTGAACACCAGAGGCACACTCGACTGATGTATCCGCGGTCGGCGGTCGCTGAACATTGTTTGTCGGAAAATCACGCTATGGAGTATGACCGCACGAGGATTCTGGTACAGACATCGAGATACTGGGACAGCGTTGTTAGAGAGGCCATCGAAATTCGCACCAATGACGACCTCATAAACCGTGACTGTGGCTATAATCTTAGCAAGGCTTGGGAACCAGCGATTGGGTTAATCAAGAGTAAATCGAGCAAACGCATAGTTGTGAGGATCACGGCGGACAGAGCCATCACACCGACGTCATCTCAGACGCCGTCGCAATCTGTTCCACCGCGCTACAGTGGCGCGGGGCGCGGACGGCGGAGGAAGCGCGCCGCGGGCGGAGGGTATTTAAATCGGCCGCCGCCGCGCCCTCGGTGACAGACGTGGAAGAAGAAGAAGCACAATCCGAGGAAGAGATGCCGAGCGCTTCTTCGCAAGCTGAAGAAGAGGAAACCGTCGAAGAACTGCCCCTTCCGCTTCCGGACGAGCGGAGCGTGCAGCCCTTTCTGAAAAAGATCGTGGCGTCGCTGAAGGACGGGACGTATCCTCATGGGGACAACCCGTACCCCTTCACGCCGGCGCACGCGAAACCATCACTGCCTAACCAACCGTGTGACCTTCGCCACACGCGTAGCATGTTGCGTGAGGTGGTAACGAGGAAGGAGCTAATAGTGCTCAACAGCCGCCCCATCTTCACCCCTTCCGACTGGGAACACATCTGCCAGGTCACAGAGAAGTGGGTGAAGGAGGAGTGGCGCTCCGGCAGGCGTAAGCCTGCCCCAGAGGACATACCAGCGATCAACTACTTCGCTAGTTTAAACTCAGCGAAGTAGCCAGAGGCCCATTCGAACGAGAGGCCACCCATACGACAACATAGAGGATAAAGGAGGAATAGCAGCACTGCTGCTTAGCCTCCATCATCTCCGGACGGAGGATGTCCGTGATTTAAGCGAGACGAGACGTGACCGAACCCAGTTCCCCCTGAGCAGCCATAGCGTACGGATCTCCGTGCCGACACGTTCACAGAAGCTCAGTCCGTCAGTTCACCTGATGATGGCGACATGTTTGATCGCCGAAATATTGTGCCCGTTGGACACTATAGACCGGCAGTACACCCGTGGATATTTTGATTATCAAATGCGCCGGGAGAAACTCAAGAATCACATCATACTCTGTTTCGTTTCTCCTCTTCCCTTTAAAAAAGAGTTACACCATTTGCTGCTTTTCCACGGCACGAAGATTGCGCTACACACTGAGTAAAAGGGTTAAATTATCGTTTTTGTATGCATTTGATACTCAGGCAACAACCAATGACTAGTCAACGTTTGAAGCCGCTAAGCTCTCCTGACTGGCTCTTTCTGCTGCTACTGACAATACAATACTCCCCACTGCATTTTATACCGGCGGGTGCGCCTCTGTTGACATTTAGTGGTCAATTCCGCACTAGATAAGGGTTTCCGTGTACTTTCGATAAGGTAATGTACTGCCTAGCAGGTCTGCACCGGACACGAAGCTCGTGCCAGCCACTAACGAAACAGAGCTTGGAATCCCGAGGCGTATTCGTTACACAATTACCAACTCGTGCGATGGTGTACAGCCCTAGTCTGCTGTCGACAGTGGTCACGCGCTGGGTGTAGGATTTCATGCTGGGGGAGGTGGAGCGTCGCGAATCGTCGGAGCGCGCACAGTGAGCTGGGGGCGAGCAGACAGGCGCGCGCCGCGCCGCCTCTTACGAGGCAGCGCCGCACTCAGGCAGGCAGCTTTACGAGCGGCGCCGGACGCCCTCGCTCGCCACGAGCCACGCAAAGCGCCGCGCCTCTCCCCGCGCGACCTGTCGACGCTCACGTCTTCACGGCGCTGCGCTGCTCAGCTCAGCTCGTGTCGTCACGCACGTCACTCGTCTGTGCGGCTCCCGCAAACAAAGAAGTCTACTCCACTATTTGTATTGCTTTAGTTCGGTCAACAGAAACAAAGCACAAAAAAGCGTCATCAGTGCACACAGATCGATGAAAGCAACCGTACAGTAGGCACTTGCAGAAAGCATACAGACTGCCCAGAAGTCACGGAAGTTAATAGTGAGTCTCTCCTCTGTGAACCCTCAAAACATGTGGAGGTGTGGATTTCCGAGACGTTGGAATTGCACCGGATAGGTACTGATCCATCCATACTGCAGGGTAATCACGATTCTTCTTGAGTAGCTGGTGCTGGTTCATCGAGTGTACACGGGTAAATGCTCGTTTGCGTTAAGATCGGGAGGTCTGGAAATCGAACCGTGATCGTGAACTCACTGGAATATTCATCGCATGACCTGCGTCTAACTAAAGAGGGTGACATGTCGCACTGGCCTGCTGAAACACAACATCCCCGCATGTGTACTCTAATGCCAGAGAAGGACGCAGATGCTCTACAAGAATGTCCCCATAGCGTGCACACGCAGCCAGACAATGGCGCCACTACCTTGCTGACACGCAGGACCAGTATCTTCACGAGTCACGCACCACACGCTCACGCTCTCATCGGCTCGATAAAACACGCCTGGATTCACCGAACCGTGATACAAACCACTAATTTTCCACGATCCAGTGACGACGTTTTACTATTTTCGTAATGGCGTAACTCGACAATGCCTTCAACCGCTTCATTCAACTTCTGGTAATCAAGCTACCTTCAGACACGTTTGTTTACAATCAGTTTGTACAATCTCGCAATCTCGTGGTAGTAGTGCTTCCTTCAGCGCTGAATTTAGTGAACGTGAAATAAATAAATAAATAAACCGTCGACACAGTTTGTAAAAGCACTGAAGAGGATCTGCACGTGACATACCATGAAACAGGAGCATCCTTAGGCATATGGCAGATTCCAAGATTCCAACACACTCGATACCGCATCAACAATTAGCTGCTAAGAACATTTACTCCCAATGGAATCCACAGAATCAGATCGAAGCTCACTAGAAGACTGTGTAAATTGCTAGAAGAGGTCAACTGAGAAAATTCAAAATCCATATACAACGTCGTTGCTTAAGGCATGTCTCTACGAGTCTGAAACTAAGCAGCAATTAACTAGCGATCAGATAGGCGGCGAGTACAAGTCTTGTGTTGAGGGTAGCATACATTAGGAGTCAAGGTAGCGGCGTTACGTCTCTACTGTACTGGCCCTCTCCTCGAGTACGGCGGTGTCGACCGAGAACAAAGGCGCCGCGGTCACTTCCTACTCGTCGACTCGTTTCCTTACTAAAGCGTGAAGGAGTGTGTCATCAGCGTTGAGTTTTGAGTAACAGCTACTCTTCTCTCGTTACAATGTTAAATTCCCCTGCTACCATTTTGCCGAAGTTCAGCACAATTTACAAAGACTCATTTCACTAATGCACCAATACAGTTGTAATTGCCACGGTATCCTGAAACAGTGTTCAGCAAAACAAGCAGCAGTGCTCCCATGCCACGTCAGTAGCTTATGAAACAGCTCACTTTTGCTGATGAAAACCCCGTACTGATTTCCATTTCATAAGCTATCGTTGGACTTTAAAAATTAATAATATTCCATTGAAAAAATCTGCATTAACTTGGATATTATTGTAGATAACGAAGTTTTGTATATTAACCATGTGATAAAACACTCTTCTATTTGCGTGCTAATGTTTTCCACAAACTCATTTCAGTATTTTGAACCGTTTATGACATACGATGGAAGATATTAACAGTTATTCCCGCTATATTGTTGCAAACGCCAGGAGGGAGGGAGTGGACAACATACATTCAATTTGCTCGAGATGAGAAATATACATAAGTATATTACTAAGTCTGAATGAAACTTCAATACGTTAGCTACATTTCGTAGCCAGCAAAGTACTACTAAACATGTTGGAACGTGAACTCGTAGTGATTCCTGTTTTTCACTGCAAACATTTCGTGCGGTTGATTATTTAGTCTCTAATTTCACGATAACTACAACTAGTTCGAAAATATACGCAGATGACCTTGATGCTGACGAACGAGATTATTAGGTTTGAAATAATCAAGCTGTTTGGTGAATTTTCTGATAAAGACAGGAGAGATTTGACATGCGCGCACTGTCTTTACGAGTATGGCAAGTCAGCCACCGGCGCGGGGACGGCGGAGATAGTTTTTCGCTGACTTCAGCTTTAATAGACAGCCGGTGCATGTCCGATACAGGCTGTGCTGCCCCGTTAGACACCGTGACATAATACGCAAGCTTAGTGCACAAAGTTGGAGCTGCAGTGTAGCGAAAGTAACATACTCTCGGGATAAGATGGTCTCTAACGGAGGCCTCATACGCTCAGTATTTGTTGCATAATAATAATATGTCAATATACTGCGCGAAAGTATGAGGCCAATAATGACACAGTATGACTGCGAAATATTTATAACCAATACGCCAGATTCGTAAACAAAAACAACTACTTATAAATTAAACAAGTGAACAAGTATCGTGTACAAGCTATGTTTTCTTTGTATTTCTGTACTGTAACAACTGCAGCAAACAAAATAAAACAATTATTTACTGATTTCTGTTTAAAAGCTTACATGATCTTATGACCGTAGTGTGACAACTGTTCCAAGAAGAACAAAACAGCTGATCTCATCTTATCTGCCAATTCTGAAACTACTGCAAGTGAAACATTTCTGCATATCTTCATGAGACCATGATTCTCAGATTCATCTGCTACTGTGGACAACGAGGTATCTGGACTTTCCTAAGCAGTAACTGATTTAATTTTTCAATGAACCCCACAGTCTTTAATATACACCCTCTAGCACACTCCTGTATCTTTTGCGATTTACTTTTTCCAATTCTTTGCAGAAATTCGTTTGGAGCGAATTGAACCTCTCTCGGTCTCGGCAAGAGCTGCCGCTTACTGCGCTGATACTACCCTTACACGTTACAGTACATTGCGTAATATACTGAGCGGGCGTCATTATTTTTAAAGCACTGCAGTCGCCTTCAATATACTGCGAAAACCGTCATTACAACTCTCAGAAGGTCAATATTATTGCGCAATACTCAGAACTGGACAACAAATACTGTGTGTGTGAGCTGGCCACTGTGACCGAGCGGTTTTAGGCGTTTCAGACCGCTACGGTCGCAGGTTCGAATCCTGCCTCGGGAATGGGTGTTTGTGAAGTCCTTAGGTTAGTTAGGTTTAGTTAGTTATAAGTTCTAGGCGACTGATGACCTCAGAAGTTAAGCCGCATAGTGCTCAGAGCCATTTGAACCATTTAATTAACTGACTGTGAGTACCAGTTTCTACCTGTACCAATCTCACAATGGATACCGCCCAGTGGCCACTAATGCCTCCGCCCAACATTGCTGTAGTAAAAGCTCTACACAAAGGTTGGCTAAATTGTCCGTAACACTCAAGGAAACCACCTTATAACTAAAGAAACCTAAAATCCCACCTACTGACAAACTGCACATTCGTACTAGCAGACGACAGTGGGAACAGGAAATATATTACATTAATAGATGATAATGGATTACACAGATACATACAAAACATAGTTATGAATTTGAAATTGAAAAACACATTCTTCTTTGGCGTTGAAGAGTCGCTGTAACATCATGCACTCTTGTCCATCTTTCTCTCCAGGCACACTCATACCGAACATCTGAGTCATTAAGGACTGTAGGAAAGCCGAAGGTTCCTTTCCAAGATACATAAAACGGCTTACATGGAGGCGTTTTAACAAGATAAATGCAGTGGGGAACCGTACTGCAGCACATCCACACGCACCAGCGACCGTCCAGAAGATGTTAACCGCGCTGGTGGAGAAATGGAGCGCCCCATCACAAGAAGAATGCTGAAGATCAGATGGATAGATCACATAACTAATGAGGAGGCATTGAATAGAATTGGAGAGAAGAGAAATTTGTGGCACAACTTGACTACAAAAAGGGATCGGCTGGTTCAAATAGCTCTGAGCCCTATGCGACTTCTGAGGTCATCAGTCACCTAGAACTTAGAACTAATTAAACCTAACTAATCCAAGGACATCACACACATCCATGCCCGAGGCAGGATTCGAACCTGCGACCGGAGCGGTCGCTCGGCTCCAGACTGTAGCGCCCAGAACCGCACGGCCACTCCTCCAGCCGGCGATCGGTTGGTAGGGCATATTCTGAGGCATCAAGGGATCACCAATTTAGTATTGGAGGGCAGCGTGGAGGGTAAAAAATCGTAGAGGGAGACCACGAGATGAATACACTAAACAGATTCAGAAGGATGTAGGTTGCAGTAGGTACTGGGAGATGAAGAACCTTGCACAGCATAGAGTAGCAGGGAGAGCTGCATCAAACCAGTCTCTGGACTGAAGACCACAACAACAGCAGCAGCAGCACGAGAACTGTTTACCAACATTGAGACCAGCCTGTGAACACGTTGAAGGGCACGCATTGCAGTCAGTGGTAATCACACCCCCTATGCAGAACCATATCCTGCTGTTTGTAACGTCCAGGGGACAGTCATGAAACGCGGTGACGTCAACGTAATCATTCTCTTCGAATAACACGTGTCATTTCTAATCGTCTTTTTGCTTATTTCGTTGTCACCTTCTGTGCTTTACTGTAGCAGTTATATTTAGGTTGGTCGGTTGGAGGGGAAGGGGACCAAACAGCGAGGTCATCGGTCCCATTGGATTAGGGAAGGATGGGGGGGGGGGGGGGCCGGAAGGTCGGCCGTACTCTTTCAAGGGACCCATTCTGGCATTTGCCTGAAGCGACTTAGGGAAATCACGGAAAACCTAAACAAGGATGGCCAGACGCGGGTTTGAATCGTCGTCCTCCCGAATGCTAACCACTGCGCCACCTCGATCGGTAGGTATCGTCCAAGTTTCAACGAGCTATGTTACTTGGCAGTGACACATCATACGAAAGTTTCATTCGTCCGTAAGTTTTGCTTACCAGTCCATTTAAAAATCAGTGAATTATGGCTTCATTAAAATAAACTGCGTCATTCTTCAGCTTTTTCTGACGTGAGTTTGGTTTGTTTATAGAGGCTGCTTAAAGTTGCACCTTGTGTAAGGTGGTAAGAGCTTCAGTGCATTATTATCCCACTCCCGAAACGATACGTAGACATCATTACAGCGCAGAATGTTTTTGCTTTATAATGTCATCGGCTTACAAGATGACTGTTGTATCTTACACTTGCAGCTCTTTTAAGACGTGGTTTGACCAACTGCGGGCTGACATCACACCAGCCTTGACCGTTGATCGTCCTATTTCGTAACGATAAATTACGAGGGGGCGTTCAATAAATAATGCAATCAATTTTTTTTCTAAAAGCGCGATTGTTTTATTTAGGATTCCAATACACCATATTGTTCCCAACTCTTTTGGCACAAAACCCTAGGTTTCAACGTAATCTCCTCTCAATGCGACGGTCTTACGCCACTGGGGGAGGTTGTATGCCCGCTTGGTACCAGTCGACGTCGACGTCGACGTCGGAGCCAAAGTCTTGCTGCATCATAACCTCCTCATTATCCATGTACTGCTTCCCGCGGGGTGCATCCTATGGAAGTCGGCAGGTGTGAGATCCGGTCTGTAGGGTGGATGAAGAAGAACAGTACAATTATTTTTGTGACCTCCTCTCGGGTACACAGACTTGGGTGTGGCCTTGCGTTATCATGGAGTAGGAGAAGTTCGTTTGAATTTTTTCGCGACTAAAACACTGAAGTCGGTTCTTCAATTTGCTGAGGGAACCACAATGTACTGCACAGTTCATCGTTGCAGCATTAGGGAGGGCATAAAACAGAATAACCCCTTCAGAGTCCCAGACCCGTCGCTATGACCCTACCGGCAAAGGGTGCAGCTTTTAACTTTGTCTTCGGACGAGAAGTGGTGTGGTTCGAAGTGATGAACCCACGTTTCTTTGTCTGTGACATGTCTGATAAAAAATGTCACGATCATTCTCAAAACACGCAAGTAATTCCACACAGATGGTCCTTCGTTGTTGTTTATGGCTTCCATTAGGCACCGAAGAAACCAGCGGGCGCACGGCTTTGAGTACCCCAACTGATGGACGAGTGTGTCAGCACCACCAACAGAGATGCCCAGTTGTGCAGCGAGGTGGCTGATTGTGATCCGTCGACCACCTAGAGTGTGTTCGCACGTCCAACGCTGCAGAGGTCACAGCTGTGTGCGGCTGACCGGCACGCGGGTGATCGGACAGGCCTGTGCGACCTTGTTGCGATGATGACAGTCGTCTCGCCCAAAAACTCACCGTGCTTTTGTTCACTGCCAGGTCTCCGTAGACATTCTGCAAGTGCCAATGAATATATGCTATACTCTGGTTTTCCGTCTAAAATTATCAATGGCTGATATTTTTCTAACTGTGGGGCAAAGAACTGTTGCAAAACGCCTAAGTAAATGTTAACGGTAATGGATTTTTCCGCGAAGAAAAACGGTCCAAAAATCTTGTTATGCATGAGGTCGCACCAAACATTCACTTTTTCGCTGTCTCGCTGTAACTGTACAGTAGCATGTGGAGACACTGAACCCCATATACGGACCTTACGCCTATGTACCATTCTACTGACATGAGAGGTGGATTCACCGGTAAAGCATATGCCATTTACGTAAGCGTTAGCGCCATCAATTCTGTTGAGAATCTCAGCTGCAAATTCAACACGCGTCAGCAAATCATTCGGTTGCAAGGCCTGCTCGATTTGCACTTTGTAAGCATGCAACCAAAGTCTTTCATGAATAATCTTCACCACACTTGCTTGCGGTATTTGAAGTTCACGTGATGCTTGACGACGGACTCCACTGAAACGATTGCCGAACACGATCAAGCAGTTGCATCACTCACACGAGGCCTGCCACTTCGAGGACGATCTTCACAACGCTGTCTGTTTCGTTAAACTTTGCATACCATCGCTTTATTGATTTAAAGTCAGACGGGCTGCGTCCATCACAAGACCGAAATTGATGCTGAACACTGAGGGGCGATTTCGTTTCGTGAAATCAACGCACGCATTGCGCTTTCTCCTGCTTCGACGCCATTTCGCCAGCAACTAACGTGGCCTAACAGACCGCGTCGGTATTGTGGGACACTAGCGCCATCTATTGGTCACAACAACTAGTAACACTAATATATTATTATGTCAAACGGTTATTCTGTTATAAATTTTTATAATCAGGGCAAGACTTTGTGAATATCAGGGATCCGATAGCTACTTTATAGGTTTGTACAGGTATGTGGCATTAGATGTCTACGCATAGGTCATGTTATTCGCGTAAATAATGTACTGTTGTATGAAGCATAAATTCTTGGAGTACCTTACACGGTATGACTGTGTGAAACACTTAGACCTTAAGCTAGACGTGTATTATACATGTATTTTATTGCTTCTGGGATGCGACTGATTTCACAAACATATTAAAAGATACACTGGAATGTTGCTTGGAAGGCACCTCCGTTAAAGACGCAATTTTGACGGCTACGTATAATCCGCCACCCATCTAAACTATTTGAAAGTATGGGGGCTGAAGTGGGAATACTGCATGATGTCCCACGACACATTCCACACGTTTTCAACCGAAACTAACCGGGAAAAACACGTGTTTCATTACTTATTAAACGCCCCTCTTATGTATCGTTCCCTCCATCAGAGCCTCCACTGCTTGGCTGTGGGCGGGAGCAGCGCGTTACACCTAAGACGCGAGGACGCGAGGCCGCGAAGGCAAGCCGTCAGCTGCAGGACGCAGCCTTGCGATGCCATCGACCTTGCCCGCTGCTGATAAGAGCCCCCACCACCAGCACTGCTCTCGCGCAGAGGCTCGGCCGCAAGCGCGCAGTCTCCTGGTGCGGCCTGTCGCTCCCAGGCCTCGCGCAGCTTTGCCGTCACTATCTCTGATCACTTGTTTTGTCCTGTCTATCGACACCGTTTCCAACTAGGATTTCTTTCACTACACCTAGCAACAGGCCGACAAAGTCGTCGCTCGTTTTCGAACTATGCACAGCTGCGCGGCTCGATCGGTGTGAAGCAGAAAGGACCGCGAAGCAGAACACTTTACTGAGATTCTGCCAAAGGTGAAGCGCGGAAGCTCGCGACATTAGACACGCTCTGCGACCACTACAGTTGTGTAAGGCAGTACACAATAAATATCGTTACCAGAACGTGGGTAATATAGATACCTCCATTACCACACCAAGAAGAAGAGCAGATGATAAAACGGTATACATTGCACAAATATATTATACTAAGACTGACACGTGATTACATTTTCACGCAAATGTGGGTGCATGGATCCTGAGAAATCAATACCCAGAACAACCACCTCTGGCCGTAATAACGGCCTTGATACGCCTGGGCATTGAGTCAAACAGAGCTTGGATGGAGTGTACAGGTACAGCTGCCCATACAGCTTCAACACGATACCACAGTTCATCAAGAGTAGTGACAGGCGTATTGTGACGAGCCAGTTGCTCGGCCACTATTGACCAGACGTTTATATTGGTGAGAGATCTGGAGAATGTACTGGCCAGGGCAGCAGCCGAACATTTTCCGTATCCAGAAAGGACCGTACAGGACCTGCAACACGCGATCGTGCATTATCCTGCTGAAATGTAGGGTTTCGCAGGGATCGAATGAAGGGTAGAGCCACGGGTCGTAACACATCTGAAATGTAACGTCCACTGTTCAAATGCGTCAATGCGAGCAAGAGGTGACCGAGGCGTGTAACCAATGGCACCCCATACCATCACGCCGGGTGATACGCCAGTATGGCGATGACGAATACACGCTTCCAATGTGCGTTCACCGCGATGTCGCCAAACACGGATGCGACCATCATGATGCTGTAAACAGAACCTGGATTCATCCGAAAAATTACGTTTTTTTCATTCGTGCACCCAGGTTCGTCGTTGGGTACAGCATCGCAGGCACTCCTGTCTGTGATGCAGCGTCAAGTGTAACCGCAGTCATGATCTCCGAGCTGATAGCCCATGCTGCTGCAAACGTCGTCGAACAGTTCTTGCAGATGGTGGTTGTCTTGCTAACGTCCCCATCTGTTGACTCAGGGATCGAGACGTGGCTGCACGATCCGTTACAGCCATGAGGATAAGATGCCTGTCATCTCGACTGCTAGTGATACGAGGCTGTTAGGATCCAGCACGGCGTTCCGTATTACCCTCTTGAACCTACCGATTCCATATTCTGCTAACAGTCATTGAATCTCGACCAACGCGAGCAGCAATGTCGCGATATGGTAAACTGCAATCGCGATAGGCTACAATCCGACCTTTATCAAAGACCGAAACATGATGGTACGCATTTCCCCTCCTTACAAGAGGCATCACAAGAACGTTTCACCACGCAACGCCGGTCAACTGCTGTTCGTGTATGAGAAATCGGTTGGAAACTTTCTTCATGTCAGCACGTTGTAGGTGTCGCCACCGGCGCCAACCTTGTGTGAATGCTCTGAAAATTTAATCATATCACAGCATCTTCTTTCTGTCGGTTAAATTTCGCGTCTGTAGCACGTCATCTTCGTGGTGTAGCAAGTTTAATGGCCAGTAGTGTATACATTCTTTCGCGGGATCTCTGACTGTATGTGACTCAATGTTAGGATTTTTAATTTTATATGCCGACGTGCACCACTCACAATATTCACTACTTACAGTCCACAACGCACCTCATTAGTCCCATGCGACTCTTGCGCCGAACTACTGCGGCTTTTGCAGGCTTCTCAGTTCAGTGCGGCAGCCACTTCCTGGTCGGTTTTCAACGCCGCTCACAACAGATATTTTCATTATGCACGTTTCATCCAAGTAGTTCTAAAATTGTTACCGTCATCCGTCCAAATGCCAAAACACATCGACCAAATACTTCACATATGAGTACATCTCATGTAGAATGACAGCACTGTGGTGCATTTTAATAGTGCTCAGTGACACAGCTATTCGAAGCCTATGTTGTAGACTTATTTCCCAAATGCTAGGCACAGAAATATCGCTCCCTCAACTTAACCTACAAGTTGTTTTCTCCATTACTGGGTCTAATGAGATAATTTTTCCAAGAAAAAGGAACATATTGCTCTCAACTTTACACACCTTTTTTTCTTTTTTTACAGATATTGTTCAGTATTTATAAACACTAACTTACCATCACATGACAGCAGAAAAATTATATTCTGCTTTATCGCCGATTCTGTTTACTTTTGATAAAAATTAAGACCTTTTTCGGAAGGACTTTCACACTGATAGAGCTTTCGCTCATTACAAGTGCCAGAAGGAAGGCCGTGAAAACCTTCTTGGGGTTCATAAGAAAACGAAATATTATTTATGTAAAATGTTTGACTCTTTCATGAAATATAAGGCGGATTAGTGATTTTAAGGCACTTAAAACTTGAATGTCTTCAAATTACTAAATCATTTATTTGTCCAGCGAGTAACAAATAAAATTCCGTTTCTAAATTAACTTCAAAAAGCCTTTCACTAGCTCTCTGGTGATATTTGTAATTTCTTTATTACTGTCACGGTCTTTCCGGAAGTCTTAATTTGGTATGAAATATATTTCATGGAAAGACCGTCGCTACTGATTGGCGGGAACGGCTGTCCCATTTGACCACCCGTTATATATGATTCAGCAGCTGTAGAGATGGAGTTACTCGAAATGAAAGAGGAAAGAGCACAAACAGCACGGAAAACTAAATTTCGCTATTGAATTTTAAAAAAAAGATCTAGAAGAAAAATACTCCCTAACGAAAGTCTGAGCTGAACGAAATACAGTGTCGCAGTCCCAACGAAGATCGCGTTGCACAATTGTAAATAAACTGTATTTGCTGAAACAGGGACGCAAACCCTTGTTTTGCAGTGTAATGACCATTTGGAGTGACGCACGCGAAGTAATGAGCGAGCGGTCGAGCAAACTGCACCAAGTAGACGCTTAACGCAACCCCAGGAAGTGGCGCCAAAGTAAAGTTGTAGTTAAAAATTCACGCCAGGTATCTACCTTCATTCATGTGCAAGATATTATAGCTCTGTGAAATCGGATTATTCTTTTTGAAACACACTGTATTACAGGGGTTGTACCCAAAGGAGCGCAAATCGGAACGAGATAGAACGGCGTCTCGCAGTGGCCTTTTCTTGAACACTGTTGTGCTGTTGTGGAGCAGTCCACACTGGGGCGATACGCCATGTTGCCATCAAGGTCGCTGGACGCGACGCTTCCATGCGGCACTGGATATGCGACACGTTGCGCGATGCGACACGCCGTACGAGAAACAGTAACACAACGCGAATCACGATTTTGTTTCAGTTCCAATCTCGGTATCTTCTGAAGAGTACGTCATTCTGGCTTACTGTTATTTAAAGCTCAAAAAACTGGAAAACGAATATAAGTGCTGGGTGTATCCGTACACCATTGTGAATATGAAACACTGTGCAGCTGTGCTTTCTCGTGAGCTCTCCCAAGACGAACAGAAATGCCACAAATTCCACCGAGTAAGTCCACACAGTTTTCACTGTTTTGGAGCATGTAGTATAAGCTATTCTGACAAAGCAGAAAACAAATTTTCTACCTGCTATTTCTCTAGCTGAGAAGCTCCACATTACAATAAATAAGTTGGTGAAAGTGTGTGAGTGACGTTAAAAATGCCACAAAGAAAAGTGTTTTTTCCTAAGATCCCCTAGTGTGGTTCTTTATTCAAAGTAGGTTCATTCATAAATAAAGGCTACAAATTAATAAAGCTAGGATACTATTTCTGTAGTTTCGCAGAGTAATATATGATTCAGCTTGCGGAGTATCCAGAAGAACAGCTGCTGGATTTGAAGAGAGACCAGTTACAATCGATGGTACAGCAGTGGGTGGTGAATTCTCCTTACGGGTAGACAACATGTTTTAAGACGTGGAAGGAGCCCACAATAAGAAAATTACGACGTGTCCTCCTCGGCTTCATCCGGCTGCT
Organism: Schistocerca gregaria; assembly: GCF_023897955.1. Taxonomy (NCBI): domain Eukaryota; kingdom Metazoa; phylum Arthropoda; class Insecta; order Orthoptera; family Acrididae; genus Schistocerca; species Schistocerca gregaria. Next base: position 1,068,967,964 of record NC_064920.1, on the reverse strand, counting down.
CATTCAGAAGGAACAAGAATTTCGCTTTCTGATCTCTTTTATGCCTGTCACAAAGTTTACTGAAACCAGAGAGCATGCAGGTAGACCGAAAAAAAAAAACATCCAGTCTGCATAATCAGCTGATGAGCCACAGTGTCTTTTCATTTACTATGTTTTTCCATTTGCAGCTTCGGCTTCTATCTGCAGCAAACGAACAAGATAAACACAAGCCTGCTCCGCTTACCGCTACCCGCGGCCACAGCGTTTAAGAGGGGCACGTCGTTGCCCGTCGCGGCAGACAGAAATGACGTACAGCTCATTTTCCGGCGTTAAAAACAATTTAGACCTGTTAACCACATTTCTTACACAGCAATATATGCCCTAAAACGCACTGAACGTAAACTGGTCAGCGGCTACATGTTTCACAAAGTTATAAACTTTTCGAAACTTACACTTTGTTTTCCTTTACTTCTTATCAAAAAAAAAAAAAAGTGGTTCAGATGGCTCTGAACACTATGGGACTTAACATCTGAGGTCATCAGTCGTCTAGACTTATAACTACTTAAACCTAACTGACCTAAGAACATCACACCCATCCATGCCCGAAGCAGGATTCGAACCTGCTACCGTAGCGGTCCCGCGGATCCGGACTGAAGCGCCTAGAACCTCTTTTTTTTATTTATTTATTCCACAAAAAAGTAACAAAAACGGCTACAACGAAATGACATCGGCCACACCGGCCGGCCTACTCTCAAAACAGTTAGAGGCTTATAAGGCGCTTGTTCGCCCGGTTCTTGAGTATTGTTCATCTATCTGGAATCCCTATCAGGACGGGCTGATAGAGGAAATAGAAAAGATCCAACGAAGAGTGGCGCGTTTTGACACGGGATCGTTTAGCTGGTGAGAGCGCGTTACGGAGATGCTAAACAAAATCCACTGGCAGACGTTACAAGAGAGACGTTGTGCATCATGCTCAGATTTAATATTAAAATTTCTGGACAGCACTTTGAAATTTCGGGACAGCACTTTTCAGGAAGAGTCAAACAACATATTAATTCCCCCCCCCCCCCCCCCTACATACAACTAGCGTGTTGAACACGAGGAGAAAATTCGAGAAATTAGAGCCAATACAGAGGCTTAACGACAATCATTCTTCCCACGCACTATTCGCGAGTGAAAAAGGGTCGCAGGGATCATGTAGTGATACCGAAAGTACCCTGCACCACACACCATCAGGTGGCTTGCGAGTATGATGTAGATCAACAGTTCTTTACGCGAAAATTAAAGTTTCTACTCAGAAACTAGCTACAGAGGCGAGTGCACCTTACCTTCATATGTTTATTATTATTATTTCCCTCCATGCGTATCGTACAACAGGAGCTGCGTGGGGCGACCAGCACTGCACGTTGCGCTGGGCGACCCGACAGAGATCGTATCGGTGTGGTTTCGCTGTCGTCCGAGTGTGAACCAGTGAAGTCGCTTCCACTACGTTTCTGTGCGCTCTGCCGATGCGGATTGCTTCTGCGTCGTAACGCATGTCGCATCATATAGCGTTTCGCCTCAGTGTAGACGACGCCTCAGAGATCGGTTAGAATTGAAAGACCTCCTCGAAGATTTACAATGGATCAATGCAGAGGGGCGTCACGAGGATCAGTGTGATTCTACGTCAGAATCGCTGCAACAGATATGAAGCTTCCCTCTGAAAGAACTACTTCCAAACATTTGGGAAGAACAGCAAAACTTTTGCACGCCTGGCGCTGGCAGAGGAGAAGAGACGGTGAGAGATTATGCAGAGGGGGAGGTATGTAGGTATTCAAAGAGTGGCTGCGGGCTCGCAGAAGAAAGCGGCGCGCAGCCATACATGAGCTACCTGTTGGGCAGCCGGCGGCTCGCAAGGCGCCGCGGCCCAGTCTGGAAAGGCGCCCGCTACAGGCGGATCGCGGGTACAGAAAAGAGCCGCCGCGGAAATTAAACTTCCTCAAGGCGCAGCACGGCTCCTCCCGAGTGGGCAAAGAACCGCCGCTGCCCGAATTAACTGCAACACGCCGGCAGCCTTGTGGCTCGGGCGCGAGCCAAAGCCATCTCGGCTCCACAGCGCGCCTGCATCAAACAGCGACGGGGCTAACACTGAAAGCAATCACTGTGCGGCGCTGGAGTAATCTAAATGTCTTCTCTATAAAAGGAAGACTACGGCTGACGCGTAGTCGACCACGAGACGCAGCGCAAGTTCTGATCGGACAAAGAAGGGGGAAGGAAATTAATCGACAGTGTCCCTTTATGAGAGCCACCCCGAAATTCACCATAACAGATTTTTAGTTTCCAAGAAAAACCCAAATCTGTATTTTTCTGAATGAATACACCGCCACCCGACAGTATGTTGTTTATTTAATTACGACCCACGTTTCGACCTGGGTTTAAATTAAATAAACAATAGTCAAATGGCGCTGTGTTGTTCTGAAAATTATTTATGACTACTGCTCAGCGACATCAAAAACTGTTTAAAGCTGGATAGAAGCACCACCAAACTCGGTACTTTTTCCGCACATAGCGTAGGTCGTTATCTCGGAGAGTTCTCGCACAATTGTTTCAGAGGTTGCCTTACCGGACAAGAACTTCCCCTACTTCAACGCGACTTTCACATGTAATTAATAAATTTGAATATAAAAGAAATGTCCAGTTGCGCACTTATTTTCGCAGTTTAAGTAAGTGCGATATTTCACATGTGAGGACGGAGTGACGTTACTCGGTGGGCCCGTATTCGGGAAGACACCTGTTCAAATCTCCGTCCGGTCATCCAGATGCAAGTTTTCCGTGATTACATTAAACCATTTGCAGCGAATGACGTGACTGTTCCTTTTAAAGGACACGGCCGATTTCAATCTCTGTGCTATCTTGCACTCGTGTTTAAAGAACGTATCATCAACAGTACGGGTGTGTAAATCCCAACCTGCCTTTCGTTTTGGTGTGAAAATTCCAAAGGTCTTTTGAAGTGGGAAAGGTTAACACCACCGTTGCTCCCTCGACATTTGAAACGGGATATGAATTTTCTGCCATTTGTGTGATAAAGGCTACAACAAGGAATATGTTCGCATTATTTCGTTTAAAGAAATGGAGAGGAGATATACCACAGAATAGCTGCTCAGCCTTTCAAAAAGCGACAAAAGAACAACGTTATTAGAAGTTTATTCTAGGGATGCATCAGTTAGGAACTACCAATTTTTCATTTATGGCTTCGAAGAAAAAGTAATTTTTCAGTTATTGAGGAATGGAACAACTAGTTAAACATAGGATAAAACCGTAAAACAAAAGTATCGGAAACTCACCAAATGATACTATTAATATTTGCATCAATTTTTCTCAGTTGCTAACTTCATTTGTTTTTTTCATAAAGATAAGAAAACTTTCGTCTTTTCTAACCGACATTTATTCTTTTGTAACAGACACGTTTTGCCTACTCATGTTAAGCATCTTCAGTGTTGTTTTTTTTTTGTTGATTTTCAATCTTTTTCCTGTGGAGAAGAATGAGGATTATCTTATACGTGTTCTAAGTCTGCGATGGAAATGCGTGACAGGCGGTAATAATATTCAACACAAAGTACTACTGAAGTTGCCTAACATGAATTGGCGAAATATATTCGTATACAAGAATAAAATTTCATTTCCAGATGACACAAGTATTATTATTTTTATCATAAAAAATGATCATCTAACGACATTCTCATGACTAACACCATATTACTGTTGGACAACAAAGCATGGAATGTGTTAGGCAAATTAATACTGAAACCCTTGATCATGGAGATAAGCAGATTTACTGTGACCGCCAGCCCGACCTTCCGAAAACTGATCAAACACAATTCTTTGGCGAAAATGAACCACTGAAAAGCTAATGAAATACAACAATTGGTGAATTATATTTGCCTACAAAGAGATAAATGCATCTCACACGCTCAACATTCACTGCACAATAATGAGTATTGTACAACAATACTGATAGTCTGAGATGGGTTTGTGCAACATAATGAAGATTGCAGAGCTTTAAAAACATTGATTACTGTTCAATGTATTGTACAGTGTGAGGATAGTACTGCCCAATGAAAATCAGTATGTTCGTTGCGAGGACAGTTTTGACGCGGCCCAGGCGTAAGCACTGCGGGGTAATATGGTGCCGCTCTTAGTCTCGTACTTCAACGCAATATATTGATACATTACTGCAGTCTCGTACTTCAACGCAATATGTTGATACATTACTGCGTCAATAATACTGCGCATTTGCGGGTCGTCTGAGAGTTTTGCTACCAGCCGATTTGTTGCTATACAGAAGAACGTTATGAGACCTTAAGGAGGATTCGAAAGGGATCAAAATTAATAAAGAACTTAGGAAAATAAGCTGAACTTGGAAAATTTGCGCACCTATATTACGTGAAGGGAAAAGAGTTGGAAATTCTACGGATGATACTAAGGTGTAGAATTGAAGGCAACCGACGAGCTCGCATGTCTTTGACGTCAGGTCTCCGAATGTCGAAATTCCTAAGAATACTTTAGCATAGGCAAAAGATAGAGCAGCTATAGTCCAAAGTATTCGTTAATGGTCAAGCATCCGGGAACGTTAACTAATGTGAATCACTTTTCCTGGTGTCATTTTAAAAATGAGATGACCCAGTTACTGTAGGCGAGACTGCGAAAGAACTGTGTAACTCACAAGTTTGAGTGGGGCTCAGTTCACAGGTCTACGTGGCAGTGATTAGCAGCTGTGGAGGCCTGCATCGGTCGTTAAACACGGTCCGCACACTACTGTACCACGGGCTGCGCCGTATCGGAGGTGCCAGGAGGCGGGCGGGCGGGTCTGCTGCGGTGGAACGGGGCAGCTGCTGCGGCTGGCCGCCGGAGAACTTCGCCTACTCTCGCAGGCGCTTCTCTGTCGACGCCGCTGTCCTGCAGCTGGCTGGCTGGGCGTTAACATTCATCAGCAAAAAACCACCTTCTGTAGTTACGCCACGGCGCCTACAGTAAGTAAAGGATGCATCCAGCTGTACATTAAAAAAAAGAACTGTAGCTTGTGAAAAAGAGGCGATTAAAAAATCTGTAAAGCAAATAGTGTAGAAAGCACGGCAATAAATCATTTTCATTGAAAAAAAAAAAAGGAACACAATTCATTCATGGCGATAACAAGGTTAACGAAATATATTAGACTGATGTGTAAGTTCGAAGCGCTTTTCCTTTACAGGTTGCTATTCCGGTTGCTATGGACCCGCCAGGATAGCCGAGAGCGCTAACGCGCTGCTTCCTGGACTCGGGTAGGCGCGCCGGCCCCGGATCGAATCCGCCCGGTGGATTAACGAAGAGCGCCGGTGTGCCGGGCAGCCTGGATGTGGCTTTTAGGCGGTTTTCCACATCCCGCTAGGTGAATACCGGGCTGGTCCCCACGTTCCGCCTCAGTTACAAGACTCGCCGACATCTGAACACGTTCGCACTATTGCATGGATTACACTCGACGCAGACAGTTGGGGTACACTAATTCCGTCCCGGGGGGTACGGGGTGGCGGCAGGAAGGGCATCCGGCCAGCTCTTCATCCTAACCTTGCCAAATCCGTTCCTAACCCCGACCCTGCGTCAGTGCGGGACATGGCACCAGAGAAAGAAAGAAAGATTCTGGTTGCTATGGGTTTAGTCATCGACTGTCATTTTTTATTTTTAGTTTCCTTTTGCTATTTGTGTATGATATTGTCATTTTGTCATTTGGAGATGGTGAGTGGAGCTGTAGGCACTAAAAAATGGAGTGCCACGACGAGAAATCGGAACATTTACGACATATTCTTCTGTTTGAGTTCAATAGAGAGTGACAGCAGCATAGTCAGCCAGAAACATTTGCGCCATGTATGGGGATTATAGCACTGGCCAGAGCACGGCAAGAAATCGATTTTCTCCTTTTAAGGAGGATCGTTTTGATATCAGTGACACTCCACGATCAGGGAAACCTTCGGGGTTTGATGAATATCATTCAAACGCATTAATTCATAACGATCCACGCTAGTAACTCGAGAACTTCAAGTGCGATGAACTGAGATTATTCCATCATCCTGCGACATTTGCATGCAATGGGGAAGGATCGAAAATTGGGTGTATGGGTACGGAATGCTCTACGTCAAAATCACAAAAATCAGCGTGTGGCGATATGTTCATCTCAGCTTGCGTGTCATCAATTGGTTCATGAACAACAACGACCATTCATATCCAGTATCGTTACTGGTGACGAGGAATTGTGTCTTTATGCTAGCACATGGGAAAGAAAGGAATGGTTTAGCCCAAATAAAGCAGCAACTCCCCGAACAGAGATCTGCGAGCATCCACAAAAGATAATGTTACGCACATGGTGGAACAGCGACGGTGTGGTATATTACGAATTGCTTCACCAAGGTCCATCACTGTGAAATTTACAGATGTAATCTAAGAACAAAACCAGAAAGAGTGTGTGAAGTGATGCTACTCCACGACAAAGCCCGCCCACATTCTGCTAGACTGACAAAAATTGGTATACAGGATTTGGGTTGGGTGTCATTCCACACCCGCCTTATTCGCCTGACCTCGTGCCCTCAGGTTTTTATCTTTTTCGTTCTCTATCGATCAACCGTAAAGGAATTTTCTTTCCACAAGAAAATGCGCTTCGAACATGGCTCAACAAGTTTTTCGCCTCAAAACCACTTGTTTTCTACAGTCGCGGAAAAAAGTTACCCCAACGGTGGCAGACTTGTATAAGTAGTGAAAGAGAATATATTGTTGATGATTAAAGTCACTATTATTAGTATCTGTTGTGTTTATTACACTTACGGAAAAACGCTAGGAACTTACGCACCAACCAAATGAACTTTAATACAAAAACTATTACATAAAGTATTCGACCACTCATTTTTCTGTTTCGTTAACTTTGTTATCGCTATGAATGTACGAGGGTCGGTCAAAAAGTAATGCCTCCCATTTTTTTTCTACTTAAAAAAATTAAGTGAAAAATTTGAATTTGGCGCCATTCCTCAAACCTTCTTCTGCAATCCACTGCTGTAGTAACTTTCTGTGTCAACAGGTGGCAGCACAGCAGAAGTTTGTAAGATGGCCGACATCGATGTTCGTTTGAGACAGCGTTGTGTGATTGAATTCTTGAATGCAGAAGGTGAAACGCCCATACGCATTCATGAAAGACTGAAGAAGGTGTATGGTGTTGTGACAGTGGATGTCAGCACTGTTAGACGATGGGTTCGTCGTTGTAAGGAAGCTGAAGGGCAAACGCCGTTGACTGACGAAAAGCGGAGCGGCAGGCCGGTGAGTGCAGTGACTCCACACAACATTCAGCAAGTTGATGACATAATTCGTGGTGACCGTCGGGTGACTGCAGATGAAGTGTGTCGCATTATTTCTCTTAGTAAAGGCAGTGTGATCACGATTATTAAACAATTGGGGTACTCAAAAGTTTGTGCACGGTGGGTTCCAAGAATGTTAACCGATCAGAATAAAGAGGCAAGGAAAACAATAGCCTCCCAACACTTGCAGCGCTTCCGTTTGGAGGGAGATGAGTTTCTGAAAAAAATTGTGACCGGGGACGAAACATGGGTGCATTTTTTTGAACCCGAATCAAAGAGGCAGTCAATGGAGTGGCGTCACACAAGCTCGCCGAGGAAGAAAAAATTCAAAACTGTGCGATCGGCAGGGAAAGTTATGGCAACAGTTTTCTGGGATACAGAGGGTGTGATTCTGGTTGATTTTTTGGAGCAGGGATGCACAATAAATTCTGTTCAATACGTCACAACCCTCAAAAAACTTAAAGCACGTCTTCAGCGAGTTCGCCCAACAAAATCAATGGCAGATGTTCTTCTTTTGCATGACAATGCAAGACCACACACCAGTCGTCACACCTCTGACGAGATTGTCAAAATTGGATGGGAAGTTTTGCCTCATCCCCCATACAGCCCTGACCTGGCACCATCAGACTTCCATCTGTTCGGGCCACTAAAAGAAGCTCATCGTGGGATTCATTTTGAAGATGAGGAGGCCGTCAAAACATCCGTGCGTCAATGGCTTAGGAAGCAGAGCTGTGATTTTTACCGTGCTGGGATACATGCCCTTGTTCAAAGATGGACCAAAACTGTAGAGATGGGCGGAGATTACATTGAAAAATGACAAAATGATCCTCAGTGTTGTGGTTTTCAACCTATGTAATTGCATTTAAATTTCCTGACAATTAAACGTAGAAAAAAAATAGGAGGCATTACTTTTTGACTGACCCTCGTAGATTGTTCCCTGCTTTTCATATAAATGTTTTGCTGAGGTGCTTTCCACAGGTACTGGCTCATCAGATTTTGTATTCGGTTCTTTTCACGTGCATTCACCTTTTTAAAAAATATAGAGTTAGACGAGTACTTTTTGGACTCACTGTAATTTCATGGGCAGTTGTTATTATATCAGCCCTCATTGTTGTCAGTATATGGTGCAACACGTAGAATTAATACATCATTTGCAAACGAGCTATTGTAGTTATAAATTCCCATCAAAGTGAGGCAATTCCTGTATGCGGTGATATCTATTAACTATTTTAAAGTGGCCGTTCGCCTCAAACCAATTTTGAGTTAGTAACGCTGCTGGGTCGTCTTATAATAATTTTTGGGATGCAAACATGTTCTGTGTCGGTAATAGTATGGAAAAAAGGGAATCCCATAGGTAATATCATCATGGATGTAGCAGAAGCTATGACAAGAGGCGAAAATGAAAAGCAGATGGAGGTCTGAATCGTAACTGGCTCGGTGAGATAGTTTTTAACTTATAAGGCAACTGAGGATACGCATTGAGTGTAACGGCATGGCGGTCTATTATTATTTTATAATCATTTTACTTTCTATATGCTAGTGGGGTTTGGACTGTCCGCGAGTTGGTTCGCGGGATCTTGTAGGGTCGGAGATGAGTCTGTTACCAAGCTCTGGAATTTTCGAACCCTGATTCAGCAGGGTGGATGTAAATGTAAATAGGAGAGGCACCGTGGGATTTGAGATGTGGCGTTCAAGTTTCGTTTGCATAAGCGGGAACCTATATCAATAGGCTAATTAAGTTTGCTCTTCTATTCTTCGATGGAAGAAGTTAATTTCGTAAGTGGAGAGCGAAGGAACAGCTATGGGGAAATTTCAAGCTACAGCAAAAAGTAAAGTGAACAAGTGAAGAAATGAAGAAATTCGTCTTCATTTCGCCAACATCGCATCGTTAAGTAACACTGGGTGTAGTTCTGGTTTATTTACAAAGCAGATAGATAAAAAATATGGAAACCAATGAAGCAAATCCAACTATGATGAGTGCAGAGTTTAGCTAATGCGAACACGGCGTTAACGAGGGTTAGGGTGTCGGTTACCTGATACCTTGTGGTATTGATAAGTGGCTTTCGCGCTTAAACGAACCTGTCTAATTTTGGTCCATGAATGACTGTGTGGCGATATGACAATAAATGCAGGATAAATGGTGTATTACGTCAAGTATAGCACTCACCACTCATTACGAAAAGTATGTGTTTTAATTATTAACGGTACAGTCGGTGTAGAGCTGCCGCGAATCATCGGAGAGTTTCGGGCACATCCCACAGTGAAGGCAGCGTGAATGGAACACAGTTGTGTGGAACTGCAGCTAAGCAGAAGGTCGCGGCCGGCAGAGGACGGGCAGATGGCGGCAGCTTGTCGCGCTGCCGCGGGCGCGCCCAGCGGCCAGCAAGCACATTGCTGGTTCCTCGGACCTGCTACATGCAGCAACGCCAGCGCATGCAGATCACCACCGGGTCCGGGCAGCACCAAACTTCCCACGATGCGCTCACCTGCGACGGGAGCAGTAAGTACACTTACCAGCCCCCTACTGCGTCGCAAGCAAACAACCGCCAGTTTCAAGGTGAACGAGACCCTCAATCCTCTTCTACAACATGAGAACCCCGCTCCTAGTCTCTACAAAAATTATGAAAAGAAAATAATTTTCTGTGTAAGTCGTTTCACTGTTTCTCAAAATACCTGACTAACATTTTGTAACTCAAGAACAAGCTTCTTCGGATGATGAAAGTCACACTCCACACTTTTTTTAGGACAACGAAAACGAGCCAAACTTGCAATTTCACTTTTTTTTACTCACTCAATGACTAGACTCAGATAACGTTATCTGCATGCGCTGTAACTGTTCGTTTGCGCATTTTTGGAATGGTTTTTGAATTTTCAAAAATACCATTTTTGACTATGCTACGATGATTTTAAAATGAGTTCTGGCCAGAAAGTAGTCGAGTGAATAAAAAAAGTGAAATTTTGAAACTTTGGCTGGTTTTCGTGTACTGATTAACGGAAGTTGCTGACCTACAGCTATTCCAACATTCTAGACGTTCGTTCATTTTTCTCCTTGACATAGGGGAACAAAAGGAAGCCGTTATGTAATAAATGAGGTTTTCATCTGATAGTCTGTAAACGTACCACTTACTGGCCGCCCATGTGTATTAGTCATGTTCGCTACTGCAGTCGCCTAGTCCAGTTTCCGGCCGCAGGTGGGAAGGGGTTTTTGTCTGACCTAAAGATAGTGTGCCAGTCTTTCCCTAATCCTACTGGATGCCGACTAGGCTGATTTTAAGGGCGAGTAGTTCTCCCTTGATAGCCGGTGTTCTTCATATTCAGAGAGTCGTACTAGAAAGCAGCACCTTATAGAAGTGCTAGAACCCGGAGCAGGAAACAGCCACTGAAAATGCCTACATTCTGCTCCTCATTCGGGTTGTCTGGAAATCCTAAATGTTAAACTGCATGGAGCTGTTTCGAGAACGAGAAGTCGGGAAGTCAGTCCACTGCCCTCACCGGTGGAAGTAATGCTCTAAAGTGGTTTTCTGATACTATTTGGTGATCCTGAGTGTCTACCAACCATTTCTCCAGTAAGGAAAGTATACAAGAATCAGAAGTGCGTTTCCGCGAGCCGGCTTGGAACTCTTTTACGCACTTTCCTATTTTATGGGCGAGTGCTGCTTTGAACACTTTCATCACCATTGGGATGTATGCACCCCACCGTAGGTTATCAATGAACCTGTACGACTCTGCTACATGTTTTGGCACGTATAAATGTCCAACTGGTGAAGAGAAGCCCGCTTATGGTTTTCAGGATTCTTATAATTACGAACTGTATCTGTAGGGTGTGCTGTCTTCAAGTTTCATTGTTAACCCTTCGCACTTCATCAGTGGTTCCCTACGTGGGATAATAAACTTGCTCAAGGGTAAAATGAAATTTGTTCTGCGTTAAAAACCGAATAGGCTCGATACTGTTTCAGTAATGAAACTATTTTAAAATATCATTATTACTATCAATGTAAGTGCTGTAAGAACTAATACCGATTACAAAAGTTTCTTTTGAAATACTAACTTTAATACGTGACATGATGCGGTGGAGGTTACAGCTTATGAAACGAATATATGATCACGATTATCATCTTCTTTCTCACATATTTATCTCCTAAACACGTACTTTGTGCTTTGTACTGCGTATTTATGAAAATAAAATATGCACTCAATGTACTGACGAATGCTTCATCATTCATTCTAAAACACACACGCACAACTATTCGAACACAGCACTTGGGAAAGAACAACTTGGATTCATTATTTGTAAATGTGGAAGTAGAGTTTTGACTATGATAGTAATGAAAACCAAATAGAAATGAATGACCTTGTAGTATAACTTATAATGTGAACTGACTGAGAACAAATTAAAAAACAGTTGTTACAAACAAGCATTAATCAATTGTCTCGCTTACTCATTAGTTCTTGGTTTAATAAAATAGAAAAAAAGATATCATTTGTCTTCCACCAACTTAAAAAAAAGTGGACAAAGAACTATTTTTTCATTCTGAAGCTTACGTAAGCGCCTAATGCTGGTAATGGTACAGGGAGGGAGGGAGGCAGCCACCTAATTTCTGATATCACTCAGGGGTAATGGTTTCAGAAAGGTTGGGAACCACTGCTCGCTCTTCTATAGAATTAGTGCGCGATTTGGAGATAGGCAACGAACAGATTTACAAAGCGGGCTGCTGCTGTGCCTTCCCTGATGATTCGTGTCACTGAACTGCACGTACGGACTGACATTTGCCGCCTCACAAATGGTCCCTACACTGAGCACCGGTAATATGAGTTAAAAACTAAGAGAGATGCTCTATACACTATTGCGTGTCTGTTTTTTGTATGTCTTTTAGTTTTTGTGCAGTTGCCTTCTGAAACCGCAAATCGAAACAGTGGTAAATACTTGTTTCATATCGTTACTTCTGACTGCGACAAAAAAGAAGCATAATGAAGGGGGTCACGCGAGAGTATACTTGCCCGCTGGCCTGAGATCTCACACCAGATAATATCACAGAGCAACTAGCTGGATGGTGGTGTTTACATGTTCGAGATGGACTTGGCGAGGTTTCATACGAGGGTCACTCCAAAAGAAATGCACACTATTTTTGTAAAAATACATTTTTCATTCTGCATGTGTGAAAGCAGGTTACGTGATGAAAGCGGGCACGCGCTATATTGAGGATTGTCGTCGCAGTGGCAGGCCTCTTACTGCACACACTCCAGACAATGTGCGATCACAAAACTCGGATGGACAACACTGAAACACCAGCCTTACAGTCCTGACCTGGCTCCATTTGACTATCATCTCTTTTTGGGAAACTGAAAGACTCTCTTAGTGGAACAAGGTTTGAAGATGATGACTCCCTTGTGCACGCTGCCAAACAGTGGCTCCAACAGGTTGGTCCAGAATTTTACCGTGCGGGTATACAGGCGCTGGTTCCAAGATAGCGTAAGGCAATTGAGAGGGATGAAATTATGTGGAGAAATGAAAACATTGTTCCTAAAGGATGTATCTACACACTGTAAGACTTTCAAACATGTAGAATAAAAGATGGATGTTAAAAAAAGTGTGCATTTCTTTTGGGGTGACCCTCGTAGTAGCTAATAAATTATGCCGGTTTGTGCGGAAATTTGAAAGTGATGTCTCCGTGTGTCTTTTTCTCTTGCTGATATTCAATTGTATTTCTGTTATGTGAGGATTATCAAATGATGATGTTAGCAGCCATGTGAATTTCTGTTATGTGGACATTATCGACGGAAGTTGTTAGATGCAAAGTGGAGTCAGTCTGTGTATTCCAGTTCAGGGCCTAGATCTTGGAATCTTTATCAAATTAGCAAAACTGCAAAAGGATTTGTACGATAGATTTTGGAGTAGCGAAATAACTCCATGTAGTGGGTGAAACCAAATGTGGAGACACTTCTGTTAGGTGCTGTTACATGTGTAACAGCGCAGAGAACTAATCTGTGTCCGGCAATTAACGATCCCGACTTAATCCGCGGAGCAGTAAATCGTGTAATTTGTCTCGCGCGCCGCACATCACCAACCATGCATAGATCCAGGCTGCGAGTGTTTTCGTGCGACTTGCACACAAGCTCCACGGCGCGGACGAAAGGCAGGTTCAAGTCGTCTGTTTGCCATGCTGTGCGACAGCTCGCATCGTCATCTTTAAGTTTTAGGTTGTTTTTCCTGATCTGACTTGTGGCAAACATATTCTTGTATGCCGTCCAGCACTGTTCTTCGATACCCTACAGCAGTGGTGGTCAAACTGCAACCTGCGGCCCGCACACGGGTTGAATTAAATATTCTTTCGGCCAGCGGTTCTACGCCATATTTTATAATAAAATACATCTAGCAACTAATAGCCGAAACCAAAAACGTCAAATGACGTTACGAGGTTCTTAAGAGTGTAGCTTCCCACTTCAGTGTCAAACAAAAAATACTTACAGAGATAGTAATATTTTAGGACGTACTTAATGTTAATTCACGTTGCTTGAATTCGGTGGCGAGCTCATTGAAGTTGGCCGCTTAGCTCATAGGTAGAGAGGTAAGTGGGCAACCGCTACGGGGTTAGAGGATGGATTTTTTGTCGTTTGTAGCCCTGCTGTCCCCCCCCCCCCCCCCTCCCCCTGACAGTAGCGTTGTGCCTGTTTCAAGCGACGGTGCGCCTGGTGTAAGAAGACACGCCCACCCTAACAAGTAGACACTGCCAAATTCCTAGCGCAAGGCGTGGGAAAAATTTCGTTGATGCGGTCAATCCGTCCTCGGTTCAATTAGCTGAAAGCATGCGCTTCCTTCCTGAAGTGAGTAAGACTTCTCAACGTTTCTTAACGAGCAATTGCTGTGTCATTCCAGGCAAAATGCCGACCAAGGCCACATGTCACCTTCTGCGAAGAGCTCTAGTGGCGGCTTCACTGAAGCCAGCAGCAACATCGACACGCTTGCTCGCTCACAAACTTGAGAACTTTGCGGGTTACTTTCGCCATTAACCGCAAAGTTCAAGCCTCGTAAATAACACGGCATTTATTATGCTTAGTGCCTTCAATAATACACGCATAAAGTGTTGTGACACATAACAAAGAAAACCGAAATGGACCTACACCAAACAGTTGACAATATTCAACTGTATACAAAACATTACGTGTTCGAGACGGCCTAGACACTGTTGTCCGAGGGGGAGACATCAGAGGCTTCACTTCCAGAACAAGTTCTACTGTACACCGAAACCATCACGATTTAATGCGATGCAACAACGCTCGGTATTGCCAGGATCCTGTTCTTAAGAAACAACCTCAGAAAAAAGTCTTGCAAACAAAAAACGTCTACCTTAGACTCACTCCACCTAACCCACTGCAAAAAAGAATGAAAAATCCGTTTATTGCGAAATTGTGCGCAGAATACGGCAAGGAGCTGGCTTTGCGGAGGAGTAAGGCGAACTGCAAATTGATCAGATGCTGCCTTTCCTGCTCTATTCGCGTTTGAGACGAGAGAAAAATCGGTGACTGTATTTCCGTACAGGCTTATAAACTCATTGTTAATTCCAACAAGGAGGCACTAGGACTGTCTAAAAACGCTGCTAATTACTTAACCACAGTTATACGCGAGAAAATTGGAACATTTCTTCAAACGGTTACCATCTGAAGAAGTATCCAGAAAGCGTTTGCCACAGCGCGACACTGCAGACTACTAACAATGGTCCGAGCATACTAAATAGTTTCTCAGGTGTGTGTCAGGCTCGAAAATGTATGTTTATCAGAAACAAACGTATGAATGCCCCAAGGAAGCGTGATAGAACCGCTCTCGTTTTCTATAAACATAACGATCTTACACGTGGGGTGAACAACAATCTTCAACTACTCGCTGACGACGCTGTAGTGTACGGTAAAGTGTCGTCGTTGAGTGAGTACAGAAAGATACAGGATGAGCTGCTGTGAGTAGCGTGAGTAAAAGGTCGCTACTATGTGTAAGGTGCGTGAAGCGCACTTTCAATAAGAAAATGCTATCTGACATTGAAGTCAACGTAAAAGATTGAGTCGCCACCAACTCTAGCCACACGACAAATAAGAGGTTGGACTGAGTCGGAAAATTACTTAATTTATTCATAAGAAAAACTCATCAAAGAACATTCATTATAAAGTCACTCATGAAGAATGAGATGTAATTATAATATGATCCCGGCATTGTTCACGTGAATCAAATATTAAAATTAAGCAAAGAGTGCGTGTGCACATTGCCCAAGAGTAGCGTGCAGCAACGTTCCTGAAAATAAGATCTATTCTAAAGCATATGTTTAAAACAAAAAGGGAACATTAATTATTGGACCTGTGGGCATGAAAACGCTGTGGACGGCCTAACAAGGAAAGCTACAAGGTAAATTACGTAGGTAACGAAGATGTGACATCGGTACACTGGATAAGATTGGAGGCAAAATTATATACTCCTCAAAACATTGATGTAATTCATCTATAGAACTGCTGTTGCCTGGTAACTAAAAACAATCGCCTGTGAAACGCTAAACTCGTGTGCCCACGTGGTTCGCGCAGACACAGTGTCTACTAACGTGGCCAAATTTTAGTAACATCAAACCACACAGTCGCGAACAATTGACATTTTACGGAGGGTACATGATAATGGCAGAGGGCCAACAAACTCTAATATTAACCCAGCTGGATGGTTTGCACCGGACATAAAGTAATGAGACAAAGAAAATCCACAAAGAGGCAAAAATTATCAAGGTTAGGAAAACATTAGAATGTATACAGACGCAGTTGCAGGTACACAAACATTCACACTGAACTGAGGGCGCTTCAACATATGCAACACCTTTTTGCTACGTTCTTCTTACGGATCAAAGTCTGCATTATGAATCAAACGGAAAGTCTGCAAAAGCCTTGCATTCCTCCTGCGACCCAGCAAAACAATCTTTATAAGATGAAACGCGAGGCCAAAACTAACAGATCCCCTCCCTCTATGAGACAACGCGCCACGCGGTTAAGTCAACTCACCCTCTTCCAAGAGATCTCGGCTGCAGACCCTGGGCGAGCTGGAAGCAGACTGACCGTCTCACACCCTCCAACGTCTCCCACGCGACCCCGTGGCCAGGAAAACCCAGAAATGAGGCTTCCGCCAAACAAACCTAACACCGGTAACTTTTACACAAGGAGAGCAAACCGCTTTGCCTACCTGAAAACTACAAGGGCTGACCATTCTGTACGGTTAGCGCTGATTCTATGCACCAGACTAAACCACCGTATTAGCAAAATGAAACACACCCACATTCATTCACTCACACATGCCAGAGAGTTCTATATCACTGGAAAACAAATAAAATGATAATGAAGGGGACTACAGGACCCTTTCACTGTACAGAATTTCTGCTTGGTGTGATAAAAGCTTAGCGTTACAAGGCGATGTGAATTGGACCAAGCGCACAAGGTAAGTTGTAGGGAAGGCGAATGGTCGAATGCGGTTCATTGGGTGAGTTTTACGAAAAAGGTTTAGCTCCTCTACAAAGTTGACTGCGTATAGAATACACTCATGAGTACTGCTCAAGTGTTTGGTATCCCCACGCGGTCGGATTAAAGGAAGACATCGATGCAATTCAGCAGGCTGCTGCTAGATTTGTTACCGGAAGGTTCGATTAACCCGCAAGTATTACGGAAATGCTCCGTGAACACAAATGGGAATCCCCGGAGACAAGAAACACAATTGAGAAAGTTTAGAGTACTAGCCTTTGCGATGGACTGCAAAGGATTTACTGCCGCCTACGTACATATCGCGTAAGGACAGGGAAGAGAAAATACGAGAAATCAGGACTCGTACGGAAGCATACAGACAATAGTTTTTCCCTCGCTCCACACGCAAGAGCAATGGAAATGGCATGTCCGGTAGTGGTACAAGGTACCCTCCTCCAGATACTGTTAGCTTGCGGGTTATCTGTGTAGCTGTAGATCTAAGGTTAAGCGCAAATTGAGACGCGTATAGCACGTGAGACGCGACGCGACCCTACAGCGCGACACGCACATTCCGCACATGTCGCGCGGGTCCAACTCATACTGAGACACGTACTTGCACGTGCCGATTGACGACCCTCTGCGCTGACAGAAACGAAGCGCACGCACACTGTAATCTTTCTCAAACCATTTTACAGAAACTATTTAGTGAAAATATTGGATTTTTGCCTTACTTGTAGCGTTATACGTCAGCTTCGTGGCGAAGTGTCCATCACCTCGATGATGGTCATACTTATTGTGGTACACACATTTTACGTAAGACGCTACGCAAAATCCGAAAAGTTTGCAATGAAAAATAGGGGTCGCTATGATTTTGCGTTTGGTGCGTATTACACCATATGCCGCTGCGTATGAAATTTAGCTAACATGTGGAAGTTTTGTTTATACTTGGGAGAAGGTCTCTATCTGCCTCCGATCTCGAGAAAATGGATCGTATGTAGCGCTCACTTCCGATCTCACACCCGCGAGAATGAAGTACTCGCGACATCTCTCATATCTCCTAAACCGCTCGAGACATGGAAACGAAAGTTTAGAGAATGACAACACACAAGGCGGAGAGTATTTTGCCAATTCGTAAACATATGGAACTTTCTTATCTATGGCGATATGTCAGTATTTATCTTTTTTTTCACTCCAGTAACTAATTTTTTAAGAGTTATCGACAGATAGCGAAACAAGAGCTTTCTAGTATGAACATAAATACGAAATTTCTTCTCTTACGTTACTGCAAACCAAGCTATTGAACTCTGTGTCATTACTTTTTAATGAGGCATTCTGTTTCCGGAAATCTGTCGCCAACACGTGAGTCCGTTATCTCTCTAACCGGTTACGTCACTTGGAGCAACAACAGGCGGTTCCACTTTTAAACCATCCGCAGCGCAGTACGCAGAGACGTCCAGGAAATGTTAACTTTTCACTGAAAATAGTACAACACGAAAAACAGAATGGTAGGTACTGCGGTGTTTTTAGCGTTTTCTGCAGTGTATAGCGCAATTATTCCAAAGAAAGTTACATTGTAGTTTATTCAGCCGGTAAATAGTTTTCGCATAAAACTTGAGAATCAGTATACGGATTTCTTTGTTCCTAGCACTGCACAGCTTAGCTGCTGCGAAAGTGTTTCAAGCTGTATTTCTAATAATCGAAAAACTAGAAGCCGAGGTACAGATTTGGTGGTAGAATGCGTTCCTAGGACCTGTTTCTCCAATTTCGAAACGACGCTCTGTGTTCCATTAGCGGCAAAGATTTTCCATGAATGAACACATTCTACTGGAGAAAACATTAATGAACTAACGAACACTAGTAACTGAGTATTTAACACAATAAGTGCTCAGCAGACTCTGCGTAAATCACCACACGCTGCACTACACCGTTAGGAGGGAAGCAAATTGTTAGTGTGCCAGTACGGCAGTTGTGGCATACCTCCGGAAAAGCTCACTTTCCCCACCACGAGTGGTGCTCGCTTTTCAAATTACACACGGTGGTATGTCCATTACAGTTATCTCTGACGGCACGTTACCGTTGGTCAGGAATTTCATTGTTTATTCGGAACCAAGAGCGAAATCGAGTGGATTTTTAACGTCTAGACTCACGGACAACTGAATCTGACACTAGCCGCCATTTTGAACAGAGTCCGATCTTTTCGCCCGATCACGCGACTGGCACGTCGTCAGACCTCATACTTCGTGACAGCTCAGGATCGATAATAAGTGTGCGACCAGACTGGTTGGTAGTGCGAGATCGTGCAGGCACTATCCCTTACGCCAGGAATGGAAAACAGTTTAAATCGAGACATGATCTTACAAAACATTTCGAAATACCAGGTACTAGATCAACAGGACTTTCATCAAAATTAAATTAATCATTTTCTGTGTGTGTATCGATCACTTAGTGCTAGTGACAATGAATGAGCAATGTAACGCTAGCATTTTTTCCTTTTTTTTGCGCATTACGAAATAGCTTCTTTGGCAGAATGTATATAACTAAACAGTATTATACATTAGGGCCAGATCAAATGAGGCTGTGCTCCTTTAGACAGACTGACTTAGTGTAAGGGTAAACGGAGGCCATGTTGATATTGGTTTTTCATTGTTTCCCCAAATTACTTCTGGTAAACGCCGGTATAACTTCTACTACAAGGAAACTATCGTACAGCCGACCCATCCTTTTGAGTATGCACCCGCCTGAATATATGAATTATGTTTCTAGTTCTTAAACCACAATATGATACGTATATCCCCGTAAAAATGGTCCATGGATGAATAAAACTACAACTGCTATTATTAGAAAGTACTGGAACAGCAACTGCACCCGGTCCGAGTATCAGTCTTTGATTAACTGACCGCTTTAAGCCGTGTGAAATAGAGGTGTAGTTGAATGGAATTCCTCTCCGTGTAACCTGAATTACGTTTCCACAAATCATTCCTTCCAGTTTTCAGAGACAGCGCTTCTTTTTAGTATTTCTCATGACATACGGTACCATAAGAAGCAAACTTATGTATACAACTACTGTTCCAGGGCTGCGAGATTAAGAGTTGTTTCAATTTTTTTCTTAGACTGCATACTGAGAAAAACGAGCATGGAAGATTAGTTTTCTTGTGTTGTGGCGTGATGCAATTATACAGTTCAAAAAGGTTTCATCGATTCTTTTGTAGCCGTGAAACCTTCTCAAGCTGTCCGTGACAGCGGAATGTGTAAAAGAAGACGGAAAAAATCGTGCAAGATGGAGAGTTCTATGGAATGGAAAGGAATGATGCTCGACTAATGATTCTGGACAAACGTCACGACGCCACCTTAAACAAACAGTTTTACCAAGAACGAAATATTACTACACGCATTATGCTCTTAATTTCATCATCGTAAAACCGCGATGTTAGTTAAAAATGTAGGTGCTACATTTTTAATTGTATGTAGAATGCATAATAAACTTCGAAACAGCAGTCTTCTCATGTAAAAATATTATTACTGTGCCAGTAGTCCTCCTGCCAATCTCTGTTCTCCATACTTGTGAGATACACTGATGCGCCATGAATAACACATAATCCTCTCAAAATATATCACAGCGAGAGAGACAGAAGTGCATGAATAAAATATCACAGTTACAAAACCCAGTGTCCGCTCTTGTCTAGATTCACTCCTCCGTTCTACACCGAAGGATAAATTCCCTATACTGGACCACACAACTTACACGACAGATGTAACAGGTTTATAATGGCACTCTTTTCGATGGACTGAATTGCAGTGGTTCCGTTGTCGATTGTCTATGGCACACAATACATATTCTTCCTCCAACTGCATACGCACATGTAAAGTCAAAATTATCCCACCAGATGCTACACATCGCAAGAGGACGCACAATCATCCTTTCGATCAAACGCTTTTAGGTAATACCAGTCCTCTTACAGAAACGGACTTTGTCGTCAGCAATAATGTTTTCTTCTATATTAAAAAAGAGTAAAAAGTGTGAATATAACACCAAGACTACAAACAGTCTCTAAAAGGGTTTCAACGAACTACCAGAGCATACTGTCATGCAGGTAAAGGGGTGGAGTTCGATTCAGATAAAATGAAGACTTTCTGTTGGGCAGCTTCTAATCCACTGAAGAGTATCTCCAAGGAAACACTTTAAATTTAATGTTTAACGTTATTTTGTAGTAAGAGTTAGCACTGTAGTACAACAGCCTTTCGTAACGGTAAATCATTTCAATCTATTTAACTTTAAGCAAAATCTATATCTTTAACCTCCTTCCAATCTCTTTGGGACACATGAAATGTAGCAGATGTAATGTAAAAAACGTGACAAGTACAGTCGTGAAACAGTATGTTTCGTCTTTACAGGGTTTCACGATTTGCGACAAACGGTGACTACGTTAATTTAAACAAGCACGATACGCGCCAGACTTGTGCAGTCACTTGCGGAACACGTGGAGGTGGTTTCACAAAAATTTTAAACTGGCTGTTCCGTTACCAGAGAAATGAATATCGAAATGTTCTGTAAAATGGACTGGAACTTCCCCTCCAACAGAGGAAAGAGAGAGTCGTTCCACAGATCGAAAACTACGGAACACGTGATGGTTCGCTCTATCTCGAGGAACAAACAGACGCCAGATGAGCACTGCATTGCACAGTAGACAATGGGCTTTTCTTCTGGTGTTGCGGTATGTGAAAAAGAAGCGAAAGTTTGCAGTAAGTCTGTAACTCCACTCGATACGTAACGGGGCCATGCCAGCCGCTTGAGGCACGGCGTGGAGAACAGGCAACACACACACAAGGGGCAGAGCAGCGGGCGACTTGCTGTTACCTCTGAACCTCTGGCGTGACCAAGGACACCTGCCTGCTTCACTTACACTGTGCCGCGGGTCTTGTTGCGAACAACAGGACAATGGCACACATCAGCTACCCTCAACCGCCTCACTGTTTAGTGTGGCAAATGGGAAGTGTTGGTAGTTAGGCTGTACGCTGGCGCCAGTTGACACGCTCACAAGCAGTTGCGACTTCTGACTCGCTAATAGTTTGATGGTCGTTGGCCTCTGGGCCGCTGTGCGAGAAGTTGAAACTAGTCAACAAGAGCGTTTAATTTTACTGCAAATTTATACACTCATCTTTTCATAACTTACCCAAACATTTATGGTAATCTTTTTGTTCCGAGTGGATTTTAAGTATTAAAACACAGGGCGCATCAACATAACACCGATACATTTTTCACGGCCTGCCAGAGGGCAAAGTGACCATTATCAAAATTGGGGTAGCGGGGTCCTTCTTTTCAAACGAATCGTCTAGCCATTACCCTCGAGCGACTAAGGGATACCGGAAAACTATCGGAATGGCTCTACGACGCATTGGAATAATTCTCGAGATCTACTGATCAAGGATCTTGCAGTGTTACCAACAGCTGTTCTTGTATAGTTGATGTTGGTTTGAGCGAGTATACAGGAGTATCGGCAGCATCCTTTGGTTTTAAAACGGGTTCATGCACGTGGCCACACCATCGTTGGGGATTGACTATGGAGTATATCGAGCCACTTGCGTTCAAAGAGCGGTAAATAGATCAATGTAAAGATTATCATAATGTTTGAAACGGGTAACTGAATAAACAAATATTTGCTACCTGAAACTGTGGTTATACAACCTCTCCTCGAAAGGGCGGTAATAGTATGTCGCATTGTAATACTGAAACATGGCGTATCTACCAGGGTGGGGTACTCATGGATGCTGGTGGCATGTAAAACGTCCACATAAGGTGCACCTGTCATTTGTTCCTTTAACTTACTCGAGACCTTTTGAACACACCCCAGACCTTTGCTGAGCCGTTGTTGACTCTCAGAATCCACAGCTTCATGGACACAATACCATGCTCCCGAGCACCTACTAGAAGTGAAACCGGTATTCATAGGACCATGCTTCAAGGTGCAAATGTTTCTTGGTCCAGTGACAATTTTCGTGGGCAGACGTCAGTCGCTGAGATGTGTGTCTTTGCTGAAGTCACGCGGTGCATTTTCGCACAATCCCCGTAGAAGTGAGTTCCTGACAACCCACATTCAACTCGGCTGCGACCAGCAGGCCGTAGATTGACCTTTGTGTAGAGGTGTACAAATTCCCCTGCAGCCTGCTTGCCCCTAGCTCCTCTGCAACCATTCATGCAGGTCAGCCTGCCGCAACGTAAACACAAGAGTGCGCGGGTACTGAGGCATAGTGGGTAATGCAGCCGACTTTGGCTACCTGGGTTCTCGCAGGCCTGCCAAGCTTCGCGGAACCCGCTCAGCTTGCTGCGCCTGACAACAGGTTGCACTGTCCAGCTACCGTGACTAGAGTAACCAGGTAGTTAGCCCGCAGTTCATTTATCGCAACGGTGGGGGCAGCACAATGAATAGGTCGAACTTTAGTGAGATTGAAAAAAAAAAATTGATAACTGGCGAATACATACTGGTAACGAAACAGAGCACAAGTGCCGCATGGGAAACGTTTTCGTGTCTTTATGAGGCCGCTTCAAATAAATCGGTGGGTGTGTCTCAATGCAAACTACGTAAAAAGCTCATAAGTACTTATTCGGGAACGTCGAGTATGTTACGACATGTGTGCAAATTTGACAAGCAGTTCCCTCACTCCGTAAATATCTTGAAATAGGACAAAGATTTAGTGGACGAAAAGTGCGTCGAAATGTGTGTTAAGGACCTGCGACCATTTAGCATTATAGAGGGAGAAGGATTTCTTAATTTAGGACAGACACTGATCGACATAGGTGAAAAATATGGGTCAGTTGATATTAAAAATATTATGCCTTCCCGAGTGACATTAGCTAGGAAAGTTCAGACATCTTAGCTGATAAAGTGTGCCGCAAAATGCTTCCAGATATAGTGAATGCGATTCGTTCTGGTATATGTGCCAGTACAATTGATCTATGTACAGACAATTACAAAGGGGTGCATTACATGTCCGTGACAATGCAATACATAAATCCAGACTGGCGTTTGAATAAATATGTACTGATGTGCTCTGCGTTTCCTGACTGCTCAAAAACTGGCTCGAATATTCGAAACGAGTTGGAAGATCGCTTAGACGCTATGGGTGTTTCTCGTGAAGACATTGCCAAAATTACGTTTGTCACAGACCAGGGCAGTAACATTGTCAAAGCTCTCGAAATATATCAGCGTCTTCCACGCATGGTTCATAGCATAAACACAGCCTTGAAACATTTTCTGAGCGAACAGTTTTTGAAAGAAAATGTTCCAAATATATTAGCCATTCTTAATACAGTGCGGGCTACGGTTTCCTACTTAAAGAGAAGAGGACTCTGTGTGAGACTGAATTCATCTTTAAAGCAGTAGGTTTCAACTCGTTGGAATAGTTATTTTGTCATGCTTGTATCAGTCTATTCTCAGATTGATTCAGTGAAGGCTGTCTTACATAACAAAGGCGCCTCTGATAAGATGCTGGGTTATGACCACCAGGTAAGTGGCCAGCTTATAGCATTTCTTAAGCCGTTTAAAAAAGCCACAGTTGACCTAGAGGGTGACAAGGAGCCAACCCTACATTTAGTTCTACCGTGGTTTTATGCCTTAAAAGCTCACTGTACTGTACGGGATAACGATGAAGAGGTTTGTTATTTTACTCCATCTGAATATTATAGAACCACTTGTGAAATATGTATGTTGATGAAATGTAATATCAGAACATGAAACCTTTGAAACAAGCCGCCGGTGCCTTCCTAGAACATGCACCATTCAAAATTTTAAGCAGACAGCACCCTTCATCCTGCTTTGAATATCAAGTGTGCCAAATTTCAAGAACGGAATAAGAACGTACAATTTGTCGAATTCCGTTAGGTAAACTAACCTCTACCATGCGCCCTACGAAATTTTATGTAACTGTGACCTTCCTCTTGGTTTAAAGATACAGTGTGCAAAATCTCATTAAGATTGTATGCAACACAAACACACGGACACAATGAAAACGCACTTTCAGTTTTTCTCAAATTTTCCAATATTTCGGTCGACCTTACAAAAGTTTTATTTCATAAAAGCCATGTCCTGAGAATTACGAACACAGAAAAAAAAGCCGAATTAGTCCAGCCGTTCTCTAGTTTTACGCTTATCAACACATTTGGAAATTCATTTTTATTTATCTAGATAGTAAGTCCTAAATATACGCGTAAAGGGAGAACGTACAAATAAAACCCAATATTTTTTTACCTGAACTTTATATATATAATGTTGGGATTTGTCTTTTGGTGCTCAGGTAAAACAGAAACCTTTAATTAACGCTCATAATACGACAAAGCAAGTTCCCCGCAGCCTGCCCGGGTTGGGTTCTGCTTGGCTTGGCTGGGAGTGAAGCAGCCTGTCCGTTCTGTTGACAAAGCGCGGCGGCCTGCCCGCCTGCCTACCGGGCAAGCAAGGGCGGGTTGAAAGCGGAACATGTACACCACTGCCTTTGTGGCTCTGCGGAGGTGACGTGACGTTTCCGTTCGACACTGGTGGTCGTCTCTTGCGGCGGTCTGCAGGTGTTGAAACATCGTCTCTGCAATGCTGAAGATCGACCCTACACACTATTGACCTCTGCAACCATATTTCTGTTTTATTTCGATGTGCTATCATCCATGCATCACGTACCGATTACCATACCACGTTTCCCAAGCCAGTTAACTTGTGACGTGCTGCCATATTCACTACACACTTGGTTGCAATAGCGACAAATCATTAAATGTGATGAAACCTTCCCGTGACTTCTGAGCATGGTTTCAATGAACCACATCTGCCACGGGGCTACCTGTCAGTGTTCAACTCAGTTATCTCTGCTGTATGGTCTTTACTGTCTTAACACGATTAGAAAGCCTTGGTTACATCACGCAACTGAGCTGGAGGTGGTAAATCACGTTGCGTTATGTTAAGATGTAGCTGCTTGTAGGCTCCTGCCGTTGTTGTTTTTTAATAAAAGAAATTGGCTAGGAGATCCTTGTACGACTAATTAGTGACCAAGCTAACGAAAAGGTCTGCAAAGGACTGCTTGCGAGGTATGGCGATTGTTACGAAATATGAGAAAAGGGATTATGGTTCAAACGGCTCAGAGCACTATGGGACTTAACACCTGAGGTCATCAGTCCCCTGGACTTAGAACTACTTAAACCTAACTAACGTAAGGCATCACACACAACCATGCCCGAGGCAGGATTCGAACCTGCGACCGTAGCGGTCGCGCGGTGCCGGACTGAAGCGCCTACAACCGCTGGGCCACAACAGCCGGCGAGAAGGGATTAACAAGTTTTCTATATCAATGTCTTCCAACAGGGAGGGTCGCATTAGCTTTCCCAATCGACTGTAAGGGGAGAACCGCTGCTGCAGAAGTCGGCAGGTCCCACACTGACTGCGGCGAGAGACCAGAAGCCCCTCACACAGGGGACGGCAACCGCGACACAGAAACCACAGCTCAGCTGGCGGCCGATGCGGAAGCTGGAATCCGGCCAGTGCGCGAATGGACGTGACGAGAGGAAACACCAGCTAACTGCGCCAAAGGAAGGCTCAGGTTTACTGCTACTTTTATGCTCTTCCTTACGGGCACAGGATATATACAGCATTATGCCTGTAGCTCTATGATGCTGTTGTAAACAGTGCAGTTGTATACTAGAACTTGAAATAGTAAGGAAATTGTTACGAAATTCTGAGAGACTTGCAGATGATCAGCGCTTGATGAGCAAACTCTAAGCTGAGAAATGAAAGTACTGTAACGCGCGTATGTTGACGAAAAGATCCGATAAATGCGATCGGCGATCAATCACTAGAATCACTCTAAAAACATCAAGTATCAAAGAGTTTCTGCTGAAGACATTTAAGATCGATCAAACTCACAAGCAGATTCCAGTCCCATTTATTGGAATAAATCCAAGAAAGTGTAATTTACGAAGGAATTTCGAAATGTGGGTTTCACATCATTATGGTATGACAATAACTGTTATTAAACGCAGCACTATACTTTAAAGTGACACAGATACGTCACAATATTTTTCAACTTGATTGTCATGTCTCTGTAAACGACGGTCGGAGTGGTTACCAATCGTTCAGTTCGTCGACGAGAAATCCGTTTTTGGTCACGAGGCCATTCGAGAACCCCCATGTGGAAGTCCGCATCTTCGGAAAATCTACAACTGCTGCGAATCAATTCCTCAGTTTACGAACTTCCAACATGCTGAGATGCTTAAGGGTCAGCAATACGACAAACAGACACAGTAGCAAAACAGCTCTTTTTATTACTTGATTATGTCTGGTTTCAGGTTTTTATTCATAACCCATTGTCAAATCATCCATCCAATCAGATTAAATATTACTCCACATAAAAAACGATCACTTGTATTACACTCCTTGCAACTGAACTTGGGCTCGTTCACTGCCTATTTCTTACGTGGCTCATCTGCAAACGGGGTTGATAGTGAACGGTTGCATTTGCGCCCCTATTATTGAGTCATATATTGCCTATCTTTTGAACAGCAGTGAATTGAACTATACACGTTCAGACAAACTTATTTATTCAAAAGAAACACTTTAACTTTGTCGCCATGCATTTTTAAGTTCACAAATATATTCGATCTGTACAAATAATAATCGGTACAATTCGTACCATGTTTGTCTCACACCCACACACTTTCACGTTGTTCCTTCGCATGCACTGTCATCCATGCTTACACTCGCGGCACTTTGCCGCTCCCAACTTGCCACCACAACGGACAACGACCAAAGAACCCTTTTTCCCCGCTCATATCCACAGTCTTGAGTCGCGTCACATGAAACCACATTAGTCAAAATAATCCCTAAACATGGCCACAATTCGTTTACAATATTTTATAATATTTCAATACTTAAATCTAAATACATTATATAATTTTACACATTTATCACAACACTTTTATAATTCGTTTCAATTAAAAGTAAACCAAAACACTATGCAACGGAACTACAACGCCCGTCAAAACACACAACAAGTATTTTGCCCAGCATATTATCTCTGCTGCTGTGCTTTAAATATAAATTATGAACTACTTGAGAAAGCTCCATATTATCCCCTGTTACCTTACATCCTTTGGATAACGACTGTCATGATTTTTCCTGCGTGGAGTTACATTTATTCTGAATGGATGCATTATCTGAAAATAGATTACGAAAAAAACCGAAACTAGTCATTATCAAGCAATAACAAGATCTATTTTGGAACTTCGGCTGTTTGTCATATTGAAATATTTCCTCTGTTGGGGTCGATGTCGATAACCTTTCTTCCCGATCAGCACTCCCCCGTGTATGTGACCTTGGTAAAATTGCTGGTACCATTTCACTACAGCTTGACACGATTTGCATTTTGTCCATACGCCGCCAAACTTTCACGGTGAATCTGTGACCAGTTTAGATAGATGCTTTGCCCACAAGAAACGTACTTTGGAGTACGTTTGCAGTTGCCTCGCCATTGATGCACCTACCACATCAGAGTTGTCACTGCAGGAACCCCATAACACGTACTCTCTTCTGGCAATACACACGTCTTGCTGCACTATAGCCTTAGCGTGGGACGAGGACTGTTAACTTAATTTTTAGTCTCCTCGTACCAATGAGAGACATGCCTTAACCCTTAGAAGCCTCTCGTTCGACCAGTTGTTGAGTACTGCCGATTACTAAGGTGGATTAACGAAAATGAGAGAAAAGTTTAGGAGACGAGTTTCCGTCATGCCTTTTTTTCAGTCACCGTGAAAGAGTCACAGAGACGCTCGATAAACTGCAGTAGCAGACGTGACAAGAATCTCACGTAATGGAAAAAAAAATATGGGGTCACACAGACTACTTTCAGGAATCTTTCTTTCCATGCATCATTCATTAACGAAATAAAGGGAGCGGGGCGGGCGGAAGGTTTGGTTTACTACATTGTAATATTTATTTGTAATTTTATTGTTCTAGAATGTCAGTGTATAAGAGGAAGTGCCGCAGCCTTTGTTGTCGTCCGACCCACCTGCGTTGTGATGAAAAGAAGTAAGCACAAAAAGTGCAGCAAAATGTCTGGATGAAAATAAAACAGTGTCTTGCATAAGGCGAGAATTCCTTTCAGATTTTTATTACGAGCACGGAAATGAGAAGACATGCATCATTCACAAGGCGATCATCTGTACCACTTTTTCCCCAAGATAAACTTACAGACGAATGTTGAATACATAAACCTGCAAACTAATGTCTTACAATCAGTGACGAAATCAGACTGCAAGTTACAGTCCTCTCCATAGAAAATTCTATAGGATACCACACAACAGCATCCAGTTAAAACGCTAGCCACAGTCTGCAAGAATATACGGAAGTCCTTTAGGTTTACGAGAGCTGTCCTTAGTAAATACACGCCCGTTAGCGTGTGATGCTCTCATACTGTCTACTGAAACAGCACACCACATGATGCGAAAGCGGGGTTCCAACGGACAGTTTCCAGAAGTAAGCCTGACTTATGACTCTTCCTTCCCTCTGACGGACTGCTAACAGGTTTTTGATGGCTGGATCTTTGGCATTGTCGACTGTAGCTCTCAGTTTACATTGACCCGTGACCTTTTCCCTATATATCAAAGAACACAAAGGTGTAAACATAAACAAGTGCTAAATTTGTGGAGATGACGTATGTTAGTGACTAACACTCGATTTTGATTGAGCTCTATTGGAAATGGAGCTCGTGAGCACTACGTAGCCATAGGTACTTTTTTCCATTAGTATTAGTGTAAGACAAATTTTTCTAGAGTTACGTAGACGTACTATATGACGTTTCATTTATTGTTTTGTGTCAGGTGACGGCATGGGGAATAATTTGTACTAGAAATCGTATAAGGTAAGCTCACTAGACCAAACATTTGTCACACAGTCCTAATAGCATACAGTTCCTCGATGACACTGGCAGCAGTTTCGATTAGCAGTTGCTTGAAACCGCTAGATTGTGGATGCACGAGATATCAACGTGCAATCATTTCTATCTCGTACTAGATCATCATTATCATCTAAGACTGATTATGCCTTTCAGCGTTCAGTCTGGAGCATAGCCCCCTTATAAAATTCCTTCGTGTTCCCATATTCAGTGCTAACATTGGTGCCTCTTCTGATGTTAAACCTATTACTTCAAAATCATTCTTAACCGAATCCAGGTACCTTCTCCTTGGTCTGCCCCGACTCCTCCTACCCTCTACTGCTGAACCCATGAGTCTCTTGGGTAACCTTGCTTCTCCCATGCGTGTAACATGACCCCACCATCTAAGCCTGTTCGCCCTGACTGCTACATCTATAGATTTCATTCCCAGTTTTTCTTTGATTTCCTCATTGTGGACACCCTCCTGCCATTGTTCCCATCTACTAGTACCTGCAATCATCCTAGCTACTTTCATATCCGTAACCTCAACCTTGTTGATAAGGTAACCTGAATCCACCCAGCTTTCGCTCCCATACAACAAAGTTGGTCGAAAGATTGAACGGTGCACAGATAACTTAGTCTTCGTACTGACTTCCTTCTTGCAGAAGAGAGTAGATCGTAGCTGAGCGATCACTGCATTAGATTTGCTACAACTCGCTTCCAGTTCTTTCACTATGTTGCCATCCTGTAAGAATATGAATTCTAAGTACTTGAAACTGTCCGCATGTTCTAACTCTGTTCCTCCTATTTGGCACTCAATCCGTTTATAATTCTTTCCCACTGACATTACTTTCGTTTTGGAGATGTTAATCTTCATACCATAGTCCTTACATTTCTGATATAGCTCTGAAATATTACTTTGCAAACTTTCACTCGAATCTGGCATCACAACTAAGTCATCCGCATATGCAAGACTGCTTATTTTGTGTTCACATATCTTAATCTCACCCAGCCAGTCTATTGTTTTCAACATATGATCCATAAATAATATGAACAGTGGAGACAGGTTGCAGCCTTGTCTTACCCCTGAAACTACTCTGAAACATGAACTCAATTTACCGTCAACTCTCACTGCTGCCTGACTATCCATGTAAAGACCTTTAATTGCTTACAAAAGTTTGCCTCCTATTCCATAATCTCGTAGAACAGACAATAACTTCCTCCTAGTAACCCGGTCATATGCCTTTTTTAGATCTATAAAGCATAGATACAATTCCGTGTTCCACTCATAACACTTCTCCATTATTTGCAGTAAGCTAAAGATCTGGTCCTGACAACCTCTAAGAGGCCTATACCCACACTGATTTTCATCCAATTGGTCCTCAACTAATACTCGCACTTTCCTTTCAACAATACCTGAGAAGATTTTACCCACAATGCTGATTAAAGAGATACCTCTGTAGTTGTTACAATCTTTTCTGTTTCCATGTTTAAAGATTGGTGTGATTACTGCTTTTGTCCAGTCTGATGGAACCTGTCCCGACTCCCAGGCCATTTGAATTATCCTGTGTAGCCATTTAAGACCTGCCATTCCAGTGTATTTGATGAGTTCCGACTTAATTTCATCCACCCCAGGTGCTTTATTGCACTGCAATCTATTTACCATTTTTTCCACGTCCTCAAATGTGATCCTATTTCCATCATCCTTCCTATCCCATTCTACTTCGAAATCTGAAACACTACGGATCGTATTTTCACCTACATTGAGCAACTCTTCAAAATATTCCCTCCATCTGCCCACGGCATCCACAGGATTCACCAGCAGTTTTCCTGACATGTCCAAAATACTTGTCATTTCCTTCTTACCTCCCTTTCGAAGACTGCTCGTACTAGATAATCAAAAATAAAATAAGTACTGCAAAAACAATTCTTTTTAGCAGATTTATAAATTTCTTAATCGTATTTCAGTGATAATCTAGGGTGATCCAGAAAGAACACCCGTTTTCAATCGTTCACAACAACTGTATTAAAACAGGTATTCATGATTTACAAATTCAGATATGTTAGTGTGTCTGGGAATTTCCTGCGATATACCTTCAAGGTCATATAACTCAGACGAGCACCGCCTTTATTGGAGCACAAATGCAAACGAGCTATGTCTAGGCGCGCAGTCCGGAACTGCGGGACTGCTACGGTCGCAGGTTCGAATCCTGCCTCGGGCATTGATGTGTGTCTTGTCCTTAGGTTAGTTAGATTTTAGTTGTTCTAAGTTCTAGGGGACTGATGACCACAGATGTTAAATCCCATAGCGTGCAGAGCCATTTGAACCAAACGAAGTATGAAGCTCCTACGGAAAGTGTTCTCCACCAGTACAGGTATACCGGCGACTTCTCTGCGCGTGTAGCACTCCAGCGGCTGAAGATTTGCAGCACGATTTTCGAACACTCCGGACTTAAGATACCCCCACAAGAACAAAACGGGAGCCATCAGGCAGTATGAAAGTGCCGGCCAAACCACATCACCAAATAAAGAGACGAGATGTCCCGGAAACCGCTCATGTTCGTCCACTGACGGACTGGCGGCGTGTCCAGTTTCACCATCCTGTTGATGCCACGATAGTGCAGGGACGACAAAATTCCGAATCATGGACACACATCGCTCGCAAGTCACAGCACACGTTTTACCATTGTCGCCCCGAAAGAAATATGGACCGACGATCCCAGTTGTTTTGTGAGCCCACACCACGCCGGCCGTTAATTCGGGCTTTGTAGTGCCTGTGGACTTGCTGTTGGTTCTCAGCGTCCCAGAAACGGTGGTTTTGCTTGTTAATTGCCCTTCACAATAAGAAGTGTGACTCGTCAGTCTTCATTAAGCTTGCAACAACTCCCGGATTAGCCGCACACAATTACATAAACATATCGGCAAAACCGAACACGTGTGATCTTGTCGATGGGCCTTAAGTGTTGCACTACTTGCATCTTGCAGGGCTGTGGATGCAAATCTAGTTGTAAAATGCGCCGTACACTGCCACAGCTCGTGTTTAGAGTCTGAGATCTGGGACGGAGCGATCATCCAGAACTTGTTTGCATTAATGCCAGTGCAGGGTCGATATTGAACCATGTCCGCACACTTCGGGGTAGTCCATGAGACTTGCCATCACGTGCTGATCCATTCCTGTGTCACTGTTAGCTATCCAACGCCATATGGTATGGGCATTCGGCACAAGTCTGCGTTCATCTAACCTGCGGACAGCTCGTTGTAGGCGCTGCTACTGACATCTTTCCAACGTAAAGTTCTACCAGACTCTCACTTTAAAAGCAACTGAATTTCCCAATTCCTTGCATTGCTGGTGACCTTTCACTGACTA
The DNA here is from genome assembly GCF_023897955.1 of Schistocerca gregaria. Classification (NCBI taxonomy): domain Eukaryota; kingdom Metazoa; phylum Arthropoda; class Insecta; order Orthoptera; family Acrididae; genus Schistocerca; species Schistocerca gregaria. The sequence continues at coordinate 1,068,934,892 of NC_064920.1, read as the reverse complement.
CTTGCGTATGCATCCGCAGTCTCAATAGCCAACTGAAAACGGGCGTTCTTTCTGATTCACCCTGTGATAAAAGTAAAAACAAATTCCACAGAAGATAATTACTGAGATCTTTAAAATTTTTTATTGAAAGCAGAAATTTCTAGATCTATTGTATTGTTCTAGCGTGAACAAAAATGGGCTCTCTATTAAACTGAGTGGAAAGAATAATTTTTTTTTAGTTCAATTATGTAACTATTTAATCACATCTAATTTTGTACTGGCGTGCTTAACTGGACAAGTTTCACGTTACATGTGAAAAAAACTTCCCACTAACTACTTAAAATTTCAAAAACATCTCTTTGAAAGCAGTTGAAAACTAATAAACGTGGTTAAAATTGTTATCTATGCAACTGAGAAACAAAACACAAAGTTGAGTGTGATACGAAATAGAAATATTGTAATAATAAAGTTGTGTGAGCATGACATGTAGTTTTGTATTTCCTGTGACGGTAGGCCATGGGTAAGAGTTGAGCCAAATCAAAGAGGGCCTTAATCGTAAAGTTTACATCAAACATTTCCAATTATCTCGCAAATGCCTCGCCCTGCGGATCCATTTTAACTACAAGCTTTTGCTTATATTGCTGTATACTTTCACCTATGCTTGTTTTGGCTACTAATTATGACACACTTTGTACACAATTGTTTCACTCGGTCGCCTCCGGCGGCCCTCTCGGTGGCGCAGTGCCCCTAGCAATCACTTGTGCCCTAGCAGGCCGTTCCGCTGTTAGCGTGGAGCAGCGGGCGTGGGGAGACGCATCTGAGCCGCGAGCACTGCGTGCGCGACACGTCACGTGCCGTGACGTCATGAGAGCCGGCGACACTGCGGCCGCGCTGACCTTCTGGCTGCTGCTCTGGCTGTAGCTGACGGTGCGTAATTAGCGTAACGACCCGGTCGCGTGCGGGCGCGTTCCCATCGCACGCCACGCACAAAAACGCTCGTGCGCTTCGTCCGGAAAACCGGGCACTGTGCGCGAATGGAACGGGCAGAGATCTTGGGACAGATTTGCGGAATTTATCTCGGCGCCCGCCACTGACATCAGGGCTTACACGCCGTAGCTGTGCTAACGCGGCGAGATGTGGAGCGCGATGTTTGCAGGACAGCACTTTGACGCCGCCCCACCTTGCTAATTACACTGCAATGTCGCTCTTCGCGTGGCTGACCAAAAGTAAGCTCACCAGGTGATTTTAATGAAATGTGGGGCATGGAGGTGTAAGCAGCAGGGCATTAAGCGAAGTGTAGGACATGAAGGTCCACTATACACTGAGGTGACAAAAGACATGGGATACCTTCTAATATCGTGTCGGATCTCCTTTTGCATGGCGTAGTGCAGCAACTCGACCTGGCATGGACTCAAAAGTTGTCGGTTGTCGGCAGTCCCTTACAGAAATACTGAGCCGTGCTGCCTTCTATAGACGCATATAAATGCGTAAGTATTGCCAGTGCAGGATTTTGTGCACGAACAAACCTCTCTATTATGTACCATAAATTTGCGATGGGATTCATATCAACCGATCAGGGTGGTCAAATCATTCTCTGCAACTGTCCGGAATGTTCTTCAAAGCAGGCTGCGATCAGCTGTGGCTCGGTGACATGGAGCGTTGTCAACCGTAAAAATTCTATCATTGTCTGGGAACACATGGTAGCCGAACATAGCCATTTCCAGTCAATGATCGGTTCAGTTGGACCGGAGGACCCAATCCATTCCATGTAAACGCATTGCTGACAACTTGCGCCCATGGTTTCGTGCGGTCTGCGCCATCCTTAAGGCCTACCATCGCACCTCTGATCAACTGAAATCGGGACTTATTTGACCATGCCAAGGTTTTCCAATCGTCTAGGGTCCAACCGATATGGTCAGAATTTCTCCGCCCTGTCCTGACGGATACGTTCGTACCACATTGATTTCTGCGTTTATTTCATGCAGTGTTTGTTGCTTGTCTGTTAGCACTGACACCTCTACGCAGACGCCGCTGCTCTCAGTAGTTAAGTGAAAGCCGTCGGCCATTGCGTTGTCCGCGGTGAAAGGTAATGCCTGAAATTTGGTATTCTCGGCATACATTCCCGAAATGAAATGTGCTATGACGGTGGTAGCAATCGAGATTTATATCATTTATTCGAGGGCATGTTCATCAAGTGACCTAACTATTAGTGGCACGAGTCAATTAGTTCCAACTACCATTCCAGTCTGTTAATTCCCGTCGTGCGGCTGTAATCACGTCAAACCTTTTCCCATGAACCACCCCGAGAGACAGCTCTACGAATGCACTGCTAGATTTTGAGGTTTCATTATTTTAAGGTTTTTCTTATATCTAGATGCCTGCGGGAATGCTGCTGTCTATGGATGGACACGCATTTATAACTACTAAGCGGATAAAAGCCTGCGCCGATGCGTATGTGCATGGGTATATATGCGAATGTACGCAATAATAATTACTTTGTTGCTACAAGTTAAAGAATAGCGTCATTTTTACGGTTCTCTAATACTTACATTACATGCGATCTATACCAATAATTATTCTTTTAAGTCATTATTGTTAGCCATTCGTAACGTAGTCCACTTTGTCTTGAATCAGAGTGCCCTGGAGAGAGTAAATGTGCTGCTGACATCCCCAAGGACTAAAGATTGTGGCAAGTCATTCTCCCTAGTGTTCCGTCCTTGTCCGGGTTTCGCCGTGTCCGTGTCGACGTCCACTTGCAGCGAGGAGGACGGGGTCGGGGAAAGTCAGGACTTTGTATCCCACCCCCCTCCCCCTCCCACGATTGTTTGGCCTTTTACTAGATGCAATGGAAATTGTCTAGTACCAAAATGTTTTTTTTTTTAATATTATTCATTTTTGATTATGACTGAATGTGAAGCGAAAGATCTTTCAGGTGTAAAGAAGTTGATGAAAAACAACAGAGAAAGATTCACAAAACTATATGAGGCTTCGACTCTTGCACATCAGAGTAGATGTTATACAGTTTCATAACATTACTTAATATGTATTTGCGCAAAGATTTCTGTGTAGTTGAAAATAGATCACCCAAGGGCAGATTTGAGGTAATTATATTCCTTTGTCTCGAGTCTCGGAGCCATACTTTGGCATACAAGGAAAAAATGTAGGAGCAGCATGGCTGCGTCTGGGCTTATTTCGGAACAGAATAGATCAAGAATGAGATTTTCACTCTGCAGCGCAGTGTGAGCTGATATGAAACTTCCTGGTTGATTAAAACTGTGTGCCGGACCGAGACTCGAAGTCGGGACCTTTGCCTTTCGCGGGCAAGTGCTCTACCAACTGAGGAAAGCTTCTGTAAAGTTTGGAAGGTAGGAGACGAGGTACTGCAGAAGTAAGGCTGTGGGACGGGGCGTGAGTCGTGCTTGGGTAGCTCAGTTCGGCCGGCACGGTAGCTCAGCATGTTCGGTCAGAGGGTTATCTGCCCTCTGTAATTAAAAAAAAACTAAATTAATCGATCAACAACGAACTTAAATTGATGTCTTACGACGTCCGCCCCGAGCAGATGCAACGAACAAAAGTGAACAAAACTAAATTATTTTTTTAAAAAATCTGCCAGGAAGTTTCAGAATAGATCAAGGTTAGGATCTTTGTTTGCATTCTTGTGTAAAGTAAATAAATGCCTTTCACGTAGAAACAAAACAGCGAATGATTTTAACAGGAAGAGTCACGTGGAGTGGAATAGACCATCAAAGCAAGAGTGTTCTTCAAGCCCCATACCAATCCTATCAACGTAAGCACCTCCAACCACATAAGAAATGAAGACTCTAGCTCTGAGTCAATTAACTAGGGAGTTTTCATTGACCTACTTGTAAGACAGTATTCGAACCAAGTAGCTACTGAAAATAAACACTTTCAATTTTTTTGTATAACGTGTGTGTGCGTGTGTGTGTGTGTGTGTGTGTGTGTGTGTGTGTGTGTGTGTGTGTGTGTGATCAATGAAGGCAGTTTGGTAAACTAGCGCATTCAGTATTTTGCACAATGATCGGTACAAAAACAGTGAATCTGTTAACAAGTATGTAGCACAACACTTACTGTACTGAGAGCTGTAGCACCTTAACACGATTTAACTTTGTTGTGAATGAACGTAAATTTGACAGATGAACTACCTGTCTAGCGTGTAACAATTTTCAATATGCAACGACTACTTGTCGCTCGACTTCACCTGACTTCCCAATGCTGCGTAAATATTCAACAGAAAATTTAATTAAAATCCGTTTAAGTAACTGTTATAAAGTTTTAACTTGCAGGATTTATCAAGAATGACAGGTTAAGTTGTATTGATATGTGATCATCGTTGGTCTCTGCCTTCTTAATTAGTTGATTGAAAGTTATGCGGTCAAGCTTCAGCAGATTGAGGCAGTTTGACCCAACCTAGCGTCAGAACTTTGGTGTACCGAATGGGTTAAAGTGGTCTACCATATTATAATATACGCGGATGCGAATAAAGGACTTGCACATGTGGATCTCATTTCTGTTATTCCTGCAGACCTCTCTGCTCATATCTTGATACTCTCGTTTGCTGCCAATCAACTCCAAATCATACACTATAGCGAGCTCGGCCTAAACTGAATATTGTAACAGAACAGCGCATTTTTGAAATTTTATACGCAAACCATGTCCGTTTGTGGTTATCAAGACCAGGACAAGGCAACTAAACAGATCCGTCAATTTACTTTCTTTGGTTGCGCACTCTCACCTTTTGAAGAAAAATTGGAAAAAAATTTGACACATTCAAAAGAACGTGTGGTACGGAAAAAAAGTAATGAAGGAAATAATGCGGCGGTACGAGCCGGTTTATACATGGCTAAAGCGTGGATCATCCCGAAAAAGGACAACAGTGCGGTCCAAGATCCCGAAATGAGCTTACTTCCATCAGTTGTGGGTGGGTAACAATAAGGACAGGAAGAGAGATGACGACGTAAGGGAGTAAATCATAAATTACAGCTTAAATGACAAAATAGAAGAATACCGTTTTGTATATGAGGTGAGTCCAGAAAGGAGGTTCTGTTTGGTAATAAAAACAAAACGGGTAAAAATACAGGAAAACTACAAATCTTAAACTATCTTTCTAGATAGCTCCCACCATTTTGTAGACGCTTGTCATATCGCGGATTAAGTTGCTGTATACCTCCCTCGTGGAATGTCAACATCTGTGTTTTCAACCACGTGGTAGCATTTTTTGAGACCGTCAACGTCGCTGAATTTTTTTTACCAGCAAGCGATGTTTTTCTAGGTGCAAACAGAAATCGAAGTCGCTAATGGCGAGTCCAGGGCTGCACGGAAGGTGGTCAAAATCGGCTCCAGCCGAAATCCTCCAAGAACTGACGTACTTTGTCCGCAGTGCGAGGTCGACCGTATTTCATAAGCGTCTAACAGTAAAAATTTGCATTAACAGTTTCATATGGCGGTAAAAAAGAACGCGCTAGTAGAATGTCCTGTCTATCCCGAAACACTGAGCACATGACTTTTCTAGATGTCATTTGTTTGGCTTTAGTCTTTATTGCTGATGCAACGCGCCTTCATTTCATCTCTTGTCCGTTCAGTTGAGAGGTTTCATACGCGTGCTAAGTCTCGTCTTCGGCCTTGCTGAGGGAATCACCATCTTTGTTGTAAAATGTCAAAGTAAAATACATTGTTCAGAACTGTTTTTGTGTTGCTCTATGAGAGCTTTTGGCACCCAACGTGAACACCTTTTTCCGAAAACTCTTTTTTTTTTCCAAACAATTTCATGAAGAACTGATTTTGAAATTCGTGTGAAGTTCTTAGAACCACAGTATATTGCAAACTTACAGTTTTACTTTACGAGTTCCTCCAATACACGAAACAATACAACATTAACCAACCACAGACATCATTTCGTTCATCATCGTGCACTTCATCACATCCTTCACTGAACCGTCTGATCCCCCTCTTCGTTCATCACATTTTCTACGTAAACCTCGCAAATGTATCGATGAACACAGAATGATTTTGTCTTCTTCTAATTCAGAAGAATGTATTACATATTTAATCTCACAAGCAGCGGGATTTTCAGTCAACTTCGCCGCTCTAAGGAGGCGCTAACAGCATACGCAACACGCTGTAAACTCAAAATGGTGCCACTCCCTCTTGACTCAAAGCAACAACCGCGCATGCCTCCAACTACGATTCTAGCACAGCCGCACGGACTGGAGGTATGATCCTTGACTCCTAGGGCGTTCTGTTCTGCAGAGTGGAAAGAGCAAAGAGAAGATGGATACATCAGCAAGGTCGAAGGCCCTGAAGCATGAAGAAGAATATGAAAGGGATGTATTTTCTATAACAGGGGTAGCCACGATGCAGCTCGCGAACCGTATTTGGCTCTTGCCTCGTTCTAGTGCGGGGTTCTTGTAAATTTTGAAATGCTACACGTACGCAAGATTCTTCGCTTTGACTATGCCACAAACGGCAATCATTTACTCACTTGCGTAGCAAGTAACATATTTGTAGTTTTAGAACCGTGTGAAACTGTCACGTGAGTCCTCTGGGATTCTGTTCAATTCGTGCGTCACATTGGTTGGGATGTCTGTTACGTCGTCAAAGCGTCGACCCTACATGTGAATTTCTGCACTTTGTCGTTTTGTGGTAGGGCTGACTTGATAACCTTAAGTCTCGACTTTTCTGGAGAAGACGTGTCCGCGTTTTGTATTTCAATCAAACGCGGCAGGCGTCCACGGGTCGTTTTTGTTCGGGAGTCAAGGTGTGTCGGACAAACTTCTTCTAGGGGATGCCTTGAACACTTACTCTTGTGATCTGGGACAACGACGTTGACTACGGTCGTATGTCCACTACTTAACACTGTTCAGTCGATTGGATATGCGCGGATTAGCCGAGCAGTCGAAGGCGCGCAGCAGTCATGGACTGTGCGGCTGGTCCCGGCGGAGGTTCGAGTCCTCCCTCGGGCGTGTGTGTGTGTGTGTGTGTCCGTAGGATAATTTAGGCTAAGTAGTGTGTAAGCTTAGGGACTGATGACCTTAGCAGTTAGGTCTTATAAGATTCCACATACATTTGAACATTTTTTTCTATTGGATATCCGCTCTTTACAGGTGTTAGTTAAAGCTGCCACCGTAGTTCCCGCGTCGACGTCGCTGACGTGCCACGAATAAAATCAGTCTCCGATCTTTTTGGACAGACGATTTGCGTCCATGTTAGCGCAGAAAACATTTAATAATTTAGGCTGACTTTGTCCGGACTTTAAATGTTACACTACGAAAGAAAGTTACACGGAGGGTGATTTTATAAAGGAGGATATTGCAGAAGATGTGTTTAGATTCTGGACGAAAACCGCTGGCCAAATGTCCTGCTAGACCTGTTACTACTGTTCAACTATTAGTCTCCAAACAATGCGTCTCTCTCAGAATCACTTCCGTAAGTTTGCGGTTCCGGAAGTTTAGAGGTCAAGTGTTTTCATTAAATGTAAAGGCAAATCTCACTAATTTTCTCAGAATTTTGGTCATATTTATGTGAAAAATTAACCTCATTCGATACCTCTGCACTTGCTTTTGAACATGATGATAAATTTCTGAGCAAGTTACATTCTTAAAATTGAATTCAAGTAGCAAAAGGTTCAAATGGCTCTGAGAACTATGGGACTTAACATCTGAGGTCATCAGTCCCCTAGAACTTAGAACTACTTAAACCCAACTAACCTAAGGACATCACACACATCCATGCCCGAGGCAGGATTCGAACCTGCGACCGTAGCGGTCGTGCGGTTCCAGACTGTAGCGCCTAGAAGCGCACGGCCACTACGGCCGGAGAATTCAAGTAACATAATGCCCATCACTAAGCCAATATTTAATATGTTACATTTCGTTTGACCGTTGGGTTGAAACTAGTAACAGGCACGTCTAAGACATACACCGACAGTCGGCCAAGGAAAACGCGGTTCTGAATTGAAAGCTTTCATGCTTGTTGTAAATGAAATATTTAACCCACTTATCATTACAATTTAAATTTCGAAACGATGATACTTTCTCTTCAAAAACTGATTGAAATTAAGTAATTGGCCTCAATACTCCTCCTCCTCCGTCTCCGTCACCACCACCATCAGTCTTCAACCAAAAACTCAATAGAGCTTTATACATCAATCATTTTGTACAAATCTGAAAGTTATTTAGCTGTCATCAACTAGGAGAATTATGCGGGGAGAGAGAGAGAGAGAGAGAGAGAGAGAGAGAGAGAGAGAGAGAGAGAGAGAGAGAGAGACTGTAATGTGAACTCCGAAACTGTGTACAAATATTTGTTTTTCACATTAACTGAGGTGAAATGAAATGTGCGGCGAGGGCCTCCCGGCGGGTTGGCCTGATCGCCTGGTGCAGGTCTTTTGAGGTGGCGCCACTTCGGCGACTTGTGCGTCGATGGGGATGAAATGACGATGACGAAGACGACACAAACACCCAGCCCCTGAGCACAGAAAATGTCCAACCCTGCCGAGAATCGAACTCGGGGCCCCTCGGCATGACAAGCCGGCGCGCTGTCCACTCAGCTACGGTGGTGGAAAACAGAGGTGAAAGAAAACCTAGGACTGCCTGTGGATCGAACCCGAGACCTTTGAATCTGTAACCTGGCACTTCAAAATCGAGCTACACAGCCAGTTTCTGATTAAAAATTTACTCACCCACAACACTATAAATCTGAAAACAGAACACTCGAGGCCTCTAAACAGTCCAGACACATGTATCGTAGGCTGTTTAACAAAATGAGGCGGTGCCAATCGTCGCTAGCGCGATAGTTGTGTAGGAAACAGTTGCAAACAAGCGTGACCGCGGCACGAAACAGACATTGTAGCGACCCGAGGCAGCTGTCGTTGCTAGAAGCGAGAGGGCAAGAGCGTGGACTCCGGGGTGTTCTTATTCCACAGTACCGTTTTCGTATTTTCCATATAGGTCGTATGTTAGAGATTTGTCACGGTTTTTTATTCATCACCAATTTCTCCACTGCAGCACTTAGATTGAGTGTTCCCGTTTTTCGAAAGCCAGGCACGGTGTATTTGTGGCTCGTGGGTCGATCCAGATCACGTTCTTGCAATGATATAAAGTAGCGCCACTTCCACGGAGCCTGATTCTGATCCTCTCATCTGAGAACAAAGCACACAAGGCAGAGTCTGATGTGTCCCAGATCAATTCTAATTCAAGATTTGTACGTATTAACGAATGGAGACTTGCACTGAAGAAGTTTGCACTGCTACATAGCGCACAAACTGATGGAAATGCACGCAGAAGTAACTAAGGAATATCTCACCACTGGCCAAATCTAAGTACAGGAAGCACTACCAACACAATGGTTACATATGTACTGTAGTAAGATATTGCTTGTATCTGCTCCATGCACTCATCTTCCATGTCTTTGTTACAAGGCACTATATGCTTAGTCTGATTTTAATATGGACAATTAAATATCTTTCTCAGCTGAAATGTTTAAAAAAATTGTTCAAAGATTTAGCTTATTTACTTTCACTGCCTTCATTTCTTAAAACACATAACTTTTTGACCACGTGACTTTTTCTTTTGTAACACACAGAGTAAGTGTACTTTCATGAGACCGTATCAAAATTCTGCCATTATACTTTTTCTTACTTCGTGTAACACAATTTGAGTAGCAAATGAATTCTACACATACATTACACTGCACAAGTCACGGTATCGTGTATGGCGGAAGGTACCATGTAGAACTACTTGTCATTACGTCTTGTAATCTACTTGCAAATGGATGAAGGAAAAAGGACTGTCTATAGGCGTTTACAAAGGCCCCAATTTTTCTTAATTTTTCTTCGGGGTCCTTACGCAAAATGTACGTTTTGCAGTTAACTGCAAATACCCGTTCTCTAAATTTTCTGAAGTGATTCCAACTCAATAACTGCTGTCATTTATAATCATTTTGATGTCCTATTTAACCTCGTACTTTCCCAG